>NC_090398.1:51461553-52061553 GCF_036365525.1 Heterodontus francisci | reverse complement strand
GAGAGTGATAGAGAGTGTCTGAGAGTGACAGAGAGTGTCTGAGAATGTCAGAGGGTGATAGAGAGTGTCTGAGAGTGTCTCAGAGAGTCAGTGAGTGTCAGAGAGTGTCAGAGAGTGATAGAGAGTGATAGAGAGTGATAGAGAGTGTCTGAGAGTGACAGAGAGCGTCTGAGAGTTTCTGAGAGCGTCAGTGACTTTCAGAGTGTATCAGTGAGTGATAGAGAGTGGTAGAGAGTGTCTGAGAGTGTCAGAGAGTGTCAGAGAGTGTAATAGAGTGATAGAGAGTGTCAGAGAGTGTCAGAGAGTGTCTGAGAGTGTCAGAGAGTGTCAGAGTATGTGAGAGAGTGTCAGAGAGTGATAGAGAATGTCTGATAGTGTCTGAGAGTGACAGAGTTTGTCTGAGAGTGTCAGTGAGTATCAGAGATTGTCAGAGTGTGTCAGAGAGTGATAGAGAGTGATAAAGAGTGATAGAGAGTGTCAGAGAGTGTCAGAGAGTGTCAGAGAGTGAGAGAGTGTGTCTGAGTGTGTCAGACAGTTATAGAGATTGATAGAGAGTGTCTGAGAGTGTCAGTGAGTGTCAGAGAGTGATAGAGAGTGTCTGAGAGGGTCAGAGATTGTCAGAGGGTTTCAGAGAGGGATAGAGAGTGATTGAGAGTGTCAGAGTGTTTCAGAGAGTGTCAGATAGTGCCAGAGAGTGATAGAGATTGTGTGAGTGTGTCAGAGCGTGTCAGAGATTGATGGAGAGTGATAGAGAGTGTCAGAGTGTGATAGAGAGTGATAGAGAGTGTCTGAGAGTGTCAGAGAGTGTCTGAGAGTGATAGAGAGTGTCTGAGAGTGTCAGAGAGTGGTAGAGAGTGATAGAGAGTGTCTGAGAGTGTCAGAGAGTGTCTGAGTGTGTCAGAGAGTGTCTGAGAGTGTCAGAGAGTGACTGAGAGTGTCAGAGAGTGATAGAGAGTGATAGAGAGTGTCTGAGAGTGTCAGAGAATGTCTGAGTGCGTCAGAGAGTGTCTGAGAGTGTCAGAGAGTGATTGAGAGTGTCTGAAAGTGTCAGACAGTGTCAGAAAGTGATAGAGAGTGACTGAGAGTGTCAGAGAGTGTATGAAGTTATAGAGAGTGATAGAGAGTATCTGAGAGTGTCTGAGACTGTCTGAGTGTGTCAGAGAGTGTCAGAGAGTGTCAGAGAGTGATAGAGAGTGTCTGAGAGTGCCAGAGAGAGTCTGAGAGTGTCAGAGAGTGACTGAGAGTGTCAGAGAGTGATATAGAGTGATAGAGAGTGTCTGAGAGTGTCAGAGAGTGTCTGAGTGCGTCAGAGAGTGTCTGAGAGTGTCTGAGTGTGTCAGAGAGTGTCAGAGAGTGTCAGAGAGTGATAGAGAGTGTCTGAGAGTGTCAGAGAGTGTCAGAAGTTATAGAGAGTGATAGAGAGTATCTGAGAGTGTCTGAGAGTGTCTGAGTGTGTCAGAGAGTGTCAGAGAGTGTCAGAGAGTGATAGAGAGTGTCTGCGAGTGTCTGCGAGTGTCAGAGAGTGATAGAGAGTGATAGAGAGTGTCTGAGAGTGTCAGAGAGTGTCTGAGAGTGTCAGAGAGTGATTGAGAGTGTCAGAGAGTGATAGAGAGTATCTGAGAGTGTCAGAGAGTGTCAGAGTGTGATAGAGAGTGTCTGAGAGTGTCAGAGAGTGTCAGAAAGTTATAGAGAGTGATAGAGAGTGTCTGAGAGTGTCAGAGAGTGTCAGAGAGTGTCAGAGGGTGATAGAGAGTGTCAGAGAGTGATAGAGAATGTCTGATAGTGTCTGAGAGTGACAGAGTGTGTCTGAGAGTGTCAGTGAGTGTCAGAGATTGTCAGAGTGTGTCAGAGTGTGATATAGAGTGATAAAGAGTGATTGAGAGTGTCTGAAAGTGTCAGAGAGTGTCAGAGAGTGTCAGAGAGTGTCAGAGAGAGTCAGAGAGTGATAGAGAGTGTCTGAGAGTGTCAGAGGGTGTCAGAAGTTATAGAGAGTGATAGAGAGTATCTGAGAGTGTCTGAGAGTGTCTGAGTGTGTCAGAGAGTGTCAGAGAGTGTCAGAGAGTGTCTGAGAGTGTCAGAGAGTGTCAGAGAGTGATAGAGAGTGATAGAGAGTGTCTGAGAGGGTCAGAGAGTGTCAGAGAGTGTCAGAGATTGTCTGAGAGTGTCAGAGATTGTCAGAGAGTGATAGAGAGTGATAGAGAGTGTCTGAGAGTGTCAGAGAATGTCTGAGTGTGTCTGAGAGTGTCAGAGAGTGATTGAGAGTGTCAGAGAGTGTCAGAGCGTGATAGAGAGTGATAGAGAGTGATAGAGAGTGTCTGAGAGTGTCAGAGAGTGTCTGAGTGTGTCAGAGAGTGATTGAGAGTGTTTGAAAGTGTCAGAGAGTATCAGAGAGTGATTGAGAGTGTCTGAAAGTGTCAGAGAGTGTCAGAGAGTGATAGAGAGTGTCAGAGAGTGTCTGAGTGTGTCAGAGAGTGTCTGAGAGTGTCAGAGAGTGATTGAGAGTGTCTGAAAGTGTCAGAGAGTAATAGAGAGTGTCAGAGAGTGTCAGAGGGTGATAGAGAGTGTCAGAGAGTGATAGAGAATGTCTGATAGTGTCTGAGAGTGACAGAGTGTGTCTGAGAGTGTCAGTGAGTGTCAGAGATTGTCAGAGTGTGTCAGAGTGTGATATAGAGTGATAAAGAGTGATAGAGAGTGTCAGAGAGTGTCAGAGAGTGTCAGAGAGTGTCAGAGACTGATAGAGAGTGATAGAGAGTTTCAAAGAGTGTCAGAGAGTATCTGAGAGTGTCAGAGAGTGTCAGAGTGTGATAGAGAGTGTCAGAGAGTGTCAGAGAGTGTCAGAGAGTGTCAAAGTGTCAGAGAGTGATATGGAGTGACAGAGAGTGTCTGAGAGTGTCAGAGTGTGTCAGAGAGTGCAAGAGAATGATAGAGAGAGCCAGAAAGTGTCAGCGAGCGTCATAGAGTGATAGAGAGGGTCAGTGGGCGATAGAGAGTGTCAGAGAGTGGTAGAGAGTGTCAGAGAGTGATAGAGATTGATAGAGATTGTCTGAGAGTGCCTGAGAGTGTCAGAGAGAGTCAGAGAGTGTTAGAGAGTGATAGAGACTGTCTGAGAGCGTCAGAGAGTGTCAGAGTGTGTCAGTGAGTGTCAGAGAGTGACAGAGAGTGATAGAGAGTGTCAGTGTGTGTCAGAGAGTGTCAGAGAGTGATAGAGAGTGTCAGAGAGTGATAGAGAGAGTCAGCGAGTATCAGAGAGTGATACAGAGTGTCAGAGAGTGTCAGAGAGTTTTAGAGAGTGATAGAGAGTTTCAGAGAGTGTCAGTGAATATCTGAAAATTCAGAGAGTGTCAGAGTGTGATGGAGAGTGTCTGTGAGTGTCAGAGAGTGACAGAGAGTGATAGGGAGTGACAGAGAGTGTCTGAGAGTGTCAGAGTGTGTCAGAGAGTGCAAGAGAGTGATAGAGAGAGCTAGGGAGTGTCAGAGTGTGTCATAGAGTGATAGAGAGTATCAGAGAGCGATAGAGAGTGTTAGTGAGTGATAGAGATTGATAGAGAGTGTCTGAGAGTGTCTGAGAGTGTCAGAGAGTGTCAGAGAGTGATGGAGAGTGATAGAGACTGTCTGAGAGCGTCAGAGAGTGTCAGAGTGTGTCAGAGAGTGTCAGAGAGTGACAGAGAGTGATAGAGAGTGTCAGAGTGTGTCAGTGTGCGTCAGAGAGTGTCAGAGAGTGATAGAGAGTGTCAGAGAGTGATAGAGAGAGTCTGCGAGTATCAGAGAGTGATACAGAGTGTCAGAGAGTGTCAGAGAGTGTCAGTGAGTAATGGAGAGTGATAGAGAGTGGCTGAGAGTGTCAGAGAATAATAGAGAGTGTCAGAGAGTGTCAGAGGGTGATAGAGAGTGTCTGAGAGTGTCTCAGAGAGTCAGAGAGTGTCAGAGAGTGTCAGAGAGTGATAGAGAGTGATAGAGAGTGTCTGAGAGTGACGGAGAGTGTCTGAGAGTTTCTGAGAGCGTCAGTGACTTTCAGAGTGTATCAGTGAGTGATAGAGAGTGGTAGAGAGTGTCTGAGAGTGTCAGTGAGTGTCAGAGATTGTCAGAGTGTGTCGGAGTGTGATATAGAGTGATAAAGAGTGATAGAGAGTGTCAGAGAGTGTCACAGAGTGTCACAGAGTGAGAGAGTGTGTCTGAGTGTGTCTCAGAGAGTCAGAGAGTGTCAGAGAGTGTCAGAGAGTGATAGAGAGTGATAGAGAGTGTCTGAGAGTGACAGAGAGTGTCTGAGAGTGTCAGAGGGTGATAGAGAGTGTCTGAGAGTGTCTCAGAGAGTCAGAGAGTGTCAGAGAGTGTCAGAGAGTGATAGAGAGTGATAGAGAGTGATAGAGAGTGTCTGAGAGTGACAGAGAGTGTCTGAGAGTTTCTGAGAGCGTCAGTGACTTTCAGAGTGTATCAGTGAGTGATAGAGAGTGGTAGAGAGTGTCTGAGAGTGTCAGAGAGTGTCAGAGAGTGTAATAGAGTGATAGAGAGTGTCAGAGAGTGTCAGAGAGTGTCTGAGAGTGTCAGAGAGTGTCAGAGTATGTGAGAGAGTGTCAGAGAGTGATAGAGAATGTCTGATAGTGTCTGAGAGTGACAGAGTTTGTCTGAGAGTGTCAGTGAGTATCAGAGATTGTCAGAGTGTGTCAGAGAGTGATAGAGAGTGATAAAGAGTGATAGAGAGTGTCAGAGAGTGTCAGAGAGTGTCAGAGAGTGAGAGAGTGTGTCTGAGTGTGTCAGACAGTTATAGAGATTGATAGAGAGTGTCTGAGAGTGTCAGTGAGTGTCAGAGAGTGATAGAGAGTGTCTGAGAGGGTCAGAGATTGTCAGAGGGTTTCAGAGAGGGATAGAGAGTGATAGAGAGTGTCAGAGTGTTTCAGAGAGTGTCAGATAGTGCCAGAGAGTGATAGAGATTGTGTGAGTGTGTCAGAGCATGTCAGAGATTGATGGAGAGTGATAGAGAGTGTCAGAGTGTGATAGAGAGTGATAGAGAGTGTCTGAGAGTGTCAGAGAGTGTCTGAGTGTGTCAGAGAGTGTCAGAGAGTGTCAGAGAGTGATAGAGAGTGTCTGAGAGTGTCAGAGAGTGTCAGAGAGTGGTAGAGAGTGATAGAGAGTGTCTGAGAGTGTCAGAGAGTGTCTGAGTGTGTCAGAGAGTGTCTGAGAGTGTCAGAGAGTGACTGAGAGTGTCAGAGAGTGATAGAGAGTGATAGAGAGTGTCTGAGAGTGTCAGAGAATGTCTGAGTGCGTCAGAGAGTGTCTGAGAGTGTCAGAGAGTGATTGAGAGTGTCTGAAAGTGTCAGAGAGTGTCAGAGAGTGATAGAGAGTGACTGAGAGTGTCAGAGAGTGTATGAAGTTATAGAGAGTGATAGAGAGTATCTGAGAGTGTCTGAGACTGTCTGAGTGTGTCAGAGAGTGTCAGAGAGTGTCAGAGAGTGATAGAGAGTGTCTGAGAGTGCCAGAGAGTGTCTGAGAGTGTCAGAGAGTGTCTGAGAGTGTCAGAGAGTGTCTGAGTGCGTCAGAGAGTGTCTGAGAGTGTCTGAGTGTGTCAGAGAGTGTCAGAGAGTGTCAGAGAGTGATAGAGAGTGTCTGAGAGTGTCAGAGAGTGTCAGAAGTTATAGAGAGTGATAGAGAGTATCTGAGAGTGTCTGAGAGTGTCTGAGTGTGTCAGAGAGTGTCAGAGAGTGTCAGAGAGTGATAGAGAGTGTCAGAGAGTGATAGAGAGTATCTGAGAGTGTCAGAGAGTGTCAGAGTGTGATAGAGAGTGTCTGAGAGTGTCAGAGAGTGTCAGAGAGTTATAGAGAGTGATAGAGAGTGTCTGAGAGTGTCAGAGAGTGTCAGAGAGTGTCAGAGGGTGATAGAGATTGTCAGAGAGTGATAGAGAATGTCTGATAGTGTCTGAGAGTGACAGAGTGTGTCTGAGAGTGTCAGTGAGTGTCAGAGATTGTCAGAGTGTGTCAGAGTGTGATATAGAGTGATAAAGAGTGATTGAGAGTGTCTGAAAGTGTCAGAGAGTGTCAGAGAGTGTCAGAGAGTGTCAGAGAGAGTCAGAGAGTGATAGAGAGTGTCTGAGAGTGTCAGAGAGTGTCAGAAGTTATAGAGAGTGATAGAGAGTATCTGAGAGTGTCTGAGAGTGTCTGAGTGTGTCAGAGAGTTTCAGAGAGTGTCAGAGAGTGTCTGAGAGTGTCAGAGAGTGTCAGAGAGTGATAGAGAGTGATAGAGAGTGTCTGAGAGTGTCAGAGAGTGTCGGAGAGTGTCAGAGAGTGTCTGAGAGTGTCAGAGAGTGTCAGAGAGTGATAGAGAGTGATAGAGAGTGTCTGAGAGTGTCAGAGAATGTCTGAGTGTGTCTGAGAGTGTCAGAGAGTGATTGAGAGTGTCAGAGAGTGTCAGAGAGTGATAGAGAGTGATAGAGAGTGATAGAGAGTGTCTGAGAGTGATTGAGAGTGTCAGAGAGTGTCAGAGAGTGATAGAGAGTGATAGAGAGTGATAGAGAGTGTCTGAGAGTGTCAGAGAGTGTCTGAGTGTGTCAGAGAGTGATTGAGAGTGTTTGAAAGTGTCAGAGAGTATCAGAGAGTGTTTGAGAGTGTCTGAAAGTGTCAGAGAGTGTCAGAGAGTGTCAGAGAGTGATAGAGAGTGTCTGAGAGTGTCAGAGAGTGTCAGAAGTTATAGAGAGTGATAGAGAGTATCTGAGAGTGTCTGAGAGTGTCTGAGTGTGTCAGAGAGTGTCAGAGAGTGTCAGAGAGTGATAGAGAGTGTCTGAAAGTGTCAGAGAGTGTCAGAGAGTGATAGAGAGTGTCTGAGAGTGTCAGAGAGTGTCTGAGTGTGTCAGAGAGTGTCTGAGAGTGTCAGAGAGTGATTGAGAGTGTCAGAGAGTGATAGAGAGTGATAGAGAGTATCTGAGAGTGTCTGAGAGTGTCAGAGAGTGTCAGAGTGTGATAGAGAGTGTCTGAGAGTGTCAGAGAGTGTCAGAGAGTGATAGAGAGTGATAGAGAGTGTCTGAGAGTGTCAGAGAGTGTCAGAGAATGTCAGAGTGTGTCTGAGAGTGTCAGAGAGTGTCAGAGAGTGATAGAGAGTGATAGAGAGTGTCTGAGAGTGTCAGAGAATGTCTGAGTGTGTCAGAGAGTGTCTGAGAGTGTCAGAGAGTGATTGAGAGTGTCAGAGAGTGTCAGAGAGTGATAGAGAGTGATAGAGAGTGTCTGAGAGTGTCAGAGAGTGTCTGAGTGGGTCAGAGAGTGATTGAAAGTGTTTGAAAGTGTCAGAGAGTATCAGAGAGTGATTGAGAGTGTCTGAACGTGTCAGAGAGTGTCAGAGAGTGATAGAGAGTGTCGGAGAGTGTCTGAGTGTGTCAGAGAGTGTCTGAGAGTGTCAGAGAGTGATTGAGAGTGTCTGAAAGTGTCAGAGAGTGTCAGAGAGTGTCAGAGAGTGATTGAGAGTGTCTGAGAGTGTCAGAGAGTGTCAGAGAGTGTCAGAGAGTGTCAAAGGGTGATTGAGAGTGTCAGAGAGTGATAGAGAGTGTCAGAGAGTGTCTGAAAGTGTCAGAGAGTGATAGAGAGTGTCTGAGAGCGTCTGAGAGTGTCAGACAGTGTCAGAGAGTGTCAGAGACTGCTAGATAGTGTCAGAGAGTGATTGAGAGTGTCTGAGAGTGTCTGAGAGAGTCAGAGAGTGATAGAGAGTGTCAGAGAGAGATAGAGTGTGTCTGAGAGTGTCAGAGAGTGTCAGAGTGTGATAGAGAGTGATAGAGAGTGTCAGAGAGTGTCAGAGAGTGTCAGAGAGTGTCAGAGAGTGATAGAGAGTGTCTGAGAGTGTCAGAGAGTGTCAGAGAGTGAAAGAGAGTGTCTGATAGTGTCAGAGAGCAATAGAGAGTGATAGAGAGTGTCTGAGAGTGTCTGAGAGTGTCAGAGAGTGATAGAGAGTGTCTGAGAGTGTCAGAGAGTGTCAGAGAGTGTCTGAGTGTGTCAGAGAGTGCATGAGAGTGTCTGAGAGTGTCAGAGAGTGTCAGAGAGTGATTGAGAGTGTCTGCGAGTGTCTGAGAGAGTCAGAGAGTGATAGAGAGTGTCAGAGAGGGATAGAGAGTGATAGAGAGTGTCAGAGATTGTCAGAGGGTGTCAGAGTGTGATAGAGAGTGACAGAGAGTGTCAGAGAGTGTCAGAGAGTGATAGAGTGTGTCTGAGAGTGTCAGAGAGTGTCAGAGAGTGTCTGAGAGTGTCTGAGAGTGTCAGAGATTGTCAGAGGGTGTCAGAGTGTGTCAGAGAGTGATAGAGAGTGTCTGAGAGTGTCTGAGAGTGTCAGAGATTGTCAGAGTGTGTCAGAGAGTGATAGAGAGTGATAGAGAGTGTCAGAGAGTGTCAGAGAGTGTAAGAGAGTGATAGAGAGTGTCTGAAAGTGTCAGAGAGTGTCAGAGAGTGATAGAGAGTGATAGAGAGTGCCTGAGAGTGTCTGAGAGTGTCTGAGTGTGTCAGAGTGCGTCTGAGTGTGTCAGAGAGTGTCTGAGAGTATCAGAGAGTGATTAAGAGTGTCTGAAAGTGTCAGAGAGTGATGGAGAGTGTCAGAGAGTGATTGAGAATGTCAGAGAGTGATAGAGATTGTCAGAGAGTTTCAGAAAGTGTCAGAGAGTGATAGAGAGTGTCTGAGAGCGTCTGAGAGTGTCAGAGAGTGTCAGAGACTGATAGATAGTGTCAGAGAGTGATTCAGAGTGTCTGAGAGTGTCTGAGAGAGTCAGCGAGTGATAGAGAGTGTCAGAGAGAGATAGAGAGTGTCTGAGAGCGTCTGAGAGTGTCAGAGAGTGTCAGAGACTGATAGATAATGTCAGAGAGTGATTGAAAGTGTCTGAGAGTGTCTGAGAGAGTCAGCGAGTGATAGAGAGTGTCAGAGAGAGATAGAGAGTGTCTGAGAGTGTCAGAGAGTGTCACAGAGTGTCACTGAGTGTCAGAGAGGGATCGAGAGTGATAGAGAGTGTCAGAGATTGTCAGAGGGTGTCAGAGAGTGTCAGAGAGTGATAGAGAGTGTCTGAGAGTGTCAGAGAGTGTCAGAGTGTGATTGAGAGTCATTGAGAATGTCTGAGAGCGTCTGAGAGAGTCAGAGTGTGATTCAGAGTGTCAGAGCTTGTCAGAGAGTGTGATATAGAGTGTCTGAGAGTGATTGAGGGTGTCTAAGAGTGTCAGAGAGTGATAGAGAGTGTCTGAGAATGTCAGAGAGTGATAGACAATGTCAGAGAGTGTCAGAGAGTGACCGAGTGTGATAGAGAGTGTCTGACAGCGTCTGAGAGTGTCAGACAGTGTCAGAGAGTGTCAGAGACTGCTAGATAGTGTCAGAGAGTGATTGAGAGTGTCTGAGAGTGTCTGAGAGAGTCAGAGAGTGATAGAGAGTGTCAGAGAGAGATAGAGTGTGTCTGAGAGTGTCAGAGAGTGTCAGAGTGTGATAGAGAGTGATAGAGAGTGTCAGAGAGTGTCAGAGAGTGTCAGAGAGTGTCAGAGAGTGATAGAGAGTGTCTGAGAGTGTCAGAGAGTGTCAGAGAGTGAAAGAGAGTGTCTGATAGTGTCAGAGAGCAATAGAGAGTGATAGAGAGTGTCTGAGAGTGTCAGAGAGTGATAGAGAGTGATAGAGAGTGTCTGAGAGTGTCAGAGAGTGTCAGAGAGTGTCTGAGTGTGTCAGAGAGTGTATGAGAGTGTCTGAGAGTGTCAGAGAGTGTCAGAGAGTGATAGAGAGTGTCTGAGAGTGTCAGAGAGTGTCAGAGAGTGATTGAGAATGCCAGAGAGTAATAGAGAGTGTCAGAAAGTGTCAGAGAGTGATAGAGAGTCTCTGACAGTGTCTGAGAGTGTCTGAGAGAGTCAGCGAGTGATAGAGAGTGTCAGAGAGAGATAGAGAGTGTCTGAGAGTGTAAGAGAGTGTCACAGAGTGTCACAGAGTGTCACTGAGTGTCAGAGAGGGATCGAGAGTGATAGAGAGTGTCAGAGATTGTCAGAGGGTGTCAGAGAGTGTCAGAGAGTGATAGAGAGTGTCTGAGAGTGTCAGAGAGTGTCAGAGTGTGATTGAGAGTCATTGAGAATGTCTGAGAGCGTCTGAGAGTGTCAGAGTGTGATTCAGAGTGTCAGAGCTTGTCAGAGAGTGTGATATAGAGTGTTTGAGAGTGATTGACGCTGTCTAAGAGTGTCAGAGAGTGATAGAGAGTGTCTGAGAATTTCAGAGAGTGATAGACAATGTCAGAGAGTGTCAGAGAGTGACCGAGTGTGACAGAGAGTGTCAGAGAGTGTCAGAGAGTGTCAGAGCATGTCAGAGCATGTCAGAGAGTGATGGACGGAGTCAGAGAGTGTCAGAGAGTGATTGGGAGTATCTGAGAGTGTCAGAGAGTGATTGAGAGCATCTGAGAGTGTTACAGAGTTCAGAGAGTGAAAGAGAGTGTCAGAGAGTGTCAGAGCTTGTCAGAGAGTGATAGAGAGAGTCAGAGAGTGATAGGGATTGTCTGAGAGTGTTTGAGAGTGATTGAGAGTGTCTGAAACTGATAGATAGTGTCAGAGCGTGATTGAGAGTGTCTGAGAGTGTCTGAGAGAGTCAGAGAGTGATAGAGAGTGTCAGAGAGAGATAGAGAGTGTCTGAGAGTGTCAGAGAGTGATACAGTGTGTCAGAGACTGATAGAGAGTGTCAGAGAATGTCAGAGAGTGTCACAGAGTGTCAGAGAGTGTCAGAGAATGATAGAGAGAGTCAGAGATTGTCAGAGGGTGTCAGAGAGTGTCAGAGAGTGATAGAGAGTGTCTGAGAGAGTCAGAGAGTGTCAGAGAGTGATTGAGAGTCATTGAGAATGTCTGAGAGAGTCTGAGAGAGTCAGAGAGTGACTGAGAGTGTCAGAGCGTGTCAGAGAGTGTGATATCGATTGTCTGAGAGTGATTGAGGGTGTCTAAGATTGTCAGAGAGTGATAGAGAGTGTCTGAGAACGTCAGAGATAGATAGAGAGTGTCAGAGAGTGACCGAGTGTGATAGAGAGTGTCAGAGAGTGTCAGAGAGCATGTCAGAGAGTGTCAGAGCATGTCAGAGAGTGATAGACGGAGTCTGAGAGTGTCAGAGAGTGATTGAGAGTGTCTGAGAGTGTTAGAGAGTTTCAGAGAGTGTCAGAGAGTATCAGAGCTTGTCAGAGAGTGATAGAGAGAGTCAGAGAGTAATAGGGAGTGGCTGAGAGTGTCAGAGAGTGATTGGGAGTGTCTGAGAGTGTCAGAGAGTGTCAGAGAGTGATAGAGAGTATCTGAGAGCGTCTGAGAGTGTCAGACAGTGTCAGAGAGTGCCAGAGACTGATAGATAGTGTCAGAGAGTGATTGAGAGTGTCTGAGAGTGTCTGAGATTGTCAGAGATTGATAGAAAGTGTCAGAGAGAGATAGAGAGTGTCTGAGAGTGTCAGAGAGTGGTACAGTGTGTCAGAGAGTGATAGAGCGTGTCAGAGAATGTCAGAGACTGATAAAGAGTGTCAGAGAATGTCAGAGAGTGTCACAGAGTGTCAGAGAGTGTCAGAGAGGGACAGAGAGTGATAGAGAGTGTCAGAGAATGTCAGAGGGTGTCAGACAGTGTCAGAGAGTGATAGAGAGTGTCTGAGAGTGTCAGAGAGTGTCAGAGAGTGATTGAAAGTGTCAGAGAGTGTCAGAGTGTCAGAGAGTGATTGAGAGTCATTGAGAATGTCTGAGAGTGTCTGAGACAGTCAGAGAGTGATTGAGAGTGTCAGAGAGTGTCAGAGAGTGATAGAGAGTGATAGAGAATGTCAGAGAGTGATAGAGAGTTATAGAGATTGTCTGAGAGTGTCAGAGAGTGTCTGAGTGTGTCAGAAAGTGTCAGAGAGTGATAGAGAGTGATAGAGAGTGTCAGAGAGCGTCATAGAGTGATAGAGAGTGTCAGAGAGCGTCATAGAGTGATAGAGAGTGATAGAGAGTGTCAGAGAGAGTCATAGAGTGTCAGAGAGTGATAGAGTGTGTCTGAGAGTGATAGAGAGTGATAGAGAGTGTCTGAGAGTGTCAGAGATGGTCTGAGTGTGTCAGAGATTGTGAGAGAGTGATATAGAGTGATAGAGAGTGATAGAGAGCGTCATGGAGTGATCGAGAGTGTCTGAGAGTGTCTGAGAGTGATAGAGAGTGTCAGAGAGAGTCAGATAGTGTCAGAGAGTGATAGAGAGTGTCTGAGAGTGTCAGAGAGTGATAGAGAGTGTCTGAGAGTGTCTGAGAGTGTCAGAGATTGTCAGAGAGTGTCAGAGAGTGATAGAGAGTGTCAGAGAGTTTCAGAGAGTGTCAGATAGTGTCAGACAGTGATAGAGAGTGTCTGAGAGTGTTAGAGAGTGATAGAGAGTGATAGAGAGTGTCTGAGCGTGTCAGAGAGTTTCTGAGTGTGTCAGAGAGTGATAGAGAGTGATAGGGAGTGTCTGAGAGTGTCAGAGAGTGATAGAGAGTGTCTGAGAGTGTCAGAGAGTGATAGAGAGTGTCTGAGAGTGTCTCAGAGAGTCAGAGAGTGTCAGAGAGTGATAGAGAGTGTCTGAGAGTGTCAGAGAGTGTCTGAGTGCCTCAGAGCGTGTCAGAGAGTGATAGAGAGTGATAGAGAGTGTCAGAGAGTGATAGAGAGTGTCTGAGAGTGTCAGAGAGTGATAGAGTGTGTCTGCGAGTGTCAGAGATTGTCTGAGAGTGTCTCAGAGAGTCAGAGAGTGTCAGAGAGTGATAGAGAGTGATAGAGAGTGTCTGAGAGTGACAGAGAGTGTCTGAGAGTGTCAGTGAGTGTCAGAGAGTGATAGAGTTTGTCTCAGTGTGTATGAGAGTGTCAGAGAGTGAAAGAGAGTGTCTGAGAGTGTCAGAGAGTGATGGAGAGTGTCTGAGAGTGTCTCAGAGAGTCACAGAGTGTCTGAGAGTGTCAGAGAGTGTCAGAGAGTGTCTGAGAATGTCTCAGCGAGTCACAGAGTGTCAGAGAGTGTCAGAGAGTGATAGAGAGTGATGGAGAGTGATAGAGAGTGTCTGAGAGTGTCAGTGAGTGTCAGAGAGTGATAGAGTGTGTCTGAGACTGTCAGAGAGCGTCAGAGTGTGTCAGAGATTGATAGAGAGTGTCAGAGAGTGTCATAGAGTGATCGAGAGTGTCAGAGAGTGTCAGAGTGTGATAGAGAGTGTCTGAGAGTGTCTGAGAGTGACAGAGAGTGTCTGAGAGTGTCAGTGAGTGTCGGAGAGTGTTAGAGAGTGTCTGAGAGTGTCAGCGATGGTCAGAGTGTGTCAGAGAGTGATAGAGAGTGATAGAGAGTAATAGAGAGTGTCAGAGAGTGTCAGAGAGTGATAGAGAGTGTCTGAGAGTGTCAGAGAGTGTATGAGTGTGTCAGAGAGTGTCACAGAGTGATAGAGAGTGATAGAGAGTTTCAGAGAGCGTCATAGAGTGATAGAGAATGTCAGAGAGCGTCAGAGAGTGATAGAGAGTGTCTGATCGTGTCAGAGAGCGTCTGAGAGTGTCTGAGAGTGATAGAGAGTGTCAGAGAGAGTCAGAGAGTGTCAGAGAGTGATAGAGAGTGTCTGAGAGTGTCAGAGAGTGTCTGAGTGTGTCAGAGCGTGTCAGAGAGTGATAGAGAGTGTCAGAGAGTTTCAGAGAGTGACAGAGAGTGTCTGAGAGTGTCAGAGAGTGTCAGAGAGTGATGGAGAGTGATAGAGATTGTCAGAGAGCGTCATAGAGTGATAGAGAGTGTCAGAGAGCGTCATGGAGTGATAGAGAGTGGTAGAGAGTGTCAGAGAAAGTCATAGAGTGTCAGAGAGTGATAGAGTGTGCTGAGAGTGATAGAGAGTGATAGAGAGTGTCTGAGAGGGTCAGAGATTGTCTGAGTGTGTCAGAGAGTGATAGAGAGTGATAGAGAGCGTCATAGAGTGATAGAGAGTGTCAGAGAGTGTCTGAGAGTGACAGAGAGTGATAGAGAGTGTCAGAGAGAGTCAGAGAGTGTCAGAGAGTGATAGAGAGTGTCTGAGAGTGTCAGAGAGTGATAGAGAGTGTCTGAGAGTGTCTGAGAGTGTCAGAGATTGACAGATAGTGTCAGACAGTGATAGAGAGTGTCTGAGAGTGTCAGAGAGTGATAGAGAGTGATAGAGAGTGTCTGAGCATATCAGAGAGTGTCTGAGTGTGTCAGAGAGTGATATAGAGTGATAGGGAGTGTCTGAGAGTGTCAGAGAGTGATAGAGAGTGTCTGAGATTGTCAGAGAGTGCTAGAGAGTGTCTGAGAGTGTCTCAGAGAGTCAGAGAGTGTCAGAGAATGATAGAGAGTGTCTGAGAGTGTCAGAGGATGATAGAGAGTGATATAGAGTGTCTGAGCGTGTCAGAGAGTGTCTGAGTGCCTCAGAGCGTGTCAGAGAGTGATAGAGAGCGATAGAGAGTGTCTGAGAGTGTCAGGGAGTGATAGAGAGTGTCTGAGAGTGTCTGAGAGTGTCTCAGAGAGTCAGAGATTGTCAGAGAGTGATAGAGAGTGATAGAGAGTGCCTGAGAGTGTCTGAGCGAGTCTGAGAGTGTCCGTGAGTGTCAGAGAGTGATAGAGAGTGTCAGAGAGTGTCAGAGAGAGATTCAGATTGTGCCAGAGAGTGATAGAGAGTGTCGGAGAGTTTCATAGAGTGATAGATATTTTCTGAGAGAGTCTGAGAGTGTCAGAGAGTGTCTGACAGTGTCAGAGAGTGATGGAGAGTGAAAGAGAGTGTCATAGAGAATCTGAGATTGTGAGGGAGTTATAGGGAGTGTCATAGAGGGATAGAGAGTGAAAGAGAGTGTCTGAGAGTGTCAGAGATTGTCAGACAGTGTCAGAGAGTGAGAGAAAGTGTCTGAGACTGTCTGAGAGTCTCTGAGAGTGTCAGAGAGTTTCAGAGAGTGATAGAAATTGTCAGAGTGTGTCTGAGAGGTTCAGAGAGTGATAGAAAGTGTCAGAGAGTGTCTGAGAGAGTCAGAGAGAGTCAGAGAGAGTCAGAGAGTGTCAGAGAGTGATAGAGAGTGTCTTTGGGTGTCTTTGAGTGTCAGAGAGTGATAGAGTATGTCAGAGAGTGATCGAGAGTGTCTGAGAGTGTCTGTGAGAGACGGAGTGTTTCAGAGAGTGAGAGAGAATGTCAGAGATTGTCAGAGAGTGTCAGAGAGTGTCAGAGAGTGTCAGAGTGTGTCAGAGAGTGACAGAGAGTGATGCAGAGTGATAGAGTGTCTGAGTGTGTCAGATTGTGTCAGAGAGTGTCAGAGAGTGATAGAGAGTGTCAGTGAGTGATAGAGAGTGTCTGAGAGTGTCAGAGAGTGATAGAGAGTGTCAGAGAGTGTCAGAGAGTGATAGAGAGCGATAGAGAGTGTCTGAGAGTGATAGAGAGTGTCTGAGACTGTCTGAGAGTGTCAGAGACTGTCAGAGTGTGTCAGAGAGTGATAGAGAGTGATAGAGAGTGTCTGAGAGTGCCAGAGAGTGTCAGAGTGTGCCAGAGAGTGATAGAGAGTGATAGTGAGTGTCAGAGAGTGTCAAAGAGTGATAGGCAGTGTCAGAGTGTGTCAGAGAGTGATAGATATTGATCGAGAGTGTCTGAGAATGTCTGAGAGAGTCTGAGAGTGTCAGATGGTGTCTGAGAGTGTCTGAGAGTGTTGGAGAGTGAAAGAGATTGTCATAGAGAATCTGAGAGTGTAAGGGAGCGATAGGGAGTGTCATAGAGTGATAGAGAGTGAAAGTGAGTGTCTGAGAGTGTCAGAGATTGTCAGACAGTGTCAGAGCGTGATTGAGAGTGTCTGAGAGTGTCTGAGAGAGTCAGAGAGTGATAGAGAGTGTCAGAGAGAGATAGAGAGTGTCTGAGAGTGTCAGAGAGTGATACAGTGTGTCAGAGACTGATAGAGAGTGTCAGAGAATGTCAGAGAGTGTCACAGAGTGTCAGAGAGTGTCAGAGAATGATAGAGAGTGTCAGAGATTGTCAGAGGGTGTCAGAGAGTGTCAGAGAGTGATAGAGAGTGTCTGAGAGAGTCAGAGAGTGTCAGAGAGTGATTGAGAGTCATTGAGAATGTCTGAGAGAGTCTGAGAGAGTCAGAGAGTGACTGAGAGTGTCAGAGCGTGTCAGAGAGTGTGATATCGATTGTCTGAGAGTGATTGAGGGTGTCTAAGATTGTCAGAGAGTGATAGAGAGTGTCTGTGAACGTCAGAGATAGATAGAGAGTGTCAGAGAGTGACCGAGTGTGATAGAGAGTGTCAGAGAGTGTCAGAGAGCATGTCAGAGAGTGTCAGAGCATGTCAGAGAGTGATAGACGGAGTCTGAGAGTGTCAGAGAGTGATTGAGAGTGTCTGAGAGTGTTAGAGAGTTTCAGAGAGTGTCAGAGAGTATCAGAGCTTGTCAGAGAGTGATAGAGAGAGTCAGAGAGTAATAGGGAGTGGCTGAGAGTGTCAGAGAGTGATTGGGAGTGTCTGAGAGTGTCAGAGAGTGTCAGAGAGTGATAGAGAGTATCTGAGAGCGTCTGAGAGTGTCAGACAGTGTCAGAGAGTGCCAGAGACTGATAGATAGTGTCAGAGAGTGATTGAGAGTGTCTGAGAGTGTCTGAGATTGTCAGAGATTGATAGAAAGTGTCAGAGAGAGATAGAGAGTGTCTGAGAGTGTCAGAGAGTGGTACAGTGTGTCAGAGAGTGATAGAGCGTGTCAGAGAATGTCAGAGACTGATAAAGAGTGTCAGAGAATGTCAGAGAGTGTCACAGAGTGTCAGAGAGTGTCAGAGAGGGACAGAGAGTGATAGAGAGTGTCAGAGAATGTCAGAGGGTGTCAGACAGTGTCAGAGAGTGATAGAGAGTGTCTGAGAGTGTCAGAGAGTGTCAGAGAGTGATTGAAAGTGTCAGAGAGTGTCAGAGAGTGATTGAGAGTCATTGAGAATGTCTGAGAGTGTCTGAGACAGTCAGAGAGTGATTGAGAGTGTCAGAGAGTGTCAGAGAGTGATAGAGAGTGATAGAGAATGTCAGAGAGTGATAGAGAGTTATAGAGATTGTCTGAGAGTGTCAGAGAGTGTCTGAGTGTGTCAGAGAGTGTCAGAGAGTGATAGAGAGTGATAGAGAGTGTCAGAGAGCGTCATAGAGTGATAGAGAGTGTCAGAGAGCGTCATAGAGTGATAGAGAGTGATAGAGAGTGTCAGAGAGAGTCATAGAGTGTCAGAGAGTGATAGAGTGTGTCTGAGAGTGATAGAGAGTGATAGAGAGTGTCTGAGAGTGTCAGAGATGGTCTGAGTGTGTCAGAGATTGTGAGAGAGTGATATAGAGTGATAGAGAGTGATAGAGAGCGTCATGGAGTGATCGAGAGTGTCTGAGAGTGTCTGAGAGTGATAGAGAGTGTCAGAGAGAGTCAGAGAGTGTCAGAGAGTGATAGAGAGTGTCTGAGAGTGTCAGAGAGTGATAGAGAGTGTCTGAGAGTGTCTGAGAGTGTCAGAGATTGTCAGAGAGTGTCAGAGAGTGATAGAGAGTGTCAGAGAGTTTCAGAGAGTGTCAGATAGTGTCAGACAGTGATAGAGAGTGTCTGAGAGTGTTAGAGAGTGATAAAGAGTGATAGAGAGTGTCTGAGCGTGTCAGAGAGTTTCTGAGTGTGTCAGAGAGTGATAGAGAGTGATAGGGAGTGTCTGAGAGTGTCAGAGAGTGATAGAGAGTGTCTGAGAGTGTCAGAGAGTGATAGAGAGTGTCTGAGAGTGTCTCAGAGAGTCAGAGAGTGTCAGAGAGTGATAGAGAGTGTCTGAGAGTGTCAGAGAGTGTCTGAGTGCCTCAGAGCGTGTCAGAGAGTGATAGAGAGTGATAGAGAGTGTCAGAGAGTGATAGAGAGGGTCTGAGAGTGTCAGAGAGTGATAGAGTGTGTCTGCGAGTGTCAGAGATTGTCTGAGAGTGTCTCAGAGAGTCAGAGAGTGTCAGAGAGTGATAGAGAGTGATAGAGAGTGTCTGAGAGTGACAGAGAGTGTCTGAGAGTGTCAGTGAGTGTCAGAGAGTGATAGAGTTTGTCTCAGTGTGTATGAGAGTGTCAGAGAGTGAAAGAGAGTGTCTGAGAGTGTCAGAGAGTGATGGAGAGTGTCTGAGAGTGTCTCAGAGAGTCACAGAGTGTCTGAGAGTGTCAGAGAGTGTCAGAGAGTGTCTGAGAATGTCTCAGCGAGTCACAGAGTGTCAGAGAGTGTCAGAGAGTGATAGAGAGTGATGGAGAGTGATAGAGAGTGTCTGAGAGTGTCAGTGAGTGTCAGAGAGTGATAGAGTGTGTCTGAGACTGTCAGAGAGCGTCAGAGTGTGTCAGAGATTGATAGAGAGTGTCAGAGAGTGTCATAGAGTGATCGAGAGTGTCAGAGAGTGTCAGAGTGTGATAGAGAGTGTCTGAGAGTGTCTGAGAGTGACAGAGAGTGTCTGAGAGTGTCAGTGAGTGTCGGAGAGTGTTAGAGAGTGTCTGAGAGTGTCAGCGATGGTCAGAGTGTGTCAGAGAGTGATAGAGAGTGATAGAGAGTAATAGAGAGTGTCAGAGAGTGTCAGAGAGTGATAGAGAGTGTCTGAGAGTGTCAGAGAGTGTATGAGTGTGTCAGAGAGTGTCACAGAGTGATAGAGAGTGATAGAGAGTTTCAGAGAGCGTCATAGAGTGATAGAGAATGTCAGAGAGCGTCAGAGAGTGATAGAGAGTGTCTGAGCGTGTCAGAGAGCGTCTGAGAGTGTCTGAGAGTGATAGAGAGTGTCAGAGAGAGTCAGAGAGTGTCAGAGAGTGATAGAGAGTGTCTGAGAGTGTCAGAGAGTGTCTGAGTGTGTCAGAGCGTGTCAGAGAGTGATAGAGAGTGTCAGAGAGTTTCAGAGAGTGACAGAGAGTGTCTGAGAGTGTCAGAGAGTGTCAGAGAGTGATGGAGAGTGATAGAGATTGTCAGAGAGCGTCATAGAGTGATAGAGAGTGTCAGAGAGCGTCATGGAGTGATAGAGAGTGGTAGAGAGTGTCAGAGAAAGTCATAGAGTGTCAGAGAGTGATAGAGTGTGCTGAGAGTGATAGAGAGTGATAGAGAGTGTCTGAGAGGGTCAGAGATTGTCTGAGTGTGTCAGAGAGTGATAGAGAGTGATAGAGAGTGATAGAGAGCGTCATAGAGTGATAGAGAGTGTCAGAGAGTGTCTGAGAGTGACAGAGAGTGATAGAGAGTGTCAGAGAGAGTCAGAGAGTGTCAGAGAGTGATAGAGAGTGTCTGAGAGTGTCAGAGAGTGATAGAGAGTGTCTGAGAGTGTCTGAGAGTGTCAGAGATTGACAGATAGTGTCAGACAGTGATAGAGAGTGTCTGAGAGTGTCAGAGAGTGATAGAGAGTGATAGAGAGTGTCTGAGCATATCAGAGAGTGTCTGAGTGTGTCAGAGAGTGATATAGAGTGATAGGGAGTGTCTGAGAGTGTCAGAGAGTGATAGAGAGTGTCTGAGATTGTCAGAGAGTGCTAGAGAGTGTCTGAGAGTGTCTCAGAGAGTCAGAGAGTGTCAGAGAATGATAGAGAGTGTCTGAGAGTGTCAGAGGATGATAGAGAGTGATATAGAGTGTCTGAGCGTGTCAGAGAGTGTCTGAGTGCGTCAGAGCGTGTCAGAGAGTGATAGAGAGCGATAGAGAGTGTCTGAGAGTGTCAGGGAGTGATAGAGAGTGTCTGAGAGTGTCTGAGAGTGTCTCAGAGAGTCAGAGATTGTCAGAGAGTGATAGAGAGTGATAGAGAGTGCCTGAGAGTGTCTGAGCGAGTCTGAGAGTGTCCGTGAGTGTCAGAGAGTGATAGAGAGTGTCAGAGAGTGTCAGAGAGAGATTCAGATTGTGCCAGAGAGTGATAGAGAGTGTCGGAGAGTTTCATAGAGTGATAGATATTTTCTGAGAGAGTCTGAGAGTGTCAGAGAGTGTCTGACAGTGTCAGAGAGTGATGGAGAGTGAAAGAGAGTGTCATAGAGAATCTGAGATTGTGAGGGAGTTATAGGGAGTGTCATAGAGGGATAGAGAGTGAAAGAGAGTGTCTGAGAGTGTCAGAGATTGTCAGACAGTGTCAGAGAGTGAGAGAAAGTGTCTGAGACTGTCTGAGAGTCTCTGAGAGTGTCAGAGAGTTTCAGAGAGTGATAGAAATTGTCAGAGTGTGTCTGAGAGGTTCAGAGAGTGATAGAAAGTGTCAGAGAGTGTCTGAGAGAGTCAGAGAGAGTCAGAGAGAGTCAGAGAGTGTCAGAGAGTGATAGAGAGTGTCTTTGGGTGTCTTTGAGTGTCAGAGAGTGATAGAGTATGTCAGAGAGTGATCGAGAGTGTCTGAGAGTGTCTGTGAGAGACGGAGTGTTTCAGAGAGTGAGAGAGAATGTCAGAGATTGTCAGAGAGTGTCAGAGAGTGTCAGAGAGTGTCAGAGTGTGTCAGAGAGTGACAGAGAGTGATGCAGAGTGATAGAGTGTCTGAGTGTGTCAGATTGTGTCAGAGAGTGTCAGAGAGTGATAGAGAGTGTCAGTGAGTGATAGAGAGTGTCTGAGAGTGTCAGAGAGTGATAGAGAGTGTCAGAGAGTGTCAGAGAGTGATAGAGAGCGATAGAGAGTGTCTGAGAGTGATAGAGAGTGTCTGAGACTGTCTGAGAGTGTCAGAGACTGTCAGAGTGTGTCAGAGAGTGATAGAGAGTGATAGAGAGTGTCTGAGAGTGCCAGAGAGTGTCAGAGTGTGCCAGAGAGTGATAGAGAGTGATAGTGAGTGTCAGAGAGTGTCAAAGAGTGATAGGCAGTGTCAGAGTGTGTCAGAGAGTGATAGATATTGATCGAGAGTGTCTGAGAATGTCTGAGAGAGTCTGAGAGTGTCAGATGGTGTCTGAGAGTGTCTGAGAGTGTTGGAGAGTGAAAGAGATTGTCATAGAGAATCTGAGAGTGTAAGGGAGGGATAGGGAGTGTCATAGAGTGATAGAGAGTGAAAGTGAGTGTCTGAGAGTGTCAGAGATTGTCAGACAGTGTCAGAGAGTGATAGAAAGTGTCTGCGACTGTCTGAGAGTCTCTGAGAGTGTCAGAGAGTGTCAGCGAGTGATAGAAAGTGTCAGAGAGTGTCTGAGAGTGTCAGAGAGTGATAGAAAGTGTCTGAGATTGTCTGAGAGTGTCAGACAGTGTCAAACAGTGTCAGGGAGTGATAGAAAGTGACAGAGAGTGGCTGAGTTTGTCAGAGAGTGATAGAAAGTGTCAGAGGGTGTCTGAGAGGGTCTGAGAGAGTCAGAGAGTGTCTGAGAGTTTCAGAGAGAGTCAGAGAAAGTCAGAGAGTGATAGAGAGCGACAGAGAGTGACAGAGAGTGGTAGAGAGTGGTAGAGAGTGATAGAGAGTGCCTGGGAGTGATAGAGAGTGACAGAGAGTGTCAGAGAGTGACAGAAAGTGTCTGACAGTGTCTGAGAGTGTCTCAGAGTGTCTGCGAGTGTCAGAAAGTTTCAGAGAGTGATAGAGAGTTTCAGAGAGTGCCTGAGAGTGTCAGTGTGTGTCAGGCTGTGTCAGAAAGTGATATAGAGAGTCAGAGAGTGATAGAGAGTGTCAGAGAGCGTCTGAGAGTGTCAGAGAGTGTCTGAGAGTGTCAGAGAGTGTCAGAGAGTGTTAGAGAGTGTCAGAGAGAGTCTGAGAGCGTCAGGGAGAGTCTGAGAGTGTCAGAGAGTGATAGAGAGTGCCAGAGAGTGATAGAGAGTGCCAGAGAGCGCCAGAGAGTGTATGAGTGTGTCTGAGAGTGTCTGAAAGTGCCAGACAGTGTCAGAGAGTCATAGAGAGCGTCAGACAGTGTCTGAGATTGTCAGAGAGTGCCAGAGAGTGTCAGAGAGTGATGGAGAGTGTCAGGGAGTGTCAGAGAGTGTCAGAGAGTCTCAAAGAGTGTCAGAGAGTGATAGAGAGTGGTAGAGAGTGTCTGAAAGTGTCAGACAGTGTCAGAGAGTCATAGAGAGTGTCAGAGAGTGTCTGAGATTGTCAGAGAGTGTCAGAGAGTGTCAGAGAGTGATAGAGAGTGTCAGAGAGTGTCAAAGAGATTCAGAGTGTGCCAGAGAGTGATAGAGAGTGTCAGAGAGTTTCAGAGAGTGATAGATAGTGTCTGAGAGAGTCTGAGAGTGTCTGACAGTGTCAGAGAGTGATGGAGAGTGAAAGAGAGTGCCATAGAGTATCTGAGAGTGTTAGGGAGTGATAGGGAGTGTCATGGAGGGATAGAGAGTGAAAGAGAGTGTCTGAGAGTGTCAGAGATTGTCAGACAGTGTCAGGGAGTGATAGAAAGTGTCTGAGACTATCTGAGAGTCTCTGAGAGTGTCAGAGAGTGTCAGCGAGTGATAGGAAGTGTCAGAGACTGTCTGAGAGTGTCAGAGAGTGATATAAAGTGTCTGAGAGTGTCTGAGAGTGTCAGAGAGTGTCAAACAGTGTCAGAGAGTGATTAAGAGTGTCTGAAAGTGTCAGAGAGTGATGGAGAGTATCAGAGAGTGATTGAGAATGTCAGAGAGTGATAGAGAGTGTCAGAGAGTGTCAGAAAGTGTCAGAGAGTGATAGAGAGTGTCTGAGAGCGTCTGAGAGTGTCAGAGAGTGTCAGAGACTGATAGATAGTGTCAGAGAGTGATTGAGAGTGTCTGAGAGTGTCTTAGAGAGTCAGCGAGTGATAGAGAGTGTCAGAGAGAGATAGAGAGTGTCTGAGAGTGTCAGAGAGTGTCACAGAGTGTCACTGAGTGTCAGAGAGGGATCGAGAGTGATAGAGAGTGTCAGAGATTGTCAGAGGGTGTCAGAGAGTGTCAGAGAGTGGTAGAGAGTGTCTGAGAGTGTCAGAGAGTGTCAGAGTGTGATTGAGAGTCATTGAGAATGTCTGAGAGCGTCTGAGAGAGTCAGAGAGTGATTCAGAGTGTCAGAGCTTGTCAGAGAGTGTGATATAGAGTGTCTGAGAGTGATTGAGGGTGTCTAAGAGTGTCAGAGAGTGATAGAGAGTGTCTGAGAATGTCAGAGAGTGATAGACAATGTCAGAGAGTGTCAGAGAGTGACCGAGTGTGATAGAGAGTGTCAGAGAGTGTCAGAGAGTGTCAGAGCATGTCAGAGCATGTCAGAGAGTGATGGACGGAGTCAGAGAGTGTCAGAGAGTGATTGGGAGTGTCTGAGAGTGTCAGAGAGTGATTGAGAGTATCTGAGAGTGTTACAGAGTTTCAGAGAGTGAAAGAGAGTGTCAGAGAGTGTCAGAGCTTGTCAGAGAGTGATAGAGAGAGTCAGAGAGTGATAGGGATTGTCTGAGAGTGTTTGAGAGTGATTGAGAGTGTCTGAAACTGATAGATAGTGTCAGAGCGTGATTGAGAGTGTCTGAGAGTGTCTGAGAGATTCAGAGAGTGATAGAGAGTGTCAGAGAGAGATAGAGAGTGTCTGAGAGTGTCAGAGAGTGATACAGTGTGTCAGAGACTGATAGAGAGTGTCAGAGAATGTCAGAGAGTGTCACAGAGTGTCAGAGAGTGTCAGAGAATGATAGAGAGTGTCAGAGATTGTCAGAGGGTGTCAGAGAGTGTCAGAGAGTGATAGAGAGTGTCTGAGAGAGTCAGAGAGTGTCAGAGAGTGATTGTGAGTCATTGAGAATGTCTGAGAGAGTCTGAGAGAGTCTGAGAGAGTCAGAGAGTGATAGAGAGTGTCAGAGAGAGATAGAGAGTGTCTGAGAGTGTCAGAGAGTGATACAGTGTGTCAGAGACTGATAGAGAGTGTCAGAGAATGTCAGAGAGTGTCACAGAGTGTCAGAGAGTGTCAGAGAATGATAGAGAGTGTCAGAGATTGTCAGAGGGTGTCAGAGAGTGTCAGAGAGTGATAGAGAGTGTCTGAGAGAGTCAGAGAGTGTCAGAGAGTGATTGAGAGTCATTGAGAATGTCTGAGAGAGTCTGAGAGAGTCAGAGAGTGATTGAGAGTGTCAGAGCGTGTCAGAGAGTGTGATATAGATTGTCTGAGAGTGATTGAGGGTGTCTAAGATTGTCAGGGAGTGATAGAGAGTGTCTGAGAACGTCAGAGAGAGATAGAGAGTGTCAGAGAGTGACCGAGTGTGATAGAGAGTGTCAGAGATTGTCAGAGAGCATGTCAGAGAGTGTCAGAGCATGTCAGAGAGTGATAGACGGAGTCTGAGAGTGTCAGAGAGTGATTGAGAGTGTCTGAGAGTGTTAGAGAGTTTCAGAGAGTGTCAGAGAGTATCAGAGCTTGTCAGAGAGTGATAGAGAGAGTCAGAGAGTAATAGAGAGTGGCTGAGAGTGTCAGAGAGTGATTGGGAGTGTCTGAGAGTGTCAGAGAGTGTCAGAGAGTGATAGAGAGTATCTGAGAGCGTCTGAGAGTGTCAGACAGTGTCAGAGGGTGTAAGAGAATGATAGAGAGAGCTAGAGAGTGTCAGCGAGCGTCATAGAGTGATAGAGAGTGTCATAGAGTGATAGAGAGTATCAGAGAGCGATAGAGAGTGTCAGAGAGTGATAGAGTTTGATAGAGAGTGTCTGAGAGTGTCAGAGAGTGTCAGAGAGTGATAGAGAGTGATATAGACTGTCTGAGAGTGTCAGAGTGCGTCAGAGAGTGTCAGAGAGTGACAGAGAGTGATATAGAGTGTCAGAGAGTGATAGAGAGAGTCTGCGATTATCAGAGAGTGATACAGAGTGTCAGAGAGTGTCAGAGAGTGTCAGAGAGTGTCAGAGAGTAATAGAGAGTGATAGAGAGTGGCTGAGAGTGTCAGAGAGTAATGGAGAGTGTCAGAGAGTGTCAGAGAGTGATAGAGAGTGTCTGAGAGTGTCAGAGAGTGATAGAGAGTGTCTGAGAGTGTCAGAGGGTGATATAGAGTGTCTGAGAGTGTCTCAGAGAGTCAGAGAGTGTCAGAGAGTGTCAGAGAGTGATAGAAAGTGATAGAGAGTGATAGAGAGTGTCTGAGAGTGACAGAGAGTGTCTGAGAGTTTCCGAGAGTGTCTGAGAGTGTCAGAGAGTTTCAGAGTGTGTCACAGACTGTCAGAGAGTGCCAGAGAGTTTCAGAGAGTGTCTGAGAGTGTCAGATCGTTACAGAGAATGTCGGAGAGTTTCTCAGAGTTTCTGTGAGTGACAGAGAGTGTCAGAGAGTGTCAGAGACTGTCAGAGGGTTCAGAGAGTTTCTGAGTGTGTCACAGAGTGTCAGAGAGTGTCAGAGAGTTTCAGAGAGTGTCAGATCGTTACAGAGAGTGTCAGAGAGTTTCAGAGAGTGTCATGGAGTTTCAGAGAGTTTCTGAGAGTGTCAGAGAGTGTCAGAGAGTGCCAGAGAGTTTCTGAGAGTTTCTGAGTGTGTCGGAGAGTGTCAGAGAGTGTTAGGGAGTGACAGAGAGTGTCTGAGAGTGTTAGAGTGTGTCAGAGAGTGTGCGAGAGTGATAGAGAGATCTAGAGATGTCAGAGAGTGTCATAGAGTGATAGAGAGTGCCAGAGAGTGATAGAGAGTGTCAGAGAGTGATAGAGAGGGTCAGAGAGTGATAGATTGTGATAGAGAGCGTCTGAGTGTGTCAGAGAGTGTCAGATATTGATAGAGACTGTCTGAGAGCGTCAGAGAGTGTCAGAGTGTGTCAGAGAGTGTCAGAGAGTGATAGAGAGAGTCAGAGAGTGATAGAGAGAGTCTGAGAGTGTCAGAGAGTGATAGAGAGTGTTCAAGACTGTCAGAGGCTGACAGAGATTGTCAGAGAGTAATAGAGTTTGATAGAGAGTGTCAGAGAGTGTCAGAGAGTGATAGAGAGTGTCTGAGAGTGTCAGAGAGTGAGAGTGATAGAGAGGGTCTGAGAGTGTCAGAGAGTGTCTGAGTGTGTCAGAGAGTGTCAGAGAGTGATAGAGAGTGATAGAGAGTGTCAGAGAGCGTCACAGAGTGATGGAGAGTGTCAGAGAGTGTTAGAGAGTGACAGAGAGTGATAGAGAGTGTCAGAGAGTGATAGAGTTTGATAGAGAGTGTCTGAGAGTGTCTGAGATTGTCAGAGTGTCAGAGAGTGATAGAGAGTATCTTAGAGCGTCAGAAAGTGTCAGAGTGTGTCAGAGTGTGTCAGAGAGTGATAGAGAGTCATAGAGAGTGTCAGAGAGTGTCAGAGTGTGTCAGAGTGTGTCAAAGAATGTCAGAGCGTGTCAGAGAGTGTCAGAGAGTGATAGAGAGTGATAAAGAGTGTCAGGGAGTGATAGAGAGTGTCTGAGAGTGTCAGAGAGTGATAGAGACTGTCAGAGAGTGATAGAGAGTTTCAGAGAGTGTCTGAGAGTGTCAGAGAATGATAGAGAGTGTCTGAGAGTGTCTGAGATTGTCAGAGTGTCAGAGAGTGATAGAGAGTATCTGAGAGCGTCAGAGAGTGTCAGAGTGTGTCAGAGTGTGTCAAAGAATGTCAGAGTGTGTCAGAGAGTGTCAGAGAGTGATATGGAGTGATAGAGAGTGTCAGAGAGTGATAGAGAGTGCCTGAGAGTGTCAGAGAGTGATAGAGAGTGTCAGGGAGTGTCAGAGAGTGATAGACAGTGATAGAGAGCGTCAGAGAGTGTCAGAGAGTGTCAGAGAGTGACAGAGTGTGATAGAGAGTGTCAGGGAGTGTCAGAGTGTGTCAGAGTGTGTCAGAGAGTGTCAGAGAGAGATAGAGAGAGTCTGAGAGTAACAGAGAGTGATAGAGAGTGTCAGAGAGTGTCAGAGGGTGACAGAGAGTGTCAGAGAGCAAGAGAGAGTGATAGAGAGTGTCAGAGAGTGATCGAGAGTGTCTGAGAGTGTCTGAGATTGTCAGAGCGTCAGAGACTGATAGAGAGTATCTGAGAGCGTCAGAGTGTGTCAGAGTGTGTCAGAGAGTGTTAGGGAGTGACAGAGAGTGTCTGAGAGTGTTAGAGCGTGTCAGAGAGTGTACGAGAGTGATAGGGAGAGCTAGAGATGTCAGAGAGTGTCATAGAGTGATAGAGAGTGTCAGAGAGCGATAGAGAGTGTCAGAGAGTGATAGAGAGGGTCAGAGAGTGATAGAGAGTGATAGAGAGTGTCTGAGTGTGTCTGAGAGTGTCAGAGATTGATAGAGGCTGTCTGAGAGCGTCAGAGAGTGTCAGAGTGTATCAGAGAGTGTCAAAGAGTGTCAGAGAGTGATAGAGCGTGTCAGAGAGTGATAGAGAGAGTCTGAGAGTGTCAGAGAGTGATAGAGAGTGTTCAAGACTGTCAGAGGCTGACAGAGAGTGTCAGAGAGTAATAGAGAGTGATAGAGAGTGTCAGAGAGTGGCAGAGAGTGATAGAGAGTGTGTGAGAGTGTCAGAGAGTGAGAGAGAGTGATAGAGAGGGTCTGAGAGTGTCAGAGAGTGTCTGAGTGTGTCAGAGAGTGTCAGAGAGTGATAGAGAGTGATAGAGAGTGATAGAGAGTGATAGAGAGTGTCAGAGAGCGTCATAGAGTGATAGAGAGTGTCAGCGAGTGTCAGAGAGTGTTAGAGAGTGACAGAGAGTGATAGAGAGTGTCAGAGAGTGATAGAGAGTGATCGAGAGTGTCTGAGAGTGTCTGAGATTGTCAGAGTGTCAGAGAGTGATAGAGGGTATCTGAGAGCATCAGAGAGTGTCAGAGTGTGTCAGAGTGTGTCAGAGAGTGATAGAGAGTCATAGAGAGTGTCAGAGAGTGTCAGAGTGTGTCAAAGAATGTCAGAGAGTGTCAGAGAGTGTCAGAGAGTTTCAGAGAGTGTCAGACAGTGTCTGAGAGTGTCTAAGAGTTACAGAGAGTGTCAGAGAGTGTCCGAGTGTGTCAGAGATTTTCAGAGAGTGTCAGAGAGTGTCAAAGAGTTTCAGAGAGTGTCATGGAGTTTCAGAGAGTTTCTGAGAGTGTCAGAGAGTGTCAGAGAGTGCCAGAGAGTTTCTGAGAGTTTCTGAGTGTGTCGGAGAGTGTCAGAGAGTGTCAGAGAATTTCAGGGAGTGTCACAAATTGTCAGAGAGTATCAGAGAGCGATAGAGAGTGTCAGAGAGTGATAGAGAGGGTCAGAGAGTGATAGAGAGTGATAGAGAGCGTCTGAGTGTGTCAGAGAGTGTCATAGAGTGATGGAGAGTGCCAGAGAGCGATAGAGAGTGTCAGAGAGTGATAGAGAGTGTCAGAGAGTGATAGAGAGTGATAGAGAGTGTCTGAGAGTGTCTGAGATTGTCAGAGTGTCAGAGAGTGATAGAGGGTATCTGAGAGCGTCAGAGAGTATCAGAGTGTGTCAGAGTGTGTCAGAGAGTGATAGAGAGTCAAAGAGAGTGTCAGAGAGTTTCAGAGTGTGTCAAAGAATGTCAGAGAGTGTCAGAGAGTGTCAGAGAGTGATAGAGAGTGTCAGAGTGTGTCAGAGAGTGATAGAGACTGTCAGAGAGTGATAGAGAGTGTCCGAGAGTGTCAGAGAGTGATAGAGAGTGTCAGAGAGTGGTAGTGAGTGTCAGAGAGTGTCAGAGAGTGATAGAGAGTGTCTGAGAGTGTCGGAGAGTGTCAGGGAGTCATAGAGTGTGATAGAGAGTGTCTGAGAGCGTCAGAGAGTGTCAGAGAGTGTCAGAGAATGCCAGAGTGTATCAGAGAGTGTAAGAGAGTGTCTGAGAGTGTCAGAGAGTGAAAGAGAGTGTTAGAGTGTGTCAGAGAATGTCAGAGACTGATAGAGTGTGTCATAGCGTGATAGAGAGTGTCTGAGAGTGTCAGAGAGTGATAGAGAGTGTCAGAGAGTGATAGAGAGAGTCTGAGAGTATCAGAGAGTGATAGAGAGTGTCTGAGAGTGTCAGAGGGTGTCTGAGAGTGATAGAGAGTGTCTGAGAGTGTCAGAGAGTGATAGAGAGAGTCAGAGAGTGATGGAGAGTGATAGAGAGTGTCAGAGAGCGTCATAGAGTGATAGAGATTGTCAGAGAGTGGATGAGAGTGTCAGAGAGTGATAGAGAGTGATAAATAGTGTCTGAGAGTGTCAGTGAGTGTCAGAGAGTGATAGAGAATGTCTGAGAGTGTTTGAGAGTGTCAGAGATTGTCAAAGTGTGTCAGAGAGTTATAGAGAGTGATAGAGTGTGATAGAGAGTGTCAGAGAGTGTCAGAGAGTGTCAGAGAGTGATGGAGAGTGTCTGCGAGTGTCAGAGAGTGACAGAGATTGATAGAGAGAGTCTGAGAGAGTCAGAGAGTGTCTGAGTGCGTCAGAGCGTGTCAGAGAGTGATAGAGAGTGATAGAGAGTTTCAGGGAGTGTCAGAAAGGTTCAGAGAGTGTCAGATAGTGCCAGAGAGTTTCAGAGAGTGTCACAGAGTGTCAGAGAGTTTCAGAGAGCTTCAGAGAGTTTTAGAGAGTGTCAGAGAGTGGCAGAGTGTTTCAGAGAGTTTCAGAGAGTGCCAGACAGTGTCTGAGAGTGTCTAAGAGTTACAGAGAGTGTCAGAGAGTGTCCGAGTGAGTCAGAGAGTTTCAGAGAGTGTCAGAGAGTGTCAAAGAGTTTCAGAGAGTGTCATGGAGTTTCAGAGAGTTTCTGAGAGTGTCAGAGAGTGTCAGAGAGTGCCAGAGAGTTTCTGAGAGTTTCTGAGTGTGTCAGAGAGTGTCAGAGAGTGTCAGAGAATTTCAGGGAGTGTCACAAATTGTCAGAGAGTATCAGAGAGTGTCAGAGAGTTTCAGAGAGTTTCTGAGAGTTTCTGAGAGATTCACAGCGTGTCAGAGAGTTTCAGAGAGCTTCAGAGAGTGTCACAGAGTGTCAGAGTGTTTCAGAGAGTTTCAGAGAGTGTCAGAGAGTCTCAGAGAGTCTCAGAGAGTAATAGAGAGTGTCAGAGAGTGATAGAGAGTGTCTGAGAGTGATAGCGAGTGTCTGAGAGTGTCAGTGAGTGTCAGAGAATGATAGAGAGTGTCTGAGAGTGTCTGAGAGTGACAGAGAGACTCTGAGAGTGTCAGTGAGTGTCAGAGAGTGATAGAGAGTTTCTGAGAGTGTTTGAGTGTGTCAGACATTGTCAGAGTGCGTCAGAGAGTGATCGAGTGTGTCTGAGAGTGTCAGAGAGTTTCAGCGTGTGTCAGAGAGTGTCAGAGAGTGATAGAGAGTTTCAGAGAGTGTCAGAGAGTGTCAGAGAGTGATGGAGAGTGTCTGACAGTGTCAGAGAGTGTCAGAGAATGATAGAGAGTGTCTGAGAGTGTCAGAGAGTGTCAGAGAGTGTCAGAGAGTGATAGGGAGTGACAAGAGCGTCTGAGAGTGTCACAGTGTGTCATAGAGCGTCAGAGAGTGATAGAGAGTGTCTGAGAGTGTTTGAGTGTGTCAGAGAGTGTAAGAGAGTGTCTGAGAGTGTCTGAGAGTGGCAGAGAGTGTCAGAGAGTGATAGAGAGCTTCTGAGAGTGTCAGAGAGTATCAGAGAGTGTCAGAGAGTGTTAGGGAGTGACAGAGAGTGTCTGAGAGTGTTAGAGTGTGTCAGAGAGTGTACGAGAGTGATAGAGAGATCTAGAGATGTCAGAGAGTGTCATAGAGTGATAGAGAGTGCCAGAGAGCGATAGAGAATGTCAGAGAGTGATAGAGAGGGTCAGAGAGTGATAGAGAGTGATAGAGAGCGTCTGAGTGTGGCAGAGAGTGTCAGCGATTGATAGAGACTGTCTGAGAGCGTCAGAGAGTGTCAGAGTGTGTCAGAGAGTGTCAGAGAGTGATAGAGAGTGTCAGAGAGTGATAGAGAGAGTATGAGAGTGTCAGAGAGTGATAGAGAGTGTTCAAGACTGTCAGAGGCTGACAGAGATTGTCAGAGAGTAATAGAGTTTGATAGAGAGTGTCAGAGAGTGTCAGAGAGTGATAGAGAGTGTCTGAGAGTGTCAGAGAGTGAGAGTGATAGAGAGGGTCTGAGAGTGTCAGAGAGTGTCTGAGTGTGTCAGAGAGTGTCAGAGAGTGATAGAGAGTGATAGAGAGTGTCAGAGAGCGTCACAGAGTGATGGAGAGTGTCAGAGAGTGTCAGAGAGTGACAGAGAGTGATAGAGAGTGTCAGAGAGTGACAGAGTTTGATTGAGAGTGTCTGAGAGTGTCTGAGATTGTCAGAGTGTCAGAGAGTGATAGAGAGTATCTGAGAGCGTCAGAGAGTGTCAGAGTGTGTCAGAGTGTGTCAGAGAGTGATAGAGAGTCATAGAGAGTGTCAGAGAGTGTCAGAGTGTGTCAGAGTGTGTCAAAGAATGTCAGAGTGTGTCAGAGAGGGTCAGAGAGTGATAGAGAGTGATAAAGAGTGTCAGGGAGTGATAGAGAGTGTCTGAGAGTGTCAGAGAGTGATAGAGAGTGTCAGAGCGTGTCAGAGAGTGATAGAGACTGTCAGAGAGTGATAAAGAGTTTCAGAGAGTGTCTGAGAGTGTCAGAGAGTGATAGAGAGTGTCTGAGAGTGTCTGAGATTGTCAGAGTGTCAGAGAGTGATAGAGAGTATCTGAGAGCGTCAGAGAGTGTCAGAGAGTGTCAGAGTGTGTCAAAGAATGTCAGAGTGTGTCAGAGAGTGTCAGAGAGTGATATAGAGTGATAGAGAGTGTCAGAGAGTGATAGAGAGTGTCTGAGAGTGTCAGAGAGTGATAGAGAGTGTCAGGGAGTGTCAGAGAGTGATAGAGAGTGTCAGAGAGTGTCAGAGTGTGTCAGAGAGTGATAGAGAGTGACAGAGTGTGATAGAGAGTGTCAGAGAGTGTCAGAGGGTGACAGAGAGTGTCAGAGAGCAAGAGAGAGTGATAGAGAGTGTCAGAGAGTGATAGAGAGTGTCTGAGAGTGTCTGAGATTGTCAGAGCGTCAGAGACTGATAGAGAGTATCTGAGAGCGTCAGAGTGTGTCAGAGTGTGTCAGAGAGTATTAGGGAGTGACAGAGAGTGTCTGAGAGTGTTAGAGCGTGTCAGAGAGTGTACGAGAGTGATAGAGAGAGCTAGAGATGTCAGAGAGTGTCATAGAGTGATAGAGAGTGTCAGAGAGCGATAGAGAGTGTCAGAGAGTGATGGAGAGGGTCAGAGAGTGATAGAGAGTGATAGAGAGTGTCTGAGTGTGTCAGAGAGTGTCAGAGATTGATAGAGGCTGTCTGAGAGCGTCAGAGAGTGTCAGAGTGTATCAGAGAGTGTCAAAGAGTGTCAGAGAGTGATAGAGAGTGTCAGAGAGTGATAGAGAGAGTCTGAGAGTGTCAGAGAGTGATAGAGAGTGTTCAAGACTGTCAGAGGCTGACAGAGAGTGTCAGAGAGTAATAGAGAGTGATAGAGTGTGTCAGAGAGTGTCAGAGAGTGATAGAGAGTGTCTGAGAGTGTCAGAGAGTGAGAGAGAGTGATAGAGAGGGTCTGAGAGTGTCAGAGAGTGTCTGAGTGTGTCAGAGAGTGTCAGAGAGTGATAGAGAGTGATAGAGAGTGATAGAGAGTGTCAGAGAGCGTCATAGAGTGATAGAGAGTGTCAGCGAGTGTCAGAGAGTGTTAGAGAGTGACAGAGAGTGATAGAGAGTGTCAGAGAGTGATAGAGAGTGATAGAGAGTGTCTGAGAGTGTCTGAGATTGTCAGAGTGTCAGAGAGTGATAGAGGGTATCTGAGAGCATCAGAGAGTGTCAGAGTGTGTCAGAGTGTGTCAGAGAGTGATAGAGAGTCATAGAGAGTGTCAGAGAGTGTCAGAGTGTGTCAAAGAATGTCAGAGAGTGTCAGAGAGTGTCAGAGAGTGATAGAGAGTGCCAGAGAATGACAGAGATTGATAGAGAGTGTCAGAGTGTGTCATAGAGTGATAGAGACTGTCAGAGAGTGATAGAGAGTGTCAGAGAGTGTCTGAGAGTGTCAGAGAGTGATAGAGAGTGTCTCAGAGTGTCTGAGATTGTCAGAGTGTCAGAGAGTGATAGAGAGTATCTGAGAGCGTCAGAGAGTGTCAGAGTGTGTCAGAGTGTGTCAGAGAGTGATAGAGAGTCATAGAGAGTGTCAGAGAGTGTCAGAGTGTGTCAGAGTGTGTCAAAGAATGTCAGAGTGTGTCAGAGAGTGTCAGAGAGTGATAGAGAGTGATAGAGAGTGTCAGAGAGTGATAGAGAGTGTCTGAGAGTGTCAGAGAGTGTTAGAGAATGTCAGAGAGAGATAGAGACTGTCAGAGAGTGATAGAGAGTGTCAGAGAGTGTCTGAGAGTGTCAGAGAGTGATAGAGAGTGTCTGTGAGTGTCAGAGAGTGACAGAGAGTGTCTGAGAGTGTCTCATAGTGTCAGAGAGTGATAGAGAGTGTCAGAGAGTGTCCGAGAGTGTCAGAGAGTGATAGAGAGTGTCAGAGAGTGGTAGTGAGTGTCAGAGAGTGTCAGAGAGTGATAGAGAGTGTCTGAGAGTGTCGGAGAGTGTCAGGGAGTCATAGAGTGTGATAGAGAGTGTCTGAGAGCGTCAGAGAGTGTCAGAGAGTGTCAGAGAATGTCAGAGTGTGTCAGAGAGTGTAAGAGAGTGTAAGAGAGTGTCTGAGAGTGTCAGAGAGTGAAAGAGAGTGTCAGAGTGAGTCAGAGAATGTCAGAGACTGATAGAGTGTGTCATAGCGTGATAGAGAGTGTCTGAGAGTGTCAGAGAGTGATAGAGAGTGTCAGAGAGTGATAGAGAGAGTCTGAGAGTATCAGAGAGTGATAGAGTGTCAGAGAGTGTCAGAGGGTGTCTGAGAGTGATAGAGAGTGTCTGAGAGTGTCAGAGAGTGATAGAGAGAGTCAGAGAGTGATAGAGAGTGATAGAGAGTGTCAGAGAGCGTCATAGAGTGATAGAGATTGTCAGAGAGTGTCTGAGAGTGTCAGAGAGTGATAGAGAGTGATAGAGAGTGTCTGAGAGTGTCAGTGAGTGTCAGAGAGTGATAGAGAATGTCTGAGAGTGTGTGAGAGTGTCAGAGATTGTCAAAGTGTGTCAGAGAGTTATAGAGAGTGATAGAGTGTGATAGAGAGTGTCAGAGAGTGTCAGAGAGTGATGGAGAGTGTCTGCGAGTGTCAGAGAGTGACAGAGATTGATAGAGAGAGTCTGAGAGTGTCAGAGAGTGTCTGAGTGCGTCAGAGCGTGTCAGAGAGTGATAGAGAGTGATAGAGAGTTTCAGAGAGTGTCAGAAAGGTTCAGAGAGTGTCAGATAGTGCCAGAGAGTTTCAGAGAGTGTCACAGAGTGTCAGAGAGTTTCAGAGAGCTTCAGAGAGTTTTAGAGAGTGTCAGAGAGTGGCAGAGTGTTTCAGAGAGTTTCAGAGAGTGTCAGACAGTGTCTGAGAGTGTCTAAGAGTTACAGAGAGTGTCAGAGAGTGTCCGAGTGTGTCAGAGAGTTTCAAGAGAGTGTCAGAGAGTGTCAAAGAGTTTCAGTGAGTGTCATGGAGTTTCACAGAGTTTCTGAGAGTGTCAGAGAGTGTCAGAGAGTGCCAGAGAGTTTCTGAGAGTTTCTGAGTGTGTTGGAGAGTGTCAGAGAGTGTCAGAGAATTTCAGGGAGTGTCACAAATTGTCAGAGAGTATCAGAGAGTGTCAGAGAGTTTCAGAGAGTTTCTGAGAGATTCACAGCGTGTCAGAGAGTTTCAGAGAGCTTCAGAGAGTGTCACAGAGTGTCAGAGTGTTTCAGAGAGTTTCAGAGAGTGTCAGAGAGTGTCAGAGAGTTTCAGAGAGCTTCAGAGATGTCGGAGAGTTTTGGAGAGTGTCAGTGAGTGTCAGAGAGGTCCAGAGAGTTTCTGACTGTGTCAGAGAGTTTCAGAGAGTTTCAGAGAGTGTCACAGAGTGTTAAAGAGTGTCAGAGAGTGGAAGAGAGTTTCAGAGAGTTTCTGAGTGTGTCAGAGAGTGTCAGAGATTGCGAGAGAGTTTCTGAGAGTTTCTGAGTGTGTCAGAGAGTGTCAAGAGTTTCAGAGAGTGTCACAGACTGTCAGAGAGTGTCAGAGAGATTGCAGAGTGTGTCAGAGAGTTTGGGAGACCTTCAGATTTTCAGAGAGTTTCTGAGAACTTCAGAGAGTTTCAGAGAGTGTCAGACTTTGACAGAGAGTTTCAGAGAATTGTCAGAGAGTGTCAGAGAGTTTCAGAGAGTTTCAGAGTGTGTCAGAGCGTGTCTGAGAGTGTCAGAGCATGTCAAAGAGTTTCAGAGAGATTCAGAGAGTGTCAGAGAGTTTCAGAGTGTTTCAGAGAGTGTCAGAGAGTGTCTGTGAGCTTCAGAGAGTGTCAGAGTGCGTCAGAGAATGTCGGAGAGTTTCTGAGAGTATCTGTGAATGCAAGAGAGTTTCAGAGACTGTCCGAGGTTTCTGAGAGATTCTGAGTGTGTCAGAGAGTGTCAGTGAGTTTCAGAGAGTTTCACAGTGTGTCAGAGAGTGTCAGAGAGTTGCAGAGAAGGTCAGATAGTGTCAGAGAGTGTCAGAGAGTTTCAGAGAGTGTCAGAGAGAGTCAGAGATTGTCAGAGAGTGTCAGAATGTTTCAGAGAGTATCAGATAGTGTCAGAGAGTTTCAGAGAGTGTCAGAGATTGGCAGAGAGTTTCAGAGAGTTTCAGAGAGTGTCAGACAGTGTCAACGAGTTTCTGAGTGTTTCTGAGTGTGTCGGAGAGTGTCAGAGAGTGTCAGAGAGTTTCAGGGAGTGTCACAAATTGTCAGAGAGTATCAGAGAGTATCAGAGAGGTTCAGAGAGTTTCTGAGAGTTTCACAGCGTGTCAGAGAGTTTCAGAGAGCTTCAGATAATGTCAGAGAGTGTCAGAGAGCTTCAGAGAGTGTCAGAGAGTGTCAGAGAGGGTCAGAGAGTTTCCGAGAGTGTCAGAGAGTGTCAGAGAGTTTCAGAGTGTGCCACAGACTGTGAGAGAGTGCCAGAGAGTTTCAGAGAGTGTCTGAGAGTGTCAGATCGTTACAGAGAATGTCAGAGAGTTTCTCAGAGTTTCTGTGAGTGACAGAGAGTGTCAGAGAGTGTCTGAGACTGTCAGAGGGTTCAGAGAGTTTCTGAGTGTGTCACAGAGTGTCAGAGAGTGTCAGAGAGTTTCAGAGAGTGTCAGATCGTTACAGAGAGTGTCAGAGAGTTTCAGAGAGTGTCAGAGTGTGTCTGAGAGTGTCAGAGAGTGTCAGAGAGTTTCAGAGAGTTTTGGCGAGTGTCAGAGTCTCAGAGTGGTTCAGAGATTTTCTGAGTGTGTCTGAGAGTGTCAGAGAGTTTCAGAGAGAGTCACAGAGTGTCAGAGAGTGTCAGATTGTGTATGAGAGTTTCAGAGAGATTCTGAGAGTTTCTGAGATTGTCAGAGAGTTTCAGAGAGTTTCTGAGAGTTTCTGAGTGTGTCAGAGAGTGTCAGAGATTGCCAGAGAGTGTACAAGAGTGATAGAGAGAGCTAGAGATGTCAGAGAGTGTCATAGAGTGATCGAGAGTGTCAGAGAGGGATAGAGAGTGTCAGAGAGTGATAGAGAGGGTCAGAGAGTGATAGAGAGTGACAGAGAGTGTCTGAGTGTGTCAGAGAGTGTCCGAGATTGATAGAGACTGTCTGAGAGCGTCAGAGAGTGTCAGAGTGTGTCAGAGAGTGTAAGAGAGTGATAGAGAGTGTCAGAGAGTGATAGAGAGAGTCTGAGAGTGTCAGAGAGTGATAAAGAGTGTTCAAGACTGTCAGAGGCTGACAGAGTGTCAGAGAGTAATAGAGAGTGATAGAGAGTGTCAGAGAGTGTCAGAGAGTGATAGAGAGTGTCTGAGAGTGTCAGAGGGTGAGAGAGTGTGATAGAGAGGGTCTGAGAGTGTCAGAGAGTGTCTGAGTGTGTCAGAGAGTGTCAGAGAGTGATAGAGAGTGATAGAGTGTCAGAGAGCGTCATAGAGTGAAAGAGAGTGTCAGCGAGTGTCAGAGAGTGTTAGAGAGTGACAGAGAGTGATAGAGAGTGTCAGAGAGTGATAGAGAGTGATAGAGAGTGTCTGAGAGTGTCTGAGATTGTCAGAGTGTCAGAGAGTGATAGAGAGTATCTGAGAGCGTCAGAGAGTGTCAGAGTGTGTCAGAGTGTGTCAGAGAGTGATAGAGAGTCATAGAGAGTGTCAGAGAGTGTCAGAGTGTGTCAGAGTGTGTCAAAGAATGTCAGAGTGTGTCAGAGAGTGTCAGAGAGTTATCGAGAGTGATAGAGAGTGTCAGAGAGTGATAGAGAGTGTCTGAGAGTGTCAGAGAGTGATAGAGTGTCAGAGTGTGTCAGAGAGTGATAGAGACTGTCAGAGAGTGATAGAGAGTGTCAGAGAGTGTCTGAGAGTGTCAGAGAGTGATAGAGAGTGTCTGAGAGTGTCTGAGATTTTCAGAGTGTCAGAGAGTGATAGCGAGTATCTGAGAGCGTCAGAGAGTGTCAGAGTGTGTCAGAGCGTGATAGAGAGTCATAGAGAGTGTCAGAGAGTGTCAGAGTGTGTCAGAGTGTGTCAAATAATGTCAGAGTGTATCAGAGAGTGTCAGAGAGTGATAGAGAGTGATAGAGAGTGTCAGAGAGTGATAGAGAGTGTCTGAGAGTGTCAGAGAGTGTTAGAGAGTGTCAGAGTGTGTCAGAGAGTGATAGAGACTGTCAGAGTGTGTCAGAGAGTGATAGAGACTGTCAGAGAGTGATAGAGAGTGTCAGAGAGTGCCTGTGAGTGTCAGAGAGTGATAGAGTGTCTGAGAGTGTCTCATCGTGTCAGAGAGTGTCAGAGAGTGATAGAGAGTTTCAGAGAGTGCCCGAGAGTGTCAGAGAGTGATAGAGAGTGTCAGAGAGTGGTAGAGAGTGTCAGAGAGTGTGAGAGAGTGATAGAGAGTGTCTGAGAGTGTCAGAAGAGTGTCAGGGAGTCATAGAGAGTGATAGAGAGTGTCTGAGAGCGTCTGTGAGTGTCAGAGAGTGTCAGAGAATGTCAGAGTGTGTCAGAGAGTGTAAGAGAGTGTCTGAGAGTGCCAGAGAGTGAAAGAGAGTGTCAGAGTGTGTCAGAGCATGTCAGAGTGTGATAGAGTGTGTCATAGCGTGAAAGAGAGTGTCTGAGAGTGTCAGAGAGTGATAGAGAGTGTCAGAGAGTGATAGAGAGAGTCTGAGAGTATCAGAGAGTGATAGAGAGTGTCAGAGAGTGTCAGAGTGTGTCAGAGAGTGTCAGAGAGTAATAGAGAGTGAAAGAGAGTGTCAGAGAGTGTCAGAGAGTGATAGAGAGTGTCTGAGAGTGTCAGAGAGTGTCTGAGTGTGTCAGAGAGTGTCAGAGAGTGATAGAGAGTGATAGAGAGTGTCTGAGAGTGTCAGTGAGTGTCGGAGAGTGATACAGAATGTCTGAGAGTGTTTGAGAGTGTCGGAGATTGTGAAAGTGTCTCAGAGAGTTATAGAGAGTGATAGAGTGTGATAGAGAGTGTCAGAGAGTGTCAGAGAGTGTCAGAGAGTGATAGAGAGTGTCAGAGAGTGTCCGAGAGAGTCAGAGAGTGATAGAGAGTGTCAGAGAGTGGTAGAGAGTGTCAGAGAGTGTCAGAGAGTGATAGAGAGTGTCTGAGAGTGTCGTAGAGTGTCAGGGATTCATTGAGAGTGATAGAGAGTGTCTGAGAGCGTCAGAGAGTGCCAGAGAGTGAAAGAGAGTGTCAGAGTGTGTCAGAGAATGTCAGAGAGTGATAGAGTGTGTCATAGCGTGACAGAGAGTGTCTGAGAGTGTCAGAGAGTGATAGAGAGTGTCAGAGAGTGATAGAGAGAGTCTGAGAGTATCAGAGAGTGATAGAGATAGTCAGAGAGTGTCAGAGGGTGTCAGAGAGTGTCAGAGAGTAATAGAGAGTGAAAGAGAGTGTCAGAGAGTGTCAGCGAGTGATAGAGAGTGTCTGAGAGTGTCAGAGAGTGTCTGAGTGTGTCAGAGAGTGTCACAGAGTGATAGAGAGTGATAGAGAGTGTCAGAGAGCGTCATAGAGTGATAGAGAGTGTCAGAGAGTGTCTGAGAGTGTCAGAGAGAGATAGAGAGTGATAGAGAGTGTCTGAGAGTGTCAGTGCGTGTCAGAGAGTGATATAGAATGTCTGAGAGTTTTTGAGAGTGTCAGAGATTGTCAAAGTGTGTCAGAGAGTTATAGAGAGTGTTAGAGTGTGATAGAGAGTGTCAGAGAGTGTCAGAGAGTGTCAGAGAGTGATGTGGAGTGTCTGCGAGTGTCAGTGAGTGATAGAGAGAGTCTGAGAGTGTCAGAGAGTGTCTGAGTGCGTCAGAGCGTGTCAGAGAGTGATCGAGAGTGATAGAGAGTGTCAGAGAGTGTCAGAAAGGTTCAGAGAGTCTCAGATAGTGCCAGAGAGTTTCAGTGAGTGTCACAGAGTGTCAGAGAGTTTCAGAGAGCTTCAGAGAGTTTTAGAGAGTGTCAGAGAGTGGCAGAGTGTTTCAGAGAGTTTCAGAGAGTGTCAGACAGTGTCTGAGAGTGTCTAAGAGTTACAAAGAGTGTCAGAGAGTGTCCGAGTGTGTCAGAGAGTTTCAGAGAGTGTCAGAGAGTGTCAGAGAGTGTCAAAGAGTTTCAGAGAGTGTCATGGAGTTTCAGAGAGTTTATGAGAGTGTCATAGAGTGCCAGAGAGTTTCTGAGAGTTTCTGAGTGTGTCGGAGAGTGTCAGAGAGTGCCAGAGAGTTTCAGGGAGTGTCACAAATTGTCAGAGAGTATCAGAGAGTGTCGGAGAGTTTCAGAGAGTTTCAGAGAGTTTCTGAGAGATTCACAGCGTGTCAGAGAGTTTCAGAGAGCTTCAGAGAGTGCCAGAGAGTGTCAGAGTGTTTCAGAGAGTTTCAGAGAGTGTCAGAGAGTGTCAGAGAGTTTCAGAGAGTTTCAAAGAGCTTCAGAGAGTGTCAGAGAGTTTCGGAGAGTGTCAATGAGTGTCAGAGAGCTGTCCAGGGAGTTTCTGAGTGTGTCAGAGAGTTTCAGAGAGTTTCAGAGAGTTTCAGAGAGTGTCACAGAGTGTTAAAGAGTGTCAGAGAGTGTAAGAGAGTTTCAGAGAGTTTCAGAGAGTGTCACAGACTGTCAGAGAGTGTCAGAGAGATTGCAGAGTGTGTCAGAGAGTGTGGGAGAGCTTCAGATATTCAGAGAGTTTCTGAGAACTTCAGAGAGTTTCAGAGAGTGTCAGAGTTTGACAGAGAGTTTCAGAGAATTGTCAGAGAGTGTCAGAGAGTTTCAGAGAGTTTCAAAGTGTGTCAGAGCGTGTCTGAGAGTGTCAGAGCATGTCAAAGAGTTTCAGAGAGTTTCAGAGAGTGTCAGAGAGTGTCTGTGAGTTTCAGAGAGTGTCAGAGTGTGTCAGAGAATGTCGGAGAGTTTCTGAGAGTATCTGTGAATGCAAGAGAGTGTCAGAGAGTGTCAGAGACTGTCCGAGGTTTCTCAGAGATTCTGAGTGTTTCAGAGAGTGTCAGTGAGTTTCAGAGAGTTTCACAGTGTGTCAGAGAGTGTCAGAGAGTTTCAGAGAAGGTCAGATAGTGTCAGAGAGTGTCAGAGAGGGTCAGAGAGTTTCAGAGAGTGTCAGAGAGTTTCTGAATGTTTCAGAGAGTGTCACAGAGTGTGAGAGAGTGTCAGAGAGTGACAGAGAGTTTCAGTGAGTTTCAGAGAGTTTCAGAGAGTTTCTGAGAGTGTCAGAGAGTTTCAGAGAGTTTCAGAGATTGTCAGAGAGTGTCAGAATGTTTCAGAGAGTATCAGATAGTGTCAACGAGTTTCTGAGAGTTTCTGAGTGTGTCGGAGAGTGTCAGAGAGTGTCAGAGAGTTTCAGGGAGTGTCACAAATTGTCAGAAAGTATCAGAGAGTATCAGAGAGTTTCAGAGAGTTTCTGAGAGTTTCACAGCGTGTCAGAGAGTTTCAGAGAGCTTCAGAGAATGTCAGAGAGTGTCAGAGAGCTTCAGAGAGTGTCAGAGAGTGTCAGAGAGGGTCAGAGAGTTTCCTAGATTGTCAGAGAGTTTCAGAGTGTGTCAGAGAGTGTCAGAGAGTTTCAGAGTGTGTCACAGACTGTCAGAGAGTGTCAGAGAGATTGCAAAGAGTGTTAGAGAGTGTCAGAGAGCTTCAGAGAGTGTCGGAGAGTGTCGAGAGTTTCAGAGAGTGTCAAAGAGTTTCAGAGAGTGTCAGAGAGTGTCAGAGAGAGTCAGATAGTTTCAGAGAGTGTTAGAGAGTGTCAGAGAGTTTCTGAGTGTGTCACAGATTGTCAGAGAGTTTCAGAGAGTGTCAAACAGTTTCAGAGACTGTCAGAGAGTGTCAGAGAGAGTCAGATAGTTTCAGAGAGTGTCAGAGAGTGTCAGAGATTTTCAGAACGTGTCAGAGAGTTTCAGAGGGTGTCACAGACTGTCAGAGAGTGTCAGAGAGATTGCAGAGAATGTTAGACAGTGTCAGAGAGCTTCAGAGAGTGTAAGTGAATTTCAGAGAGTTTCAGAGTGTGTCTGAGAGTGTCATAGAATTTCCGGGAATGTCAGAGATTGTCGGAGAGTTTCTGAGAGTTTCTGTGAGTGTCGGAGTGTGTCAGAAAGTGTCGGAGACATTCAGAGGGTTCAGAGTTTTTCTGAGTGTGTCAGAGAGTGTCACAGAGTGTCAGAGAGTTTCACAGTGTGTCAAATAGTGTCAGAGAGTGTCAGAGAGTTTCAGAGAGTGTCAGATCGTGTCAGAGAGTGTCAGAGAGTTTCAGAGAGTGTCAGAGAGTGTCTGTGAGTGTCAGAGATTGTCAGAGAGATTCAGAGAGTTTCAGAGAGCTTCAGAGAGTGTCAGAGAGTGTCGGAAAGTTTCAGAGCGTGTCAGAGAATTTCGGAGAGTGTCAGAGATTTTCAGAGAGTTTCAGAGAGAGTCAGAGAGTTTCAGAGAATGTCAGAGAGTGTCAGAGAGTTTCAGAGAGCTTCAGAGAATATCAGAGAGTGTCAGAGAGCTTCAGAGAGTGTCAGAGAGGGTCAGAGAGTTTCAGAGAGTGTCAGAGAGTGTCAGAGAGGGTCAGAGAGTTTCAGAGAGTGTCAGTGAGTTTCTGAATGTTTCAGAGAGTGTCACAGAGTGTGAGAGAGTGTCAGAGAGTGACAGAGAGTTTCAGTGAGTTTCAGAGAGTTTCTGAGAGTTTCTGAGAGTGTCAGAGAGTTTCAGAGAGTTTCAGAGATTGTCAGAGAGTGTCAGAATGTTTCAGAGAGTATCAGATAGTGTCAGCGAGTTTCAGAGAGTGTCAGAGAGTGGCAGAGAGTTTCAGAGAGTTTCAGAGAGTGTCAGACAGTGTCAAAGAGTTTCTGAGAGTTTCTGAGTGTGTCTGAGAGTGTCAGTGAGTGTCAGAGTGTGATAGAGAGTGTCTGAGAGTGTCTGAGAGTGTCAGAGATTGTCAGAGTGTGATAGAGAGTGTCTGAGAGTGTCTGTGAGTGTCAGAGATTGTCAGAATGTGTCAGAGAGTGAAAGAGAATGACAGAGAGTGTCTGAGAGTGTCAGAGAGTAATAGAGAGTGTTAGAGTGTGTCAGAGAGTGAAAGAGAGTGTCAGAGAGTGTCTGAGAGTGTCAGAGAGTAATAGAGAGTGTCAGAGAGTGTCAGAGAGTGATAGAGAGTGTCTGAGAGTGCCAGAGAGTGATAGAGAGTGTCTGAGAGTGTCTCAGAGACTCACAGAGTGTCAGAGAGTGTCAGAGAGTGATAGAGAGTGATAGAGTGTGTCTGAGACTGTCTGAGAGTGTCAGAGAGTGTCAGAGAGTGTCAGAGAGTGATAGAGAGTGTCAGAGAGTGTCAGAGAGTGTCTGAGAGTGTCTGAGTGTGTCAGAGAGTGTCAGAGTATGTCAGAGAGTGTCAGAGAGTGATAGAGAGCGATAGAGAGTGTCTGAGTGTGTCAGAGAGTGATAGAGAATGACAGAGAGTGATAGAGAGTTTCAGAGAGTGTCACAGAGTGTCAGAGAGTGATAGAGAGTGTCTGAGAGTGTCAGAGAGTGATAAAGAGTTTCAGAGAGTGCCAGAGAGTGTCAGAGAGTGATAGAGAGTGTCTGAGGGTGTCAGAGAGTGATAGAGAGTGTCTGAGAGTGTCAGAGAGTGTCATAGAGTGATAGAGAGTGTCAGAGAGTGTCAGAGAGTGTCAGAGTATGTCAGAGAGTGTCAGAGAGCGATAGAGAGTGTCTGAGAGTGTCTGAGAGTGACAGAGATTGTCTGAGAGTGTCAGTGAGTGTCAGAGTGTGATAGAGAGTGTCTGAGAGTGTCTGAGAGTGTCAGAGATTGTCAGAGTGTTATAAAGAGTGTCTGAGAGTGTCTGTGAGTGTCAGAGATTGTCAGTGAGTGATAGAGAGTGATAGCGAGTGTCAGAGAGTGATAGAGAGTGATAGAGAGTGTCTGAGAGTGTCAGAGAGTAATAGAGAGTGTCAGAGAGTGTCAGAGAGTGATAGAGAGTGTCTGAGAGTGTCAGAGAGGGATATCGAGTGTCTGAGAGTGTCTCAGAGAGTCACAGAGTGTCAGAGTGTGTCAGAGATTGATAGAGAGTGTCAGAGAGTGTCATAGAGTGGTAGAGAGTGTCAGAGAGTGTCTGAGAGTGTCAGAGATTGTCAGAGTGTGATAGAGAGTGTCTGAGAGTGTCTGACAGTGACAGAGAGTGTCTGAGAGTGTCAGTGAGTGTCAGAGAGTGATAGTGTCTGAGAGTGTCAGAGATTGTCAGAGTGTGTCAGAGAGTGATAGAGAGTGATAGAGAGTAATAGAGAGTGTCACAGAGTGTCAGAGAGTGATAGAGAGTGTCTGAGAGTGTCAGAGTGTGTCAGAGAGTGTAAGAGAGTGATAGAGAGAGCTAGAGAGTGTCAGAGAGCGATAAAGAGTGATAGAGATTGTCTGAGAGTGTTAGAGAGTGTCAGAGAGTGATAGAGAGTGATAGAGAGTGTCATAGATTGAGAGAGTGTCTGAGAGTGTCAGAGAGTGTCATAGAGTGATAGAGTGTGTCAGAGAGCGACAGAGAGTGTCTGAGAGTGTCTGAGAGTGACAGAGAGTGTCTGAGAGTGTCAGTGAGTGTCAGAGTGTGATAGAGAGTGTCTGAGAGTGTCAGAGAGTGTCAGAGAGTGTCGGAGAGTGATAGAGAGTGTCAGCGAGTGTCAGAGAGTGTCAGAGTATGTCAGAGAGTGTCAGAGAGTGATAGAGAGCGATAGAGTGTCTGATTATGTCAGAGAGTGATAGAGAGTGATAGAGAGTGACAGAGAGTTTCAGAGAGTGTCACAGAGTGTCAGAGAGTGATAGAGAGTGTCTGAGAGTGTCAGAGAGTGTCAGAGAGTGATAAAGAGTTTCAGACAGTGCCAGAGAGTGTCAGAGAGTGATAGAGAGTGTCTGAGAGTGTCAGAGATTGTCAGAGTGTGATAGAGAGTGTCTGAGAGTGTCTGACAGTGACAGAGAGTGTCTGAGAGTGTCAGTGAGTGTCAGAGAGTGATAGTGTCTGAGAGTGTCAGAGAGTGTCACAGAGTGTCAGAGAGTGATAGAGAGTGTCTGAGAGTGGCAGAGTGTGTCAGAGAGTGTAAGAGAGTGATAGAGAGAGCTAGAGAGTGTCAGAGAGCGATAAAGAGTGATAGAGATTGTCTGAGAGTGTTAGAGAGTGTCAGAGAGTGATAGAGAGTGATAGAGAGTGTCATAGAGTGAGAGAGTGTCTGAGAGTGTCAGAGAGTGTCATAGAGTGATAGAGTGTGTCAGAGAGCGACAGAGAGTGTCTGAGAGTGTCTGAGAGTGACAGAGAGTGTCTGAGAGTGTCAGTGAGTGTCAGAGTGTGATAGAGAGTGTCTGAGAGTGTCAGAGAGTGTCAGAGAGTGTCGGAGAGTGATAGAGAGTGTCAGCGAGTGTCAGAGAGTGTCAGAGAGTGTCAGAGTATGTCAGAGAGTGTCAGAGAGTGATAGAGAGCGATAGAGTGTCTGATTATGTCAGAGAGTGATAGAGAGTGATAGAGAGTGACAGAGAGTTTCAGAGAGTGTCACAGAGTGTCAGAGAGTGATAGAGAGTGTCTGAGAGTGTCAGAGAGTGTCAGAGAGTGATAAAGAGTTTCAGACAGTGCCAGAGAGTGTCAGAGAGTGATAGAGAGTGTCTGAGAGTGTCAGAGAGTGTCAGAGAGTGATAGAGAGTGTCTGAGAGTGTCAGAGAGTGTCATAGAGTGATAGAGAGGGTCAGAGAGTGTCTGAGAGTGTCAGAGAGTGTCAGATTATGTCAGAGAGTGTCAGAGAGCGACAGAGAGTGTCTGAGAGTGTCTGAGAGTGACAGAGAGTGTCTGAGAGTGTCAGAGTGTGTCAGAGATTGATAGAGAGTGTCAGAGAGTGTCATAGAGTGGTAGAGAGTGTCAGAGAGTGTCTGAGAGTGTCAGAGAGTGTCAGAGTGTGATAGAGAGTGTCTGAGAGTGTCTGAGAGTGACAGAGAGTGTCTGAGAGTGTCAGTGAGTGTCAGAGAGTGATAGTGTCTGAGAGTGTCAGAGATTGTCAGAGTGTGTCAGAGAGTGATAGTGAGTGATAGAGAGTAATAGAGAGTGTCACAGAGTGTCAGAGAGTGATAGAGAGTGTCTGAGAGTGTCAGTGAGTGTCTGAGAGTGTCAGAGAATGTCAGAGAGTGTCTGAGAGTGACAGGGAGTGACAGAGAGTGTCTGAGAGTGTCAGAGTGTGTCAGAGAGTGTAAGAGAGTGATAGAGAGAGCTAGAGAGTGTCAGAGAGTGTCATAGAGTGATACGGAGTGTCAGAGAGCGATAAAGAGTGATAGAGATTGTCTGAGAGTGTTAGAGAGTGTCAGAGAGTGATAGAGAGTGATAGAGACTGTCTGAGAGCGTCAGAGAGTGTCAGAGTGTGTCAGAGAGTGTCAGAGAGTGACAGAGAGTGACAGAGAGTGTCATAGAGTGATAGAGAGTGTCTGAGAGTGTCAGAGAGTGTCATAGAGTGTCAGAGTGTGATAGAGAGTGTCAGAGAGTGTCAGAGAGTGTCAGAGAGTGTCAGAGAGCGACAGAGAGTGTCTGAGAGTGTCTGAGAGTGACAGAGAGTGTCTGAGAGTGTCAGTGAGTGTCAGAGTGTGATAGAGAGTGTCAGAGAGTGTCAGAGAGTGTCAGAGAGTGTCGGAGAGTGACAGAGAGTTTCAGCGAGTGTCAGAGAGTGTCAGAGAGTGTCAGAGTATGTCAGAGAGTGTCAGAGAGTGATAGAGAGCGATAGAGAGTGTCTGATTATGTCAGAGAGTGATAGAGAGTGTTAGAGAGTGACAGAGAGTTTCAGAGAGTGTCACAGAGTGTCAGAGAGTGATAGAGAGTGTCTGAGAGTGTCAGAGAGTGTCAGAGAGTGATAAGGAGTTTCAGACAGTGCCAGAGAGTGTCAGAGAGTGATAGAGAGTGTCAGTGAGTGTCAGGGAGTGATAGGTAGTGTCTGAGAGTGTCAGAGAATGTCAGAGAGTGTCAGAGAGCGACAGGGAGTGACAGAGAGTGTCTGAGAGTGTCAGAATGTGTCAGAGAGTGTAAGAGAGTGATAGAGAGAGCTAGAGACTGTCAGAGAGTGTCATAGAGTGATACGGAGTGTCAGAGAGTGATAAAGAGTGATAGAGATTGTCTGAGAGTGTTAGAGAGTGTCAGAGAGTGATAGAGAGTGATAGAGACTGTCTGAGAGCGTCAGAGAGTGTCAGAGTGTGTCAGAGAGTGTCAGAGAGTGACAGAGAGTGACAGAGAGTGTCATAGAGTGATAGAGAGTGTCTGAGAGTGTCAGAGAGTGTCATAGAGTGATAGAGTGTGTCAGAGAGCGACAGAGAGTCTCTGAGAGTGTCTGAGAGTGACAGAGAGTATCTGAGAGTGTCAGTGAGTGTCAGAGTGTGATAGAGAGTGTCTGAGAGTGTCAGAGAGTGTCAGAGAGTGTCGGAGAGAGATAGAGAGTGTCTGAGAGTGTCAGAGAGTGATGGAGAGGGTCAGAGAGTGTCAGAGAGTGTCTGAGAGTGTCAGAGAGTGTCAGAGAATGTCAGAGAGTGTGAGAGAACGATAGAGAGTGTCAGAGAGCGATAAAGATGGTCAGAGAGTGATAGAGAGTGATAGAGATTGTCTGAGAGTGTTAGAGAGTGTCAGAGTGTGAGAGAGAGTGATAGAGAGTGATAGAGAGTGTCAGAGAGTGATAGAGAGTGATAGAGAGTGATAGAGAGTGATAGAGATTGTCTGAGAGCGTCAGAGAGTGTCAGAGTGTGAGAGAGAGTGATAGAGAGTGATAGAGAGTGTCAGAGAGTGATAGAGAGTGTCTGAGAGTGTCAGAGAGTGTCAGAGAGTGTCAGAGAGAGATATACAGCGTCAGAGAGTGTCAGAGAGTGATAGAGAGCGATAGAGAGTGTCTGATTATGTCAGAGTGATAGAGAGTCATAGAGAGAGATGGAGAGTGATAGAGAGTTTCAGAGAGTGTCACCGAGTGTCAGAGAGTGATAGAGATTGTCTGAGAGTGTCAGAGAGTGTCAGAGAGTGATAAAGAGTTTCAGAGAGTGCCAGAGAGTGTCAGAGAGTGATAGAGAGTGTCTGAGAGTGTCAGAGAGTGTCAGGGAGTGATAGAGAGTGTCTGAGAGTGTCAGAGAGTGTCATAGAGTGATAGAGAGGGTCAGAGAGTGTCAGAGAGTGTCTGAGAGTGTCAGAGACTGTCAGATTATGTCAGAGAGTGTCAGAGAGCGACAGAGAGTTTCTGAGAGTGTCTGAGAGTGACAGAGAGTGTCTGAGAGAGTCAGTGAGTGTCAGAGTGTGATAGAGAGTGTCTGAGAGTGTCAGAGATTGTCAGAGTGTGATAGAGAGTGTCTGAGAGTGTCTGTGAGTGTCAGAGATCGTCAGAGTGTGTCAGAGAGTGATAGAGAATGATAGAGAGTGATAAAGAGTGTCAGAGAGTGACAGAGAGTGATAGAAAGTGTCATAGAGTGATAGAGAGTGTCTGAGCGTGTCAGTGAGTGTCAGAGAGTGATAAATAGTTTCAGAGAGTGCCAGAGAGTGTCAGAGAGTGATAGAGAGTGTCTGAGAGTGTCAGAGAGTGTCAGAGAGTGATAGAGAGTGTCAGAGAGTGTCAGAGAGTGTCAGAGTATGTCAGAGAGTGTCAGAGAGCGATAGAGAGTGTCTGAGAGTGTCTGAGAGTGACAGAGAGTGTCTGAGAGTGTCAGTGAGTGTCAGAGTGTGATAGAGAGTGTCTGAGAGTGTCAGAGATTGTCAGAGTGTGATAGAGAGTGTCTGAGAGTGTCTGTGAGTGTCAGAGATTGTCAGAATGTGTCAGAGAGTGAAAGAGAGTGACAGAGAGTGTCTGAGAGTGTCAGAGAGTAATAGAGAGTGTTAGAGTGTGTCAGAGAGTGAAAGAGAGTGTCAGAGAGTGTCTGAGAGTGTCAGAGAGTAATAGAGAGTGTCAGAGAGTGTCAGAGAGTGATAGAGAGTGTCTGAGAGTGTCAGAGAGTGATAGAGAGTGTCTGAGAGTGTCTCAGAGACTCACAGAGTGTCAGAGAGTGTCAGAGAGTGATAGAGAGTGATAGAGAGTGTCTGAAAGTGTCAGTGACTGTCAGAGAGTGATAGAGTGTGTCTGAGACTGTCTGAGAGTGTCAGAGAGTGTCAGAGTGTGTCAGAGAGTGATAGAGAGTGTCAGAGAGTGTCAGAGTGTGTCTGAGAGTGTCAGAGAGTGTCAGAGAGTGTCAGAGTATGTCAGAGAGTGTCAGAGAGTGATAGAGAGCGATAGAGAGTGTCTGAGTGTGTCAGAGAGTGATAGAGAATGACAGAGAGTGATAGAGAGTGATAGAGAGTTTCAGAGAGTGTCACAGAGTGTCAGAGAGTGATAGAGAGTGTCTGAGAGTGTCAGAGAGTGTCAGAGAGTGATAAAGAGTTTCAGAGAGTGCCAGAGAGTGTCAGAGAGTGATAGAGAGTGTCTGAGGGTGTCAGAGAGTGATAGAGAGTGTCTGAGAGTGTCATAGAGTGATAGAGAGTGTCAGAGAGGAGAGTGTCAGAGTATGTCAGAGAGTGTCAGAGAGCGATAGAGAGTGTCTGAGAGTGTCTGAGAGTGACAGAGATTGTCTGAGAGTGTCAGTGAGTGTCAGAGTGTGATAGAGAGTGTCTGAGAGTGTCTGAGAGTGTCAGAGATTGTCAGAGTGTTATAAAGAGTGTCTGAGAGTGTCTGTGAGTGTCAGAGATTGTCAGTGAGTGATAGAGAGTGATAGAGAGTGTCAGAGAGTGATAGAGAGTGATAGAGAGTGTCTGAGAGTGTCAGAGAGTAATAGAGAGTGTCAGAGAGTGTCAGAGAGTGATAGAGAGTGTCTGAGAGTGTCAGAGAGGGATATCGAGTGTCTGAGAGTGTCTCAGAGAGTCACAGAGTGTCAGAGTGTGTCAGAGATTGATAGAGAGTGTCAGAGAGTGTCATAGAGTGGTAGAGAGTGTCAGAGAGTGTCTGAGAGTGTCAGAGATTGTCAGAGTGTGATAGAGAGTGTCTGAGAGTGTCTGAAAGTGACAGAGAGTGTCTGAGAGTGTCAGTGAGTGTCAGAGAGTGATAGTGTCTGAGAGTGTCAGAGATTGTCAGAGTGTGTCAGAGAGTGATAGAGAGTGATAGAGAGTAATAGAGAGTGTCACAGAGTGTCAGAGAGTGATAGAGAGTGTCTGAGAGTGTCAGAGTGTGTCAGAGAGTGTAAGAGAGTGATAGAGAGAGCTAGAGAGTGTCAGAGAGCGATAAAGAGTGATAGAGATGGTCTGAGAGTGTTAGAGAGTGTCAGAGAGTGATAGAGAGTGATAGAGAGTGTCATAGATTGAGAGAGTGTCTGAGAGTGTCAGAGAGTGTCATAGAGTGATAGTGTGTGTCAGAGAGCGACAGAGAGTGTCTGAGAGTGTCTGAGAGTGACAGAGAGTGTCTGAGAGTGTCAGTGAGTGTCAGAGTGTGATAGAGAGTGTCTGAGAGTGTCAGAGAGTGTCAGAGAGTGATAGAGAGTGTCAGCGAGTGTCAGAGAGTGTCAGAGAGTGTCAGAGTATGTCAGAGAGTGTCAGAGAGTGATAGAGAGCGATAGAGTGTCTGATTATGTCAGAGAGTGATAGAGAGTGATAGAGAGTGACAGAGAGTTTCAGAGAGTGTCACAGAGTGTCAGAGAGTGATAGAGAGTGTCTGAGAGTGTCAGAGAGTGTCAGAGAGTGATAAAGAGTTTCAGACAGTGCCAGAGAGTGTCAGAGAGTGATAGAGAGTGTCTGAGAGTGTCAGAGATTGTCAGAGTGTGATAGAGAGTGTCTGAGAGTGTCTGACAGTGACAGAGAGTGTCTGAGAGTGTCAGTGAGTGTCAGAGAGTGATAGTGTCTGAGAGTGTCAGAGATTGTCAGAGTGTGTCATAGAGTGATAGAGAGTGATAGAGAGTAATAGAGAGTGTCACAGAGTGTCAGAGAGTGATAGAGAGTGTCTGAGAGTGTCAGAGTGTGTCAGAGAGTGTAAGAGAGTGATAGAGAGAGCTAGAGAGTGTCAGAGAGCGATAAAGAGTGATAGAGATTGTCTGAGAGTGTCTGAGAGTGTCAGAGAGTGTCAGAGAGTGTCGGAGACTGATAGAGAGAGTCAGCGAGTGTCAGAGAGTGTCAGAGAGTGTCAGAGTATGTCAGAGAGTGTCAGAGAGTGATAGAGAGCGATAGAGTGTCTGATTATGTCAGAGAGTGATAGAGAGTGATAGAGAGTGACAGAGAGTTTCAGAGAGTGTCACAGAGTGTCAGAGAGTGATAGAGAGTGTCTGAGAGTGTCAGAGAGTGTCAGAGAGTGATAAAGAGTTTCAGACAGTGCCAGAGAGTGTCAGAGAGTGATAGAGAGTGGCTGAGAGTGTCAGAGAGTGTCAGAGAGTGATAGAGAGTGTCTGAGAGTGTCAGAGAGTGTCATAGAGTGATAGAGAGGGTCAGAGAGTGTCTGAGAGTGTCAGAGAGTGTCAGATTATGTCAGAGAGTGTCAGAGAGCGACAGAGAGTGTCTGAGAGTGTCTGAGAGTGACAGAGAGTGTCTGAGAGTGTCAGAGTGTGTCAGAGATTGATAGAGAGTGTCAGAGAGTGTCATAGAGTGGTAGAGAGTGTCAGAGAGTGTCTGAGAGTGTCAGAGAGTGTCAGAGTGTGATAGAGAGTGTCTGAGAGTGTCTGAGAGTGACAGAGAGTGTCTGAGAGTGTCAGTGAGTGTCAGAGAGTGATAGTGTCTGAGAGTGTCAGAGATTGTCAGAGTGTGTCAGAGAGTGATAGTGAGTGATAGAGAGTAATAGAGAGTGTCACAGAGTGTCAGAGAGTGATAGAGAGTGTCTGAGAGTGTCAGTGAGTGTCTGAGAGTGTCTGAGAGTGTCAGAGAATGTCAGAGAGTGTCTGAGAGTGACAGGGAGTGACAGAGACTGTCTGAGAGTGTCAGAGTGTGTCAGAGAGTGTAAGAGAGTGATAGAGAGAGCTAGAGAGTGTCAGAGAGTGTCATAGAGTGATACGGAGTGTCAGAGAGCGATAAAGAGTGATAGAGATTGTCTGAGAGTGTTAGAGAGTGTCAGAGAGTGATAGAGAGTGATAGAGACTGTCTGAGAGCGTCAGAGAGTGTCAGAGTGTGTCAGAGAGTGTCAGAGAGTGACAGAGAGTGACAGAGAGTGTCATAGAGTGATAGAGAGTGTCTGAGAGTGTCAGAGAGTGTCATAGAGTGTCAGAGTGTGATAGAGAGTGTCAGAGAGTGTCAGAGAGTGTCTGAGAGCGACAGAGAGTGTCTGAGAGTGTCTGAGAGTGACAGAGAGTGTCTGAGAGTGTCAGTGAGTGTCAGAGTGTGATAGAGAGTGTCAGAGAGTGTCAGAGAGTGTCAGAGAGTGTCGGAGAGTGACAGAGAGTTTCAGCGAGTGTCAGAGAGTGTCAGAGTATGTCAGAGAGTGTCAGAGAGTGATAGAGAGCGATAGAGAGTGTCTGATTATGTCAGAGAGTGATAGAGAGTGTTAGAGAGTGACAGAGAGTTTCAGAGAGTGTCACAGAGTGTCAGAGAGTGATAGAGAGTGTCTGAGAGTGTCAGAGAGTGTCAGAGAGTGATAAGGAGTTTCAGACAGTGCCAGAGAGTGTCAGAGAGTGATAGAGAGTGTCAGTGAGTGTCAGAGAGTGATAGGTAGTGTCTGAGAGTGTCAGAGAGTGTCAGAGAGTGTCAGAGAGCGACAGGGAGTGACAGAGAGTGTCTGAGAGTGTCAGAATGTGTCAGAGAGTGTAAGAGAGTGATAGAGAGAGCTAGAGACTGTCAGAGAGTGTCATAGAGTGATACGGAGTGTCAGAGAGTGATAAAGAGTGATAGAGATTGTCTGAGAGTGTTAGAGAGTGTCAGAGAGTGATAGAGAGTGATAGAGACTGTCTGAGAGCGTCAGAGAGTGTCAGAGTGTGTCAGAGAGTGTCAGAGAGTGACAGAGAGTGACAGAGAGTGTCATAGAGTGATAGAGAGTGTCTGAGAGTGTCAGAGAGTGTCATAGAGTGATAGAGTGTGTCAGAGAGCGACAGAGAGTGTCTGAGAGTGTCTGAGAGTGACAGAGAGTTTCTGAGAGTGTCAGTGAGTGTCAGAGTGTGATAGAGAGTGTCTGAGAGTGTCAGAGAGTGTCAGAGAGTGTCGGAGAGTGATAGAGAGTGTCAGCGAGTGTCAGAGAGTGTCAGAGAGTGTCAGAGTATGTCAGAGAGTGTCAGAGAGTGATAGAGAGCGATAGAGAGTGGCTGATTATGTCAGAGAGTGATAGAGAGTGATAGAGAGTGACAGAGAGTTTCAGAGAGTGATAGAGAGTGTCTGAGAGTGTCAGATAGTGTCAGAGAGTGATATAGAGTTTCAGACAGTGCCAGAGAGTGTCAGAGAGTGATAGAGAGTGTCTGAGAGTGTCAGAGAGTGTCAGAGAGTGTTAGAGAGTGTCTGAGAGTGTCAGAGAGTGTCATAGAGTGATAGAGAGGGTCTGAGAGTGTCTGAGAGTGTCAGAGAGTGTCAGATTATGTCAGAGAGTGTCAGAGAGCGACAGAGAGTGTCTGAGAGTGTCTGAGAGTGACAGAGAGTGTCTGAGAGTGTCAGAGTGTGTCAGAGATTGATAGAGAGTGTCAGAGAGTGTCATAGAGTGGTAGAGAGTGTCAGAGAGTGTCTGAGAGTGTCAGAGAGTGTCAGAGTGTGATAGAGAGTGTCTGAGAGTGTCTGAGAGTGACAGAGAGTGTCTGAGAGTGTCAGTGAGTGTCAGAGAGTGATAGTGTCTGAGAGTGTCAGAGATTGTCAGAGTGTGTCAGAGAGTAATAGAGAGTGATAGAGAGTAATAGAGAGTGTCACAGAGTGTCAGAGAGTGATAGAGAGTGTCTGAGAGTGTCAGTGAGTATCAGAGAGTGATAGGTAGTGTCTGAGAGTGTCAGAGAATGTCAGAGAGTGACAGGGAGTGACAGAGAGTGTCTGAGAGTGTCAGAGTGTGTCAGAGAGTGTAAGAGAGTGATAGAGAGAGCTAGAGAGTGTCAGAGAGTGTCATAGAGTGATACGGAGTGTCAGAGAGCGATAAAGAGTGATAGAGATTGTCTGAGAGTGTTAGAGAGTGTCAGAGAGTGATAGAGAGTGATAGAGACTGTCTGAGAGCGTCAGAGAGTGTCAGAGTGTGTCAGAGAGTGTCAGAGAGTGACAGAGAGTGACAGAGAGTGTCATAGAGTGATAGAGAGTGTCTGAGAGTGTCAGAGAGTGTCATAGAGTGATAGAGTGTGTCAGAGAGCGACAGAGAGTGTCTGAGAGTGTCTGAGAGTGACAGAGAGTGTCTGAGAGTGTCAGAGTGTGATAGAGAGTGTCTGAGAGTGTCAGAGAGTGTCAGAGAGTGTCGGAGAGTGATAGAGAGTTTCAGCGAGTGTCAGAGTGTGTCAGAGTGTGTCAGAGTATGTCAGAGAGTGTCAGAGAGTGATAGAGAGCGATAGAGAGTGTCTGATTATGTCAGAGAGTGATAGAGAGTGTTAGAGAGTGACAGAGAGTTTCAGAGAGTGTCACAGAGTGTCAGAGAGTGATAGAGAGTGTCTGAGAGTGTCAGAGAGTGTCAGAGAGTGATAAGGAGTTTCAGACAGTGCCAGAGAGTGTCAGAGAGTGATAGAGAGTGTCTGAGAGTGTCAGAGAGTGTCAGAGAGTGATAGAGAGTGTCTGAGAGTGTCAGAGAGTGTCATAGAGTGATAGAGAGGGTCAGAGAGTGTCTGAGAGTGTCAGAGAGTGTCAGATTATGTCAGAGAGCGACAGAGATTGTCTGAGAGTGTCTGAGAGTGACAGAGAGTGTCTGAGAGTGTCAGTGAGTGTCAGAGTGTGATAGAGAGTGTCTGAGAGTGTCTGAGAGTGTCAGAGATTGTCAGAGTGTGTCAGAGAGTGATAGAGAGTGATAGAGAGTGATAGAGAGTGTCAGAGAGTGATAGAGAGTGATAGAGATTGTCTGAGCGTGTCAGAGAGTGTCAGAGAGTGATAGAGAGTGTCTGAGAGTGTCAGAGAGTGTCAGAGAGCGATAGAGAGGGTCAGAGAGTGTCAGAGAGTGCCTGAGAGTGTCAGAGAGTGTCAGAGTATGTCAGAGAGTGTCAGAGAGCGATAGAAAGTGTCTGTGAGTGTCTGAGAGTGACAGAGAGTGTCTGAGAGTGTCAGTGAGTGTCAGACTGTGATAGAGAGTGTCTGAGAGTGTCTGAGAGTGTCAGAGATTGTCAGAGTGTGATAGAGAGTCTCTGAGAGTGTCTGTGAGTATGTCAGAGATTGTCAGAGTGTGTCAGAGAGTGATAGAGAGTGATAGAGAGTGCCTGAGAGTTTCAGAGAGTGATAGAGAGTGTCTGAGAGTTTCTGAGAGTGACAGAGATTCTCTTAGAGTGTCAGTGAGTGCCAGAGAATGATAGAGAGTGTCTGAGAGTGTTTGAGTGTGTCAGAGTGCGTCAGAATGCGTCAGAGAGTGATAGAGAGTGTCTGAGTGTGTCAGAGAGTGATAGAGAGTGATAGAGAATGATAGAGCGTGATAGAGAGTGATAGAGAGTTTCAGAGAGTGTCAAAGAGTGTCAGAGAGTGATAGAGAGTGTCTGAGAGTGTCAGAGTGTGATACAGAGCTTCAGAGAGTGTCTGAGAGTGTCAGAGTGTGTCAAAGAGTTTCAGAGAGTGATATAGAGTGATAGAGAGTGATAGAGAGTGTCAGAGAGTGTCAGAGAGTGATAGAGAGTGTCTGAGAGTGTCAGAGAGGGTCAGAGAGTGATAGAGAGTGTCTGAGAGTGTCGGAGAGTGTCAGAGAGTGATAGGGAGTGTCAGAGAGTGTCATAGATTGTTGGAGATTGATAGAGAGTTTCAGAGAGTGTCAGAAAGTGTCTGAGAGTGTCAGAGAGTGTCAGAGAGTGATAGAGAGTGTCTGAGAGTGTCAGAGAATGTCAGAGAGTGTCAGAGAGTGATAGGGAGTGACAGAGAGTGTCTGAGAGTGTCAGAGTGTGCCAGAGAGTGTAAGAGAGTGATAGAGAGAGCTGGAGAGTGTCAGAGAGTGTCATAGAGTGTCATAGAGTGATACAGAGTGTCAGAGAGCGATAAAGAGTGTCAGAGAGTGATAGAGAGTGATAGAGATTGTCTGAGAGTGTTAGAGAGTGTCAGAGAGTGATAGAGAGTGATAGAGACTGTCTGAGAGCGTCAGAGAATGTCAGAGTGTGTCAGAGAGTGTCAGAGAGTGACAGAGAGTGATAGAGAGTGTCAGAGAGCGTCAGAGTGTGTCAGAGAGTGTCAGAGAGAGATAGAGAATGTCAGAGAGTGATAGAAAGTGTCAGAGAGTGTCAGAGACTGTCAGAGAGTAATAGAGAGTGATAGAGAGTATCTGAGATTGTCAGCGAGTAATAGAGAGTGTCAGAGTGTCAGAGAGTGATAGAGAGTGCCTGAGAGTGTCAGAGAGTGATAGAGAGTGTCTGAGAGTGTCAGAGAGTGATAGAGAGTGTCTTAGAGTGTCTCAGAGAGTCAGAGAGTGTCAGAGAGTGTCAGAGAGTGATAGAGAGTGTCTGAGAGTGACAGAGAGTGTCTGAGAGTGTCAGTGAGTGTCAGAGAGTGATAGAGTGTGTCTGAGACTGTCTGAGAGTGTCAGAGAGTGTCAGAGAGTGTCGGAGAGTGATAGAGAGCGTCAGAGAGTGTCAGAGAGTGTCAGAGTATGTCAGAGAGTGTCAGAGAGTGATAGAGAGCGATAGAGAGTGTATGATTATGTCAGAGAGTGATAGAGAGTGATAAAGAGTGATAGAGAGTTTCAGAGAGTGTCACAGAGTGTCAGAGAGTGATAGAGAGTGTCTGAGAGTGTCAGAGAGTGTCAGAGAGTGATAAAGAGTTTCAGACAGTGCCAGAGAGTGTCAGAGAGTGATAGAGAGTGTCTGAGAGTGTCAGAGAGTGTCAGAGAGTGATAGAGGGTGTCTGAGAGTGTCAGAGAGTGTCATAGAGTGATAGAGAGGGTCAGAGAGTGTCAGAGAGTGCCTGAGAGTGTCAGAGAGTGTCAGAGTATGTCAGAGAGTGTCAGAGAGCGATAGAGAGTGTCTGTGAATGTCTGAGAGTGACAGAGAGTGTCTGAGAGTGTCAGTGAGTGTCAGACTGTGATAGAGAGTGTCTGAGAGTGTCTGTGAGTATGTCAGAGATTGTCAGAGTGTGTCAGAGAGTGATAGAGAGTGATAGAGAGTGTCAGAGAGTGTCAGAGAGTGTCAGAGAGTGATAGAGAATGTCTGAGAGTGTCAAAAAGTGATAGAGAGTGCCTGAGAGTGTCAGAGAGTGATAGAGAGTGTCTGAGAGTTTCTGAGAGTGACAGAGATTCTCTTAGAGTGTCAGTGAGTGCCAGAGAATGATAGAGAGTGTCTGAGAGTGTTTGAGTGTGTCAGAGTGCGTCAGAATGCGTCAGAGAGTGATAGAGAGTGATAGAGAGTGTCTGAGTGTGTCAGAGAGTGATAGAGAGTGATAGAGAATGATAGAGCGTGATAGAGAGTGATAGAGAGTTTCAGAGAGTGTCAAAGAGTGTCAGAGAGTGATAGAGAGTGTCTGAGAGTGTCAGAGTGTGATACAGAGCTTCAGAGAGTGTCTGAGAGTGTCAGAGTGTGTCAAAGAGTGTCAGAGAGTGATATAGAGTGCCTGAGAGTGTCAGAGAGTGATAGAGAGTGTCTTAGAGTGTCTCAGAGAGTCAAAAAGTGTCAGAGAGTGTCAGAGAGTGATAGAGAGTGTCTGAGAGTGTCGGAGAGAGTCTGAGAGTGTCAGTGAGTGTCAGAGAGTGATAGAGTGTGTCTGAGACTGTCTGAGAGTGTCAGAGAGTGTCAGAGAGTGTCGGAGAGTGATAGAGAGCGTCAGAGAGTGTCAGAGAGTGTCAGAGTATGTCAGAGAGTGTCAGAGAGTGATAGAGAGCGATAGAGAGTGTCTGATTATGTCAGAGAGTGATAGAGAGTGATAAAGAGTGATAGAGAGTTTCAGAGAGTGTCACAGAGTGTCAGAGAGTGATAGAGAGTGTCTGAGAGTGTCAGAGAGTGTCAGAGAGTGATAAAGAGTCTCAGACAGTGCCAGAGAGTGTCAGAGAGTGATAGAGAGTGTCTGAGAGTGTCAGAGAGTGTCAGAGAGTGATAGAGAGTGTCTGAGAGTGTCAGAGAGTGTCATAGAGTGATAGAGAGGGTCAGAGAGTGTCAGAGAGTGTCTGAGAGTGTCAGAGAGTGTCAGATTATGTCAGAGAGTGTCAGAGAGCGACAGAGAGTGTCTGAGAGTGTCTGAGAGTGACAGAGAGTGTCTGAGAGTGTCAGTGAGTGTCAGTGTGTGATAGAGAGTGTCTGAGAGTGTCTGAGAGTGTCAGAGATTGTCAGAGTGTGATAGAGAGTGTCTGAGAGTGTCTGTGAGTGTCAGAGATTGTCAGAGTGTGTCAGAGAGTGATAGAGAGTGATAGAGAGTGATAGAGAGTGTCAGAGAGTGACAGAGAGTGATAGAGAGTGTCAGAGCGTGTCAGAGAGTGTCAGAGAGTGATAGAGAGTGTCTGAGAGTGTCAGAGAGTGTCAGAGAGCGATAGAGAGGGTCAGAGAGTGTCAGAGAGTGCCTGAGAGTGTCAGAGAGTGTCAGAGTATGTCAGAGAGTGTCAGAGCGCGATAGAGAGTGTCTGAGAGTGTCTGAGAGTGACAGAGAGTGTCTGAGAGTGTCAGTGAGTGTCAGAGTGTGATAGAGAGTGTCTGAGAGTGTCTGAGAGTGTCAGAGATTGTCAGAGTGTGATAGAGAGTGTCTGAGAGTGTCTGTGAGTATGTCAGATATTGTCAGAGAGTGTCAGAGAGTGTCAGAGAGTGATAGAGAGTGTCTGAGTGTGTCAGAGAGTGATAGAGAGTGTCTGAGAGTGTCAGAGTGTGTCAGAGAGTGTCAGAGAGTGATATAGTGTGATAGAGAGTGATAGAGAGTGATAGAGAGTGTCAGAGAGTGATAGAGAGTGTCTGAGAGTGTCAGAGAGTGTCAGAGAGTGATAGGGAGTGACAGAGAGTGTCTGAGAGTGTCAGAGTGTGATAGATAGTGTCTGAGAGTGTCTGTGAGTATGTCAGAGATTGTTAGAGAGTGTCAGAGAGTGTCAGAGAGTGATAGAGAGTGTCAGAGAGTGTCAGAGAGTGATAGAGAGTGTCTGAAAGTGTCAGAGAATGTCAGAGAGTGTCAGAGAGTGATAGGGAGTGACACAGAGTGTCTGAGATTGTCAGAGTGTGTCAGAGAGTGTAAGAGAGTGATAGAGAGAGCTGGAGAGTGTCAGAGAGTGTCATAGAGTGATACAGAGCGTCAGAGAGCGATAAAGAGTGTCAGAGTGTGATAGAGAGTGATAGAGACTGTCTGAGAGCGTCAGAGAGTGTCATAGCGTGTCCGAGAGTGACAGAGAGTGATAGAGAGTGTCAGAGAGTGTCAGAGTGTGTCAGAGAGTGTCAGAGAGTGATAGAGAATGTCAGAGAGTGATAGAGAGTGTCAGAGAGTGTCAGAGACTGTCAGAGAGTAATAGAGAGTGATAGAGAGTGTCTGAGAGTGTCAGAGAGTAATAGTGAGTGTCAGAGTGTCAGAGAGTGATAGAGAGTGCCTGGGAGTGTCAGAGAGTGATAGAGAGTGTCTGAGAGTGTCAGAGAGTGATAGAGAGTGTCTTACAGTGTCTCAGAGAGTCAGAGAGTGTCAGAGAGTGTCAGACAGTGTCAGAGAGTGATAGAGTGTGTCTGAGACTGTCTGAGAGTGTCAGAAAGTGTCAGAGAGTGATAGAGAGTGTCAGAGAGTGTCAGAGTATGTCAGAGAGTCTCAGAGAGTGATAGAGAGCGATAGAGAGTGTCTGCTAAGTCAGAGAGTGATAGAGAGTGATAGAGAGTTTCAGAGAGTGTCACAGAGTGTCAGAGAGTGATAGAGAATGTCTGAGAGTGACAAAGAGTGTCAGAGAGTGATAGAGAGTGTCTGAGAGTGTCAGAGAGTGTCATAGAGTGATAGAGAGGGTCAGAGAGTGATAGAGAGCGATAGAGAGTGTCTGCTAAGTCAGAGAGTGATAGAAAGTGATAGAGAGTTTCAGAGAGTGCAACAGAGTGTCAGAGAGTGATAGAGAGTGTCTGAGAGTGACAGAGAGTGTCAGAGAGTGATAGAGAGTGTCTGAGAGTGTCAGAGAGTGTCATAGAGTGAAAGAGAGGGTCAGAGAGTGTCAGAGAGTGTCTGAGAGTGTCAGATTATGTCAGAGAGTGTCAGAGAGCGACAGAGAGTGTCTGAGAGTGACAGAGAGTGTCAGTGAGTGTCAGAGTGTGATAGAGAGTGTCTGAGAGTGTCTGAGAGTGTCAGAGATTGTCAGAGTGTGATAGAGAGTGTCTGAGAGTGTCTGTGAGTGTCAGAGATTGTCAGAGTGTGTCAGAGAGTGATAGAGAGTGATAGAGAGTGATGGAGAGTGTCAGAGAGTGATAGAGAGTGATAGAGAGTGATAAAGAGTTTCAGAGAGTGCCAGAGAGTGTCAGAGATTGATAGAGAGTGTCTGAGAGTGTCAGAGTGTGTCAGAGAGTGATAGAGAGTGTCTGAGAGTGTCAGAGAGTGTCAGAGAGCGATAGAGAGGGTCAGAGAGTGTCAGAGAGTGTCTGATAGTGTCAGAGAGTGTCAGAGCATGTCAGAGAGTCTCAGAGAGCGATAGAGAGTGTCTGAGAGTGACAGAGAGTGTCTGAGAGTGTCAGAGTGTGATCGAGAGTGTCTGAGAGTGTCTGAGAGTGTCAGAGATTGTCAGAGTGTGATAGGGAGTGTGTGAGAGTGTCTGTGAGTATGTCAGAGATTGTCAGAGTGTGTCAGAGAGTGTCAGAGAGTGAAAGAGAGTGATAGAGGGTGTCTGAGAGTGATAGAGAGTGTCCGAGAGTTTCAGAGACTGTCAGAGAGTAATACAGAGTGATAGAGAGTGTCTGAGAGTGTCAGAGAGTAATAGAGAGTGTCAGAGTGTCAGAGAGTGATAGAGAGTGCCCGAGAGTGTCAGAGAGTGATAGAGAGTGTCTGAGAGTGTCAGAGAGTGATAGAGTGTCTTAGAGTGTCTCAGAGAGTCAGAGAGTGTCAGAGAGTGTCAGAGAGTGACAGAGAGTGATAGAGAGTGTCTGAGAGTGACAGAGAGTGTCTGAGAGTGTCAGTGAGTGTCAGAGAGTGATAGAGTGTGTCTGAGACTGTCTGAGAGTGTCAGAGAGTGTCAGAGAGGGTCGGAGAGTGTCAGAGAGTGCCTGAGAGTGTCAGAGAGTACCTGAGAGTATCAGAGAGTGTCAGAGTATGTCAGAGAGTGTCAGACAGCGATAGAGAGTGTCTGAGAGTGTCTGAGAGTGACAGAGAGTGTCTGAGAGTGTCAGAGAGTGTCAGTGAGTGTCAGAGTGTGATAGAGAGTGTCTGAGAGTGTCTGAGAGTGTCAGAGATTGTCAGAGTGTGATGGAGAGTGTCTGAGAGTGTCTGTGAGTATGTCAGAAATTGTCAGAGTGTGTCAGAGAGTGATAGAGAGTGATAGAGAGTGATAGAGAGTGTCAGAGAGTGTCAGAGAGTGATAGAGAGTGTCTGAGAGTGTCAGAGAGTGATAGAGAGTGTCTGAGAGTGTCAGAGTGTGTCAGAGAGTGTCAGAGAGTGATATAGAGTGATAGAGAGTGATAGAGAGTGTCAGAGAGTGATAGAGAGTGTCTGAGAGTGTCAGAGAGGGTCAGAGAGTGATAGAGAGTGTCTGAGAGTGTCAGAGAGTGTCAGAGAGTGATAGGGAGTGACAGAGAGTGTCTGAGAGTGTCAGAGTATGTCAGAGAGTTTCAGAGAGTGTCAGAAAGTGTCTGAGAGAGTCAGAGATTGTCAGAGAGTGATAGAGAGTGTCTGAGAGTGTCAGAGAATGTCAGAGAGTGTCAGAGAGTGATAGGGAGTGACAGAGAGTGTCTGAGATTGTCAGAGTGTGTCAGAGAGTGATAGAGAGAGCTGGAGTGTCAGAGAGTGTCTGAGAGTGTCAGATTATGTCAGAGAGTGTCAGAGAGCGACAGAGAGTGTCTGAGATTGTCAGTGAGTGTCAGAGAGTGATAGAGTGTGTCTGAGACTGTCTGAGAGTGTCAGATAGTGTCAGAGAGGGTCGGAGAGTGATAGAGAGTGTCAGAGAGTGTCAGAGAGTGTCAGAGTATGACAGAGAGTGTCAGAGAGTGATAGAGAGTGGTAGAGGCTTTCAGAGAGTGTCACAGAGTGTCAGAGAGTGATAGAGAGTGTCAGAGTATGTCAGAGAGTGTCAGACAGCGATAGAGAGTGTCTGAGAGTGTCTGAGAGTGACAGAGAGTGTCTGATAGTGTCAGAGAGTGTCAGTGATTGTCAGAGTGTGATAGAGAGTGTCTGAGAGTGTCTGAGAGTGTCAGAGATTGTCAGAGTGTGATAGAGAGTGTCTGAGAGTGTCTGTGAGTATGTCAGAAATTGTCAGAGTGTGTCAGAGAGTGATAGAGAGTGATAGAGAGTGATAGAGAGTGTCAGAGAGTGTCAGAGAGTGATAGAGAGTGTCTGAGAGTGTCAGAGAGTGATAGAGAGTGTCTGAGAGTGTCAGAGTGTGTCAGAGAGTGTCAGAGAGTGATATAGAGTGATAGAGAGTGATAGAGAGTGTCAGAGAGTGATAGAGAGTGTCTGAGAGTGTCAGAGAGGGTCAGAGAGTGATAGAGAGTGTCTGAGAGTGTCAGAGAGTGTCAGAGAGTGATAGGGAGTGACAGAGAGTGTCTGAGAGTGTCAGAGTATGTCAGAGAGTTTCAGAGAGTGTCAGAAAGTGTTTTTGAGAGTCAGAGATTGTCAGAGAGTGATAGAGAGTGTCTGAGAGTGTCAGAGAATGTCAGAGAGTGTCAGAGAGTGATAGGGAGTGACAGAGAGTGTCTGAGATTGTCAGAGTGTGTCAGAGAGTGATAGAGAGAGCTAGAGTGTCAGAGAGTGTCTGAGAGTGTCAGATTATGTCATAGAGTGATAGAGAGGGTCAGAGAGTGTCAGAGAGTGTCTGAGAGTGTCTGAGAGTGTCAGATTATGTCAGAGAGTGTCAGAGAGCAACAGAGAGTGTCTGAGAGTGTCTGAGAGTGACAGAGAGTGTCTGAGAGTGTCAGTGAGCGTCAGAGTGTGATAGAGAGTGTCTGAGAGTGTCTGTGAGTGTCAGAGATTGTCAGAGTGTGTCAGAGAGTGATAGAGAGTGATAGAGAGTGATAGAGAGTGACAGAGAGTGATAGAGAGTGCTGGAGAGAGACTGAGCATGTCAGAGAGTGTCAGAGAGTTTCAGAGAGTTTCAGAGAGTGCCAGAGAGTGTCAGAGAGTGATAGAGAGTGTCTGAGAGTGTCAGAATGTGTCAGAGAGAGATAGAGAGTGTCTGAGAGTGTCAGAGTGTGTCAGAGAGCGATAGAGAGGGTCAGAGAGTGTCAGAGAGTGTCTGAGAGTGTCAGAGAGTGTCAGAGCATGTCAGAGAGTGTCAGAGAGTGGTTGAGAGTGTCTGAGAGTGACAGAGAGTGTCTGAGCGTGTCAGTGAGTGTCAGAGTGTGATCGAGAGTGTCTGAGAGTGTCTGAGAGTGTCAGAGATTGTCAGAGTGTGATAGAGAGTGTGTGAGAGTGTCTGTGAGTATGTCAGAGATTGTCAGAGTGTGTCAGAGAGTGATAGAGAGTGATAGAGAGTGATAGAGGGTGTCAGAGGGTGTCAGAGAGTGAAAGAGAGTGACAGAGAGTGTCTGAGAGTGATAGAGAGTGTCAGAGAGTTTCAGAGAGTAATAGAGAGTGTCAGAGTGTCAGAGAGTGATAGAGAGTGCCTGAGAGTGTCAGAGAGTGATAGAGAGTGTCTGAGAGTGTCAGAGAGTGATAGAGAGTGTCTTAGGTGTCTCAGAGAGTCGGAGAGTGTCAGAGAGTGTCAACATGTGATAGAGAGTGATAGAGAGAGTCTGAGAGTGACAGAGAGTGTCTGAGAGTGTCAGTGAGTGTCAGAGAGTGTCTGAGAGTGACAGAGAGTGTCTGAGCGTGTCAGTGAGTGTCAGAGTGTGATCGAGAGTGTCTGAGAGTGTCTGAGAGTGTCAGAGATTGTCAGAGTGTGATAGAGAGTGTGTGAGAGTGTCTGTGAGTATGTCAGAGATTGCCAGAGTGTGTCAGAGAGTGATAGAGAGTGATAGAGAGTGATAGAGGGTGTCAGAGAGTGTCACAGAGTGAAAGAGAGTGACAGAGAGTGTCTGAGAGTGATAGAGAGTGTCAGAGAGTTTCAGAGAGTAATAGAGAGTGTCAGAGTGTCAGAGAGTGATAGAGAGTGCCTGAGAGTGTCAGAGAGGGATAGAGAGTGTCTGAGAGTGTCAGAGAGTGATAGAGAGTGTCTTAGAGTGTCTCAGAGAGTCGGAGAGTGTCAGAGAGTGTCAACATGTGATAGAGAGTGATAGAGAGAGTCTGAGAGTGACAGAGAGTGTCTGAGAGTGTCAGTGAGTGTCAGAGAGTGATAGAGTGTGTCTGAGACTGTCTGAGAGTGTCAGAGAGTGTCAGAGAGTGTCAGAGAGTGATAGAGAGTGTCAGAGAGTGTCAGAGAGTGTCAGAGTATGACAGAGAGTGTCAGAGAGTGATAGAGAGTGGTAGAGGCTTTCAGAGTGTCACAGAGTGTCAGAGAGTGATAGAGAGTGTCTGAGAGTGTCAGAGAGTGTCAGAGAGTGATAAAGAGTTTCAGAGAGTGTCAGAGAGTGATAGAGAGTGTCTGAGAGTGTCAGAGAGTATCAGAGAGTGATAGAGAGTGTCTGAGAGTGTCAGAGAGTGTCACAGAGTATCTGAGAGGGTCAGAGAGTGTCAGAGAGTATCTGAGAGTGTCAGAGAGTGTCAGATTATGTCAGAGAGTGTCAGAGAGCGACAGAGAGTGTCTGAAAGTGTCTGAGAGTGGCAGAGAGTGTCTGAGAGTGTCAGAGATTGTCAGAGTGTGATAGAGAGTGTCTGAGAGTGTCAGAGATTGTCAGAGTGTGTCAGAGACTGATAGAGAGTCATAGTGAGTGATAGAGACTGTCAGAGAGTGTCAGAGAGTGTCAGAGAGTGAAAGAGAGTGAAAGAGAGTGATATAGAGTGTCAGAGAGTAATAGAGAGTGTCAGAGAGTGGTAGAGAGTGTCTGAGAGTATCAGAGAGTGATAGGGAGTGTCTGAGAGTGTCAGAGAGTGTCATAGAGTGATAGAGAGGGTCACAGAGTGTCAGAGAGTGTCTGAGAGTGTCAGAGATCGACAGAGAGTGTCTGAGAGTGACAGAGAGTGTCTGAGAGTGTCAGTGAGTGTCAGAGTGTGATAGAGAGTGTCTGAGAGTGTCTGAGAGTGTCAGAGATTGTCAGAGTGTGATAGAGAGTGTCTGAGAGTGTCTGTGAGTGTCAGAGATTGTCAGTGTGTGTCAGAGACTGATAGAGAGTCATAGAGAGTGATAGAGAGTAATAGAGAGTGTCAGAGAGTAATAGAGAGTGTCAGAGAGTGTCAGAGAGTGGTAGAGAGTGGTAGAGAGTGTCTGAGAGTGATAGAGAGTGTCTGAGATTGTCTCAGAGACTCACAGAGTGTCAGAGAGTGAAAGAGAGTGATAGAGAGTGATAGAGAGTGTCTGAAAGTGTCAGTGAGTGTCAGAGAGTGATAGAGTGTGTCTGAGACAGTCTGAGAGTGTCAGAGAGTGTCAGAGAGTGTCAGAGAGTGATAGAGAGCGATAGAGAGTGTCTGAGTGTGTCAGAGATTGATAGAGAGTGATAGAGAGTGATAGAGAGTTTCAGAGAGTGTCACAGAGTGTCAGAGAGAGATAGAGAGTGTCTGAGAGTGTCAGAGAGTGTCAGAGAGTGATAAAGAGTTTCAGAGAGTGTCAGAGAGTGTCAGAGAGTGTCAGAGTATGTCAGAGAGTGTCAGAGAGTGATAGCGAGCGATAGAGAGTGTCTGAGAGTGTCAGAGAGTAATAGAGAGTGTCAGAGAGTGTATCAGAGAATCACAGAGTGTCAGAGAGTGTCAGAGAGTGATAGAGAGTGATAAAGAGTGATAGAGAGTGTCTGAGAGTGTCAGTGAGTGTCAGAGAGTGACAGAGTGTGTCTGAGACTGTCAGAGAGTGTCAGAGAGTGTCAGAGTGAGTCAGAACTTGATAGAGAGTGTCAGAGAGAGTCATAGAGTGATAGAGAGTGTCAGAGAGTGTCAGAGTGTTATCGAGAGTGTCAGAGAGTGTCAGAGTGTTATCGAGAGTGTCTGAGAGTGTCTGAGAGTGACAGAGAGTGTCTGAGAGTGTCTGAGAGTGTCAGAGATTGTCAGAGTGTGACAGAGAGTGATAGAGAGTAATAGTGAGTGTCAGAGAGTGTCAGCGAGTGATAGAGAGTGTCTGAGAGTGTCAGTGAGTGTGAGAGTGTGATGGAGAGTGATAGAGAGTGTCTGAGAGTGTCAGAGAATGTCAGAGAGTGTCAGAGAGTGATAGGGAGTGACAGAGAGTGTCTGAGATTGTCAGAGTGTGTCAGAGAGTGATAGAGAGAGCTAGAGTGTCAGAGAGTGTCTGAGAGTGTCAGATTATGTCATAGAGTGATAGAGAGGGTCAGAGAGTGTCAGAGAGTGTCTGAGAGTGTCTGAGAGTGTCAGATTATGTCAGAGAGTGTCAGAGAGCGACAGAGAGTGTCTGAGAGTGTCTGAGAGTGACAGAGAGTGTCTGAGAGTGTCAGTGAGCGTCAGAGTGTGATAGAGAGTGTCTGAGAGTGTCTGTGAGTGTCAGAGATTGTCAGAGTGTGTCAGAGAGTGATAGAGAGTGATAGAGAGTGATAGAGAGTGACAGAGAGTGATAGAGAGTGATAGAGAGAGACTGAGCATGTCAGAGAGTGTCAGAGAGTTTCAGAGAGTTTCAGAGAGTGCCAGAGAGTGTCAGAGAGTGATAGAGAGTGTCTGAGAGTGTCAGAATGTGTCAGAGAGAGATAGAGAGTGTCTGAGAGTGTCAGAGTGTGTCAGAGAGCGATAGAGAGGGTCAGAGAGTGTCAGAGAGTGTCTGAGAGTGTCAGAGAGTGTCAGAGCATGTCAGAGAGTGTCAGAGAGCGGTTGAGAGTGTCTGAGAGTGACAGAGAGTGTCTGAGCGTGTCAGTGAGTGTCAGAGAGTGATAGAGAGTGCCTGAGAGTGTCAGAGAGTGATAGAGAGTGTCTGAGAGTGTCAGAGAGTGATAGAGAGTGTCTTAGAGTGTCTCAGAGAGTCGGAGAGTGTCAGAGAGTGTCAACATGTGATAGAGAGTGATAGAGAGAGTCTGAGAGTGACAGAGAGTGTCTGAGAGTGTCAGTGAGTGTCAGAGAGTGTCTGAGAGTGACAGAGAGTGTCTGAGCGTGTCAGTGAGTGTCAGAGTGTGATCGAGAGTGTCTGAGAGTGTCTGAGAGTGTCAGAGATTGTCAGAGTGTGATAGAGAGTGTGTGAGAGTGTCTGTGAGTATGTCAGAGATTGTCAGAGTGTGTCAGAGAGTGATAGAGAGTGATAGAGAGTGATAGAGGGTGTCAGAGAGTGTCAGAGAGTGAAAGAGAGTGACAGAGATTGTCTGAGAGTGATAGAGAGTGTCAGAGAGTTTCAGAGAGTAATAGAGAGTGTCAGAGTGTCAGAGAGTGATAGAGAGTGCCTGAGAGTGTCAGAGAGTGATAGAGAGTGTCTGAGAGTGTCAGAGAGTGATAGAGAGTGTCTTAGAGTGTCTCAGAGAGTCGGAGAGTGTCAGAGAGTGTCAACATGTGATAGAGAGTGATAGAGAGAGTCTGAGAGTGACAGAGAGTGTCTGAGAGTGTCAGTGAGTGTCAGAGAGTGATAGAGTGTGTCTGAGACTGTCTGAGAGTGTCAGAGAGTGTCAGAGAGTGTCAGAGAGTGATAGAGAGTGTCAGAGAGTGTCAGATTATGTCAGAGAGTGTCAGAGAGCGACAGAGAGTGTCTGAAAGTGTCTGAGAGTGGCAGAGAGTGTCTGAGAGTGTCAGTGAGTGTCAGAGTGTGATAGAGAGTGTCTGAGAGTGTCTGAGATTGTCAGAGTGTGATAGAGAGTGTCTGAGAGTGTCAGAGATTGTCAGAGTGTGTCAGAGACTGATAGAGAGTCATAGTGAGTGATAGAGACTGTCAGAGAGTGTCAGAGAGTGTCAGAGAGTGAAAGAGAGTGAAAGAGAGTGATATAGAGTGTCAGAGAGTAATAGAGAGTGTCAGAGAGTGGTAGAGAGTGTCTGAGAGTATCAGAGAGTGATAGGGAGTGTCTGAGAGTGTCAGAGAGTGTCATAGAGTGATAGAGAGGGTCACAGAGTGTCAGAGAGTATCTGAGAGTGTCAGAGATCGACAGAGAGTGTCTGAGAGTGACAGAGAGTGTCTGAGAGTGTCAGTGAGTGTCAGAGTGTGATAGAGAGTGTCTGAGAGTGTCTGTGAGTGTCAGAGATTGTCAGAGTGTGTCAGAGACTGATAGAGAGTCATAGAGAGTGATAGAGAGTAATAGAGAGTGTCAGAGAGTAATAGAGAGTGTCAGAGAGTGTCAGAGAGTGGTAGAGAGTGGTAGAGAGTGTCTGAGAGTGATAGAGAGTGTCTGAGATTGTCTCAGAGACTCACAGAGTGTCAGAGAGTGAAAGAGAGTGATAGAGAGTGATAGAGAGTGTCTGAAAGTGTCAGTGAGTGTCAGAGAGTGATAGAGTGTGTCTGAGACAGTCTGAGAGTGTCAGAGAGTGTCAGAGAGTGTCAGAGAGTGATAGAGAGCGATAGAGAGTGTCTGAGTGTGTCAGAGATTGATAGAGAGTGATAGAGAGTGATAGAGAGTTTCAGAGAGTGTCACAGAGTGTCAGAGAGAGATAGAGAGTGTCTGAGAGTGTCAGAGAGTGTCAGAGAGTGATAAAGAGTTTCAGAGAGTGTCAGAGAGTGTCAGACAGTGTCAGAGTATGTCAGAGAGTGTCAGAGAGTGATAGCGAGCGATAGAGAGTGTCTGAGAGTGTCAGAGAGTAATAGAGAGTGTCAGAGAGTGTATCAGAGAATCACAGAGTGTCAGAGAGTGTCAGAGAGTGATAGAGAGTGATAAAGAGTGATAGAGAGTGTCTGAGAGTGTCAGTGAGTGTCAGAGAGTGACAGAGTGTGTCTGAGACTGTCAGAGAGTGTCAGAGAGTGTCAGAGTGAGTCAGAGCTTGATAGAGAGTGTCAGAGAGAGTCATAGAGTGATAGAGAGTGTCAGAGAGTGTCTGAGAGTGTCAGAGAGTGTCAGAGTGTTATCGAGAGTGTCTGAGAGTGTCTGAGAGTGACAGAGAGTGTCTGAGAGTGTCTGAGAGTGTCAGAGATTGTCAGAGTGTGACAGAGAGTGATAGAGAGTAATAGTGAGTGTCAGAGAGTGTCAGCGACTGATAGAGAGTGTCTGAGAGTGTCAGTGAGTGTGAGAGTGTGATGGAGAGTGATAGAGAGTGTCTGAGAGTGTCAGAGAATGTCAGAGAGTGTCAGAGAGTGATAGGGAGTGACAGAGAGTGTCTGAGATTGTCAGAGTGTGTCAGAGAGTGATAGAGAGAGCTAGAGTGTCAGAGAGTGTCTGAGAGTGTCAGATTATGTCATAGAGTGATAGAGAGGGTCAGAGAGTGTCAGAGAGTGTCTGAGAGTGTCTGAGAGTGTCAGATTATGTCAGAGAGTGTCAGAGAGCGACAGAGAGTGTCTGAGAGTGTCTGAGAGTGACAGAGAGTGTCTGAGAGTGTCAGTGAGCGTCAGAGTGTGATAGAGAGTGTCTGAGAGTGTCTGTGAGTGTCAGAGATTGTCAGAGTGTGTCAGAGAGTGATAGAGAGTGATAGAGAGTGATAGAGAGTGACAGAGAGTGATAGAGAGTGATAGAGAGAGACTGAGCATGTCAGAGAGTGTCAGAGAGTTTCAGAGAGTTTCAGAGAGTGCCAGAGAGTGTCAGAGAGTGATAGAGAGTGTCTGAGAGTGTCAGAATGTGTCAGAGAGAGATAGAGAGTGTCTGAGAGTGTCAGAGTGTGTCAGAGAGCGATAGAGAGGGTCAGAGAGTGTCAGAGAGTGTCTGAGAGTGTCAGAGAGTGTCAGAGCATGTCAGAGAGTGTCAGAGAGCGGTTGAGAGTGTCTGAGAGTGACAGAGAGTGTCTGAGCGTGTCAGTGAGTGTCAGAGAGTGATAGAGAGTGCCTGAGAGTGTCAGAGAGTGATAGAGAGTGTCTGAGAGTGTCAGAGAGTGATAGAGAGTGTCTTAGAGTGTCTCAGAGAGTCGGAGAGTGTCAGAGAGTGTCAACATGTGATAGAGAGTGATAGAGAGAGTCTGAGAGTGACAGAGAGTGTCTGAGAGTGTCAGTGAGTGTCAGAGAGTGTCTGAGAGTGACAGAGAGTGTCTGAGCGTGTCAGTGAGTGTCAGAGTGTGATCGAGAGTGTCTGAGAGTGTCTGAGAGTGTCAGAGATTGTCAGAGTGTGATAGAGAGTGTGTGAGAGTGTCTGTGAGTATGTCAGAGATTGTCAGAGTGTGTCAGAGAGTGATAGAGAGTGATAGAGAGTGATAGAGGGTGTCAGAGAGTGTCAGAGAGTGAAAGAGAGTGACAGAGATTGTCTGAGAGTGATAGAGAGTGTCAGAGAGTTTCAGAGAGTAATAGAGAGTGTCAGAGTGTCAGAGAGTGATAGAGAGTGCCTGAGAGTGTCAGAGAGTGATAGAGAGTGTCTGAGAGTGTCAGAGAGTGATAGAGAGTGTCTTAGAGTGTCTCAGAGAGTCGGAGAGTGTCAGAGAGTGTCAACATGTGATAGAGAGTGATAGAGAGAGTCTGAGAGTGACAGAGAGTGTCTGAGAGTGTCAGTGAGTGTCAGAGAGTGATAGAGTGTGTCTGAGACTGTCTGAGAGTGTCAGAGAGTGTCAGAGAGTGTCAGAGAGTGATAGAGAGTGTCAGAGAGTGTCAGAGAGTGTCAGAGTATGACAGAGAGTGTCAGAGAGTGATAGAGAGTGGTAGAGGCTTTCAGAGAGTGTCACAGAGTGTCAGAGAGTGATAGAGAGTGTCTGAGAGTGTCAGAGAGTGTCAGAGAGTGATAAAGAGTTTCAGAGAGTGTCAGAGAGTGATAGAGAGTGTCTGAGAGTGTCAGAGAGTATCAGAGAGTGATAGAGAGTGTCTGAGAGTGTCAGAGAGTGTCACAGAGTATCTGAGAGGGTCAGAGAGTGTCAGAGAGTATCTGAGAGTGTCAGAGAGTGTCAGATTATGTCAGAGAGTGTCAGAGAGCGACAGAGAGTGTCTGAAAGTGTCTGAGAGTGGCAGAGAGTGTCTGAGAGTGTCAGTGAGTGTCAGAGTGTGATAGAGAGTGTCTGAGAGTGTCTGAGAGTGTCAGAGATTGTCAGAGTGTGATAGAGAGTGTCTGAGAGTGTCAGAGATTGTCAGAGTGTGTCAGAGACTGATAGAGAGTCATAGTGAGTGATAGAGACTGTCAGAGAGTGTCAGAGAGTGTCAGAGAGTGAAAGAGAGTGAAAGAGAGTGATATAGAGTGTCAGAGAGTAATAGAGAGTGTCAGAGAGTGGTAGAGAGTGTCTGAGAGTATCAGAGAGTGATAGGGAGTGTCTGAGAGTGTCAGAGAGTGTCATAGAGTGATAGAGAGGGTCACAGAGTGTCAGAGAGTGTCTGAGAGTGTCAGAGATCGACAGAGAGTGTCTGAGAGTGACAGAGAGTGTCTGAGAGTGTCAGTGAGTGTCAGAGTGTGATAGAGAGTGTCTGAGAGTGTCTGAGAGTGTCAGAGATTGTCAGAGTGTGATAGAGAGTGTCTGAGAGTGTCTGTGAGTGTCAGAGATTGTCAGAGTGTGTCAGAGACTGATAGAGAGTCATAGAGAGTGATAGAGAGTAATAGAGAGTGTCAGAGAGTAATAGAGAGTGTCAGAGAGTGTCAGAGAGTGGTAGAGAGTGGTAGAGAGTGTCTGAGAGTGATAGAGAGTGTCTGAGATTGTCTCAGAGACTCACAGAGTGTCAGAGAGTGAAAGAGAGTGATAGAGAGTGATAGAGAGTGTCTGAAAGTGTCAGTGAGTGTCAGAGAGTGATAGAGAGTGTCTGAGACAGTCTGAGAGTGTCAGAGAGTGTCAGAGAGTGTCAGAGAGTGATAGAGAGCGATAGAGAGTGTCTGAGTGTGTCAGAGATTGATAGAGAGTGATAGAGAGTGATAGAGAGTTTCAGAGAGTGTCACAGAGTGTCAGAGAGAGATAGAGAGTGTCTGAGAGTGTCAGAGAGTGTCAGAGAGTGATAAAGAGTTTCAGAGAGTGTCAGAGAGTGTCAGAGAGTGTCAGAGTATGTCAGAGAGTGTCAGAGAGTGATAGCGAGCGATAGAGAGTGTCTGAGAGTGTCAGAGAGTAATAGAGAGTGTCAGAGAGTGTATCAGAGAATCACAGAGTGTCAGAGAGTGTCAGAGAGTGATAGAGAGTGATAAAGAGTGATAGAGAGTGTCTGAGAGTGTCAGTGAGTGTCAGAGAGTGACAGAGTGTGTCTGAGACTGTCAGAGAGTGTCAGAGAGTGTCAGAGTGAGTCAGAGCTTGATAGAGAGTGTCAGAGAGAGTCATAGAGTGATAGAGAGTGTCAGAGAGTGTCTGAGAGTGTCAGAGAGTGTCAGAGTGTTATCGAGAGTGTCTGAGAGTGTCTGAGAGTGACAGAGAGTGTCTGAGAGTGTCTGAGAGTGTCAGAGATTGTCAGAGTGTGACAGAGAGTGATAGAGAGTAATAGTGAGTGTCAGAGAGTGTCAGCGAGTGATAGAGAGTGTCTGAGAGTGTCAGTGAGTGTGAGAGTGTGATGGAGAGTGTCTGAGAGTGTCTGAGAGTGTCAGAGATTGTCAGAGTATGATAGAGAGTGTCTGAGAGTGTCTGTGAGTGTCAGAGATTGTCAGAGTGTGTCAGAGAGTGATAGAGAGTCATAGAGAGTGATAGAGAGGGTCAGAGAGTGAAAGAGAGTGATAGAGAGTAATAGAGAGTGTCAGAGAGTAATAGAGAGTGTCAGAGAGTGTCAGAGAGTGGTAGAGAGTGTCTGAGAGTGTCAGAGAGTGATAGAGAGTGTCTGAGATTGTCTCAGAGACTCACAGAGTGTCAGAGAGTGTCAGAGAGTGTTAGAGAGTGATAGAGAGTGATAGAGAGTGATAGAGAGTGTCTGAAAGTGTCAGTGAGTGTCAGAGAGTGATAGAGTGTGTCTGAGACTGTCTGAGAGTGTCAGAGAGTGTCAGAGAGTGATAGAGAGCGATAGAGAGTGTCTGATTGTGTCAGAGAGTGATAGAGAGTGATAGAGAGTGATAGAGAGTGATAGGGAGTTTCAGAGAGTGTCACAGAGTGTCAGAGAGTGATAGAGAGTGTCTGAGAGTGTCAGAGAGTGTCAGAGAGTGACAAAGAGCTCCAGAGAGTGCCAGAGAGTGTCAGAGAGTGATAGAGAGTGTCTGAGAGTGTCAGAGAGTGTCAGAGAGTGATAGAGAGTGTCTGAGTGTGTCAGAGAGTGTCAGAGAGTGTCAGAGAGTGTCAGAGTATGTCAGAGAGTTTCAGAGAGTGATAGAGAGCGATAGAGAGTGTCTGATTATGTCAGAGAGTGATAGAGAGTGATAGAGATTGATAGAGAGTGATAGAGAGTTTCAGAGAGTGTCACAGAGTGTCAGAGAGTGATAGAGAGTGTCTGAGAGTGTCAGAGAGTGTCAGAGAGTGATAGAGAGTGTCTGAGAGTGTCAGAGAGTGTCATAGAGTGATAGAGAGGGTCAGAGAGTGTCGGGAGAGAGTCTGAGTGTGTCAGAGAGTGTCAGATTATGTCAGAGAGTGTCAGAGAGCGACAGAGAGTGTCTGAGAGTGTCTGAGAGTGTCAGAGAGTGTCTGAGAGAGTCAGTGAGTGTCAGAGAGTGATAGAGAGTGTCAGAGAGTGTCTGAGAGTGTCAGAGAGTGTCAGAGTGTGATAGAGAGTGTCTGAGAGTGACAGAGAGTGTCTGAGAGTGTCAGAGAGTGTCAGAGAGTGATAGAGAGTGATAGAGAGTAATAGAGAGTGTCAGAGAGAGTCAGACAGTGATAGAGAGTGTCTGAGAGTGTCAGTGAGTGTCAGAGAGTGATAGGTAGTGTCTGAGAGTGTCGGAGAATGTCAGAGATTGTCAGAGAGTGATAGGTAGTGATAGAGAGTGTCTGAGAGTTTCAGTGTGTTTCAGAGACTGTAAGAGAGTGATCGAGAGAGCTAGAGAGTGTCAGAGAGTGTCATAGAGTGACACATAGTGTCAGAGAGCGATAAAGAGTGTCAGAGAGTGATAGCGAGTGATGGAGATTGTCTGAGCGTGTTAGAGAGTGTCAGAGAGTGATAGAGAGTGATAGAGACTGTCTGAGAGCGTCAGAGAGTGTCAGAGTTTGTCAGAGAGTGTCAGAGAGTGACAGTGAGTGATAGAGAGTGTCAGAGAGTGTCAGAGTGTGTCAGAGAGTGTCAGAGAGTGATAGAGAATGTCAGAGAATGATAGAGAGTGTCAGAGAGTGTCAGAGACTGTCAGAGAGTAATAGAGAGTGATAGAGAGTGTCTGAGAGTGTCAGAGAGTAATCGAGAGTTTCAGAGTGTCAGAGAGTGATAGAGAGTGCCTGAGATTGTCTGAGTGTGTTAGAGAGTGTCAGAGAGTGATAGAGAGTGATAGAGACTGTCTGAGAGCGTCAGAGAGTGTCAGAGTGTGTCAGAGAGTGAGAGAGAGTGATAGAGAGTGATAGAGAGTGTCAGAGAGTGATAGAGAGTGATAGAGAGTGTCAGAGAGTGATATAGAGTGTCTGAGTGTGTCAGAGAGTGTCAGAGAGTGATAAAGAGTTTCAGAGAGTGCCAGAGAGTGTCAGAGAGTGATAGAGAGTGTCTAAGAGTGTCAGAGAGTGTCAGAGAGTGATAGAGAGTGTCTGAGAGTGTCAGAGAGTGTCAGAGAGTGATAGAGAGGGTCAGAGAGTGTCAGAGAGTGTCTGTGAGTGTCAGAGAGTGTCAGAGTATGTCAGAGAGTGTCAGAGAGCGATAGAGACTGTCAGAGAGCGATAAAGATGGTCAGCGAGTGATAGAGTGTGATAGAGAGTTTCAGAGAGTGTCACAGAGTGTCAGAGAGTGATAGAGAGTGTCTGAGAGTGTCAGAGAGTGTCAGAGAGTGATAGAGAGTGTCAGAGAGTGTCAGAGAGTGTCTGAGAGTGTCAGAGAGTGTCAGAGTATGTCAGAGAGTGTCAGAGAGCGATAGAGAGTGTCAGAGAGCGATAAAGAGGGTCAGAGAGTGAAATAGAGTGATTGAGAGTTTCAGAGAGTGTCACAGAGTGTCAGAGAGTGATAGAGAGTGTCTGAGAGTGTCAGAGATTGTCAGAGAGTGATAAAGAGTTTCAGAGAGTGCCAGAGAGTGTCAGAGAGTGATAGAGAGTGTCTGAGAGTGTCAGAGAGTGTCATAGAGTGATAGAGAGTGTCAGAGAATGTCAGAGAGTGTCTGAGAGTGTCAGAGAGTGTCAGATTATGTCAGAGTGTGTCAGAGAGCGACAGAGAGTGTCTGAGAGTGTCTGAGAGTGACAGAGAGTGTCTGAGAGAGTCAGTGAGTGTCAGAGTGTGATATAGAGTGTCTGAGAGTGTCTGAGAGTGTCAGAGATTGTCAGAGTGTGATAGAGAGTGTCTGAGAGTGTCTGTGAGTGTCAGAGATTGTCAGAGTGTGTCAGAGAGTGAGAGAGAGTGATAGAGTGTGATAGAGAGAGTCAGAGAGTGATAGAGAGTGATAGAGAGTGTCAGAGAGTGATAGAGAGTGTCAGAGAGTGTCAGAGAGCGACAGAGAGTGTCTGAGAGTGTCAGAGAGTGTCAGAGAGTGTCAGAGTATGTCAGTGAGTGCCAGAGAGTGATAGAGAGTGTCAGAGAGTGTCTGAGAGTGTCAGAGAGTGTCAGAGTGTGATAGAGAGTGTCTGAGAGTGACAGAGAGTGTCTGAGAGTGTCAGAGAGTGTCAGAGAGTGATAGAGAGTGATAGAGAGTAATAGAGAGTGTCAGAGAGTGTCAGACAGTGATAGAGAGTGTCTGAGAGTGTCAGTGAGTGTCAGAGAGTGATAGGTAGTGTCTGAGAGTGTCGGAGAATGTCAGAGATTGTCAGAGAGTGATAGGGAGTGATAGAGAGTGTCTGAGAGTGTCAGCGTGTGTCAGAGACTGTAAGAGAGTGATCGAGAGAGCTAGAGAGTGTCAGAGAGTGTCATAGAGAGACACATAGTGTCAGAGAGCGATAAAGAGTGTCAGAGAGTGATAGCGAGTGATAGAGATTGTCTGAGCGTGTTAGAGAGTGTCAGAGAGTGATAGAGATTGATAGAGACTGTCTGAGAGCGTCAGAGAGTGTCAGAGTTTGTCAGAGAGTGTCAGAGAGTGACAGTGAGTGATAGAGAGTGTCAGAGAGTGTCAGAGTGTGTCAGAGAGTGTCAGAGAGTGATAGAGAATGTCAGAGAATGATAGAGAGTGTCAGAGAGTGTCAGAGACTGTCAGAGAGTAATAGAGAGTGATAGAGAGTGTCTGAGAGTGTCAGAGAGTAATAGAGAGTTTCAGAGTGTCAGAGAGTGATAGAGAGTGCCTGAGATTGTCTGAGTGTGTTAGAGAGTGTCAGAGAGTGATAGAGAGTGATAGAGACTGTCTGAGAGAGTCAGAGAGTGTCAGAGTGTGTCAGAGAGTGAGAGAGAGTGATAGAGAGTGATAGAGAGTGTCAGAGAGTGATAGAGAGTGATAGAGAGTGTCAGAGAGTGATATAGAGTGTCTGAGTGTGTCAGAGAGTGTCAGAGAGTGATAAAGAGTTTCAGAGAGTGCCAGAGAGTGTCAGAGAGTGATAGAGAGTGTCTAAGAGTGTCAGAGAGTGTCAGAGAGTGATAGAGAGTGTCTGAGAGTGTCAGAGAGTGATAGAGAGGGTCAGAGAGTGTCAGAGAGTGTCTGTGAGTGTCAGAGAGTGTCAGAGTATGTCAGAGAGTGTCAGAGAGCGATAGAGACTGTCAGAGAGCGATAAAGATGGTCAGCGAGTGATAGAGTGTGATAGAGAGTTTCAGAGAGTGTCACAGAGTGTCAGAGAGTGATAGAGAGTGTCTGAGAGTGTCAGAGAGTGTCAGAGAGTGATAGAGAGTGTCAGAGAGTGTCAGAGAGTGTCTGAGAGTGTCAGAGAGTGTCAGAGTATGTCAGAGAGTGTCAGAGAGCGATAGAGAGTGTCAGAGAGCGATAAAGAGGGTCAGAGAGTGAAATAGAGTGATTGAGAGTTTCAGAAAGTGTCACAGAGTGTCAGAGAGTGATAGAGAGTGTCTGAGAGTGTCAGAGATTGTCAGAGAGTGATAAAGAGTTTCAGAGAGTGCCAGAGAGTGTCAGAGAGTGATAGAGAGTGTCTGAGAGTGTCAGAGAGTGTCATAGAGTGATAGAGAGTGTCAGAGAATGTCAGAGAGTGTCTGAGAGTGTCAGAGAGTGTCAGATTATGTCAGAGTGTGTCAGAGAGCGACAGAGAGTGTCTGAGAGTGTCTGAGAGTGACAGAGAGTGTCTGAGAGAGTCAGTGAGTGTCAGAGTGTGATATCGAGTGTCTGAGAGTGTCTGAGAGTGTCAGAGATTGTCAGAGTGTGATAGAGAGTGTCTGAGAGTGTCTGTGAGTGTCAGAGATTGTCAGAGTGTGTCAGAGAGTGAGAGAGAGTGATAGAGTGTGATAGAGAGAGTCAGAGAGTGATAGAGAGTGATAGAGAGTGTCAGAGAGTGATAGAGAGTGTCAGAGAGTGTCTGAGAGTGATAAAGAGTTTCAGAGAGTGTCTGAGAGTGTCAGAGAGTGTCAGAGTATGTCAGAGAGTGTCAGAGAGCGATAGAGAGTGTCAGAGAGTGATAAAGAGGGTCAGAGAGTGATGTAGAGTGATAGAGATTGTCTGAGAGTGTTAGAGAGTGTCAGAGAGTGACAGAGAGTGATAGAGAGTGTCAGAGAGTGATAGAGAGTGATAGAGAGTGTCAGAGAGTGTCAGACAGTGATAGAGAGTGTCTGAGAGTGTCAGAGAGTGATAAAGAGTTTCAGAGAGTGCCAGAGAGTGTCAGAGAGTGATAGAGAGTGTCTAAGAGTGTCAGAGAGTGTCAGCGAGTGATAGAGAGTGTCTGAGAGTGTCAGAGAGTGTCAGAGAGTGATAGAGAGGGTCAGAGAGTGTCAGAGAGTGTCTGTGAGTGTCAGAGAGTGTCAGAGTATGTCAGAGAGTGTCAGAGAGCGATAGAGACTGTCAGAGAGCGATAAAGAGGGTCAGAGAGTGATAGAGTGTGATAGAGAGTTTCAGAGAGTGTCACAGAGTGTCAGAGAGCGATAGAGAGTGTCTGAGAGTGTCAGAGAGTGTCAGAGAGTGATAGAGAGGGTCAGAGAGTGTCAGAGAGTGTCTGAGAGTGTCAGAGAGTGTCAGAGTATGTCAGAGAGTGTCAGAGAGCGATAGAGAGTGTCAGAGAGCGATAAAGAGGGTCAGAGAGTGAAAGAGAGTGATTGAGAGTTTCAGAGAGTGTCACAGAGTGTCAGAGAGTGATAGAGAGTGTCTGAGAGTGTCAGAGATTGTCAGAGAGTGATAAAGAGTTTCAGAGAGTGCCAGAGAGTGTCAGAGAGTGATAGAGAGTGTCTGAGAGTGTCAGAGAGTGTCATAGAGTGATAGAGAGTGTCAGAGAATGTCAGAGAGTGTCTGAGAGTGTCAGAGAGTGTCAGATTATGTCAGAGTGTGTCAGAGAGCGACATAGAGTGTCTGAGAGTGTCTGAGAGTGACAGAGAGTGTCTGAGAGTGTCAGTGAGTGTCAGAGTGTGATATAGAGTGTCTGAGAGTGTCTGAGAGTGTCAGAGATTGTCAGAGTGTGATAGAGAGTGTCTGAGAGTGTCTGTGAGTGTCAGAGATTGTCAGAGTGTGTCAGAGAGTGAGAGAGAGTGATAGAGTGTGATAGAGAGCGTCAGAGAGTGATAGAGAGTGATAGAGAGTGTCAGAGAGTGATAGAGAGTGTCAGAGAGTGTCAGAGAGTGATAAAGAGTTTCAGAGAGTGTCTGAGAGTGTCAGAGAGTGTCAGAGTATGTCAGAGAGTGTCAGAGAGCGATAGAGAGTGTCAGAGAGCGATAAAGAGGGTCAGAGAGTGATGTAGAGTGATAGAGATTGTCTGAGAGTGTTAGAGAGTGTCAGAGAGTGATAGAGAGTGATAGAGACTGTCTGAGAGCGTCAGAGAGTGTCAGAATGTGTCAGAGAGTGTCAGAGAGTGACAGAGAGTGATAGAGAGTGTCAGAGAGTGTCAGAGTGTGTCAGAGAGTGTCAGAGAGTGATAGAGAATGTCAGAGAGTAAGAGAGAGTGATAGAGAGTGTCTGAGGGTGTCAGCGAGTAATAGAGAGTGTCAGAGTGTCAGAGCGTGATAGAGAGTGCCTGAGAGTGTCAGAGAGAGATAGAGAGTTTCTGAGAGTGTCAGAGAGTGATAGAGAGTGTCCTAGAGTGTCTCAGAGAGTCAGAGGGTGTCAGAGAGTGTCAGAGAATGATAGAGAGTGATAGTGGGTGTCTGAGAGTGACATAGAGTGTCTGAGAGTGTCAGTGAGTGTCAGAGAGTGATAGAGTGTGTCTGAGACTGTCTGAGAGTGTCAGAGAGTGTCAGAGAGTGATAGAGAGCGATAGAGAGTGTCTGATTATGTCAGAGAGTGATAGAGAGTCATAGAGAGTGATGGAGAGTGATAGAGAGTTTCAGAGAGTGCCAGAGAGTGTCAGAGAGTGATAGAGAGTGTCTGAGAGTGTCAGAGAGTGTCAGGGAGTGATAGAGAGTGTCTGAGAGTGTCAGAGAGTGTCATAGAGTGATAGAGAGGGTCACAGAGTGTCAGAGAGTGTCTGAGAGTGTCAGAGAGTGTCAGATTATGTCAGAGAGTGTCAGAGAGCGACAGAGAGTTTCTGAGAGTGTCTGAGAGTGACAGAGAGTGTCTGAGAGAGTCAGTGAGTGTCAGAGTGTGATAGAGAGTGTCTGAGAGTGTCTGAGAGTGTCAGAGATTGTCAGAGTGTGATAGAGAGTGTCTGAGAGTGTCAGAGAGTGTCAGAATATGTCAGAGAGTGTCAGAGAGCGATAGAGAGTGTCAGAGAGCGATAAAGAGGGTCAGAGAGTGATGTAGAGTGATAGAGATTGTCTGAGAGTGTTAGAGAGTGTCAGAGAGTGATAGAGAGTGATAGAGACTGTCTGAGAGCGTCAGAGAGTGTCAGAATGTGTCAGAGAGTGTCAGAGAGTGACAGAGAGTGATAGAGAGTGTCAGAGAGTGTCAGAGTGTGTCAGAGAGTGTCAGAGAGTGATAGAGAATGTCAGAGAGTAATAGAGAGTGTCAGAGAGTGTCAGAGACTGTCAGAGAGTAATAGAGAGTGATAGAGAGTGTCTGAGGGTGTCAGCGAGTAATAGAGAGTGTCAGAGTGTCAGAGAGTGATAGAGAGTGCCTGAGAGTGTCAGAGAGTGATAGAGAGTGTCATAGAGTGATAGAGAGTGTCTGAGCGTGTCAGTGAGTGTCAGAGAGTGATAAAGAGTTTCAGAGAGTGCCAGAGAGTGTCAGAGAGTGATAGAGAGTGTCTGAGAGTGTCAGAGAGTGTCAGAGATTGATAGAGAGTGTCTGAGAGTGTCAGAGAGTGTCTGAGAGTGTCAGAGAGTGTCAGAGAGTGTCAGAGAGCGATAGAGAGTGTCTGAGAGTGTGTGAGAGTGACAGAGAGTGTCTTAGAGTATCTCAGAGAGTCAGAGAGTGTCAGAGAGTGTTGGAGAATGATAGAGAGTGATAGAGGGTGTCTGAGAGTGACATAGAGTGTCTGAGAGTGTCATGAGTGTCAGAGAGTGATAGAGTGTGTCTGAGACTGTCTGAGAGTGTCAGAGAGTTTCAGAGAGTGATAGAGAGCGATAGAGAGTGTCTGATTATGTCAGAGAGTGATAGAGAGTCATAGAGTGATGGAGAGTGATAGAGAGTTTCAGAGGGTGTCACCGAGTGTCAGAGAGTGATAGAGAGTGTCTGAGAGTGTCTGAGAGTGTCAGAGAGTGATAAAGATTTTCAGAGAGTGCCAGAGAGTGCCAGAGAGTGATAGAGAGTGTCTGAGAGTGTCAGATAGTGTCAGGGAGTGATAGAGAGTGTCTGAGAGTGTCAGAGAGTGTCGTAGAGTGATAGAGAGGGTCAGAGAGTGTCAGAGAGTGTCTGAGAGTGTCAGAGAGTGTCAGATTATGTCAGAGAGTGTCAGAGAGCGACAGAGAGTTTCTGAGAGTGTCTGAGAGTGACAGAGAGTGTCTGAGAGAGTCAGTGAGTGTCAGAGTGTGATAGAGAGTGTCTGAGAGTGTCTGAGAGTGTCAGAGATTGTCAGAGTGTGATAGAGAGTGTCTGAGAGTGTCTGTGAGTGTCAGAGATCGTCAGAGTGTGTCAGAGAGTGATAGAGAGTGATAGAGAGTGATAGAGAGTGTCAGAGAGTGACAGAGAGTGATAGAGAGTGTCATAGAGTGATAGAGAGTGTCTGAGCGTGTCAGTGAGTGTCAGAGAGTGATAAAGAGTGTCAGAGAGTGTCAGAGAGTGATAGAGAGTGTCTGAGAGTGTCAGAGAGTGTCAGAGTATGTCAGAGAGTTTCAGAGAGCGATAGAGAGTGTCTGAGAGTGTCTGAGAGTGACAGAGAGTGTCTGAGAGTGTCAGTGAGTGTCAGAGTGTGATAGAGAGTGTCTGAGAGTGTCTGAGAGTGTCAGAGATTGTCAGAGTGTGATAGAGAGTGTCTGAGAGTGTCTGTGAATGTCAGAGATTGTCAGAGTGTGTCAGAGAGTGAAAGAGAGTGACAGAGAGTGTCTGAGAGTGTCAGAGAGTAATAGAGAGTGTTAGAGTGTGTCAGAGAGTGAAAGAGAGTGTCAGAGAATGTCTGAGAGTGTCAGAGAGTAATCGAGAGTGTCAGAGAGTGATAGAGAGTGTCTGAGAGTGCCAGAGAGTGATAGAGAGTGTCTGAGAGTGTCTCAGAGACTCACAGAGTGTCAGAGAGTGTCAGAGAGTGATAGAGAGTGATAGAGAGTGATAGAGAGTGTCTGAAAGTGTCAGTGAGTGTCAGAGAGTGATAGAGTGTGTCTGAGCGTGTCTGAGAGTGTCAGAGAGTGTCAGAGAGTGTCAGAGAGTGATAGAGAGTGTCAGAGATTGTCAGAGAGTGTCTGAGAGTGTCAGAGAGTGTCAGAGAGTGTCAGAGTATGTCAGAGAGTGTCAGAGAGTGATAGAGAGCGATAGAGAGTGTCTGAGTGTGTCAGAGAGTGATAGAGAATGACAGAGAGTGATAGAGAGTGATAGAGAGTTTCAGAGAGTGTCACAGAGTGTCAGAGAGTGATAGAGAGTGTCTGAGAGTGTCAGAGAGTGTCAGAGAGTGATAAAGAGTTTCAGAGAGTGCCAGAGAGTGTCAGAGAGTGATAGAGAGTGTCTGAGGGTGTCAGAGAGTGATAGAGAGTCTCTGAGAGCGTCAGAGAGTGTCATAGAGTGATAGAGAGGGTCAGAGAGTGTCAGAGAGTGTCAGAGTATGTCAGAGAGTGTCAGAGAGCGATAGAGAGTGTCTGAGAGTGTCAGTGAGTGTCAGAGTGTGATAGAGAGTGTCTGAGGGTGTCAGAGAGTGATAGAGAGTGTCTGAGAGCGTCAGAGAGTGTCATAGAGTGATAGAGAGGGTCAGAGAGTGTCAGAGAGTGTCAGAGTATGTCAGAGAGTGTCAGAGAGTGACAGAGATTGTCTGAGAGTGTCAGTGAGTGTCAGAGTGTGATAGAGAGTGTCTGAGAGTGTCTGAGAGTGTCAGAGATTGTCAGAGTGTTATAGAGAGTGTCTGAGAGTGTCTGTGAGTGTCAGAGATTGTCAGTGAGTGATAGAGAGTGATAGAGAGTGTCAGAGAGTGATAGAGAGTGATAGAGAGTGATAGAGAGTGTCTGAGAGTGTCAGAGAGTAATAGAGAGTGTCAGAGAGTGTCAGAGCGTGATAGAGAGTGTCTGAGAGTGTCAGAGAGGGATATCGAGTGTCTGAGAGTGTCTCAGAGAGTCACAGAGTGTCAGAGTGTGTCAGAGATTGATAGAGAGTGTCAGAGAGTGTCATAGAGTGGTAGAGAGTGTCAGAGAGAGTCTGAGAGTGTCAGAGAGTGTCAGAGTGTGATAGAGAGTGTCTGAGAGTGTCTGAGAGTGACAGAGAGTCATAGAGTGATGGAGAGTGATAGAGAGTTTCAGAGAGTGTCACCGAGTGTCAGAGAGTGATAGAGAGTGTCTGAGAGTGTCAGAGAGTGTCAGAGAGTGATAAAGATTTTCAGAGAGTGCCAGAGAGTGCCAGAGAGTGATAGAGAGTGTCTGAGAGTGTCAGAGAGTGTCAGGGAGTGATAGAGAGTGTCTGAGAGTGTCAGAGAGTCTCATAGAGTGATAGAGAGGGTCAGAGAGTGTCAGAGAGTGTCTGAGAGTGTCAGAGAGTGTCAGATTATGTCAGAGAGTGTCAGAGAGCGACAGAGAGTTTCTGAGAGTGTCTGAGAGTGACAGAGAGTTTCTGAGAGAGTCAGTGAGTGTCAGAGTGTGATAGAGAGTGTCTGAGAGTGTCTGTGAGTGTCAGAGATCGTCAGAGTGTGTCAGAGAGTGATAGAGAGTGTCAGAGAGTGACAGAGAGTGATAGAGAGTGTCATAGAGTGATAGCCATTTTCGCCACCTCCAGCGTGATGCCACTACCAGTCGCATCTTCCCCTCCCTTCCCCTGTCAGCATTCCGAAGGGATCGTTCCCTCCGCGACACCCTGGTCCACTCCTCCATTACCCCCACCACCTCGTCCCCGTCCCAGGGCACCTTCCCTTGCAATCGCAGGAGGTGTAATACCTGCCCATTTACCTCCTCTCTCCTCAGTATCCCAGGCCCCAAACACTCCTTTCAGGTGAAGCAGCGATTTACTTGTACTTCTTTCAATGTAGTATACTGTATTCGCTGCTCACAGTGTGGTCTCCTCTACATTGGGGAGACCAAGCGCAGACTGGGTGACCGCTTTGCGGAACATCTCCGCTCAGTCCGCAAGCAGGACCCTGAGCTTCCGGTTGCTTGTCATTTCAACACTCCCCCCTGCTCTCATGCTCACATCTCTGTCCTGGGATTGCTGCAGTGTTCCAGTGAACATCAACGCAAGCTCGAGGAACAGCATCTCATCTACCGATTAGGCACACTACAGCCTGCCGGACTGAACATTGAGTTCAATAATTTCAGAGCATGACAGCCCCCCACTTTACTTTCATTTTTAGTCATTTTTAGTTATTTTTTCTTCCTTTTTTTTGCATTCCTTTTTACATTTTTTGCATTTATTTCATTTCATCTTAGTTTGTTCAGTTTGCTTACCCACTGTTTTTTTCAGGTTGTTTTTCTTCAGGTTTGCACTTGCTGATGTTCTATATTCAGTATATTCACACCTAATCTGTACTAATGCTTTGTCTTTCAAAACACCATTAACATATTGTTTGCCTTTGCTCCGTGACCTTTTGGTCAGCTATGTGGCCTGGTCCAATCTGCACCTTCTCCTTTGTTATCTCTTGCCCAACCCCCACCTCACTTGTTTATAATCTGTGACTTTTCTAATATTTGTCAGTTCCGAAGAAGGGTCACTGACCCGAAACGTTAACTCTGCTTCTCTTTCCACAGATGCTGCCAGACCTGCTGAGTGAATCCAGCATTTCTTGTTTTTGTTTCAGATTTCCAGCATCCGCAGTATTTTGCTTTTATATTTGTGCTAGAGAGTTTCTGAGAGTGTCTGAGAGTGACAGAGAGTGTCTGAGAGAGTCAGTGAGTGTCAGAGTGTGATAGAGAGTGTCTGAGAGTGTCTGAGAGTGTCAGAGATTGTCAGAGTGTGATAGAGAGTGTCTGAGAGTGTCTGTGAGTGTCAGAGATCGTCAGAGTGTGTCAGAGAGTGATAGAGAGTGATAGAGAGTGTCAGAGAGTGACAGAGAGTGATAGAGAGTGTCATAGAGTGATAGAGAGTGTCTGAGCGTGTCAGTGAGTGTCAGAGAGTGATAAAGAGTTTCAGAGAGTGCCAGAGAGTGTCAGAGAGTGATAGAGAGTGTCAGAGAGTGTCAGAGAGTGTCAGAGAGTGATAGAGAGTGTCTGAGAGTGTCAGAGAGTGTCAGAGTATGTCAGAGAGTTTCAGAGAGCGATAGAGAGTGTCTGAGAGTGTCTGAGAGTGACAGAGAGTGTCTGAGAGTGTCAGTGAGTGTCAGAGTGTGATAGAGAGTGTCTGAGAGTGTCTGAGAGTGTCAGAGATTGTCAGAGTGTGATAGAGAGTGTCTGAGAGTGTCTGTGAATGTCAGAGATTGTCAGAGTGTGTCAGAGAGTGAAAGAGAGTGACAGAGAGTGTCTGAGAGTGTCAGAGAGTAATAGAGAGTGTTGGAGTGTGTCAGAGAGTGAAAGAGAGTGTCAGAGAATGTCTGAGAGTGTCAGAGAGTAATAGAGAGTGTCAGAGAGTGATAGAGAGTGTCTGAGAGTGTCAGAGAGTGATAGAGAGTGTCTGAGAGTGTCTCAGAGACTCACAGAGTGTCAGAGAGTGTCAGAGAGTGATAGAGAGTGTCTGAAAGTGTCAGTGAGTGTCAGAGAGTGATAGAGTGTGTCTGAGTGTGTCTGAGAGTGTCAGAGAGTGTCAGAGAGTGATAGAGAGTGTCAGAGATTGTCAGAGAGTGTCTGAGAGTGTCAGAGAGTGTCAGAGAGTGTCAGAGTATGTCAGAGAGTGTCAGAGAGTGATAGAGAGCGATAGAGAGTGTCTGAGTGTGTCAGAGAGTGATAGAGAATGACAGAGAGTGATAGAGAGTGATAGAGAGTTTCAGAGAGTGTCACAGAGTGTCAGAGAGTGATAGAGAGTGTCTGAGAGTGTCAGAGAGTGTCAGAGAGTGATAAAGAGTTTCAGAGAGTGCCAGAGAGTGTCAGAGAGTGATAGAGAGTGTCTGAGGGTGTCAGAGAGTGATAGAGAGTGTCTGAGAGTGATAGAGAGTGTCATAGAGTGATAGAGAGGGTCAGAGAGTGTCAGAGAGTGTCAGAGTATGTCAGAGAGTGTCAGAGAGCGATAGAGAGTGTCTGAGAGTGTCTGAGAGTGACAGAGATTGTCTGAGAGTGTCAGTGAGTGTCAGAGTGTGATAGAGAGTGTCTGAGAGTGTCTGAGAGTGTCAGAGATTGTCAGAGTGTTATAGAGAGTGTCTGAGAGTGTCTGTGAGTGTCAGAGATTGTCAGTGAGTGATAGAGAGTGATAGAGAGTCTCAGAGAGTGATAGAGAGTGATAGAGAGTGTCTGAGAGTGTCAGAGAGTAATAGAGAGTGTCAGAGAGTGTCAGAGCGTGATAGTGAGTGTCTGAGAGTGTCAGAGAGGGATATCGAGTGTCTGAGAGTGTCTCAGAGAGTCACAGAGTGTCAGAGTGTGTCAGAGATTGATAGAGAGTGTCAGAGAGTGTCAGAGAGTGTCATAGAGTGGTAGAGAGTGATAGAGAGTGTCTGAGAGTGTCAGAGAGTGTCAGAGTGTGATAGAGAGTGTCTGAGAGTGTCTGAGAGTGACAGAGAGTCATAGAGTGATGGAGAGTGATAGAGAGTTTCAGAGAGTGTCACCGAGTGTCAGAGAGTGATAGAGAGTGTCTGAGAGTGTCAAAGAGTGTCAGAGAGTGATAAAGGTTTTCAGAGAGTGCCAGAGAGTGCCAGAGAGTGATAGAGAGTGTCTGAGAGTGTCAGAGAGTGTCAGGGAGTGATAGAGAGTGTCTGAGAGTGTCAGCGAGTGTCATAGAGTGATAGAGAGGGTCAGAGAGTGTCAGAGAGTGTCTGAGGGTGTCAGAGAGTGTCAGATTATGTCAGAGAGCGACAGAGAGTTTCTGAGAGTGTCTGAGAGTGACAGAGAGTGTCTGAGAGAGTCAGTGAGTGTCAGAGTGTGATAGAGAGTGTCTGAGAGTGTCTGTGAGTGTCAGAGATCGTCAGAGTGTGTCAGAGAGTGATAGAGAGTGATAGAGAGTGATAGAGAGTGTCAGAGAGTGACAGAGAGTGATAGAGAGTGTCATAGAGTGATAGAGAGTGTCTGAGCGTGTCAGTGAGTGTCAGAGAGTGATAAAGAGTTTCAGAGAGTGCCAGAGAGTGTCAGAGAGTGATAGAGAGTGTCAGAGAGTGTCAGAGAGTGTCAGAGAGTGATAGAGAGTGTCTGAGAGTGTCAGAGAGTGTCAGAGTATGTCAGAGAGTTTCAGAGAGCGATAGAGAGTGTCTGAGAGTGTCTGAGAGTGACAGAGAGTGTCTGAGAGTGTCAGTGTGTGTCAGAGTGTGATAGAGAGTGTCTGAGAGTGTCTGAGAGTGTCAGAGATTGTCAGAGTGTGATAGAGAGTGTCTGAGAGTGTCTGAGAGTGACAGAGATTGTCTGAGAGTGTCAGTGAGTGTCAGAGTGTGATAGAGAGTGTCTGAGAGTGTCTGAGAGTGTCAGATTTTGTCAGAGTGTTATAGAGAGTGTCTGAGAGTGTCTGTGAGTGTCAGAGATTGTCAGTGAGTGATAGAGAGTGATAGAGAGTCTCAGAGAGTGATAGAGAGTGATAGAGAGTGTCTGAGAGTGTCAGAGAGTAATAGAGAGTGTCAGAGAGTGTCAGAGCGTGATAGAGAGTGTCTGAGAGTGTCAGAGAGGGATATCGAGTGTCTGAGAGTGTCTCAGAGAGTCACAGAGTGTCAGAGTGTGTCAGAGATTGATAGAGAGTGTCAGAGAGTGTCATAGAGTGGTAGAGAGTGTCAGAGAGTGTCTGAGAGTGTCAGAGAGTGTCTGAGAGTGTCAGAGAGTGTCAGAATGTGATAGAGAGTGTCTGAGAGTGTCTGAGAGTGACAGAGAGTCATAGAGTGATGGAGAGTGATAGAGAGTTTCAGAGAGTGTCACCGAGTGTCAGAGAGTGATAGAGAGTGTCTGAGAGTGTCAAAGAGTGTCAGAGAGTGATAAAGATTTTCAGAGAGTGCCAGAGAGTGCCAGAGAGTGATAGAGAGTGTCTGAGAGTGTCAGAGAGTGTCAGGGAGTGATAGAGAGTGTCTGAGAGTGTCAGCGAGTGTCATAGAGTGATAGAGAGGGTCAGAGAGTGTCAGAGAGTGTCTGAGAGTGTCAGAGAGTGTCAGATTATGTCAGAGAGTGTCAGAGAGCGACAGAGAGTTTCTGAGAGTGTCTGAGAGTGACAGAGAGTGTCTGAGAGAGTCAGTGAGTGTCAGAGTGTGATAGAGAGTGTCTGAGAGTGTCTGTGAGTGTCAGAGATCGTCAGAGTGTGTCAGAGAGTGATAGAGAGTGATAGAGAGTGATAGAGAGTGTCGGAGAGTGACAGAGAGTGATAGAGAGTGTCATAGAGTGATAGAGAGTGTCTGAGCGTGTCAGTGAGTGTCAGAGAGTGATAAAGAGTTTCAGAGAGTGCCAGAGAGTGTCAGAGAGTGATAGAGAGTGTCAGAGAGTGTCAGAGAGTGTCAGAGAGTGATAGAGAGTGTCTGAGAGTGTCAGAGAGTGTCAGAGTATGTCAGAGAGTTTCAGAGAGCGATAGAGAGTGTCTGAGAGTGTCTGAGAGTGACAGAGAGTGTCTGAGAGTGTCAGTGAGTGTCAGAGTGTGATAGAGAGTGTCTGAGAGTGTCTGAGAGTGTCAGAGATTGTCAGAGTGTGATAGAGAGTGTCTGAGAGTGTCTGTGAATGTCAGAGATTGTCAGAGTGTGTCAGAGAGTGAAAGAGAGTGACAGAGAGTGTCTGAGAGTGTCAGAGAGTAATAGAGAGTGTCAGAGAATGTCTGAGAGTGTCAGAGAGTAATAGAGAGTGTCAGAGAGTGATAGAGAGTGTCTGAGAGTGTCAGAGAGTGATAGAGAGTGTCTGAGAGTGTCTCAGAGACTCACAGAGTGTCAGAGAGTGTCAGAGAGTGTCAGAGTGTGATAGAGAGTGATAGAGAGTGATAGAGAGTGTCTGAAAGTGTCAGTGAGTGTCAGAGAGTGATAGAGTGTGTCTGAGAGTGTCTGAGAGTGTCAGAGAGTGTCAGAGAGTGTCAGAGAGTGATAGAGAGTGTCAGAGATTTTCAGAGAGTGTCTGAGAGTGTCAGAGAGTGTCAGAGAGTGTCAGAGTATGTCAGAGAGTGTCAGAGAGTGATAGAGAGCGATAGAGAGTGTCTGAGTGTGTCAGAGAGTGATAGAGAATGACAGAGAGTGATAGAGAGTGATAGAGAGTTTCAGAGAGTGTCACAGAGTGTCAGAGAGTGATAGAGAGTGTCTGAGAGTGTCAGAGAGTGTCAGAGAGTGATAAAGAGTTTCAGAGAGTGCCAGAGAGTGTCAGAGAGTGATAGAGAGTGTCTGAGGGTGTCAGAGAGTGATAGAGAGTGTCTGAGAGTGTCAGAGAGTGTCATAGAGTGATAGAGAGGGTCAGAGAGTGTCAGAGAGTGTCAGAGTATGTCAGAGAGTGTCAGAGAGCGATAGAGAGTGTCTGAGATTGTCTGAGAGTGTCAGTGAGTGTCAGAGTGTGATAGAGAGTGTCTGAGAGTGTCTGAGAGTGTCAGAGATTGTCAGAGTGTTATAGAGAGTGTCTGAGAGTGTCTGTGAGTGTCAGAGATTGTCAGTGAGTGATAGAGAGTGTCAGAGAGTGATAGAGAGTGATAGAGAGTGTCTGAGAGTATCAGAGAGTAATAGAGAGTGTCAGAGAGTGTCAGAGCGTGATAGAGAGTGTCTTGAGAGTTTCAGAGAGGGATATCGAGTGTCTGAGAGTGTCTCAGAGAGTCACAGAGTGTCAGAGTGTGTCAGAGATTGATAGAGAGTGTCAGAGAGTGTCATAGAGTGGTAGAGAGTGTCAGAGAGTTTCTGAGAGTGATAGAGAGTGATAGAGAGTAATAGAGAGTGCCACAGAGTGACAGAGAGTGATTGAGAATGTCTGAGAGTGTCAGTGAGTGTCAGAGAGTGATAGGTAGTGTCTGAGAGTGTCAGAGAATGTCAGAGAGTGTCAGAGAGTGACAGGGAGTGACAGAGAGTGTCTGAGAGTGTCAGAGTGTGTCAGAGAGTGTAAGAGAGTGATAGAGAGAGCTAGAGAGTGTCAGAGAGTGTCATAGAGTGATACGGAGTGTCAGAGAGCGATAAAGAGGATATAGATTGTCTGAGAGTGTTAGAGAGTGTCAGAGATTGTCAGAGTGTGTCAGAGAGTGATAGAGAGTGATAGAGAGTAATAGAGAGTGCCACAGAGTGTCAGAGAGTGATAGAGACTGTCTGAGAGCGTCAGAGAGTGTCAGAGTGTGTCAGAGAGTGTCAGAGAGTGACAGAGAGTGACAGAGAGTGTCATAGAGTGATAGAGAGTGTCTGAGAGTGATAGAGAGTGATAGAGAGTGTCAGAGAGTGATATAGAGTGTCTGAGTGTGTCAGAGAGTGTCAGAGAGTGATAAAGAGTTTCAGAGAGTGCCAGAGAGTGTCAGAGAGTGATAGAGAGTGTCTAAGAGTGTCAGAGAGTGATAGAGAGTGTCTGAGAGTGTCAGAGAGTGTCAGAGAGTGATAGAGAGTGTCTGAGAGTGTCAGAGAGTGTCAGAGAGTGATAGAGAGGGTCAGAGAGTGTCAGAGAGTGTCTGTGAGTGTCAGAGAGTGTCAGAGTATGTCAGAGAGTGTCAAAGAGCGATAGAGACTGTCAGAGAGCGATAAAGAGGGTCAGAGAGTGATAGAGTGTGATAGAGAGTTTCAGAGAGTGTCACAGAGTGTCAGAGAGTGATAGAGAGTGTCTGAGAGTGTCAGAGAGTGTCAGAGAGTGATAGAGAGGGTCAGAGAGTGTCAGAGAGTGTCTGAGAGTGTCAGAGAGTGTCAGAGTATGTCAGAGAGTGTCAGAGAGCGATAGAGAGTGTCGGAGAGCGATAAAGAGGGTCAGAGAGTGAAAGAGAGTGATTGAGAGTTTCAGAGAGTGTCACAGAGTGTCAGAGAGTGATAGAGAGTGTCTGAGAGTGACAGAGATTGTCAGAGAGTGATAAAGAGTTTCAGAGAGTGCCAGAGAGTGTCAGAGAGTGATAGAGAGTGTCTGAGAGTGTCAGAGAGTGTCATAGAGTGATAGAGAGTTTCAGAGAATGTCAGAGAGTGTCTGAGAGTGTCAGAGAGTGTCAGATTATGTCAGAGTGTGTCAGAGAGCGACAGAGAGTGTCTGAGAGTGTCTGAGAGTGACAGAGAGTGTCTGAGAGTGTCAGTGAGTGTCAGAGTGTGATATAGAGTGTCTGAGAGTGTCTGAGAGTGTCAGAGATTGTCAGAGTGTGATAGAGAGTGTCTGAGAGTGTCTGTGAGTGTCAGAGATTGTCAGAGTGTGTCAGAGAGTGAGAGAGAGCGATAGAGTGTGATAGACAGAGTCAGAGAGTGATAGAGAGTGATAGAGAGTGTCAGAGAGTGATAGAGAGTGTCAGAGAGTGTCAGAGAGTGATAAAGAGTTTCAGAGAGTGTCTGAGAGTGTCAGAGAGTGTCAGAGTATGTCAGAGAGTGTCAGAGAGCGATAGAGAGTGTCAGAGAGCGATAAAGAGGGTCAGAGAGTGATGTAGAGTGATAGAGATTGTCTGAGAGTGTTAGAGAGTGTCAGAGAGTGATAGAGAGTGTCAGAGAGTGATAGAGAGTGATAGAGAGTGTCAGAGAGTGATATAGAGTGTCTGAGTGTGTCAGAGAGTGTCAGAGAGTGATAAAGAGTTTCAGAGAGTGCCAGAGAGTGTCAGAGAGTGATAGAGAGTGTCTAAGAGTGTCAGAGAGTGTCAGAGAGTGATAGAGAGTGTCAGAGAGTGTCAGAGAGTGATAGAGAGTGACTGAGAGTGTCAGAGAGTGTCTGTGAGTGTCAGAGAGTGTCACAGTATGTCAGAGAATGTCAGAGAGCGATAGAGACTGTCAGAGAGCGATAAACAGGGTCAGAGAGTGATAGAGTGTGATAGAGAGTTTCAGAGAGTGTCACAGAGTGTCAGAGAGTGATAGAGAGTGTCTGAGAGTGTCAGAGAGTGTCAGAGAGTGATAGAGAGGGTCAGAGAGTGTCAGAGAGTGTCTGAGAGTGTCAGAGAGTGTCAGAGTATGTCAGAGAGTGTCAGAGAGCGATCGAGAGTGTCAGAGAGCGATAAAGAGGGTCAGAGAGTGAAAGAGAGTGATTGAGAGTTTCAGAGAGTGTCACAGAGTGTCAGAGAGTGATAGAGAGTGTCTGAGAGTGTCAGAGATTGTCAGAGAGTGATAAAGAGTTTCAGAGAGTGCCAGAGAGTGTCAGAGAGTGATAGAGAGTGTCTGAGAGTGTCAGAGAGTGTCATAGAGTGATAGAGAGTGTCAGAGAATGTCAGAGAGTGTCTGAGCGTGTCAGAGAGTGTCAGATTATGTCAGAGTGTGTCAGAGAGCGACAGAGAGTGTCTGAGAGTGTCTGAGAGTGACAGAGAGTGTCTGAGAGTGTCAGTGAGTGTCAGAGTGTGATATAGAGTGTCTGAGAGTGTCTGAGAGTGTCAGAGATTGTCAGAGTGTGATAGAGAGTGTCTGAGAGTGTCTGTGAGTGTCAGAGATTGTCAGAGTGTGTCAGAGAGTGAGAGAGAGTGATAGAGTGTGATAGAGAGAGTCAGAGAGTGATAGAGAGTGATAGAGAGTGTCAGAGAGTGATAGAGAGTGTCAGAGAGTGTCAGAGAGTGATAAAGAGTTTCAGAGAGTGTCTGAGAGTGTCAGAGAGTGTCAGAGTATGTCAGAGAGTGTCAGAGAGCGATAGAGAGTGTCAGAGAACGATAAAGAAGGTCAGAGAGTGATGTAGAGTGATAGAGATTGTCTGAGAGTGTTAGAGAGTGTCAGAGAGTGATAGAGAGTGATAGAGACTGTCTGAGAGCGTCAGAGAGTGTCAGAATGTGTCAGAGAGTGTCAGAGAGTGACAGAGAGTGATAGAGAGTGTCAGAGAGTGTCAGAGTGTGTCAGAGAGTGTCAGAGAGTGATAGAGAATGTCAGAGAGTAATAGAGAGTGTCAGAGAGTGTCAGAGACTGTCAGAGAGTAATAGAGAGTGATAGAGAGTGTCTGAGGGTGTCAGCGAGTAATAGAGAGTGTCAGAGTGTCAGAGAGTGATAGAGAGTGCCTGAGAGTGTCAGAGAGTGATAGAGAGTTTCTGAGAGTGTCAAAGAGTGATAGAGAGTGTCTTAGAGTGTCTCAGAGAGTCAGAGAGTGTCAGAGAGAGTCAGAGAATGATAGAGAGTGATAGAGGATGTCTGAGAGTGACATAGAGTGTCTGAGAGTGTCAGTGAGTGTCAGAGAGTGATAGAGTGTTTCTGAGACTGTCTGAGAGTATCAGAGAGTGTCAGAGAGTGATAGAGAGCGATAGAGAGTGTCTGATTATGTCAGAGAGTGATAGAGAGTCATAGAGAGTGATGGAGAGTGATAGAGAGTTTCAGAGAGTGCCAGAGAGTGTCAGAGAGTGATAGAGAGTGTCATAGAGTGATAGAGAGGGTCACAGAGTGTCAGAGAGTGTCAGGTTATGTCAGAGAGTGTCAGAGAGCGACAGAGAGTTTCTGAAGTGTCTGAGAGTGTCTGAGAGTGTCTGAGAGTGTCAGTGAGTGTCAGGGTGTGATAGAGAGTGTCTGAGAGTGTCTGTGAGTGTCAGAGATCGTCAGAGTGCGTCAGAGAGTGATAGAGAGTGATAGAGTGTGATAGAGAGTGTCATAGAGTGATAGAGAGTGTCTGAGCGTGTCAGTGAGTGTCAGAGAGTGATAAAGAGTTTCAGAGAGTGCCAGAGAGTGTCAGAGAGTGATAGAGAGTGTCTGAGAGTGTCAGAGAGTGTCAGAGATTGATAGAGAGTGTCTGAGAGTGTCAGAGAGTGTCAGAGAGTGTCAGAGTATGTCAGAGAGTGTCAGAGAGCGATAGAGAGTGTCTGAGAGTGTCTGAGAGTGACAGAGAGTGTCTTAGAGTATCTCAGAGAGTCAGAGAGTGTCAGTGAGTGTCAGAGAATGATAGAGAGTGATAGAGGGTGTCTGAGAGTGACATAGAGTGTCTGAGAGTGTCAGTGAGTGTCAGAGAGCGATAGAGTGTGTCTGAGGCTGTCTGAGAGTGTCAGAGAGTGTCAGAGAGTGATAGAGAGCGATAGAGAGTGTCTGATTATGTCAGAGAGTGATAGAGAGTCATAGAGTGATGTAGAGTGATAGAGAGTTTCAGAGAGTGTCACCGAGTGTCAGAGAGTGATAGAGAGTGTCTGAGAGTGTCAGAGAGTGTCAGAGAGTGATAAAGATTTTCAGAGAGTGCCAGAGAGTGCCAGAGAGTGATAGAGAGTGTCTGAGAGTGTCAGAGAGTGTCAGGGAGTGATAGAGAGTGTCTGAGAGTGTCAGAGAGTGTCATAGAGTGATAGAGAGGGTCAGAGAGTGTCAGAGAGTGTCTGAGAGTGTCAGAGAGTGTCAGATTATGTCAGAGAGTGTCAGAGAGCGACAGAGAGTTTCTGAGAGTGTCTGAGAGTGACAGAGAGTGTCTGAGAGAGTCAGTGAGTGTCAGAGTGTGATAGAGAGTGTCTGAGAGTGTCAGAGATTGTCAGAGTGTGATAGAGAGTGTCTGAGAGTGTCTGCGAGTGTCAGAGATTGTTAGAGTGTGTCAGAGAGTGATAGAGAGTGATAGAGAGTGATAGAGAGTGTCAGAGAGTGACAGAGAGTGATAGAGAGTGTCATAGAGTGATAGAGAGTGTCTGAGCGTGTCAGTGAGTGTCAGAGAGTGATAAAGAGTTTCAGAGAGTGCCAGAGAGTGTCAGAGAGTGATAGAGAGTGTCTGAGAGTGTCAGAGAGTGTCAGAGATTGATAGAGAGTGTCTGAGAGTGTCAGAGAGTGTCAGAGAGTGTCAGAGTATGTCAGAGAGTGTCAGAGAGCGATAGAGAGTGTCTGAGAGTGTCTGAGAGTGACAGAGAGTGTCTTAGAGTATCTCAGAGAGTCAGAGAGTGTCAGAGAGTGTCAGAGAATGATAGAGAGTGATAGAGGGTGTCTGAGAGTGACATAGAGTGTCTGAGAGTGTCAGTGAGTGTCCGAGAGCGATAGAGTGTGTCTGAGGCTGTCTGAGAGTGTCAGAGAGTGTCAGAGAGTGATAGAGAGCGATAGAGAGTGTCTGATTATGTCAGAGAGTGATAGAGAGTCATAGAGTGATGGAGAGTGATAGAGAGTTTCAGAGAGTGTCACCGAGTGTCAGAGAGTGATAGAGAGTGTCTGAGAGTGTCAGAGAGTGTCAGAGAGTGATAAAGATTTTCAGAGAGTGCCAGAGAGTGCCAGAGAGTGATAGAGAGTGTCTGAGAGTGTCAGAGAGTGTCAGGGAGTGATAGAGAGTGTCTGAGAGTGTCAGAGAGTGTCATAGAGTGATAGAGAGGGTCAGAGAGTGTCAGAGAGTGTCTGAGAGTGTCAGAGAGTGTCAGATTATGTCAGAGAGTGTCAGAGAGCGACAGAGAGTTTCTGAGAGTGTCTGAGAGTGACAGAGAGTGTCTGAGAGAGTCAGTGAGTGTCAGAGTGTGATAGAGAGTGTCTGAGAGTGTCAGAGATTGTCAGAGTGTGATAGAGAGTGTCTGAGAGTGTCTGTGAGTGTCAGAGATCGTCAGAGTGTGTCAGAGAGTGATAGTGAGTGAGAGAGAGTGATAGAGAGTGTCAGAGAGTGACAGAGAGTGATAGAGAGTGTCATAGAGTGATAGAGAGTGTCTGAGCGTGTCAGTGAGTGTCAGAGAGTGATAAAGAGTTTCAGAGAGTGCCAGAGAGTGTCAGAGAGTGATAGAGAGTGTCAGAGAGTGTCAGAGAGTGTCAGAGAGTGATAGAGAGTGTCTGAGAGTGTCAGAGTATGTCAGAGAGTTTCAGAGAGCGATAGAGAGTGTCTGAGAGTGTCTGAGAGTGACAGAGAGTGTCTGAGAGTGTCAGTGAGTGTCAGAGTGTGATAGAGAGTGTCTGAGAGTGTCTGAGAGTGTCAGAGATTGTCAGAGTGTGATAGAGAGTGTCTGAGAGTGTCTGAGAGTGTCAGAGAGTGTCAGAGAGTGATAGAGAGTGTCAGAGATTGTCAGAGAGTGTCTGAGAGTGTCTGAGAGTGTCAGAGAGTGTCAGAGTATGTCAGAGAGTGTCAGAGAGTGATAGAGAGCGATAGAGAGTGTCTGAGTGTGTCAGAGAGTGATAGAGAATGACAGAGAGTGATAGAGAGTGATAGAGAGTTTCAGAGAGTGTCACAGAGTGTCAGAGAGTGATGGAGAGTGTCTGATAGTGTCAGAGAGTGTCAGAGAGTGATAAAGAGTTTCAGAGAGTGCCAGAGAGTGTCAGAGAGTGATAGAGAGTGTCTGAGGGTGTCAGAGAGTGATAGAGAATGACAGAGAGTGATAGAGATTGATAGAGAGTTTCAGAGAGTGTCACAGAGTGTCAGAGAGTGATGGAGAGTGTCTGATAGTGTCAGAGAGTGTCAGAGAGTGATAAAGAGTTTCAGAGAGTGCCAGAGAGTGTCAGAGAGTGATAGAGAGTGTCTGAAAGTGTCAGTGAGTGTCAGAGAGTGATAGAGTGTGTCTGAGAGTGTCTGAGAGTGTCAGAGAGTGTCAGAGAGTGATAGAGAGTGTCAGAGAGTGTCTGAGAGTGTCTGAGAGTGTCTGAGAGTGTCAGAGAGTGTCAGAGTATGTCAGAGAGTGTCAGAGAGTGATAGAGAGCGATACAGAGTGTCTGAGTGTGTCAGAGAGTGATAGAGAATGACAGAGAGTGATAGAGAGTGATAGAGAGTTTCAGAGAGTGTCACAGAGTGTCAGAGAGTGATGGAGAGTGTCTGATATTGTCAGAGAGTGTCAGAGAGTGATAAAGAGTTTCAGAGAGTGCCAGAGAGTGTCAGAGAGTGATAGAGAGTGTCTGAGGGTGTCAGAGAGTGATAGAGAGTGTCTGAGAGTGTCAGAGAGTGTCATAGAGTGATAGAGAGGGTCAGAGAGTGTCAGAGAGTGTCAGAGTATGTCAGAGAGTGTCAGAGAGCGATAGAGAGTGTCTGAGAGTGTCTGAGAGTGACAGAGATTGTCTGAGAGTGTCAGTGACTGTCAGAGTGTGATAGAGAGTGTCTGAGAGTGTCAGAGATTGTCAGAGTGTTATAGAGAGTGTCTGAGAGTGTCTCTGAGTGTCAGAGATTGTCAGTGAGTGATAGAGAGTGATAGAGAGTGTCAGAGAGTGATAGAGAGTGATAGAGAGTGTCTGAGAGTGTCAGAGAGTAATAGAGAGTGTCAGAGAGTGTCAGAGCGTGATAGAGAGTGTCTGAGAGTGTCAGAGAGGGATATTGAGTGTCTGAGAGTGTCTCAGAGAGTCACAGAGTGTCAGAGTGTGTCAGAGATTGATAGAGAGTGTCAGAGAGTGTCATAGAGTGGTAGAGAGTGTCAGAGAGTGTCTGAGAGTGTCAGAGAGTGTCAGAGTGTGATAGAGAGTGTCTGAGAGTGTCTGAGAGTGACAGAGAGTGTCTGAGAGTGTCAGTGAGTGTCAGAGAGTGATAGTGTCAGAGAGTGTCAGAGATTGTCAGAGTGTGTCAGAGAGTGATAGAGAGTGATAGAGAGTAATAGAGAGTGCCACAGAGTGACAGAGAGTGATTGAGAGTGTCTGAGAGTGTCAGTGAGTGTCAGAGAGTGATAGGTAGTGTCTGAGAGTGTCAGAGAATGTCAGAGAGTGTCAGAGAGTGACAGGGAGTGACAGAGAGTGTCTGAGAGTGTCAGAGTGTGTCAGAGAGTGTAAGAGAGTGATAGAGAGAGCTAGAGAGTGTCAGAGAGTGTCATAGAGTGATACGGAGTGTCAGAGAGCGATAAAGAGGATATAGATTGTCTGAGAGTGTTAGAGAGTGTCAGAGATTGTCAGAGTGTGTCAGAGAGTGATAGAGAGTGATAGAGAGTAATAGAGAGTGCCACAGAGTGTCAGAGAGTGATAGAGACTGTCTGAGAGCGTCAGAGAGTGTCAGAGTGTGTCAGAGAGTGTCAGAGAGTGACAGAGAGTGACAGAGAGTGTCATAGAGTGATAGAGAGTGTCTGAGAGTGATAGAGAGTGTCAGAGAGTGATAGAGACTGTCTGAGAGCGTCAGAGAGTGTCTGTGACTGTCAGAGATTGTCAGAGTGTGTCAGAGAGTGAGAGAGAGTGATAGAGAGTGATAGAGAGTGTCAGAGAGTGATAGAGAGTGATAGAGAGTGTCAGAGAGTGATAGAGAGTGTCTGAGAGTGTCAGAGAGTGTCAGAGAGTGATAAAGAGTTTCAGAGTGTGTCTGAGAGTGTCAGAGAGTGTCAGAGTATGTCAGAGAGTGTCAGAGAGCGATAGAGATTGTCAGAGAGCGATAAACAGGGTCAGAGAGTGATAGAGAGTGATAGAGATTGTCTGAGAGTGTTAGAGAGTGTCAGAGAGTGATAGAGAGTGATAGAGACTGTCTGAGAGCGTCAGAGAGTGTCAGAGTGTATCAGAGAGTGTCAGAGAGTGACAGAGAGTGATAGAGAGTGTCAGAGAGTTTCAGAGAGTGTCAGAGAGTGTCAGAGAGTGATAGAGAGTCTCTGAGAGTGTCAGAGAGTGTCAGAGAGTGATAAAGAGTTTCAGAGAGTGCTAGAGAGTGTCAGAGAGTGATAGAGAGTGTCTGAGGGTGTCAGTGAGTGATAGAGAGTGTCTGAGAGTGTCAGAGAGTGTCATAGAGTGATAGAGAGGGTCAGAGAGTGTCAGAGAGTGTCAGAGTATGTCAGAGAGTGTCAGAGAGCGATAGAGAGTGTCTGAGAGTGTCTGAGAGTGACAGAGATTGTCTGAGAGTGTCAGTGAGTGTCAGAGTGTGATAGAGAGTGTCTGAGAGTGTCTGAGAGGGTCAGAGATTGTCAGAGTGTGATAGAGAGTGTCTGAGAGTGTCTGTGAGTGTCAGAGATTGTCAGTGAGTGATAGAGAGTGATAGAGAGTTTCAGACAGTGATAGAGAGTGATAGAGAGTGTCTGAGAGTGTCAGAGAGTAATAGAGAGTGTCAGAGAGTGTCAGAGACTGATAGAGAGTGTCTGAGAGTGTCAGAGAGGGATATCGAGTGTCTGAGAGTGTCTCAGAGAGTCACAGTATGTCAGAGTGTGTCAGAGATTGATAGAGAGTGTCAGAGAGTGTCATAGAGTGGTAGAGAGTGTAAGAGAGTGTCTGAGAGTGTCAGAGAGTGTCAGAGTGTGATAGAGAGTGTCTGAGAGTGTCTGAGAGTGACAGAGAGTGTCTGAGAGTGTCAGTGAGTTTCAGAGAGTGATAGTGTCTGAGAGTGTCAGAGATTGTCAGAGTGTGTCAGAGAGTGATAGAGAGTGATAGAGAGTAATAGAGAGTGTCACAGAGTGCCAGAGAGTGATAGAGAGTGTCTGAGAGTGTCAGTGAGTGTCAGAGAGTGATAGGTAGTGTCTGAGAGTGTCAGAGAATGTCAGAGAGTGTCAGAGAGTGACAGGGAGTGACAGAGAGTGTCTGAGAGTGTCAGAGAGTGTCAGAGTGTGTCAGAGTGTGTCAGAGAGTGTCAGAGAGTGACAGAGAGTGACAGAGAGTGTCATAGAGTGATAGAGAGTGTCTGAGAGTGTCAGAGAGAGTCATAGAGAGATAGAGTGTGTCAGAGAGCGACAGTGAGTGTCTGAGAGTGTCTGAGAGTTACAGAGAGTGTCTGAGAGTGTCAGTGAGTGTCAGAGTGTGATAGAGAGTGTCTGAGAGTGTCTGAGAGTGTCATAGAGTGATACGGAGTGTCAGAGAGTGATAGAGAGTGATAGAGATTGTCTGAGAGCGTTAGAGAGTGTCAGAGAGTGATAGAGAGTGATAGAGACTGTCTAAGAGCGTCAGAGAGTGTCAGAGTGTGTCAGAGAGTGTCAGAGAGTGACAGAGAGTGACAGAGAGTGTCATAGAGTGATAGAGAGTGTCTGAGAGTGTCAGAGAGTGTCATAGAGTGATAGAGTGTGTCAGAGAGCGACAGAGAGTGTCTGAGAGTGTCTGAGAGTGACAGAGATGTGTCTGAGAGTGTCAGTGAGTGTCAGTGTGATAGAGAGTGTCTGAGAGTGTATGAGTGTGTCAGAGATTGTCAGAGTGTGATAGAGAATGTCTGAGAGTGTCTGTGACTGTCAGAGATTGTCAGAGTGTGTCAGAGAGTGAGAGAGAGTGATAGAGAGTGATAGAGAGTGTCAGAGAGTGATAGAGAGTGATAGAGAGTGTCAGAGAGTGATAGAGAGTGTCTCAGAGTGTCAGAGAGTGTCAGAGAGTGATAAAGAGTTTCAGAGAGTGTCTGAGAGTGTCAGAGAATGTCAGAGTATGTCAGAGAGTGTCAGAGAGCGATAGAGAGTGTCAGAGAGCGATGAAGAGGGTCAGAGAGTGATAGAGAGTGCCTGAGAGTGTCAGAGAGTGATAGAGAGTGTCTGAGAGTGTCAGAGAGTAATAGAGAGTGTCTTAGAGTGTCTCAGAGAGTCAGAGAGTGCCAGAGAGTGTCAGAGAGTGATAGAGAGTGATAGAGAGTGCCTGAGAGTGACAGAGAGTGTCTGAGAGTGTCAGTGTGTGTCAGAGAGTGATAGAGTGTGTCTGAGACTGTCTGAGAGTGTCAGAGAGTGTCAGAGATTGATAGAGAGCGATAGAGAGTGTCTGATTATGTCAGAGAGTGATAGAGAGACATAGAGAGTGATAGAGAGTTTCAGAGAGTGTCACAGAGTGTCAGAGAGTGATAGAGAGTGTCAGAGAGTGTCATAGGGTGTCAGAGAGTGTCGGAGAATGTCAGACAGTTTCTGAGAGTATCTGTGAGTGTCAGAGAGTGTCAGAGAGTTTCAGAGAGCTTCTGAGAGTTTCAGAGAGTGTCAGAGAGTTTCAGAAAGTTTCAGAGAGTGTCAGATAGTGTCAGAGAGTTTCAGAGAGTGCCACAGAGAGTCAGAGAGTTTCAGAGAGCTTCAGAGAGGGTCAGGGAGTGTCAGAGAGTGTCCGAGAGTTTCAGAGTGTCAAAGAGTTTCAGAGAGTGTCAGAGAGTTTCAGAGTGTTTCAGAGAATGTCAGAGAGTGTCAGAGAGTGTCTGAGAGTGTCATAGAGTGTCAGAGAATGTCGGAGAGTTTCTGAGAGTATCTGTGAGTGTAAGAGAGTGTCACAGAGTGTCAGAGACTGTCAGAGAGTGTCAGTGAGTGTCAGAGTATGTCAGAGAATGTCGGAGAGTTTCTGAGATTATCTGTGAGTGTCAGCGAGTGTCAGAGAGTTTCACAGTGTGTCACAGAGTGTCAGAGAGTGTCAGAGAGTGTCAGAGAGTGTCAGAGAGTGTCAGAGACTGTCAGAGAATGTCGGAGAATTTCTGAGAGTATCTGTGAGTGTCAGAGAGTGTCAGAGAGTTTCACAGTGTGTCCGAGATTGTCATAGGGTGTCAGAGAGTGTCGGAGAATGTCAGACACTTTCTGAGAGTATCTGTGAGTGTCAGAGAGTGTCAGAGAGTTTCAGAGAGTTTCTGAGAGTGTCAGAGAGTGTCAGAGAGTGTCAGAAAGTTTCAGAGAGTGTCAGATAGTGTCAGAGAGTTTCAGAGAGTTTCAGAGTGTTTCAGGGAGTGTCACAAAGTGTCAGAGAGTGTCAGAGAGTTTCACAGAGTTTCAGAGAGTGTCAGAGATGGTCAGAGAGTTTCAGAGAGTTTCTGAGAGTGTCACAGCGTTTCAGACAGTTTCACAGAGCTTCATAGAGTGTCAGAGAGTGTCTGAGAGTTTCAGAGAGTGTCGGAGAGTTCCAGTGAGTGTCAGAGAATGTCAGAGAGTTTCAGAGAGTGTCAGAGAGTTTCAGAGAGTGTCTGAGCGATTCAGACATTGCCAGAGAGTTTCTGAGCGTTTCTGAGAGTGTCAGAGCGTGTCAGAGAGTGTCAGAGTATGTCAGAGAATGTCAGAGAGTGTCAGAGATGGTCAGAGAGTTTCAGAGAGTTTCTGAGAGTGTCACAGCGTTACAGACAGTTTCAGAGAGCTTCAGAGAGTGTCAGAGAGTGTCTGAGAGTTTCAGAGAGTTTCAGACAGTGTCAAAGAGTTTTAGAGAGTTTCAGAGAGTTTCTGTGAGTGTCAGAGAGTGTCAGAGAGTGTCAGAGAGTTTCAGAGAGTTTCAGAGAGTTTCTGAGAGTGTCAGCGAGTGTCAGAGAATTTCAGAGAGTTTCAGAGATTTTCTGAGAGTGTCTGAGAGTTTCAGAGAGTTTCAGACAGTGTCAAAGAGTTTTAGAGAGTTTCAGAGAGTTTCTGTGAGTGTCCGAGAGTGTCCGAGAGTGTCAGAGAGTTTCAGGGAGTGTCACAAAGTGTCAGAGAGTGTCAGAGAGGGTCAGAGTGTTTCAAAGACTTTCTGAGAGTGTCACAACGTGTCAGAGAGTTTCAGAGAGCTTCAGAGAGTGTCAAAGAGTTTCAGAGAGTGTCAGAGAGTGTCTGAGAGTTTCAGAGAGTTTCAGAGAGTGTCAAAGAGTTTCAGAGAGTGTCAGAGAGTGTCAGAGAGTGTCTGAGAGTTTCAGAGAGTTTCAGAGAGTGTCAAAGAGTTTCAGAGAGTGTCAGAGAGTGTCAGAGAGTGTCGGAGAGTTTCAGAGAGTGTCAGAAAGTGTCAGAGAGTTTCAGAGATTGTCTGAGAGTCTCAGAGAGTGTCTGAGCGTGTCAGAGATTGCCAGAGAGATTCTGAGAGTTTCTGAGTTTGTCAGAGGGTGTCAGAGAGATTGCAGAGAGTGTCAGAGAGCTTCAGAGTGTTTCAGAGAGCTTCAGAGAGTGTCAGATAGTGTCAGATAGAGACGGAGAGTTTCTGAGAGTATCTGTGAGTGTAAGAGCGTGTCACAGAGTGTCTGAGACTGTCAGAGAGTGACAGAGAGTTTCAGAGAGTTTGACAGAGTGTCAGAGAGTGTCAGAGTATGTCAGAGAATGTCGGAGAGTTTCTGAGATTATCTGTGAGTGTCAGAGAGTTTCACAGTGTGTCACAGAGTGTCAGAGAGTGTCCGAGATTGTCATAGAGTGTCAGAGGGTGTCAGAGAATGTCAGAGAGTTTCTGAGAGTATCTGTGAGTGTCAGCGAGTGCCAGAGAGTTTCAGAGAGTTACAGAGTGTTTCTGAGAGTGCCACAGAGTGCCAGAGATTTTCAGAGAGCTTCAGAGAGGGTCAGGGAGTGTCAGAGAGTGTCCGAGAGTGTCAGATAGTGTCAGAGAGTTTCAGAGAGTGCCACAGAGTGCCAGAGATTTTCAGAGAGCTTCAGAGAGGGTCAGGGAGTGTCAGAGAGTGTCCGAGAGTTTCAGAGAGTTTCAGAGAGTGTCAGACAGTGTCTGAGACTGTCAGAGAGTGTCAAAGAGTTTCAGAGAGTGTCAGAGAGTGTCAGAGAGTTTCAGATAGTTTCAGAGAGTGTCAGAGATTGTCAAAGAGTTTCAGAGAGTGTCAGAGAGTTTCAGAGAGTGTCAGACAGTGTCTGAGAGTGTCAGAGAGTTTCAGAGAGTGTCAGAGAGTGTCAAAGAGATTCAGAGAGTGTCAGAGAGTGTCAGAGAGTTTCAGAGAGTTTCAGAGAGTGTCAGAGAGTGTCAAAGAGTTCCAGAGAGTGTCAGAGAGTTTCAGAGAGTGTCAGAGAGTGTCAGAGAGTGCCAGAGAGTTTCTGAGAGTTTCTGAGTGTGTCGGAGATTGTCAGAGAGTGTCAGAGAGTTTCAGGGAGTGTCACAAAAGGTCAGAGAGTGTCAGAGAGTGTCAGAGAGCTTCAGAGAGTTTCAGAGAGCTTCAGAGAGTGTCAGATATTGTCAGATAGAGACAGAGAGTTTCAGTGAGTGTCAGAGAGTTTCAGAGTGTTTCAGAGAATGTCAGAGAGTGTCAGAGATTGTCTGAGAGTGTCAGAGAATGTCGGAGAGTTTCTGAGAGTATCTGTGAGTGTAAGAGAGTGTCACAGAGTGTCAGAGACTGTCAGAGAGTGTCAGAGAGTGTCAGAGTATGTCAGAGAATGTCGGAGAGTTTCTGAGATTATCTGTGAGTGTCAGCGAGTGTCAGAGAGTTTCACAGTGTGTCACAGAGTGTCAGAGAGTGTCAGAGAGTGTCAGAGAGTGTCAGAGAGTGTCAGAGAGTGTCAGAGACTGTCAGAGAATGTCGGAGAATTTCTGAGAGTATCTGTGAGTGTCAGAGACTGTCAGAGAGTTTCACAGTGTGTCCGAGATTGTCATAGGGTGTCAGAGAGTGTCGGAGAATGTCAGACAGTTTCTGAGAGTATCTGTGAGTGTCAGAGAGTGTCAGAGAGTTTCAGAGAGTTTCTGAGAGTGTCAGAGAGTGTCAGAGAGTGTCAGAAAGTTTCAGAGAGTGTCAGATAGTGTCAGAGAGTTTCAGAGAGTGCCACAGAGTGTCAGAGAGTTTCAGAAAGCTTCAGAGAGGGTCAGGGAGTGTCAGAGAGTGTCCGAGAGTTTCAGAGAGGGTCAGACAGTGTCTGAGAGTGTCAGAGATTGTCAAAGAGTTTCAGAGAGTGTCAGAGAGAGTCAGAGAGTTTCAGAGAGTTTCAGAGAGTGTCAGAGAGTGTCAAAGAGTTTCAGAGAGTGTCAGAGAGTTTCAGAGAGTCTCAGACAGTGTCTGAGAGTGTCAGAGAGTTTCAGAGAGTGTCAGAGAGTGTCAAAGAGTTTCAGAGAGTGTCCGAGAGTGCCAGAGAGTTTCTGAGAGTTTCTGAGTGTGTCGGAGATTGTCAGAGAGTGTCAGAGAGTTTCAGTGAGTGTCACAAAGGGTCAGAGAGTGTCAGAGAGCTTCAGAGAGTTTCAGAGAGCTTCAGAGAGTGTCAGATATTGTCAGATAGAGACAGAGAGTTTCAGTGAGTGTCAGAGAGTTTCAGAGTGTTTCAGAGAATGTCGGAGAGTTTCTGAGAGTATCTGTGAGTGTAAGAGAGTGTCACAGAGTGTCAGAGACTTTCAGAGAGTGTCAGTGAGTGTCAGAGTATGTCAGAGAATGTCGGAGAGTTTCTGAGATTATCTGTGAGTGTCAGCGAGTGTCAGAGAGTTTCACAGTGTGTCACAGAGTGTCAGAGAGTGTCAGAGAGTGTCAGAGAGTGTCAGAGACTGTCAGAGAATGTCGGAGAATTTCTGAGAGTATCTGTGAGTGTCAGAGAGTGTCAGAGAGTTTCACAGTTTGTCCGAGATTGTCATAGGGTGTCAGAGAGTGTCGGAGAATGTCAGACAGTTTCTGAGAGTATCTGTGAGTGTCAGAGAGTGTCAGAGAGTTTCAGAGAGTTTCTGAGAGTGTCAGAGAGTGTCAGAGAGTGTCAGAGAGTTTCAGAGAGTGTCAGATAGTGTCAGAGAGTTTCAGAGAGTTTCAGAGAGTGTCACATCGTTTCAGACAGTTTCAGAGAGCTTCAGAGAGTGTCAGAGAGTGTCTGAGAGTTTCAGAGAGTTTCAGAGAGTGTCAAAGAGTTTCAGAGAGTGTCAGAGAGTGTCAGAGAGTGTCGGAGAGTTCCAGAGAGTGTCAGAGAGTGTCAGAGAGTTTCAGAGAGTGTCAGAGAGTTTCAGAGAGTGTCCGAGAGTGTCAGAGAGTGCCAGAGAGTTTCTGAGAGTTTCTGAGTGTGTCGGAGATTGTCAGAGAGTGTCAGAGAGTGTCAGAGAGTGTCAGAGAGTGTAAGAGAGTTTCAGAGAGTTTCTGAGAGTGTCAGAGAGTGTCAGAGAGTGTCAGAAAGTTTCAGAGAGAGTCAGATAGTGTCAGAGAGTTTCAGAGAGTGCCACAGAGTGTCAGAGAGTTTCAGAGAGCTTCAGAGAGGGTCAGGGAGTGTCAGAGAGTGTCCGAGAGTTTCAGAGAGTTTCAGAGAGTGTCAGACAGTGTCTGAGAGTGTCAGAGAGTGTCAAAGAGTTTCAGAGAGTGTCAGAGAGTGTCAGAGAGTGTCAGAGAGTTTCAGAGAGTTTCAGAGAGTGTCAGAGAGTGTCAAAGAGTTTCAGAGAGTGTCAGAGAGTTTCAGAGAGTGTCAGACAGTGCCTGAGAGTGTCAGAGAGTTTCAGAGAGTGTCAGAGAGTGTCAAAGAGTTTCAGAGAGTGTCCGAGAGTGCCAGAGAGTTTCTGAGAGTTTCTGAGTGTGTCGGAGATTGTCAGAGAGTGTCAGAGAGTTTCAGGGAGTGTCACAAAGGGTCAGAGAGTGTCAGAGAGTGTCAGAGAGCTTCAGAGAGTTTCAGAGAGCTTCAGAGAGTGTCAGATATTGTCAGATAGAGACAGAGAGTTTCAGTGAGTGTCAGAGAGTTTCAGAGTGTTTCAGAGAATGTCGGAGAGTTTCTGAGAGTATCTGTGAGTGTAAGAGAGTGTCACAGAGTGTCAGAGACTTTCAGAGAGTGTCAGTGAGTGTCAGAGTATGTCAGAGAATGTCGGAGAGTTTCTGAGATTATCTGTGAGTGTCAGCGAGTGTCAGAGAGTTTCACAGTGTGTCACAGAGTGTCAGAGAGTGTCAGAGAGTGTCAGAGAGTGTCAGAGAGTGTCAGAGACTGTCAGAGAATGTCGGAGAATTTCTGAGAGTATCTGTGAGTGTCAGAGAGTGTCAGAGAGTTTCACAGTTTGTCCGAGATTGTCATAGGGTGTCAGAGAGTGTCGGAGAATGTCAGACAGTTTCTGAGAGTATCTGTGAGTGTCAGAGAGTGTCAGAGAGTTTCAGAGAGTTTCTGAGAGTGTCAGAGAGTGTCAGAGAGTGTCAGAGAGTTTCAGAGAGTGTCAGATAGTGTCAGAGAGTTTCAGAGAGTTTCAGAGAGTGTCACATCGTTTCAGACAGTTTCAGAGAGCTTCAGAGAGTGTCAGAGAGTGTCTGAGAGTTTCAGAGAGTTTCAGAGAGTGTCAAAGAGTTTCAGAGAGTGTCAGAGAGTGTCAGAGAGTGTCGGAGAGTTCCAGAGAGTGTCAGAGAGTGTCAGAGAGTTTCAGAGAGTGTCAGAGAGTTTCAGAGAGTGTCCGAGAGTGTCAGAGAGTGCCAGAGAGTTTCTGAGAGTTTCTGAGTGTGTCGGAGATTGTCAGAGAGTGTCAGAGAGTGTCAGAGAGTGTCAGAGAGTGTAAGAGAGTTTCAGAGAGTTTCTGAGAGTGTCAGAGAGTGTCAGAGAGTGTCAGAAAGTTTCAGAGAGTGTCAGATAGTGTCAGAGAGTTTCAGAGAGTGCCACAGAGTGTCAGAGAGTTTCAGAGAGCTTCAGAGAGGGTCAGGGAGTGTCAGAGAGTGTCCGAGAGTTTCAGAGAGTTTCAGAGAGTGTCAGACAGTGTCTGAGAGTGTCAGAGAGTGTCAAAGAGTTTCAGAGAGTGTCAGAGAGTGTCAGAGAGTGTCAGAGAGTTTCAGAGAGTTTCAGAGAGTGTCAGAGAGTGTCAAAGAGTTTCAGAGAGTGTCAGAGAGTTTCAGAGAGTGTCAGACAGTGCCTGAGAGTGTCAGAGAGTTTCAGAGAGTGTCAGAGAGTGTCAAAGAGTTTCAGAGAGTGTCCGAGAGTGCCAGAGAGTTTCTGAGAGTTTCTGAGTGTGTCGGAGATTGTCAGAGAGTGTCACAGAGTTTCAGGGAGTGTCACAAAGGGTCAGAGAGTGTCAGAGAGTGTCAGAGAGCTTCAGAGAGTTTCAGAGAGCTTCAGAGAGTGTCAGATATTGTCAGATAGAGACAGAGAGTTTCAGTGAGTGTCAGAGAGTTTCAGAGTGTTTCAGAGAATGTCGGAGAGTTTCTGAGAGTATCTGTGAGTGTAAGAGAGTGTCACAGAGTGTCAGAGACTTTCAGAGAGTGTCAGTGAGTGTCAGAGTATGTCAGAGAATGTCGGAGAGTTTCTGAGATTATCTGTGAGTGTCAGCGAGTGTCAGAGAGTTTCACAGTGTGTCACAGAGTGTCAGAGAGTGTCAGAGAGTGTCAGAGAGTGTCAGAGAGTGTCAGAGACTGTCAGAGAATGTCGGAGAATTTCTGAGAGTATCTGTGAGTGTCAGAGAGTGTCAGAGAGTTTCACAGTTTGTCCGAGATTGTCATAGGGTGTCAGAGAGTGTCGGAGAATGTCAGACAGTTTCTGAGAGTATCTGTGAGTGTCAGAGAGTGTCAGAGAGTTTCAGAGAGTTTCTGAGAGTGTCAGAGAGTGTCAGAGAGTGTCAGAGAGTTTCAGAGAGTGTCAGATAGTGTCAGAGAGTTTCAGAGAGTTTCAGAGAGTGTCACATCGTTTCAGACAGTTTCAGAGAGCTTCAGAGAGTGTCAGAGAGTGTCTGAGAGTTTCAGAGAGTTTCAGAGAGTGTCAAAGAGTTTCAGAGAGTGTCAGAGAGTGTCAGAGAGTGTCGGAGAGTTCCAGAGAGTGTCAGAGAGTGTCAGAGAGTTTCAGAGAGTGTCAGAGAGTTTCAGAGAGTGTCCGAGAGTGTCAGAGAGTGCCAGAGAGTTTCTGAGAGTTTCTGAGTGTGTCGGAGATTGTCAGAGAGTGTCAGAGAGTGTCAGAGAGTGTCAGAGAGTGTAAGAGAGTTTCAGAGAGTTTCTGAGAGTGTCAGAGAGTGTCAGAGAGTGTCAGAAAGTTTCAGAGAGTGTCAGATAGTGTCAGAGAGTTTCAGAGAGTGCCACAGAGTGTCAGAGAGTTTCAGAGAGCTTCAGAGAGGGTCAGGGAGTGTCAGAGAGTGTCCGAGAGTTTCAGAGAGTTTCAGAGAGTGTCAGACAGTGTCTGAGAGTGTCAGAGAGTGTCAAAGAGTTTCAGAGAGTGTCAGAGAGTGTCAGAGAGTTTCAGAGAGTTTCAGAGAGTGTCAGAGAGTGTCAAAGAGTTTCAGAGAGTGTCAGAGAGTTTCAGAGACTGTCAGAGAGTTCCAGAGAGTGTCAGAGAGTTTCAGAGAGTGTCAGAGAGTGTCAAAGAGTTTCAGAGAGTGTCAGAGAGTGCCAGAGAGTTTCTGAGAGTTTCTGAGTGTGTCGGAGATTGTCAGAGAGTGTCAGAGAGTTTCAGGGAGTGTCACAAAGGGTCAGAGAGTGTCAGAGAGTGTCAGAGAGCTTCATAGAGTTTCAGAGAGCTTCAGAGAGTGTCAGATATTGTCAGATAGAGACAGAGAGTTTCAGTGAGTGTCATAGAGTTTCAGAGTGTTTCAGAGTGTTTCAGAGAATGTCGGAGAGTTTCTGAGAGTATCTGTGAGTGTAAGAGAGTGTCACAGAGTGTCAGAGACTGTCAGAGAGTGTCAGTGAGTGTCAGAGTATGTCAGAGAATGTCGGAGAGTTTCTGAGATTATCTGTGAGTGTCAGCGAGTGTCAGAGATTTTCACAGTGTGTCAGAGAGTGTCAGAGAGTGTCAGAGAGTGTCAGAGACTGTCAGAGAATGTCGGAGAATTTCTGAGAGTATCTGTGAGTGTCAGAGAGTTTCACAGTGTGTCCGAGATTGTCATAGGGTGTCAGAGAGTGTCGGAGAATGTCAGACAGTTTCTGAGAGTATCTGTGAGTGTCAGAGAGTGTCAGAGTGTTTCAGAGAGTTTCTGAGAGTGTCAGAGAGTGTCAAAGAGTTTCAGAGAGTGTCCGAGAGTGCCAGAGAGTTTCTGAGAGTTTCTGAGTGTGTCGGAGATTGTCAGAGAGTGTCAGAGAGTTTCAGGGAGTGTCACAAAGGGTCAGAGAGTGTCAGAGAGTGTCAGAGAGCTTCAGAGAGTTTCAGAGAGCTTCAGAGAGTGTCAGATATTGTCAGATAGAGACAGAGAGTTTCAGTGAGTGTCAGAGAGTTTCAGAGTGTTTCAGAGAATGTCGGAGAGTTTCTGAGAGTATCTGTGAGTGTAAGAGAGTGTCACAGAGTGTCAGAGACTTTCAGAGAGTGTCAGTGAGTGTCAGAGTATGTCAGAGAATGTCGGAGAGTTTCTGAGATTATCTGTGAGTGTCAGCGAGTGTCAGAGAGTTTCACAGTGTGTCACAGAGTGTCAGAGAGTGTCAGAGAGTGTCAGAGAGTGTCAGAGAGTGTCAGAGACTGTCAGAGAATGTCGGAGAATTTCTGAGAGTGTCTGTGAGTGTCAGAGAGTGTCAGAGAGTTTCACAGTTTGTCCGAGATTGTCATAGGGTGTCAGAGAGTGTCGGAGAATGTCAGACAGTTTCTGAGAGTATCTGTGAGTGTCAGAGAGTGTCAGAGAGTTTCAGAGAGTTTCTGAGAGTGTCAGAGAGTGTCAGAGAGTGTCAGAGAGTTTCAGAGAGTGTCAGATAGTGTCAGAGAGTTTCAGAGAGTTTCAGAGAGTGTCACATCGTTTCAGACAGTTTCAGAGAGCTTCAGAGAGTGTCAGAGAGTGTCTGAGAGTTTCAGAGAGTTTCAGAGAGTGTCAAAGAGTTTCAGAGAGTGTCAGAGAGTGTCAGAGAGTGTCGGAGAGTTCCAGAGAGTGTCAGAGAGTGTCAGAGAGTTTCAGAGAGTGTCAGAGAGTTTCAGAGAGTGTCCGAGAGTGTCAGAGAGTGCCAGAGAGTTTCTGAGAGTTTCTGAGTGTGTCGGAGATTGTCAGAGAGTGTCAGAGAGTGTCAGAGAGTGTAAGAGAGTTTCAGAGAGTTTCTGAGAGTGTCAGAGAGTGTCAGAGAGTGTCAGAAAGTTTCAGAGAGTGTCAGATAGTGTCAGAGAGTTTCAGAGAGTGCCACAGAGTGTCAGAGAGTTTCAGAGAGCTTCAGAGAGGGTCAGGGAGTGTCAGAGAGTGTCCGAGAGTTTCAGAGAGTTTCAGAGAGTGTCAGACAGTGTCTGAGAGTGTCAGAGAGTGTCAAAGAGTTTCAGAGAGTGTCAGAGAGTGTCAGAGAGTTTCAGAGAGTTTCAGAGAGTGTCAGAGAGTGTCAAAGAGTTTCAGAGAGTGTCAGAGAGTTTCAGAGACTGTCAGAGAGTTCCAGAGAGTGTCAGAGAGTTTCAGAGAGTGTCAGAGAGTGTCAAAGAGTTTCAGAGAGTGTCAGAGAGTGCCAGAGAGTTTCTGAGAGTTTCTGAGTGTGTCGGAGATTGTCAGAGAGTGTCAGAGAGTTTCAGGGAGTGTCACAAAGGGTCAGAGAGTGTCAGAGAGTGTCAGAGAGCTTCATAGAGTTTCAGAGAGCTTCAGAGAGTGTCAGATATTGTCAGATAGAGACAGAGAGTTTCAGTGAGTGTCATAGAGTTTCAGAGTGTTTCAGAGTGTTTCAGAGAATGTCGGAGAGTTTCTGAGAGTATCTGTGAGTGTAAGAGAGTGTCACAGAGTGTCAGAGACTGTCAGAGAGTGTCAGTGAGTGTCAGAGTATGTCAGAGAATGTCGGAGAGTTTCTGAGATTATCTGTGAGTGTCAGCGAGTGTCAGAGATTTTCACAGTGTGTCAGAGAGTGTCAGAGAGTGTCAGAGAGTGTCAGAGACTGTCAGAGAATGTCGGAGAATTTCTGAGAGTATCTGTGAGTGTCAGAGAGTTTCACAGTGTGTCCGAGATTGTCATAGGGTGTCAGAGAGTGTCGGAGAATGTCAGACAGTTTCTGAGAGTATCTGTGAGTGTCAGAGAGTGTCAGAGTGTTTCAGAGAGTTTCTGAGAGTGTCAGAGAGTGTCAGAGAGTGTCAGAAAGTTTCAGAGAGTGTCAGATAGTGTCAGAGAGTTTCAGAGAGTTTCAGAGAGTGTCACAGCGTTTCAGACAGTTTCAGAGAGCTTCAGAGAGTGTCAGAGAGTGTCTGAGAGTTTCAGAGAGTTTCAGAGAGTGTCAAAGAGTTTCAGAGAGTGTCAGAGAGTGTCAGAGAGTGACGGAGAGTTCCAGAGAGTGTCAGAGAGTGTCAGAGAGTGTCAGAGAGTGCCAGAGAGATTCTGAGAGTTTCTGAGTGTGTCGGAGATTGTCAGAGAGTGTCAGAGTGTTTCAGGGAGTGTCACAAAGTGTCAGAGAGTGTCAGAGAGTTTCAGAGAGTTTCAGAGAGTGTCAGAGATGGTCAGAGAGTTTCAGAGAGTTTCTGAGAGTGTCACAGCGTTTCAGACATTTTCACAGAGCTTCAGAGAGTGTCAGAGAGTGTCTGAGAGTTTCAGAGAGTTTCAGAGAGTGTCAAAGAGTTTCAGAGAGTGTCAGAGAGTTTCAGAGAGTGTCGGAGAGTTCCAGTGAGTGTCAGAGAGTGTCAGAGAGTTTCAGAGAGTGTCAGAGAGTTTCAGAGAGTGTCTGAGCGTGTCGGAGATTGCCAGAGAGTTTCTGAGAGTTTCTGAGAGTGTCAGAGAGTGTCAGAGAGTGTCAGAGTATGTCAGAGAATGTCGGAGAGTGTCAGAGAGGGTCAGAGAGTTTCAAAGAGTTTCAGAGAGTGTCACAGCGTTTCAGACAGTTTCAGAGAGCTTCAGAGAGTGTCAGAGAGTGTCTGAGAGTTTCAGAGAGTTTCAGAGAGTGTCAAAGAGTTTTAGAGAGTTTCAGAGAGTTTCTGAGAGTATCAGAGAGTGTCAGAGAATTTCAGAGAGTTTCAGAGATTTTCTGAGAGTGTCAGAGAGTGCCAGTGAGTTTCTGAGAGTTTCTGAGTGTGTCGGAGAGTGTCCGAGAGTGTCAGAGAGTTTCAGGGAGTGTCACAAAGTGTCAGAGAGTGTCAGAGAGGGTCAGAGAGTTTCAGAGACTTTCTGAGAGTGTCACAACGTGTCAGAGAGTTTCAGAGATCTTCAGAGAGTGTCAAAGAGTTTCAGAGAGTGTCAGAGAGTGTCAGAGAGTGTCTGAGAGTTTCAGAGAGTTTCAGAGAGTGTCAAAGAGTTTCAGAGAGTGTCAGAGAGTGTCGGAGAGTTTCAGAGAGTGTCAGAAAGTGTCAGAGAGTTTCAGAGATTGTCTGAGAGTTTCAGAGAGTGTCTGAGCGTGTCAGAGATTGCCAGAGAGATTCTGAGAGTTTCTGAGTTTGTCAGAGGGTGTCAGAGAGATTGCAGAGAGTGTCAGAGAGCTTCAGAGTGTTTCAGAGAGCTTCAGAGAGTGTCAGATAGTGTCAGATAGAGACAGAGAGTTTCAGTGAGTGTCTGAGAGTGTCAGAGAGTGTCAGAGAGTGTCAGAGAATGTCGGAGAGTTTCTGAGAGTATCTGTGAGTGGAAGAGCGTGTCACAGAGTGTCAGAGACTGTCAGAGAGTGACAGAGAGTTTCAGAGAGTTTCACAGAGTGTCAGAGAGTGTCAGAGTATGTCAGAGAATGTCGGAGAGTTTCTGAGATTATCTGTGACTGTCAGAGAGTTTCACAGTGTGTCACAGAGTGTCAGAGAGTGTCCGAGATTGTCATAGAGTGTCAGAGAGTGTCAGAGAATGTCAGAGAGTTTCTGAGAGTATCTGTGAGTGTCAGCGAGTGCCAGAGAGTTTCAGAGAGTTACAGAGAGTTTCTGAGAGTGTCAGAGAGCGTCAGAGAGTGTCAGAAAGATTCAGAGAGTGTCAGATAGTGTCAGAGAGTTTCAGAGAGTGCCACAGAGTGCCAGAGATTTTCAGAGAGCTTCAGAGAGGGTCAGGGAGTGTCAGAGAGTGTCCGAGAGTTTCAGAGCGTGTCAGACAGTGTCTGAGACTGTCAGAGAGTGTCAAAGAGTTTCAGAGAGTGTCAGAGAGTGTCAGAGAGTTTCAGAGAGTTTCAGAGAGTGTCAGAGAGTGTCAAAGGGTTTCAGAGAGTGCCAGAGAGTTTCTGAGAGTGTCAGAGAGCGTCAGAGAGTGTCAGAAAGATTCAGAGAGTGTCAGATAGTGTCAGAGAGTTTCAGAGAGTGCCACAGAGTGTCAGAGAGCTTCAGAGAGCTTCAGAGAGGGTCAGGGAGTGTCAGAGAGTGTCCGAGAGTTTCAGAGAGTTTCAGAGAGTGTCAGACAGTGTCTGAGACTGTCAGAGAGTGTCAAAGAGTTTCAGAGAGTGTCAGAGAGTGTCAGAGAGTTTCAGAGAGTGTCAGAGAGTGTCAAAGAGTTTCAGAGAGTGTCAGAGAGTTTCAGAGAGTGTCAGACAGTGTCTGAGAGTGTCAGAGAGTTTCAGAGAGTGTCAAAGAGATTCAGAGAGTGTCAGAGAGTGTCAGAGAGTTTCAGAGAGTTTCAGAGAGTGTCAGAGAATGTCAGAGAGTTTCTGAGAGTATCTGTGAGTGTAAGAGAGTGTCACAGAGTGTCAGAGACTGTCAGTGAGTGTCAGAGAGTGTCAGAGTATGTCAGAGAATGTCGGAGAGTTTCTGAGATTATCTGTGAGTGTCAGCGAGTGTCAAAGAGTTTCACAGTGTGTCACAGAGTGTCAGAGAGTGTCAGAGAGTGTCAGAGACTGTCAGAGACTGTCAGAGAATGTCGGAGAATTTCTGAGAGTATCTGTGAGTGTCAGAGAGTGTCAGAGAGTTTCACAGTGTGTCAGAGATTGTCATAGGGTGTCAGAGAGTGTCGGAGAATGTCAGACAGTTTCTGAGAGTATCTGTGAGTGTCAGAGAGTGTCAGAGAGTTTCAGAGAGTTTCTGAGAGTGTCAGAGAGTGTCAGAGAGTGTCAGAAAGTTTCAGAGAGTGTCAGATAGTGTCAGAGAGTTTCAGAGAGTGCCACAGAGTGTCAGAGAGTTTCAGAGAGCTTCAGAGAGGGTCAGGGAGTGTCAGAGAGTGTCCGAGAGTTTCAGAGAGTTTCAGAGAGTGTCAGACAGTGTCTGAGAGTGTCAGAGAGTGTCAAAGAGTTTCAGAGAGTGTCAGAGAGTGTCAGAGAGTTTCAGAGAGTTTCAGAGAGTGTCAGAGAGTGTCAAAGAGTTTCAGAGAGTGTCAGAGAGTTTCAGAGAGTGTCAGAGAGTTCCAGAGAGTGTCAGAGAGTTTCAGAGAGTGTCAGAGAGTGTCAAAGAGTTTCAGAGAGTGTCAGAGAGTGTCAGAGAGTTTCAGAGAGTTTCAGAGAGTGTCAGAGAGTGTCAAAGAGTTTCAGAGAGTGTCAGAGAGTTTCAGAGAGTGTCAGAGAGTTCCAGAGAGTGTCAGAGAGTTTCAGAGAGTGTCAGAGAGTGTCAAAGAGTTTCAGAGAGTGTCAGAGAGTGCCAGAGAGTTTCTGAGAGTTTCTGAGTGTGTCGGAGATTGTCAGAGAGTGTCAGAGAGTTTCAGGGAGTGTCACAAAGGGTCAGAGAGTGTCAGAGAGTGTCAGAGAGCTTCAGAGAGTTTCAGAGAGCTTCAGAGAGTGTCAGATATTGTCAGATAGAGACAGAGAGTTTCAGTGAGTGTCAGAGAGTTTCAGAGTGTTTCAGAGAATGTCGGAGAGTTTCTGAGAGTATCTGTGAGTGTAAGAGAGTGTCACAGAGTGTCAGAGACTGTCAGAGATTGTCAGTGAGTGTCAGAGTATGTCAGAGAATGTCGGAGAGTTTCTGAGATTATCTGTGAGTGTCAGCGAGTGTCAGAGAGTTTCACAGTGTGTCACAGAGTGTCAGAGAGTGTCAGAGAGTGTCAGAGAGTGTCAGAGACTGTCAGAGAATGTCGCAGAATTTCTGAGAGAATCTGTGAGTGTCAGAGAGTGTCAGAGAGTTTCACAGTGTGTCCGAGATTGTCATAGGGTGTCAGAGAGTGTCGGACAATGTCAGAGAGTTTCTGAGAGTATCTGTGAGTGTCAGAGAGTGTCAGAGAATTTCAGAGAGTTTCAGAGATTTTCTGAGAGTGTCAGAGAGTGCCAGTGAGTTTCTGAGAGTTTCTGAGTGTGTCGGAGAGTGTCCGAGAGTGTCAGAGAGTTTCAGGGAGTGTCACAAAGTGTCAGAGAGTGTCAGAGAGGGTCAGAGAGTTTCAGAGACTTTCTGAGAGTGTCACAACGTGTCAGAGAGTTTCAGAGATCTTCAGAGAGTGTCAAAGAGTTTCAGAGAGTGTCAGTGAGTGTCAGAGAGTTTCTGAGAGTTTCAGAGAGTTTCAGAGAGTGTCAAAGAGTTTCAGAGAGTGTCAGAAGGTGTCGGAGAGTTTCAGAGAGTGTCAGAAAGTGTCAGAGAGTTTCAGAGATTGTCTGAGAGTTTCAGAGAGTGTCTGAGCGTGTCAGAGATTGCCAGAGAGATTCTGAGAGTTTCTGAGTTTGTCAGAGGGTGTCAGAGAGATTGCAGAGAGTGTCAGAGAGCTTCAGAGTGTTTCAGAGAGCTTCAAAGAGTGTCAGATAGTGTCAGATAGAGACAGAGAGTTTCAGTGAGTGTCTGAGAGTGTCAGAGAGTGTCAGAGAGTGTCAGAGAATGTCGGAGAGTTTCTGAGAGTATCTGTGAGTGTAAGAGCGTGTCACAGAGTGTCAGAGAGTGTCAAAGAGTTTCAGAGAGTGTCAGAGAGTGTCAGAGAGTTTCAGAGAGTTTCAGAGAGTGTCAGAGAGTGTCAAAGAGTTTCAGAGAGTGTCAGAGAGTTTCAGAGAGTGTCAGAGAGTTCCAGAGAGTGTCAGAGAGTTTCAGAGAGTGTCAGAGAGTGTCAAAGAGTTTCAGAGAGTGTCAGAGAGTGTCAGAGAGTTTCAGAGAGTTTCAGAGAGTGTCAGAGAGTGTCAAAGAGTTTCAGAGAGTGTCAGAGAGTTTCAGAGAGTGTCAGAGAGTTCCAGAGAGTGTCAGAGAGTTTCAGAGAGTGTCAGAGAGTGTCAAAGAGTTTCAGAGAGTGTCAGAGAGTGCCAGAGAGTTTCTGAGAGTTTCTGAGTGTGTCGGAGATTGTCAGAGAGTGTCAGAGAGTTTCAGGGAGTGTCACAAAGGGTCAGAGAGTGTCAGAGAGTGTCAAAGAGCTTCAGAGAGTTTCAGAGAGCTTCAGAGATTGTCAGATATTGTCAGATAGAGACAGAGAGTTTCAGTGAGTGTCAGAGAGTTTCAGAGTGTTTCAGAGAATGTCGGAGAGTTTCTGAGAGTATCTGTGAGTGTAAGAGAGTGTCACAGAGTGTCAGAGACTGTCAGAGATTGTCAGTGAGTGTCAGAGTATGTCAGAGAATGTCGGAGAGTTTCTGAGATTATCTGTGAGTGTCAGCGAGTGTCAGAGAGTTTCACAGTGTGTCACAGAGTGTCAGAGAGTGTCAGAGAGTGTCAGAGAGTGTCAGAGAGTGTCAGAGACTGTCAGAGAATGTCGGAGAATTTCTGAGAGAATCTGTGAGTGTCAGAGAGTGTCAGAGAGTTTCACAGTGTGTCCAAGATTGTCATAGGGTGTCAGAGAGTGTCGGACAATGTCAGACAGTTTCTGAGAGTATCTGTGAGTGTCAGAGAGTGTCAGAGAATTTCAGAGAGTTTCAGAGATTTTCTGAGAGTGTCAGAGAGTGCCAGTGAGTTTCTGAGAGTTTCTGAGTGTGTCGGAGAGTGTCCGAGAGTGTCAGAGAGTGTCAGAGAGGGTCAGAGAGTTTCAGAGACTTTCTGAGAGTGTCACAACGTGTCAGAGAGTTTCAGAGATCTTCAGAGAGTGTCAAAGAGTTTCAGAGAGTGTCAGTGAGTGTCAGAGAGTTTCTGAGAGTTTCTGAGAGTTTCAGAGAGTTTCAGAGAGTGTCAAAGAGTTTCAGAGAGTGTCAGAGAGTGTCGGAGAGTTTCAGAGAGTGTCAGAAAGTGTCAGAGAGTTTCAGAGATTGTCTGAGAGTTTCAGAGAGTGTCTGAGCGTGTCAGAGATTGCCAGAGAGATTCTGAGAGTTTCTGAGTTTGTCAGAGGGTGTCAGAGAGATTGCAGAGAGTGTCAGAGAGCTTCAGAGTGTTTCAGAGAGCTTCAGAGAGTGTCAGATAGTGTCAGATAGAGACAGAGAGTTTCAGTGAGTGTCTGAGAGTGTCAGAGAGTGTCAGAGAATGTCGGAGAGTTTCTGAGAGTATCTGTGAATGTAAGAGCGTGTCACAGAGTGTCAGAGACTGTCAGAGAGTGACAGAGAGTTTCAGAGAGTTTCACAGAGTGTCAGAGAGTGTCAGAGTATGTCAGAGAATGTCGGAGAGTTTCTGAGATTATCTGTGAGTGTCAGAGAGTTTCACAGTGTGTCACAGAGTGTCAGAGAGTGTCCGAGATTGTCATAGAGTGTCAGAGAGTGTCAGAGAATGTCAGAGAGTTTCTGAGAGTATCTGTGAGTGTCAGCGAGTGCCAGAGAGTTTCAGAGAGTTACAGAGAGTTTCTGAGAGTGTCAGAGAGCGTCAGAGAGTGTCAGAAAGATTCAGAGAGTGTCAGATAGTGTCAGAGAGTTTCAGAGAGTGCCACAGAGTGCCAGAGATTTTCAGAGAGCTTCAGAGAGGGTCAGGGAGTGTCAGAGAGTGTCCGAGAGTTTCAGAGAGTGTCAGACAGTGTCTGAGACTGTCAGAGAGTGTCAAAGAGTTTCAGAGAGTGTCAGAGAGTGTCAGAGAGTTTCAGAGAGTTTCAGAGAGTGTCAGAGAGTGTCAAAGGGTTTCAGAGAGTGCCAGAGAGTTTCTGAGAGTGTCAGAGAGCGTCAGAGAGTGTCAGAAAGATTCAGAGAGTGTCAGATAGTGTCAGAGAGTTTCAGAGAGTGCCACAGAGTGTCAGAGAGCTTCAGAGAGCTTCAGAGAGGGTCAGGGAGTGTCAGAGAGTGTCCGAGAGTTTCAGAGAGTTTCAGAGAGTGTCAGACAGTGTCTGAGACTGTCAGAGAGTGTCAAAGAGTTTCAGAGAGTGTCAGAGAGTGTCAGAGAGTTTCAGAGAGTGTCAGAGAGTGTCAAAGAGTTTCAGAGAGTGTCAGAGAGTTTCAGAGAGTGTCAGACAGTGTCTGAGAGTGTCAGAGAGTTTCAGAGAGTGTCAAAGAGATTCAGAGAGTGTCAGAGAGTGTCAGAGAGTTTCAGAGAGTTTCCGAGAGTGTCAGAGAATGTCAGAGAGTTTCTGAGAGTATCTGTGAGTGTAAGAGAGTGTCACAGAGTGTCAGAGACTGTCAGTGAGTGTCAGAGAGTGTCAGAGTATGTCAGAGAATGTCGGAGAGTTTCTGAGATTATCTGTGAGTGTCAGCGAGTGTCAAAGAGTTTCACAGTGTGTCACAGAGTGTCAGAGAGTGTCAGAGAGTGTCAGAGACTGTCAGAGACTGTCAGAGAATGTCGGAGAATTTCTGAGAGTATCTGTGAGTGTCAGAGAGTGTCAGAGAGTTTCACAGTGTGTCAGAGATTGTCATAGGGTGTCAGAGAGTGTCGGAGAATGTCAGACAGTTTCTGAGAGTATCTGTGAGTGTCAGAGAGTGTCAGAGAGTTTCAGAGAGTTTCTGAGAGTGTCAGAGAGTGTCAGAGAGTGTCAGAAAGTTTCAGAGAGTGTCAGATAGTGTCAGAGAGTTTCAGAGAGTGCCACAGAGTGTCATAGAGTTTCAGAGAGCTTCAGAGAGGGTCAGGGAGTGTCAGAGAGTGTCCGAGAGTTTCAGAGAGTTTCAGAGAGTGTCAGACAGAGTCTGAGAGTGTCAGAGAGTGTCAAAGAGTTTCAGAGAGTGTCAGAGAGTGTCAGAGAGCTTCAGAGAGTTTCAGAGAGTGTCAGAGAGTGTCAAAGAGGGTCAAAGAGTTTCAGAGAGTGTCAGAGAGTTTCAGAGAGTGTCAGAGAGTTCCAGAGAGTGTCAGAGAGTTTCAGAGAGTGTCAGAGAGTGTCAAAGAGTTTCAGAGAGTGTCAGAGAGTGTCAGAGAGTTTCAGAGAGTTTCAGAGAGTGTCAGAGAGTGTCAAAGAGTTTCAGAGAGTGTCAGAGAGTTTCAGAGAGTGTAAGAGAGTTCCAGAGAGTGTCAGAGAGTTTCAGAGAGTGTCAGAGAGTGTCAAAGAGTTTCAGAGAGTGTCAGAGAGTGCCAGAGAGTTTCTGAGAGTTTCTGAGTGTGTCGGAGATTGTCAGAGAGTGTCAGAGAGTTTCAGGGAGTGTCACAAAGGGTCAGAGAGTGTCAGAGAGTGTCAGAGAGCTTCAGAGAGTTTCAGAGAGCTTCAGAGAGTGTCAGATATTGTCAGATAGAGACAGAGAGTTTCAGTGAGTGTCAGAGAGTTTCAGAGTGTTTCAGAGAATGTCGGAGAGTTTCTGAGAGTATCTGTGAGTGTAAGAGAGTGTCACAGAGTGTCAGAGACTGTCAGAGATTGTCAGTGAGTGTCAGAGTATGTCAGAGAATGTCGGAGAGTTTCTGAGATTATCTGTGAGTGTCAGCGAGTGTCAGAGAGTTTCACAGTGTGTCACAGAGTGTCAGAGAGTGTCAGAGAGTGTCAGAGAGTGTCAGAGACTGTCAGAGAATGTCGGAGAATTTCTGAGAGTGTCTGTGAGTGTCAGAGAGTGTCAGAGAGTTTCACAGTGTGTCCGAGATTGTCATAGGGTGTCAGAGAGTGTCGGACAATGTCAGACAGTTTCTGAGAGTATCTGTGAGTGTCAGAGAGTGTCAGAGAGTTTCAGAGAGTTTCTGAGAGTGTCAGAGAGTGTCAGAGGTTGTCAGAAAGTTTCAGAGAGTGTCAGATAGTGTCAGAGAGTCTCAGAGAGTTTCAGAGAGTGTCACAGCGTTTCAGACAGTTTCAGAGAGCTTCAGAGAGTGTCAGAGAGTGTCTGAGAGTTTCAGAGAGTTTCAGAGAGTGTCAAAGAGTTTCAGAGAGTGTCAGAGAGTGTCAGAGAGTGTCGGAGAGTTCCAGAGAGTGTCAGAGAGTGTCAGAGAGTTTCAAAGAGTGTCAGAGAGTTTCAGAGAGTGTCAGAGAGTGTCAGAGAGTGCCAGAGAGTGCCAGAGAGTTTCAGAGAGTTTCTGAGTGTGTCGGAGATTGTCAGAGAGTGTCAGAGTGTTTCAGGGAGTGTCACAAAGTGTCAGAGAGTGTCAGAGAGTTTCAGAGAGTTTCAGAGAGTGTCAGAGATGGTCAGAGAGTTTCAGAGAGTTTCTGAGAGTGTCACAGCGTTTCAGACAGTTTCAGAGAGCTTCAGAGAGTGTCAGAGAGTGTCTGAGAGTTTCAGAGAGTTTCAGAGAGTGTCAAAGAGTTTCAGAGAGTGTCAGAGAGTTTCAGAGAGTGTCGGAGAGTTCCAGTGAGTGTCAGAGAGTGTCAGAGAGTTTCAGAGAGTGTCAGAGAGTTTCAGAGAGTGTCTGAGCGTGTCGGAGATTGCCAGAGAGTTTCTGAGAGTTTCTGAGAGTGTCAGAGAGTGTCAGAGAGTGTCAGAGTATGTCAGAGAATGTCGGAGAGTGTCAGAGAGGGTCAGAGAGTTTCAGAGAGTTTCAGAGAGTGTCACAGCGTTTCAGACAGTTTCAGAGAGCTTCAGAGAGTGTCAGAGAGTGTCTGAGAGTTTCAGAGAGTTTCAGAGAGTGTCAGAGAGTGTCAGAGAGTTTCAGAGAGTTTCAGAGAGTTTCTGAGAGTGTCAGAGAGTGTCAGAGAATTTCAGAGAGTTTCAGAGATTTTCTGAAAGTGTCAGAGAGTGCCAGTGAGTTTCTGAGAGTTTCTGAGTGTGTCGGAGAGTGTCCGAGAGTGTCAGAGAGTTTCAGGGAGTGTCACAAAGTGTCAGAGAGTGTCAGAGAGGGTCAGAGAGTTTCAGAGACTTTCTGAGAGTGTCACAACGTGTCAGAGAGTTTTAGAGAGCGTCAGAGAGTGTCAAAGAGTTTCAGAGAGTGTCAGAGAGTGTCAGAGAGTGTCTGAGAGTTTCAGAGAGTTTCAGAGAGTTTCAGAGAGTGTCAAAGAGTTTCAGAGAGTGTCAGAGAGTGTCAGAGAGTGTCGGAGAGTTTCAGAGAGTGTCAGAAAGTGTCAGAGAGTTTCAGAGATTGTCTGAGAGTTTCAGAGAGTGTCTGAGCGTGTCAGAGATTGCCAGAGAGATTCTGAGAGTTTCTGAGTTTGTCAGAGGGTGTCAGAGAGATTGCAGAGAGTGTCAGAGAGCTTCAGAGTGTTTCAGGGAGCTTCAGAGAGTGTCAGATAGTGTCAGATAGTGTCAGATAGAGACAGAGAGTTTCAGTGAGTGTCTGAGAGTGTCAGAGAGTGTCAGAGAATGTCGGAGAGTTTCTGAGAGTATCTGTGAGTGTAAGAGCGTGTCACAGAGTGTCAGAGACTGTCAGAGAGTGACGGAGAGTTTCAGAGAGTTTCACAGAGTGTCAGAGAGTGTCAGAGTATGTCAGAGAATGTCGGAGAGTTTCTGAGATTATATGTGAGTGTCAGAGAGTTTCACAGTGTGTCACAGAGTGTCAGAGAGTGTCCGAGATTGTCATAGAGTGTCAGAGAGTGTCAGAGAATGTCAGAGAGTTTCTGAGAGTATCTGTGAGTGTCAGCGAGTGCCATAGAGTTTCAGAGAGTTACAGAGAGTTTCTGAGAGTGTCAGAGAGCGTCAGAGAGTGTCAGAAAGATTCAGAGAGTGTCAGATAGTGTCAGAGAGTTTCAGAGAGTGCCACAGAGTGCCAGAGATTTTCAGAGAGCTTCAGAGAGGGTCAGGGAGTGTCAGAGAGTGTCCGAGAGTGTCCGAGAGTTTCAGAGAGTTTCAGAGAGTGTCAGACAGTGTCTGAGAGTGTCAGAGAGTGTCAAAGAGTTTCAGAGAGTGTCAGAGAGTGTCAGAGTGTCAGAGAGTGTCGGAGAGTTTCAGAGAGTGTCAGAAAGTGTCAGAGAGTTTCAGAGATTGTCTGAGAGTTTCAGAGAGTGTCTGAGCGTGTCAGAGATTGCCAGAGAGATTCTGAGAGATTCTGAGTTTGTCAGAGGGAGTCAGAGAGATTGCAGAGAGTGTCAGAGAGCTTCAGAGTGTTTCAGAGAGCTTCAGAGAGTGTCAGATAGTGTCAGATAGTGTCAGATAAAGACAGAGAGTTTCAGTGAGTGTCTGAGAGTGTCAGAGAGTGTCAGAGAATGTCGGAGAGTTTCTGAGAGTATCTGTGAGTGTAAGAGCGTGTCACAGAGTGTCAGAGACTGTCAGATAGTGTCAGAGAGTTTCAGAGAGTGCCACAGAGTGCCAGAGATTTTCAGAGAGCTTCAGAGAGGGTCACGGAGTGTCAGAGAGTGTCCGAGAGTTTCAGAGAGTGTCAGACAGTGTCTGAGACTGTCAGAGAGTGTCAAAGAGTTTCAGAGAGTGTCAGAGAGTGTCAGAGAGTTTCAGAGAGTTTCAGAGAGTGTCAGAGAGTGTCAAAGGGTTTCAGAGAGTGCCAGAGAGTTTCTGAGAGTGTCAGAGAGCGTCAGAGAGTGTCAGAAAGATTCAGAGAGTGTCAGATAGTGTCAGAGAGTTCCAGAGAGTGCCACAGAGTGTCAGAGAGCTTCAGAGAGCTTCAGAGAGGGTCAGGGAGTGTCAGAGAGTGTCCGAGAGTTTCAGAGAGTTTCAGAGAGTGTCAGACAGTGTCTGAGACTGTCAGAGAGTGTCAGAGAGTGTCAAAGAGGTTCAGAGAGTGTCAGAGAGTTTCAGAGAGTGTCAGACAGTGTCAGAGAGTTTCAGAGAGTTTCAGAGAGTTTCAGAGAGTGTCAGAGAGTGTCAAAGAGTTCCAGAGAGTGTCAGAGAGTTTCAGAGAGTGTCAGAGAGTGTCAGAGAGTGCCAGAGAGTTTCTGAGAGTTTCTGAGTGTGTTGGAGATTGTCAGAGAGTGTCAGAGAGTTTCAGGGAGTGTCACAAAAGGTCAGAGAGTGTCAGAGAGTGTCAGAGAGCTTCAGAGAGTTTCAGAGAGCTTCAGAGAGTGTCAGATATTGTCAGATAGAGACAGAGAGTTTCAGTGAGTGTCAGAGAGTTTCAGAGTGTTTCAGAGAATGTCAGAGAGTGTCAGAGAGTGTCTGAGAGTGTCAGAGAGTGTCAGAGAGTTACTGAGAGTATCTGTGAGTGTAAGAGAGTGTCACAGAGTGTCAGAGACTGTCAGTGAGTGTCAGAGAGTGTCAGAGTATGTCAGAGAATGTCGGAGAGTTTCTGAGATTATCTGTGAGTGTCAGCGAGTGTCAGAGAGTTTCACAGTGTGTCACAGAGTGTCAGAGAGTGTCAGAGAGTGTCAGAGACTGTCAGAGACTGTCAGAGAATGTCGGAGAATTTCTGAGAGTATCTGTGAGTGTCAGAGAGTGTCAGAGAGCTTCACAGTGTGTCAGAGATTGTCATAGGGTGTCAGAGAGTGTCGGAGAATGTCAGACAGTTTCTGAGAGTATCTGTGAGTGTCAGAGAGTGTCAGAGAGTTTCAGAGAGTTTCTGAGAGTGTCAGAGAGTGTCAGAGAGTGTCAGAAAGTTTCAGAGAGTGTCAGATAGTGTCAGAGAGTTTCAGAGAGTGCCACAGAGTGTCAGAGAGTTTCAGAGAGTTTCTGAGAGTGTCAGGGAGTGTCAGAGAGTGTCCGAGAGTTTCAGAGAGTGTCAAAGAGTTTCAGAGAGTGTCAGAGAGTGTCAGAGAGTTTCAGAGAGTTTCAGAGAGTGTCAGAGAGTGTCAAAGAGTTTCAGAGAGTGTCAGAGAGTTTCAGAGAGTGTCAGAGAGTTCCAGAGAGTGTCAGAGAGTTTCAGAGAGTGTCAGAGAGTGTCAAAGAGTTTCAGAGAGTGTCAGAGAGTGTCAGAGAGTTTCAGAGAGTTTCAGAGAGTGTCAGAGAGTGTCAAAGAGTTTCAGAGAGTGTCAGAGAGTTTCAGAGAGTGTCAGAGAGTTCCAGAGAGTGTCAGAGAGTTTCAGAGAGTGTCAGAGAGTGTCAAAGAGTTTCACAGAGTGTCAGAGAGTGCCAGAGAGTTTCTGAGAGTTTCTGAGTGTGTTGGAGATTGTCAGAGAGTGTCAGAGAGTTTCAGGGAGTGTCACAAAGGGTCAGAGAGTGTCAGAGAGTGTCAGAGAGTGTCAAAGAGTTTCAGAGAGTGTCAGAGAGTGCCAGAGAGTTTCTGAGAGTTTCTGAGTGTGTCGGAGATTGTCAGAGAGTGTCAGAGAGTTTCAGGGAGTGTCACAAAGGGTCAGAGAGTGTCAGAGAGTGTCAGAGAGCTTCAGAGAGTTTCAGAGAGCTTCAGAGAGTGTCAGATATTGTCAGATAGAGACAGAGAGTTTCAGTGAGTGTCAGAGAGTTTCAGAGTGTTTCAGAGAATGTCGGAGAGTTTCTGAGAGTATCTGTGAGTGTAAGAGAGTGTCACAAAGTGTCAGAGACTGTCAGAGAGTGTCAGTGAGTGTCAGAGTATGTCAGAGAATGTCAGAGAATGTCGGAGAATTTCTGAGAGTATCTGTGAGCGTCAGAGAGTGTCAGAGAGTTTCACAGTGTGTCCGAGATTGTCATAGGGTGTCAGAGAGTGTCGGACAATGTCAGACAGTTTCTGAGAGTATCTGTGAGTGTCAGAGAGTGTCAGAGAGTTTCAGAGAGTTTCTGAGAGTGTCAGAGAGTTTCAGAGAGTGTCAGAAAGTTTCAGAGAGTGTCAGATAGTGTCAGAGAGTCTCAGAGAGTTTCAGAGAGTGTCACAGCGTTTCAGACAGTTTCAGAGAGCTTCAGAGAGTGTCAGAGAGTGTCTGAGAGTTTCAGAGAGTTTCAGAGAGTGTCAAAGAGTTTCAGAGAGTGTCAGAGAGTGTCAGAGAGTGTCGGAGAGTTCCAGAGAGTGTCAGAGAGTGTCAGAGAGTTTCAAAGAGTGTCAGAGAGTTTCAGAGAGTGTCAGAGAGTGTCAGAGAGTGCCAGAGAGTTTCTGAGAGTTTCTGAGTGTGTCGGAGATTGTCAGAGAGTGTCAGAGTGTTTCAGGGAGTGTCACAAAGTGTCAGAGAGTGTCAGAGAGTTTCAGAGAGTTTCAGAGAGTGTCAGAGATGGTCAGAGAGTTTCAGAGAGTTTCTGAGAGTGTCACAGCGTTTCAGACAGTTTCAGAGAGCTTCAGAGAGTGTCAGAGAGTGTCTGAGAGTTTCAGAGAGTTTCAGAGAGTGTCAAAGAGTTTCAGAGAGTGTCAGAGAGTTTCAGAGAGTGTCGGAGAGTTCCAGTGAGTGTCAGAGAGTGTCAGAGAGTTTCAGAGAGTGTCAGAGAGTTTCAGAGAGTGTCTGAGCGTGTCGGAGATTGCCAGAGAGTTTCTGAGAGTTTCTGAGAGTGTCAGAGAGTGTCAGAGAGTGTCAGAGTATGTCAGAGAATGTCGGAGAGTGTCAGAGAGGGTCAGAGAGTTTCAGAGAGTTTCAGAGAGTGTCACAGCGTTTCAGACAATTTCAGAGAGCTTCAGAGAGTGTCAGAGATTGTCTGAGAGTTTCAGAGAGTTTCAGAGAGTGTCAGAGAGTGTCAGAGAGTTTCAGAGAGTTTCAGAGAGTTTCTGAGAGTGTCAGAGAGTGTCAGAGAATTTCAGAGAGTTTCAGAGATTTTCTGAAAGTGTCAGAGAGTGCCAGTGAGTTTCTGAGAGTTTCTGAGTGTGTCGGAGAGTGTCCGAGAGTGTCAGAGAGTTTCAGGGAGTGTCACAAAGTGTCAGAGAGTGTCAGAGAGGGTCAGAGAGTTTCAGAGACTTTCTGAGAGTGTCACAACGTGCCAGAGAGTTTCAGAGAGCTTCAGAGAGTGTCAAAGAGTTTCAGAGAGTGTCAGAGAGTGTCAGAGAGTTTCTGAGAGTTTCAGAGAGTTTCAGAGAGTTTCAGAGAGTGTCAAAGAGTTTCAGAGAGTGTCAGAGAGTGTCAGAGAGTGTCGGAGAGTTTCAGAGAGTGTCAGAAAGTGTCAGAGAGTTTCAGAGATTGTCTGAGAGTTTCAGAGAGTGTCTGAGCGTGTCAGAGATTGCCAGAGAGATTCTGAGAGTTTCTGAGTTTGTCAGAGGGTGTCAGAGAGATTGCAGAGAGTGTCAGAGAGCTTCAGAGTGTTTCAGGGAGCTTCAGAGAGTGTCAGATAGTGTCAGATAGAGACAGAGAGTTTCAGTGAGTGTCTGAGAGTGTCAGAGAGTGTCAGAGAATGTCGGAGAGTTTCTGAGAGTAACTGTGAGTGTAAGAGCGTGTCACAGAGTGTCAGAGACTGTCAGAGAGTGACAGAGAGTTTCAGAGAGTTTCACAGAGTGTCAGAGAGTGTCAGAGTATGTCAGAGAATGTCGGAGAGTTTCTGAGATTATCTGTGAGTGTCAGAGAGTTTCACAGTGTGTCACAGAGTGTCAGAGAGTGTCCGAGATTGTCATAGAGTGTCAGAGAGTGTCAGAGAATGTCAGAGAGTTTCTGAGAGTATCTGTGAGTGTCAGCGAGTGCCAGAGAGTTTCAGAGAGTTACAGAGAGTTTCTGAGAGTGTCAGAGAGCGTCAGAGAGTGTCAGAAAGATTCAGAGAATGTCAGATAGTGTCAGAGAGTTTCAGAGAGTGCCACAGAGTGCCAGAGATTTTCAGACAGCTTCAGAGAGGGTCAGGGAGTGTCAGAGAGTGTCCGAGAGTGTCCGAGAGTTTCAGAGAGTTTCAGAGAGTGTCAGACAGTGTCTGAGAGTGTCAGAGAGTGTCAAAGAGTTTCAGAGAGTGTCATAGAGTGTCAGAGTTTCAGAGAGTGTCGGAGAGTTTCAGAGAGTGTCAGAAAGTGTCAGAAAGTGTCAGAGAGTTTCAGAGATTGTCTGAGAGTTTCAGAGAGTGTCTGAGCGTGTCAGAGATTGCCAGAGAGATTCTGAGAGTTTCTGAGTTTGTCAGAGGGAGTCAGAGAGATTGCAGAGAGTGTCAGAGAGCTTCAGAGTGTTTCAGAGAGCTTCAGAGAGTGTCAGATAGTGTCAGATAGTGTCAGATGGAGACAGAGAGTTTCAGTGAGTGTCTGAGAGTGTCAGAGAGTGTCAGAGAATGTCGGAGAGTTTCTGAGAGTATCTGTGAGTGTAAGAGCGTGTCACAGAGTGTCAGAGACTGTCAGAGAGTGACAGAGAGTTTCAGAGAGTTTCACAGAGTGTCAGAGAGTGTCAAAGTATGTCAGAGAATGTCGGAGAGTTTCTGAGAATATCTGTGAGTGTCAGAGAGTTTCACAGTGTGTCACAGAGTGTCAGAGAGTGTCCGAGATTGTCATAGAGTGTCAGAGAGTGTCAGAGAATGTCACAGAGTTTCTGAGAGTATTTGTGAGTGTCAGCGAGTGCCAGAGAGTTTCAGAGAGTTACAGAGAGTTTCTGAGAGTGTCAGAGAGCGTCAGAGAGAGTCAGAAAGATTCAGAGAGTGTCAGATAGTGTCAGAGAGTTTCAGAGAGTGCCACAGAGTGCCAGAGATTTTCAGAGAGCTTCAGACAGGGTCAGGGAGTGTCAGAGAGTGTCCGAGAGTTTCAGAGAGTTTCAGAGAGTGTCAGACAGTGTCTGAGAGTGTCAGAGAGTGTCAAAGAGTTTCAGAGAGTGTCAGAGAGTGTCAGAGAGTTTCAGAGAGTTTCAGAGAGTGTCAGAGAGTGTCAAAGAGTTTCAGAGAGTGTCAGAGAGTTTCAGAGAGTGTCAGACAGTGTCTAAGAGTGTCAGAGAGTTTCAGAGAGTGTCAGAGAGTGTCAAAGAGATTCAGAGAGTGTCAGAGAGTGTCAGAGAGTTTCAGAGAGTTTCAGAGAGTGTCAGAGAGTGTCAGAGAGTGTCAAAGAGTTCCAGAGAGTGTCAGAGAGTTTCTGAGTGTGTCGGAGATTGTCAGAGAGTGTCAGAGAGTTTCAGGGAGTGTCACAAAAGGTCAGAGAGTGTCAGAGAGTGTCAGAGAGCTTCACTGAATTTCAGAGAGCTTCAGAGAGTGTCAGATATTGTCAGATAGAGACAGAGAGTTTCAGTGAGTGTCATAGAGTTTCAGAGTGTTTCAGAGAATGTCAGAGAGTGTCTGAGAGTGTCAGAGAATGTCGGAGAGTTTCTGAGAGTATCTGTGAGCGTAAGAGAGTGTCACAGAGTGTCAGAGACTGTCAGAGAGTGTCAGAGAGTGTCAGAGAGTGTCAGAGTATGTCAGAGAATGTAGGAGAGTTTCTGAGATTATCTGTGAGTGTCAGCGAGTGTCAGAGAGTTTCACAGTGTGTCACAGAGTGTCAGAGAGTGTCAGAGACTGTCAGAGAATGTCGGAGAATTTCTGAGAGTATCTGTGAGTGTCAGCGAGTGTCAGAGAGTTTCAGAGAGTTTCTGAGAGTGTCAGAGAGTGTCAGAGAGTATCAGAAAGTTTCAGAGAGTGTCAGAGAGTGTCAGAGAGTTTCAGAGAGTTTCAGAGAGTGTCACAGCGTTTCAGACAGTTTCAGAGAGCTTCAGAGAGTGTCAGAGAGTGTCAGAGAGTGTCAAAGAGTTCCAGAGAGTGTCAGAGAGTTTCTGAGTGTGTCGGAGATTGTCAGAGAGTGTCAGAGAGTTTCAGGGAGTGTCACAAAAGGTCAGAGAGTGTCAGAGAGTGTCAGAGAGCTTCACTGAATTTCAGAGAGCTTCAGAGAGTGTCAGATATTGTCAGATAGAGACAGAGAGTTTCAGTGAGTGTCATAGAGTTTCAGAGTGTTTCAGAGAATGTCAGAGAGTGTCTGAGAGTGTCAGAGAATGTCGGAGAGTTTCTGAGAGTATCTGTGAGCGTAAGAGAGTGTCACAGAGTGTCAGAGACTGTCAGAGAGTGTCAGAGAGTGTCAGAGAGTGTCAGAGTATGTCAGAGAATGTAGGAGAGTTTCTGAGATTATCTGTGAGTGTCAGCGAGTGTCAGAGAGTTTCACAGTGTGTCACAGAGTGTCAGAGAGTGTCAGAGACTGTCAGAGAATGTCGGAGAATTTCTGAGAGTATCTGTGAGTGTCAGCGAGTGTCAGAGAGTTTCAGAGAGTTTCTGAGAGTGTCAGAGAGTGTCAGAGAGTATCAGAAAGTTTCAGAGAGTGTCAGAGAGTGTCAGAGAGTTTCAGAGAGTTTCAGAGAGTGTCACAGCGTTTCAGACAGTTTCAGAGAGCTTCAGAGAGTGTCAGAGAGTGTCTGAGAGTTTGAGAGAGTTTCAGAGAGTGTCAAAGTGTTTCAGAGAGAGTGTCAGAGAGTGTCAGAGAGTGTCGGAGAGTTCCAGAGAGTGTCAGAGAGTTTCAGAGAGTGTCAGAGAGTTTCAGAGAGTGTCAGAGAGTGTCAGAGAGTGCCAGGGAGTTTCTGAGAGTTTCTGAGTGTGTCGGAGATTGTCAGAGAGTGTCAGAGTATGTCAGAGAATGTCAGAGAGTGTCAAAGAGTTTCAGAGAGTTTCAGAGAGTGTCAGAGATGGTCAGAGAGTTTCAGAGAGTTTCTGAGAGTGTCACAGCGTTTCAGACAGTTTCACAGAGCTTCAGAGAGTGTCAGAGAGTGTCTGAGAGTTTCAGAGAGTTTCAGAGAGTGTCAAAGAGTTTCAGAGAGTGTCAGAGAGTTTCAGAGAGTGTCGGAGAGTTCCAGTGAGTGTCAGAGAGTGTCAGAGAGTTTCAGAGAGTGTCAGAGAGTTTCAGAGAGTGTCTGAGCGTGTCGGAGATTGCCAGAGAGTTTCTGAGAGTTTCTGAGAGTGTCAGAGAGTGTCAGAGTATGTCAGAGAATGTCGGAGAGTGTCAGAGAGGGTCAGAGAGTTTCAGAGAGTGTCACAGCGTTTCAGACAGTTTCAGAGAGCTTCAGAGAGTGTCAGAGAGTGTCTGAGAGTTTCAGAGAGTTTCAGAGAGTGTCAAAGAGTTTTAGAGAGTTTCAGAGAGTTTCTGAGAGTGTCAGAGAGTGTCAGAGAGTTTCAGAGAGTTTCAGAGAGCTTCTGAGAGTGTCAGAGAGTGTCAGAGAATTTCAGAGAGTTTCAGAGATTTTCTGAGAGTGTCAGAGAGTGCCAGTGAGTTTCTGAGAGTTTCTGAGTGTGTCGGAGAGTGTCCGAGAGTGTCAGAGAGTTTCAGGGAGTGTCACAAAGTGTCAGAGAGTGTCAGAGAGGGTCAGAGAGTTTCAGAGACTTTCTGAGAGTGTCACAACGTGTCAGAGAGTTTCAGAGAGCTTCAGAGAGTGTCAAAGAGTTTCAGAGAGTGTCAGAGAGTATCAGAGAGTGTCTGAGAGTTTCAGAGAGTTTCAGAGAGTATCAAAGAGTTTCAGAGAGTGTCAGGGAGTGTCAGAGAGTGTCGGAGAGTTTCAGAGAGTGTCAGAAAGTGTCAGACAGTTTCAGAGATTGTCTGAGAGTTTCAGAGAGAGTCTGAGCGTGTCCGAGATAGCCAGAGAGTTTCTGAGAGTTTCTGAGAGTGTCAGAGAGTGTCAGAGAGTGTCAGAGAGTGTCAGAGTATGTCAGAGAATGTCGGAGAGTGTCAGAGAGTGTCAGAGTATGTCAGAGAATGTCGGAGAGTGTCAGAGAGTGTCTGAGAGTTTTAGAGAGTTTCAGAGAGTTTCTGAGAGTTTCGGAGAGTGTCAGAGAGTGTCAGAGAGTGTCAGAGTGTGTCAGAGAATTTCAGAGAGTTTCAGAGATTTTCTGAGAGTGTCAGAGAGTGCCAGTGAGTTTCTGAGAGTTTCTGAGTGTGTCGGAGAGTGTCCGAGAGTTTCAGGGAGTGTCACAAAGTGTCAGAGAGTGTCAGAGAGGGTCAGAGAGTTTCAGAGACTTTCTGAGAGTGTCACAACGTGTCAGAGAGTTTCAGAGAGCTTCAGAGAGTGTCAAAGAGTTTCAGAGAGTGTCAGAGAGTGTCTGAGAGTTTCAGAGAGTTTCAGAGAGTGTCAAAGAGTTTCAGAGAGTGTCAGAGTGTGCCAGAGAGTGTCAGAGAGTTTCAGAGAGTGTCAGAAAGTGTCAGAGAGTTTCAGAGATTGTCTGAGAGCTTCAGAGAGTGTCTGAGCGTGTCAGAGATTGCCAGAGAGATTCTGAGAGTTTCTGAGTTTGTCAGAGGGTGTCAGAGAGATTGCAGAGAGTGTCAGAGAGCTTCAGAGAGTTTCAGAGTGTTTCAGTGAGTGTCAGAGAGTTTCAGAGAGTTTCAGAGAATGTCAGAAAGTGTCAGAGAGTGTCTGAGAGTGTCAGAGAGTGTCAGAGAGTGTCAGAGAATGTCGGAGAGTTTCTGAGAGTATCTGTGAGTGTAAGAGAGTGTCACAGAGTGTCAGAGACTGTCAGAGAGTGTCAGAGAGTGTCAGAGTATGTCAGAGAATGTCGGAGAGTTTCTGAGATTATCTGTGAGTGTCAGAGAGTGTCACAGAGTTTCACAGTGTGTCACAGAGTGTCAGAGAGTGTCCGAGATTGTCATAGAGTGTCAGAGAGTGTCAGAGAATGTCAAAGAGTTTCTGAGAGTATCTGTGAGTGTCAGAGAGTGCCAGAGAGTTTCAGAGAGTTACAGAGAGTTTCTGAGAGTGTCAGAGAGCGTCAGAGAGTGTCAGAAAGTTTCAGAGAGTATCAGATAGTGTCAGAGAGTTTCAGAGAGTGCCACAGAGTGACAGAGAGTTTCAGAGAGCTTCAGAGAGGGTCAGGGAGTGTCATAGAGTATCGGAGAGTTTCAGAGAGTTTCAGAGTTTTTCAGAGAGTTTCAGAGAGTGTCAGAAAGTGTCAGAGAGTTTCAGAGATTGTCTGAGAGCTTCAGAGAGTGTCTGAGCGTGTCAGAGATTGCCAGAGAGATTCTGAGAGTTTCTGAGTTTGTCAGAGGGTGTCAGAGAGATTGCAGAGAGTGTCAGAGAGCTTCAGAGAGTTTCAGAGAGTTTCAGTGAGTGTCAGAGAGTTTCAGAGAGTTTCAGAGAATGTCAGAAAGTGTCAGAGAGTGTCTGAGAGTGTCAGAGAGTGTCAGAGAGTGTCAGAGAATGTCGGAGAGTTTCTGAGAGTATCTGTGAGTGTAAGAGAGTGTCACAGAGTGTCAGAGACTGTCAGAGAGTGTCAGAGAGTGTCAGAGTATGTCAGAGAATGTCGGAGAGTTTCTGAGATTATCTGTGAGTGTCAGAGAGTGTCACAGAGTTTCACAGTGTGTCACAGAGTGTCAGAGAGTGTCCGAGATTGTCATAGAGTGTCAGAGAGTGTCAGAGAATGTCAAAGAGTTTCTGAGAGTATCTGTGAGTGTCAGAGAGTGCCAGAGAGTTTCAGCGAGTTACAGAGAGTTTCTGAGAGTGTCAGAGAGCGTCAGAGAGTGTCAGAAAGTTTCAGAGAGTATCAGAGAGTTTCAGAGAGTGCCACAGAGTGTCAGAGAGTTTCAGAGAGCTTCAGAGAGGGTCAGGGAGTGTCATAGAGTATCGGAGAGTTTCAGAGAGTTTCAGAGTTTTTCAGAGAGTTTCAGAGAGTGTCAGACAGTGTCTGAGAGTGTCAGAGAGTGTCAAGGAGTTTCAGAGAGTGTCAGAGAGTGTCAGAGAGTTGCAGAGAGTTTCAGAGAGTGTCAGAGAGTGTCAAAGAGTTTCAGAGAGTGTCAGACAGTTTCAGAGAGTGTCAGACAGTGTCTGAGAGTGTCAGAGAGTGTCAAAGAGTTTCAGAGAGTGTCAGAGAGTGTCAGAGAGTTTCAGAGAGTTTCAGAGAGTGTCAGAGAGTGTCAAAGAGTTTCACAGAATGTCAGAGAGTTTCAGAGAGTGTCAGAGAGTGGCAGAGAGTGCCAGAGAGTTTCTGAGAGTTTCTGAGTGTGTCAGAGATTGTCAGAGAGTTTCAGAGTGTTTCAGAGAATGTCAGAGAGTGTCTGAGAGTGGCAGAGATTGTCAGAGAGTGTCAATGAGTTTCAGAGAATGTTAGAGAGTTTCAGAGAATGTCAGAGATTGTCAGAGAGTGTCAGAGAGTTTCAGGGTGTGTCACAAAGTGTCAGAGAGTGTCAGAGATTGTCGGAGAGCTTCAGAGAGTTTCAGAGAGCTTCAGAGAGTGTCAGATAGTGTCAGATAGAGACAGATAGTTTCTGAGAGTTTCTGAGTGTGTCGGAGATTGTCAGAGAGTTTCAGAGTGTTTCAGAGAATGTCAGAGAGTGTCTGAGAGTGTCAGAGAGTGTCAGAGAATTTCGTAGAGTTTCTGAGAGTATCTGTGAGTGTAAGAGTGTGTCACAGAGTGTCAGAGACTTTCAGAGAGTGACAGAGAGGTTCAGAGAGTTTCACAGAGTGTCAGAGAGTGTCAGAGAGTGTCAGAGAGTGTCAGAGAATGTCGGAGAGTTTCTGAGATTCTCTGTGAGTGTCAGAAAGTGTCAGAGAGTTTCACAGTGTGTCACAGAGTGTCAGAGAGTGTCAGAGAATGTCAGAGAGTTTCTGAGGGTATCTGTGAGTGTCAGAGAGTGTCAGAGAGTTTCAGAGAGTTTCAGAGTGTTTCTGAGAGTGTCAGAGAGTGTCAGAGAGTGTCAGAAAGTTTCAGAGAGCGTCAGATAGTGTCAGAGAGTTTCAGAGAGTGCCACAGAGTGTCAGAGAGTTTCAGAGAGCTTCAGAGAGTGTCAGGGAGTGTCAGAGAGTGTCCGAGAGTTTCAGAGAGTTTCAGAGAGTTTCAGAGAGTGTCAAAGAGTTTCAGAGAGTGTCAGAGAGTTTCAGAGAGTGTCAGACAGTGTCAGAGAGTGCCAGAGAGTTTCTGAGAGTTTCTGAGTGTGTCGGAGATTGTCAGAGAGTGTCAGAGTGTTTCAGGGAGTGTCACAAAGTATCAGAGAGTGTCAGAGAGTTTCAGAGAGATTCAGAGAGTGTCAGAGAGGGTCAGAGAGTGTCAGAGAGATTCACAGTGCGTTACAGAGTGTCAGAGAGTTTCAGAGAGTGTCAGAGGCTGTCAGAGAATGTCGGAGAGTTTCTGAGAGTATCTGTGAGTGTCAGAGAGTGTCAGAGAGTTTCACAGTGTGTCACAGAGTTTCAGAGAGTGTCAGAGAGATTCAGAGAGTGTCAGAGAGTGTCATAGAGTGTCAGAGAGTCTGAGAGTGTCAGAGAGTTTCAGAGAGTTTCAGAGAGTGTCAGAGAGTGTCGAAGAGTTTCAGAGAATGTCAGAGCGTGTCAGAGAGTTTCAGAGAGTTTCAGAGAGTGTCAGAGAGTGTCAGAGAGTGTCAGAGAGTGTCAGAGAGATTCACAGTGCGTTACAGAGTGTCAGAGAGTTTCAGAGAGTGTCACAGTGTGTCAGAGAATGTCAGAGAGTGTCACATAGTGTCACAGAGTGTCAGAGAGTGTCAGAGGCTGTCAGAGAATGTCGGAGAGTTTCTGAGAGTATCTGTGAGTGTCAGAGAGTGTCAGGGAGTTTCACAGTGTGTCACAGTGTGTCAGAGAGTGTCAGAGAGTTTCAGAGTGTGTCAGAGATTGTCAGAGAGTGCCAGAGAGTTTCTGAGAGTTTCTGAATGTGTCGGAGATTGTCAGAGAGTGTCAGAGAGTTTCAGGGATTGTCACAAAGTGTCAGAGAGTTTCAGAGAGCTTCAGAGAGTTTCAGAGAGCTTCAGAAAGTGTCAGATAGTGTCAGATAGAGACAGAGAGTTTCAGTGAGTGTCAGAGAGTTTCAGAGTGTTTCAGAGAATGTCAGAGAGTGTCAGAGAGTGTCTGAGAGTGTCAGAGAGTGTCAGAGAGTGTCAGAGAATGTCGGAGTGTTTCTGAGAGTATCTGTGAGCGTAAGAGAGTGTCACAGAGTTTCAGAGACTGTCAGAGAGTGACAGAGAGTTTCAGAGAGTTTCACAGAGTGTCAGAGAGTGTCAGAATGTGTCAGAGTATGTCAGAGAATGTCGGAGAGTTTCTGAGATTATCTGTGAGTGTCAGAGAGTGTCAGAGAGTTTCAGAGAGTTTTGGAGAGTGTCAGAGAGTGTCAGAAAGTTTCAGAGAGTGTCAGATAGTGTCAGAGAGTTTCAGAGAGTGCCACAGAGTGTCAGAGAGATTCAGAGAGCTTCAGAGAGTGTCAGGGAGTGTCAGAGAGTGTCCGAGAGTTTCAGAGAGTTTCCGAGAGTTTCAGAGAGTGTCAGACAGTGTCTGAGAGTGTCAGAGGGTGTCAAAAAGTTTCAGAGAGTGTCAGAGAGTGTCAGAGAGTTTCATAGAGTTTCAGAGAGTGTCAAAGAGTTTCAGAGAGTGACAGAGAGTTTCAGAGAGTGTCAGAGAGTGTCAGAGAGTGCCAGAGAATTTCTGAGAGTTTCTGAGTGTGTCGGAGATTGTCAGAGAGTGTCAGAGTGTTTCAGGGAGTGTCACAAAGTGTCAGGGAGTGTCACAGAGTTTCAGAGAGTGACAGAGAGTTTCAGAGAGTGTCAGAGAGTGTCAGAGAGTGCCAGAGAGTTTCTGAGAGTTTCTGAGTGTGTCGGAGATTGTCAGAGAGTGTCAGAGTGTTTCAGGAAGTGTCACAAAGTGTCAGGGAGTGTCACAGAGTTTCAGAGAGTTTCAGAGAGAGTCAGAGAGGGTCAGAGAGTTTCAGAGAGTTTCTGAGAGTGTCACAGCGTTTCAGACAGTTTCAGAGAGCTTCCGAGAGTGTCAGAGAGTGTCTGAGAGTGTCAGAGAGTGTCAGAGAGTGTCGGAGAGTTCCAGAGAGTGTCAGAGAATGTCAAAGAGTTTCTGAGAGTATCTGTGAGTGTCAGAGAGTGCCAGAGAGTTTCAGAGAGTTACAGAGAGTTTCTGAGAGTGTCAGAGAGCGTCAGAGAGTGTCAGAAAGTTTCAGAGAGTATCAGATAGTGTCAGAGAGTTTCAGAGAGTGCCACAGAGTGTCAGAGAGTTTCAGAGAGCTTCAGAGAGGGAGAGGGAGTGTCATAGAGTATCCGAGAGTTTCGGAGAGTTTCAGAGTTTTTCAGAGAGTTTCAGAGAGTGTCAGACAGTGTCTGAGAGTGTCAGAGAGTGTCAAAGAGTTTCAGAGAGTGTCAGAGAGTGTCAGAGAGTTGCAGAGAGTTTCAGAGAGTGTCAGAGAGTGTCAAAGAGTTTCAGAGAGTGTCAGACAGTTTCAGAGAGTGTCAGACAGTGTCTGAGAGTGTCAGAGAGTGTCAAAGAGTTTCAGAGAGTGTCAGAGAGTGTCAGAGAGTTTCAGAGAGTTTCAGAGAGTGTCAGAGCGTTTCAGAGAGTGTCAGAGAGTGTCAGAGAGTGCCAGAGAGTTTCTGAGAGTTTCTGAGTGTGTCGGAGATTGTCAGAGTGTTTCAGAGCGTTTCAGAGAATGTCAGAGAGTGTCTGAGAGTGGCAGAAAGTTTCAGAGAGTGTCAGATAGTGTCAGAGAGTTTCAGAGAGTGCCACAGAGTGTCAGAGAGATTCAGAGAGCTTCCGAGAGTGTCAGGGAGTGTCAGAGAGTGTCCGAGAGTTTCAGAGAGTTTCCGAGAGTTTCAGAGAGTGTCAGACAGTGTCTGAGAGTGTCAGAGAGTGTCAAAAAGTTTCAGAGAGTGTCAGAGAGTGTCAAAGAGTTTCAGAGAGTGTCAGAGAGTTTCAGAGAGTGTCAGACAGTGTCTGAGAGTGTCAGAGAGTTTCAGAGAGTTTCAGAGAGTGTCAGAGAGTGTCAGAGAGTTTCAGAGAGTGTCAGAGAGTTTCAGAGAGTGTCAGAGAGTGTCAGACAGTGCCAGAGAGTTTCTGAGAGTTTCTGAGTGTGTCGGAGATTGTCAGAGAGTGTCAGAGTGTTTCAGGGAGTGTCACAAAGTGTCAGAGAGTGTCACAGAGTTTCAGAGAGTTTCAGAGAGAGTCAGAGAGGGTCAGAGAGTTTCAGAGAGTTTCTGAGAGTGTCAAAGCGTTTCAGACAGTTTCAGAGAGCTTCAGAGAGTGTCAGAGAGTGTCTGAGAGTTTCAGAGAGTGTCAGAGAGTGTCAGAGAGTGTCGGAGAGTTCCAGAGAGTGTCAGAGAATGTCAAAGAGTTTCTGAGAGTATCTGTGAGTGTCAGAGAGTGCCAGAGAGTTTCAGAGAGTTACAGAGAGTTTCTGAGAGTGTCAGAGAGCGTCAGAGAGTGTCAGAAAGTTTCAGAGAGTGTCAGATAGTGTCAGAGAGTTTCAGAGAGTGCCACAGAGTGTCAGAGAGTTTCAGAGAGCTTCAGAGAGGGTCAGGGAGTGTCATAGAGTATCCGAGAGTTTCAGAGAGTTTCAGAGTTTTTCAGAGAGTTTCAGAGAGTGTCAGACAGTGTCTGAGAGTGTCAGAGAGTGTCAAAGAGTTTCAGAGAGTGTCAGAGAGTGTCAGAGAATTGCAGAGAGTTTCAGAGAGTGTCAGAGAGTGTCAAAGAGTTTCAGAGAGTGTCAGACAGTTTCAGAGAGTGTCAGAGAGTGTCAGAGAGTTTCAGAGAGTTTCAGAGAGTGTCAGAGAGTTTCAGAGAGTGTCAGAGAGTGTCAGAGAGTGCCAGAGAGTTTCTGAGAGTTTCTGAGTGTGTCGGAGATTGTCAGAGAGTTTCAGAGTGTTTCAGAGAATGTCAGAGAGTGTCTGAGAGTGGCAGAAAGTTTCAGAGAGTGTCAGATAGTGTCAGAGAGTTTCAGAGAGTACCACAGAGTGTCAGAGAAATTCAGAGAGCTTCAGAGAGTGTCAGGGAGTGTCAGAGTGTGTCCGAGAGTTTCAGAGAGTTTCCGAGAGTTTCAGAGTGTGTCAGACAGTGTCTGAGAGTGTCAAAAAGTTTCAGAGAGTGTCAGAGAGTGTCAGAGAGTTTCATAGAGTTTCAGAGAGTGTCAAAGAGTTTCAGAGAGTGTCAGAGAGTTTCAGAGAGTGTCAGAGAGTGTCAGAGAGTGCCAGAGAGTTTCTGAGAGTTTCTGAGTGTGTCGGAGATTGTCAGAGAGTGTCAGATTGTTTCAGGGAGTGTCACAAAGTGTCAGAGAGTGTCAGAGAGTTTCAGTGAGTTTCAGAGAGTGTCAGAGAGGGTCAGAGAGTTTCAGAGAGTTTCTGAGAGTGTCACAGCGTTTCAGACAGTTTCAGAGAGCTTCAGAGAGTGTCAGAGAGTGTCTGAGAGTTTCAGAGAGTTTCTGAGAGTGTCAAAGAGTTTCAGAGAGTGTCAGAGAGTGTCAGAGAGTGTCGGAGAGTTCCAGAGAGTGTCAGAGAATGTCAAAGAGTTTCTGAGAGTATCTGTGAGTGTCAGAGAGTGCCAGAGAGTTTCAGAGAGCTACAGAGAGTTTCTGAGAGTGTCAGAGAGCGTCAGAGAGTGTCAGAAAGTTTCAGAGAGTGTCAGATAGTGTCAGAGAGTTTCAGAGAGTGCCACAGAGTGTCAGAGAGTTTCAAAGAGCTTCAGAGAGGGTCAGGGAGTGTCATAGAGTATCCGAGCGTTTCAGAGAGTTTCAGAGTTTTTCAGAGAGTTTCAGAGAGTGTCAGACAGTGTCTGAGAGTGTCAGAGAGTGTCAAAGAGTTTCAGAGAGTGTCAGAGAGTGTCAGAGAGTTGCAGAGAGTTTCAGAGAATGTCAGAGAGTTTCAGAGAGTGTCAGAGAGTGTCAGAGAGTGCCAGAGAGTTTCTGAGAGTTTCTGAGTGTGTCGGAGATTGTCAGAGAGTTTCAGAGTGTTTCAGAGAATGTCAGAGAGTGTCTGAGAGTGGCAGAGAGTGTCAGAGAGTGTCAATGAGTTTCAGAGAATGTCAGAGATTGTCAGAGAGTGTCAGAGAGTTTCAGGGAGTGTCACAAAGTGTCAGAGAGTGTCAGAGATTGTCAGAGAGCTTCAGAGAGTTTCAGAGAGCTTCAGAGAGTGTCAGATAGTGTCAGATAGAGACAGATAGTTTTTGAGAGTTTCTGAGTGTGTCGGCGATTGTCAGAGAGTTTCAGAGTGTTTCAGAGAATGTCAGAGAGTGTCTGAGAGTGTCAGAGAGTGTCAGAGTATGTCAGAGAATGTCGGAGAGTTTCTGAGATTCTCTGTGAGTGTCAGAAAGTGTCAGAGAGTTTTACAGTGTGTCACAGAGTGTCAGAGAGTGTCAGAGAGTGTCAGAGAATGTCAGAGCGTTTCTGAGAGTATCTGTGAGTGTCAGAGAGTGTCAGAGAGTTTCAGAGAGTTTCAGAGTGTTTCTGAGAGTGTCAGAGAGTGTCAGAGAGTGTCAGAAAGTTTCAGAGAGTGTCAGATAGTGTCAGAGAGTTTCAGAGAGTGCCACAGAGTGTCAGAGAGTTTCAGAGAGCATCAGAGAGTGTCAGGGAGTGTCAGAGAGTGTCCGAGAGTTTCAGAGAGTTTCAGAGAGCTTCAGAGAGTGTCAGACAGTGTCTGAGAGTGTCAGAGAGTGTCAAAGAGTTTCAGAGAGTTTCAGAGAGTGTCAAAGAGTTTCAGAGAGTGTCAGAGAGTTTCAGAGAGTGTCAGACAGTGTCAGAGAGTGCCAGAGAGTTTCTGAGAGTTTCTGAGTGTGTCGGAGATTGTCAGAGAGTGTCAGAGTGTTTCAGGGAGTGTCACAAAGTGTCAGAGAGTGTCAGAGAGTTTCAGAGCGATTCAGAGAGTGTCAGAGAGTGTCAGTGAGATTCACAGTGCGTTACAGAGTGTCAGAGAGTTTCAGAGAGTGTCACAGAGTGTCAGAGAGTGTCAGAGAATGTCACAGAGTGTCAGAGAGTGTCAGAGAGTGTCAGAGGCTGTCAGAGAATGTCGGAGAGTTTCAGAGAGTATCTGTGAGTGTCAGAGAGTGTCAGGGAGTTTCACAGTGTGTCACAGTGTGTCAGAGAGTGTCAGAGAGTTTCAGAGTGTGTCAGAGATTGTCAGAGAGTGCCAGAGAGTTTCTGAGAGTTTCTGAGTGTGTCGGAGATTGTCAGAGAGTGTCAGAGAGTTTCAGGGATTGTCACAAAGTGTCAGAGAGTGTCAGAGAGTGTCAGAGAGCTTCAGAGAGTTTCAGAGAGCTTCAGAAAGTGTCAGATAGTGTCAGATAGAGACAGAGAGTTTCAGTGAGTGTCAGAGAGTTTCAGAGTGTTTCAGAGAATGTCAGAGAGTGTCAGAGAGTGTCTGAGAGTGTCAGAGAGTGTCAGAGAATGTCGGAGTGTTTCTGAGAGTATCTGTGAGCGTAAGAGAGTGTCACAGAGTTTCAGAGACTGTCAGAGAGTGACAGAGAGTTTCAGAGAGTTTCACAGAGTGTCAGAGAGTGTCAGAATGTGTCAGAGTATGTCAGAGAATGTCGGAGAGTTTCTGAGATTATCTGTGAGTGTCAAAGAGTGTCAGAGAGTTTCAGAGAGTTTCGGAGAGTGTCAGAGAGTGTCAGAAAGTTTCAGAGAGTGTCAGATAGTGTCAGAGAGTTTCAGAGAGTGCCACAGAGTGTCAGAGAGATTCAGAGAGCTTCAGAGAGTGTCAGGGAGTGTCAGAGAGTGTCCGAGAGTTTCAGAGAGTTTCCGAGAGTTTCAGAGAGTGTCAGACAGTGTCTGAGAGTGTCAGAGGGTGTCAAAAAGTTTCAGAGAGTGTCAGAGAGTGTCAGAGAGTTTCATAGAGTTTCAGAGAGTGTCAAAGAGTTTCAGAGAGTGACAGAGAGTTTCAGAGAGTGTCAGAGAGTGTCAGAGAGTGCCAGAGAGTTTCTGAGAGTTTCTGAGTGTGTCGGAGATTGTCAGAGAGTGTCAGAGTGTTTCAGGGAGTGTCACAAAGTGTCAGAGAGTGTCACAGAGTTTCAGAGAGTTTCAGAGAGAGTCAGAGAGGGTCAGAGAGTTTCAGAGAGTTTCTGAGAGTGTCACAGCGTTTCAGACAGTTTCAGAGAGCTTCAGAGAGTGTCAGAGAGTGTTTGAGAGTTTCAGAGAGTTTCAGAGAGTGTCAAAGAGTTTCAGAGAGTGTCAGAGAGTGTCAGAGAGTGTCAGAGAGTTCCAGAGAGTGTCAGAGAATGTCAAAGAGTTTCTGAGAGTATCTGTGAGTGTCAGAGAGTGCCAGAGAGTTTCAGAGAGTTACAGAGAGTTTCTGAGAGTGTCAGAGAGCGTCAGAGAGTGTCAGAAAGTTTCAGAGAGTGTCAGATAGTGTCAGAGAGTTTCAGAGAGTGCCACAGAGTGTCAGAGAGTTTCAGAGAGCTTCAGAGAGGGTGAGGGAGTGTCATAGAGTATCCGAGAGTTTCAGAGAGTTTCAGAGTTTTTCAGAGAGTTTCAGAGAGTGTCAGACAGTGTCTGAGAGTGTCAGAGAGTGTCAAAGAGTTTCAGAGAGTGTCAGAGAGTGTCAGAGAGTTGCAGAGAGTTTCTGAGAGTGTCAGAGAGTGTCAAAGAGTTTCAGAGAGTGTCAGACAGTTTCAGAGAGTGTCAGACAGTGTCTGAGAGTGTCAGAGAGTGTCAAAGAGTTTCAGAGAGTGTCAGAGAGTGTCAGAGAGTTTCAGAGAGTTTCAGAGAGTGTCAGAGCGTTTCAGAGAGTGTCAGAGAGTGTCAGAGAGTGCCAGAGAGTTTCTGAGAGTTTCTGAGTGTGTCGGAGATTGTCAGAGAGTTTCAGAGTGTTTCAGAGAATGTCAGAGAGTGTCTGAGAGTGGCAGAAAGTTTCAGAGAGTGTCAGATAGTGTCAGAGAGTTTCAGAGAGTGCCACAGAGTGTCAGAGAGATTCAGAGAGCTTCAGAGAGTGTCAGGGAGTGTCAGTGAGTGTCCGAGAGTTTCAGAGAGTTTCCGAGAGTTTCAGAGAGTGTCAGACAGTGTCTGAGAGTGTCAGAGAGTGTCAAAAAGTTTCAGAGAGTGTCAGAGAGTGTCAAAGAGCTTCAGAGAGTGTCAGAGAGTTTCAGAGAGTGTCAGAGAGTGTCAGAGAGTGCCAGAGAGTTTCTGAGAGTTTCTGAGTGTGTCGGAGATTGTCAGAGAGTTTCAGAGAGTGTCAGAGAGTTTCAGAGAGTGTCAGAGAGTGTCACAGAGTTTCAGAGAGTTTCTGAGAGTTTCTGAGTGTGTCGGAGATTGTCAGAGAGTGTCAGAGTGTTTCAGGGAGTGTCACAAAGTGTCAGAGAGTGTCACAGAGTTTCAGAGAGTTTCAGAGAGAGTCAGAGAGGGTCAGAGAGTTTCAGAGAGTTTCTGAGAGTGTCACAGCGTTTCAGACAGTTTCAGAGAGCTTCAGAGAGTGTCAGAGAGTGTCTGAGAGTTTCAGAGAGTTTCAGAGAGTGTCAAAGAGTTTCAGAGAGTGTCAGAGAGTGTCAGAGAGTGTCGGAGAGTTCCAGAGAGTGTCAGAGAATGTCAAAGAGTTTCTGAGAGTATCTGTGAGTGTCAGAGAGTGCCAGAGAGTTTCAGAGAGTTACAGAGAGTTTCTGAGAGTGTCAGAGAGCGTCAGAGAGTGTCAGAAAGTTTCAGAGAGTGTCAGATAGTGTCAGAGAGTTTCAGAGAGTGCCACAGAGTGTCGCAGAGTTTCAGAGAGCTTCAGAGAGGGTCAGGGAGTGTCATAGAGTATCCGAGAGTTTCAGAGAGTTTCAGAGTTTTTCAGAGAGTTTCAGAGAGTGCCAGACAGTGTCTGAGAGTGTCAGAGAGTGTCAAAGAGTTTCAGAGAGTGTCAGAGAGTGTCAGAGAGTTGTAGAGAGTTTCAGAGAGTGTCAGAGAGTGTCAAAGAGTTTCAGAGAGTGTCAGACAGTTTCAGAGAGTGTCAGACAGTGTCTGAGAGTGTCAGAGAGTGTCAAAGTGTTTCAGAGAGTGTCAGAGAGTGTCAGAGAGTTTCAGAGAGTTTCAGAGAATGTCAGAGAGTTTCAGAGAGTGTCAGATAGTGTCAGATAGAGACAGATAGTTTCTGAGAGTTTCTGAGTGTGTCGGAGATTGTCAGAGAGTTTCAGAGTGTTTCAGAGAATGTCAGAGAGTGTCAGAGAATTTCGGAGAGTGTCTGAGAGTATCTGTGAGTGTAAGAGTGTGTCAGAGAGTGTCAGAGACTTTCAGAGAGTGACAGAGAGGTTCAGAGAGTTTCACAGAGTGTCAGAGAGTGTCAGAGAGTGTCAGAGAGTGTCAGAGAGTGTCAGAGAATGTCGGAGAGTTTCTGAGATTCTCTGTGAGTGTCAGAAAGTGTCAGAGAGTTTCACAGTGTGTCACAGAGTGTCAGAGAGTGTCAGAGAGTGTCAGAGAATGTCAGAGAGTTTCTGAGAGTATCTGTGAGTGTCAGAGAGTGTCAGAGAGTTTCAGAGAGTTTCAGAGGCTTTCTGAGAGTGTCAGAGAGTGTCAGAGAGTGTCAGAAAGTTTCAGAGAGTGCCAGAGTGTTTCTGAGAGTTTCTGAGTGTGTCGGAGATTGTCAGAGAGTTTCAGAGTGTTTCAGAGAATGTCAGAGAGTGTCTGAGAGTGGCAGAAAGTTTCAGAGAGTGTCAGATAGTGTCAGAGAGTTTCAGAGAGTGCCACAGAGTGTCAGAGAGATTCAGAGAGCTTCAGAGAGTGTCAGGGAGTGTCATAGAGTGTCTGAGAGTTTCAGAGAGTTTCCGAGAGTTTCAGAGTGTGTCAGACAGTGTCTGAGAGTGTCAGAGAGTGTCAAAAAGTTTCAGAGAGTGTCAGAGAGTTTCAGAGAGTTTCATAGAGTTTCAGAGAGTGTCAAAGAGTTTCAGAGAGTGTCAGAGAGTTTCAGAGAGTGTCAGAGAGTGTCAGAGAGTGCCAGAGAGTTTCTGAGAGTTTCTGAGTGTGTCGGAGATTGTCAGAGAGTGTCAGATTGTTTCAGGGAGTGTCACAATGTGTCAGAGAGTGTCAGAGAGTTTCAGTGAGTTTCAGAGAGTGTCAGAGAGGGTCAGAGAGTTTCAGAGAGTTTCTGAGAGTGTCACAGCGTTTCAGACAGTTTCAGAGAGCTTCAGAGAGTGTCAGAGAGTGTCTGAGAGTTTCAGAGAGTTTCTGAGAGTGTCAAAGAGTTTCAGAGAGTGTCAGAGAGTGTCGGAGAGTTCCAGAGAGTGTCAGAGAATGTCAAAGAGTTTCTGAGAGTATCTGTGAGTGTCAGAGAGTGCCAGAGAGTTTCAGAGAGTTACAGAGAGTTTCTGAGAGTGTCAGAGAGCGTCAGAGAGTGTCAGAAAGTTTCAGAGAGTGTCAGATAGTGTCAGAGAGTTTCAGAGAGTGCCACAGAGTGTGAGAGTTTCAGAGAGCTTCAGAGAGGGTCAGGGAGTGTCATAGAGTATCCGAGAGTTTCAGAGAGTTTCAGAGTTTTTCAGAGAGTTTCAGAGAGTGTCAGACAGTGTCTGAGAGTGTCAGAGAGTGTCAAAGAGTTTCAGAGAGTGTCAGAGAGTGTCAGAGAGTTGCAGAGAGTTTCAGAGAATGTCAGAGAGTTTCAGAGAGTGTCAGAGAGTGTCAGAGAGTGCCAGAGAGTTTCTGAGAGTTTCTGAGTGTGTCGGAGATTGTCAGAGAGTTTCAGAGTGTTTCAGAGAATGTCAGAGAGTGTCTGAGAGTGGCAGAGAGTGTCAGAGAGTGTCAATGAGTTTCAGAGAATGTCAGAGAGTTTCAGAGAATGTCAGAGATTGTCAGAGAGTGTCAGAGAGTTTCAGGGAGTGTCACAAAGTGTCAGAGAGTGTCAGAGATTGTCAGAGAGCTTCAGAGAGTTTCAGAGAGCTTCAGAGAGTGTCAGATAGTGTCAGATCGAGACAGATAGTTTCTGAGAGTTTCTGAGTGTGTCGGAGATTGTCAGAGAGTTTCAGAGTGTTTCAGAGAATGTCAGAGAGTGTCTGAGAGTGTCAGAGAGTGTCAGAGAATTTCGGAGAGTGTCTGAGAGTATCTGTGAGTGTAAGAGTGTGTCACAGAGTGTCAGAGACTTTCAGAGAGTGACAGAGAGGTTCAGAGAGTTTCACAGAGTGTCAGAGAGTGTCAGAGAGTGTCAGAGAGTGTCAGAGAGTGTCAGAGAATGTCGGAGAGTTTCTGAGATTCTCTGTGAGTGTCAGAAAGTGTCAGAGAGTTTCACAGTGTGTCACAGAGTGTCAGAGAGTGTCAGAGAGTGTCAGAGAATGTCAGAGAGTTTCTGAGAGTATCTGTGAGTGTCAGAGAGTGTCAGAGAGTTTCAGAGAGTTTCAGAGGCTTTCTGAGAGTGTCAGAGAGTGTCAGAGAGTGTCAGAAAGTTTCAGAGAGTGTCAGATAGTGTCAGAGAGTTTCAGAGAGTGCCACAGAGTGTCAGAGTGTTTCAGAGAGCTTCAGAGAGTGTCAGGGAGTGTCAGAGAGTGTCCGAGAGTTTCAGAGAGTTTCAGAGAGCTTCAGAGAGTGTCAGACAGTGTCTGAGAGTGTCAGAGAGTGTCAAAGAGTTTCAGAGAGTTTCAGAGAGTGTCAAAGAGTTTCAGAGAGTGTCAGAGAGTTTCAGAGAGTGTCAGACAGTGTCAGAGAGTGCCAGAGAGTTTCTGAGAGTTTCTGAGTGTGTCGGAGATTGTCAGAGAGTGTCAGAGTGTTTCAGGGAGTGTCACAAAGTGTCAGAGAGTGTCAGAGAGTTTCAGAGCGATTCAGAGAGTGTCAGAGAGTGTCAGAGAGATTCACAGTGCGTTACAGAGTGTCAGAGAGTTTCAGAGAGTGTCACAGAGTGTCAGAGAGTGTCAGAGAATGTCACAGAGTGTCAGAGAGTGTCAGAGAGTGTCAGAGGCTGTCAGAGAATGTCGGAGAGTTTCTGAGAGTATCTGTGAGTGTCAGAGAGTGTCAGAGAGTTTCACAGTGTGTCACAGAGTTTCAGAGAGTGTCAGAGAGATTCAGAGAGTGTCTGAGAGTGTCAGAGAGTTTCAGAGAGTGCCAGAGAGTTTCTGAGAGTTTCAGAGAGTTTCAGAGAGTGTCAGAGAGTGTCGAAGAGTTTCAGAGAATGTCAGAGCGTGTCAGAGAGTTTCAGAGAGTTTCAGAGAGTGTCAGAGAGGGTCAGAGAGTGTCAGAGAGTGTCAGAGAGATTCACAGTGCGTTACAGAGTGTCAGAGAGTTTCAGAGAGTGTCACAGTGTGTCAGAGAGTGTCAGAGAGTGTCACAGAGTGTCACAGAGTGTCAGAGAGTGTCAGAGGCTGTCAGAGAATGTCGGAGAGTTTCTGAGAGTATCTGTGAGTGTCAGAGAGTGTCAGGGAGTTTCACAGTGTGTCACAGTGTGTCAGAGAGTGTCAGAGATTTTCAGAGTGTGTCAGAGATTGTCAGAGAGTGCCAGAGAGTTTCTGAGAGTTTCTGAGTGTGTCGGAGATTGTCAGAGAGTGTCAGAGAGTTTCAGGGATTGTCACAAAGAGTCAGAGAGTTTCAGAGAGTGTCAGAGAGCTTCAGAGAGTTTCAGAGAGCTTCAGAGAGTGTCAGATAGTGTCAGATAGAGACAGAGAGTTTCAGTGCGTGTCAGAGAGTTCAGAGTGTTTCAGAGAATGTCAGAGAGTGTCAGAGAGTGTCAGAGAATGTCGGAGTGTTTCTGAGAGTATCTGTGAGCGTAAGAGAGTGTTACAGAGTTTCAGAGACTGTCAGAGAGTGACAGAGAGTTTCAGAGAGTTTCACAGAGTGTCAGAGAGTGTCAGAATGTGTCAGAGTATGTCAGAGAATGTCCGAGAGTTTCTGAGATTATCTGTGAGTGTCAAAGAGTGTCAGAGAGTTTCAGAGAGTTTCAGAGAGTTTCGGAGAGTGTCAGAGAGTGTCAGAAAGTTTCAGAGAGTGTCAGATAGTGTCAGAGAGTTTCAGAGAGTGCCACAGAGTGTCAGAGAGATTCAGAGAGCTTCAGAGAGTGTCAGGGAGTGTCAGAGAGTGTCCGAGAGTTTCAGAGAGTTTCCGAGAGTTTCAGAGAGTGTCAGACAGTGTCTGAGAGTGTCAGAGAGTGTCAAAAAGTTTCAGAGAGTGTCAGAGAGTGTCAGAGAGTTTCAAAGAGTTTCAGAGAGTGTCAAAGAGTTTCAGAGAGTGTCAGAGAGTTTCAGAGTGTGTCAGAGAGTGTCAGAGAGTGCCAGAGAGTTTCTGAGAGTTTCTGAGTGTGTCGGAGATTGTCAGAGAGTGTCAGAGTGTTTCAGGGAGTGTCACAAAGTGTCAGAGAGTGTCACAGAGTTTCAGAGAGTTTCAGAGAGTGTCAGAGAGGGTCAGAGAGTTTCAGAGAGTTTCTGAGAGTGTCACAGCGTTTCAGGCAGTTTCAGAGAGCTTCAGAGAGTGTCAGAGAGTGTCTGAGAGTTTCTGAGAGTTTCAGAGAGTGTCACAGACTGTCAGAGATTTTCAGAGAGCTTCAGAGAGTGTCAGAGAGTGTCAGAGAGTGACAGAGAATTGGCATAGAGTTTCAGAGAGGGTCTGAGAGTGTCAGAGAGTGCCAGAGAGTTTCTGAGTGTTTCAGAGATTGTCAGAGAGTTTCAGAGAGTGTCAGAGAGTGTCAGAGAGTGTCAGAGAGTTTCAGAGAGTGTCAGAGAGTTTCAGAGAGTGTCTGAGCGTGTCAGAGATTGCCAGAGAGTTTCTGAGATTTTCTGAGACTGTCAGAGAGTGTCAAGATTTTCAGTGAGTGTCACAGACTGTCAGAGAGCGTCAGAGAGACTGCAGAGAGTGTCAGAGAGTGTCACAGAGTATCAGAGAGTGTCAGAGAGTGTCAGCGAGTGTCAGAGGCTGTCAGAGAATGTCGGAGATTTTCTGAGAGCATCTGTGAGTGTCAGGGAGTGTCAGAGAGTTTCACAGTGTGTCACAGAGTGTCAGAGAGCTTCAGAGAGATTCAGAGAGTTTCAGAGATTTTCACAGAGTGTCAGAGACTGTCAGAGAGTGTCAGAGAGTTTCAGAGAGTTTCACAGAGTGTCAGAGAGTGTCAGAGAGTGTCAGAGCGATTCACAGTGCGTCACAGAGTGTCGGAGAGTTTCAGAGAGCATCAGAGAGTGTCAGAGAGTGTCAGAGAGTGTCACAGAATGTCACAGAGTGTCAGAGAGTGTCAGAGAGTGTCACAGTGTGTCACAGAGTGTCAGAGAGTGTCAGAGAGTTTCAGAGAGAGTCAGATCGTGTCAGAGAGTGTCAGAGAGTTTCAGAGAGTGTCAGAGAGTGTCTGAGAGTGTCAGAGAGTGTCAAAGAGTTTCAGAGAGTGTCAGAGAGTGTCAGAGAGTTTCTGAGATTTTCTGAGACTTTCAGAGGGTGTCAAGAGTTTCAGAGAGTGTCAGAGAGTGTCAGAGAGTGACAGAGAGTTTCAGAGAATTGTCAGAGAGTTTCAGAGAGTGTCAGAGAGTGTCAGAGAGTTTCAGAGTGTTTCAGAGAAGGTCAGAGAGTGTCAGAGAGGGTCTGCGAGTGTCAGAGACTGTCAGAGAGTTTCAGAGAGTGTCAGAGAGAGTCAGAGAGTGTCAGAGTGTTTCAGAGAGTGTCAGAGAGTTTCAGAGAGTGTTACAGAGTTTCAGAGAGTGTTAGAGAGTTTCAGAGAGTTTCAGAATGTGTCAGAAAGTTTCAGAGACTTTCAGAGAGTATCCGAAAGTTTCAGAGAGTGTCAGATAGTGTGACAGAGTTTCAGAGAGTGTCAGAGAGTTTCAGAGAGCTTCAGAGAGCGTCAGAGAGTTTCAGAGAGTGTCAGCGAGTTTCAGAGAGTTGCAGAGAGTGTCACAGAGTGTCAGAGAGGGTCAGAGAGTTTCAGAGAGTTTCAGTGAGTGTCAAAGAGTTTCAGAGAGTGTCAGAGAGTTTCAGAGATTTTCTGAAAGTGTCAGAGAGTGCCATTGAGCTTCTGAGTGTTTCTGAGTGTGTCGGAGAGTGTCAGAGAGTGTCAGAGTGTTTCAGGGAGTGTCACAAAGTGTCAGAGAGTGTCAGAGAGGGTCAGAGAGCTTCAGAGAGTGATAGAGAGTGTCTGAGAGTTTCAGAGAGTTTCAGCGAGTGTCAAAGAGTTTCAGAGAGTGTCAGAGAGTGTCAGAGAGTGTCGGAGAGTTTCAGAGAGTGTCAGAAAGTGTCAGAGAGTTTCAGAGAGTGTCTGAGAGTTTCAGAGAGTGTCTGAGCGTGTCAGAGATTGCCAGAGAGATTCTGAGAGCTTCTGAGTATGTCAGAGGGTGTCAGAGAGTTTCAGAGAGTGTCACAGGCTGTCAGAGAGTGTCAGAGAGATTGCAGAGAGTGTCAGAGAGTGTCTGTGAGCTTCAGAGAGTGTCAGAGTGCTTCAGAGAGTGTCAGACAGTGTCAGATAGAGACAGAGAGTTTCAGTGAGTGTCAGAGAGTTTCAGAGAGTTTCAGAGAATGTCAGAAAGTGTCAGAGAGTGTCAGAGAGTGTCAGAGAGTGACAGAGAGTTTCAGACAGTTTCACAGAGTGTCAGAGAGTGTCAGAGAATGTCGGAGAGTTTCTGAGAGTATCTGTCAGTGTCAGAGAGGTCAGAGAGTTTCACAGTGTGTCACAGAGTGTCAGAGAGTGTCCGAGATTGTCAAAGAGTGTCAGAGAGTGTCAGAGAATGTCAGAGAGTGACAGAGAGTTTCAGAGAGTATCACAGAGTGTCAGAGAGTGTCAGAGTATGTCAGAGAATGTCGGAAAGTTCCTGAGATTATCTGTGAGTGTCAGAGAGTGTCAGAGAGTTTCACAGTGTGTCACAGAGTGTCAGAGAGTGTCCGAGATTGTCATAGAGTGTCAGAGAGTGTCAGAGAATGTCAGAGAGTTTCTGAGAGTATCTGTGAGTGTCCGAGAGTGTCAGAGAGTTTCAGAGAGTTACAGAGAGTTTCTGAGAGTGTCATTGAGCGTCAGAGAGTTTCAGCAAGTTTCAGAGAGTGTCAGATAGTGTCAGAGAGTTTCAGAGAGTGCCACAGAGTGTCAGAGAGTTTCAGAGAGCTTCAGAGAGGGTCAGGGAGTGTCAGAGAGTGTCCGAGAGTTTCAGAGAGTTTCAGAGTTTTTCAGAGAGTGTCAGAGAGTGCCAGTGAGCTTCAGAGAGTGTCAGATTGCTTAAGAGTGTCAGATAGTGTCAGATAGAGACAGAGAGTTTCAGTGAGTGTCAGAGAGTTTCCGAGAGTTTCAGAGAATGTCTGAAAGTGTCAGAGAGTGTCTGAGAGTGTCAGAGAGTGACAGAGAGTTTCAGACAGTTTCACAGAGTGTCAGAGAGTGTCAGAGAATGTCGGAGAGTTTCTGAGATTCTCTGTGAGTGTCAGAAAGTGTCAGAGAGTTTCACAGTGTGTCACAGAGTGTCAGAGAGTGTCAGAGAGTGTCAGAGAATGTCAGAGAGTTTCTGAGAGTATCTGTGAGTGTCAGAGAGTGTCAGAGAGTTTCAGAGAGTTTCAGAGTGTTTCTGAGAGTGTCAGAGAGTGTCAGAGAGTGTCAGAAAGTTTCAGAGAGTGTCAGATAGTGTCAGAGAGTTTCAGAGAGTGCCACAGAGTGTCAGAGTGTTTCAGAGAGCTTCAGAGAGTGTCAGGGAGTGTCAGAGAGTGTCCGAGAGTTTCAGAGAGTTTCAGAGAGCTTCAGAGAGTGTCAGACAGTGTCTGAGAGTGTCAGAGAGTGTCAAAGAGTTTCAGAGAGTTTCAGAGAGTGTCAAAGAGTTTCAGAGAGTGTCAGAGAGTTTCAGAGAGTGTCAGACAGTGTCAGAGGGTGCCAGAGAGTTTCTGAGAGTTTCTGAGTGTGTCGGAGATTGTCAGAGAGTGTCAGAGTGTTTCAGGGAGTGTCACAAAGTGTCAGAGAGTGTCAGAGAGTTTCAGAGCGATTCAGAGAGTGTCAGAGAGTGTCAGAGAGATTCACAGTGCGTTACAGAGTGTCAGAGAGTTTCAGAGAGTGTCACAGAGTGTCAGAGAGTGTCAGAGAATGTCACAGAGTGTCAGAGAGTGTCAGAGAGTGTCAGAGGCTGTCAGAGAATGTCGGAGAGTTTCTGAGAGTATCTGTGAGTGTCAGAGAGTGTCAGAGAGTTTCACAGTGTGTCACAGAGTTTCAGAGAGTGTCAGAGAGATTCAGAGAGTGTCTGAGGGTGTCAGAGAGTTTCAGAGAGTGCCAGAGAGTTTCTGAGAGTTTCAGAGAGTTTCAGAGAGTGTCAGAGAGTGTCGAAGAGTTTCAGAGAATGTCAGAGCGTGTCAGAGAGTTTCAGAGAGTTTCAGAGAGTGTCAGAGAGGGTCAGAGAGTGTCAGAGAGTGTCAGAGAGATTCACAGTGCGTTACAGAGTGTCAGAGAGTTTCAGAGAGTGTCACAGTGTGTCAGAGAGTGTCAGAGAGTGTCACAGAGTGTCACAGAGTGTCAGAGAGTGTCAGAGGCTGTCAGAGAATGTCGGAGAGTTTCTGAGAGTATCTGTGAGTGTCAGAGAGTGTCAGGGAGTTTCACAGTGTGTCACAGTGTGTCAGAGAGTGTCAGAGATTTTCAGAGTGTGTCAGAGATTGTCAGAGAGTGCCAGAGAGTTTCTGAGAGTTTCTGAGTGTGTCGGAGATTGTCAGAGAGTGTCAGAGAGTTTCAGGGATTGTCACAAAGAGTCAGAGAGTTTCAGAGAGTGTCAGAGAGCTTCAGAGAGTTTCAGAGAGCTTCAGAGAGTGTCAGATAGTGTCAGATAGAGACAGAGAGTTTCAGTGAGTGTCAGAGAGTTTCAGAGTGTTTCAGAGAATGTCAGAGAGTGTCAGAGAGTGTCAGAGAATGTCGGAGTGTTTCTGAGAGTATCTGTGAGCGTAAGAGAGTGTCACAGAGTTTCAGAGACTGTCAGAGAGTGACAGAGAGTTTCAGAGAGTTTCACAGAGTGTCAGAGAGTGTCAGAATGTGTCAGAGTATGTCAGAGAATGTCGGAGAGTTTCTGAGATTATCTGTGAGTGTCAAAGAGTGTCAGAGAGTTTCAGAGAGTTTCAGAGAGTTTCGGAGAGTGTCAGAGAGTGTCAGAAAGTTTCAGAGAGTGTCAGATAGTGTCAGAGAGTTTCAGAGAGTGCCACAGAGTGTCAGAGAGATTCAGAGAGCTTCAGAGAGTGTCAGGGAGTGTCAGAGAGTGTCCGAGAGTTTCAGAGAGTTTCCGTGAGTTTCAGAGAGTGTCAGACAGTGTCTGAGAGTGTCAGAGAGTGTCAAAAAGTTTCAGAGAGTGTCAGAGAGTGTCAGAGAGTTTCAAAGAGTTTCAGAGAGTGTCAAAGAGTTTCAGAGAGTGTCAGAGAGTTTCAGAGTGTGTCAGAGAGTGTCAGAGAGTGCCAGAGAGTTTCTGAGAGTTTCTGAGTGTGTCGGAGATTGTCAGAGAGTGTCAGAGTGTTTCAGGGAGTGTCACAAAGTGTCAGAGAGTGTCACAGAGTTTCAGAGAGTTTCAGAGAGTGTCAGAGAGGGTCAGAAAGTTTCAGAGAGTTTCTGAGAGTGTCACAGCGTTTCAGGCAGTTTCAGAGAGCTTCAGAGAGTGTCAGAGAGTGTCTGAGAGTTTCTGAGAATTTCAGAGAGTGTCACAGACTGTCAGAGATTTTCAGAGAGCTTCAGAGAGTGTCAGAGAGTGTCAGAGAGTGACAGAGAATTGGCATAGAGTTTCAGAGAGGGTCTGAGAGTGTCAGAGAGTGCCAGAGAGTTTCTGAGTGTTTCAGAGATTGTCAGAGAGTTTCAGAGAGTGTCAGAGAGTGTCAGAGAGTGTCAGAGAGTGTCAGAGAGTTTCAGAGAGTGTCAGAGAGTTTCAGAGAGTGTCTGAGCGTGTCAGAGATTGCCAGAGAGTTTCTGAGATTTTCTGAGACTGTCAGAGAGTGTCAAGATTTTCAGTGAGTGTCACAGATTGTCAGAGAGCGTCAGAGAGACTGCAGAGAGTGTCAGAGAGTGTGGGAGAGCTTCAGAGAATTGTCAGAGAGTTTCAGAGTGTGTCACAGCGTGTCAGAGAGTTTCAGAGAGCTTCAGAGAGTTTTCGAGAGTGTCTGAGAGTTTCAGAGAGTGTCAGAGAGTCGAGAATGTCGGAGAGTTTCTGAGAGTATCTTTGAGTGTAAGTGAGTGTCAGAGGGTTCTGAGAGTTTCTGAGTGTGTCAGGGAGTGTCAGAGAGTGTCAGAGAGTGTCAGAGAGTGTCAGAGAGTTTCAGAGAGTTTCTCAGAGTGTCAGAGAGTGTCAGAGAGTGTCAGAGCGATTCACAGTGCGTCACAGAGTGTCAGAGAGTTTCAGAGAGTGTCACAGAGTGTCAGAGAGTGTCAGAGAGTGTCACAGAGTATCAGAGAGTGTCAGAGAGTGTCAGAGAGTGTCAGAGGCTGTCAGAGAATGTCGGAGATTTTCTGAGAGCATCTGTGAGTGTCAGGGAGTGTCAGAGAGTTTCACAGTGTGTCACAGAGTGTCAGAGAGCTTCAGAGAGATTCAGAGAGTTTCAGAGATTTTCACAGAGTGTCAGAGACTGTCAGAGAGTGTCAGAGAGTTTCAGAGAGTTTCACAGAGTGTCAGAGAGTGTCAGAGAGTGTCAGAGCGATTCACAGTGCGTCACAGAGTGTCAGAGAGTTTCAGAGAGTATCACAGAGTGTCAGAGAGTGTCAGAGAGTGTCACAGAATGTCACAGAGTGTCAGAGAGTGTCAGAGAGTGTCACAGTGTGTCACAGAGTGTCAGAGAGTGTCAGAGAGTTTCAGAGAGAGTCAGATCGTGTCAGAGAGTGTCAGAGAGTTTCAGAGAGTGTCAGAGATTGTCTGAGAGTGTCAGAGAGTGTCAAAGAGTTTCAGAGAGTGTCAGAGAGTGTCAGAGAGTTTCTGAGATTTTCTGAGACTTTCAGAGGGTGTCAAGAGTTTCAGAGAGTGTCAGAGAGTGTCAGAGAGTGACAGAGAGTTTCAGAGAATTGTCAGAGAGTTTCAGAGAGTGTCAGAGAGTGTCAGAGAGTTTCAGAGTGTTTCAGAGAAGGTCAGAGAGTGTCAGAGAGGGTCTGCGAGTGTCAGAGACTGTCAGAGAGTTTCAGAGAGTGTCAGAGAGAGTCAGAGAGTGTCAGAGTGTTTCGGAGAGTGTCAGAGAGTTTCAGAGAGTGTTACAGAGTTTCAGAGAGTGTTAGAGAGTTTCAGAGAGTTTCAGAGAGTGTCAGAAAGTTTCAGAGAGTTTCAGAGAGTATCCGAAAGTTTCAGAGAGTGTCAGATAGTGTGACAGAGTTTCAGAGAGTGTCAGAGAGTTTCAGAGAGCTTCAGAGAGCGTCAGAGAGTTTCAGAGAGTGTCAGCGAGTTTCAGAGAGTTGCAGAGAGTGTCACAGAGTGTCAGAGAGGGTCAGAGAGTTTCAGAGAGTTTCAGTGAGTGTCAAAGAGTTTCAGAGAGTGTCAGAGAGTTTCAGAGATTTTCTGAAAGTGTCAGAGAGTGCCATTGAGCTTCTGAGTGTTTCTGATTGTGTCGGAGAGTGTCAGAGAGTGTCAGAGTGTTTCAGGGAGTGTCACAAAGTGTCAGAGAGTGTCAGAGAGGGTCAGAGAGCTTCAGAGAGTGATAGAGAGTGTCTGAGAGTTTCAAAGAGTTTCAGCGAGTGTCAAAGAGTTTCAGAGAGTATCAGAGAATGTCAGAAAGTGTCAGAGAGTGTCTGAGAGTGTCAGAGAGTGTCGGAGAGTTTCAGAGAGTGTCAGAAAGTGTGTTAGAGTTTCAGAGAGTGTCTGAGAGTTTCAGAGAGTGTCTGAGCGTGTCAGAGATTGCCAGAGAGATTCTGAGAGCTTCTGATTATGTCAGAGGGTGTCAGAGAGTTTCAGAGAGTGTCACAGGCTGTCAGAGAGTGTCAGAGAGATTGCAGAGAGTGTCAGAGAGTGTCAGTGAGCTTCAGAGAGTGTCAGAGTGCTTCAGAGAGTGTCAGACAGTGTCAGATAGAGACAGAGAGTTTCAGTGAGTGTCAGAGAGTTTCAGAGAGTTTCAGAGAATGTCAGAAAGTGTCAGAGAGTGTCTGAGAGTGTCAGAGAGTGACAGAGAGTTTCAGACAGTTTCACAGAGTGTCAGAGAGTGTCAGAGAATGTCGGAGAGTTTCTGAGAGTATCTGTCAGAGTCAGAGAGGTCAGAGAGTTTCACAGTGTGTCACAGAGTGTCAGAGAGTGTCCGAGATTGTCAAAGAGTGTCAGAGAGTGTCAGAGAATGTCAGAGAGTGACAGAGAGTTTCAGAGAGTATCACAGAGTGTCAGAGAGTGTCAGAGTATGTCAGAGAATGTCGGAAAGTTCCTGAGATTATCTGTGAGTGTCAGAGAGTGTCAGAGAGTTTCACAGTGTGTCACAGAGTGTCAGAGAGTGTCCGAGATTGTCATAGAGTGTCAGAGAGTGTCAGAGAATGTCAGAGAGTTTCTGAGAGTATCTGTGAGTGTCAGAGAGTGTCAGAGAGTTTCAGAGAGTTACAGAGAGTTTCTGAGAGTGTCATTGAGCGTCAGAGAGTTTCAGCAAGTTTCAGAGAGTGTCAGATAGTGTCAGAGAGTTTCAGAGAGTGCCACAGAGTGTCAGAGAGTTTCAGAGAGCTTCAGAGAGGGTCAGGGAGTGTCAGAGAGTGTCCGAGAGTTTCAGAGAGTTTCAGAGTTTTTCAGAGAGTGTCAGAGAGTGCCAGTGAGCTTCAGAGAGTGTCAGATTGCTTAAGAGTGTCAGATAGTGTCAGATAGAGACAGAGAGTTTCAGTGAGTGTCAGAGAGTTTCCGAGAGTTTCAGAGAATGTCTGAAAGTGTCAGAGAGTGTCTGAGAGTGTCAGAGAGTGACAGAGAGTTTCAGACAGTTTCACAGAGTGTCAGAGAGTGTCAGAGAATGTCGGAGAGTTTCTGAGAGTATCTGTCAGTGTCAGAGAGGTCAGAGAGTTTCACAGTGTGTCACAGAGTGTCAGAGAGTGTCCGAGATTGTCATAGAGTGTCAGAGAGTGTCAGAGAATGTCAGAGAGTGACAGAGAGTTTCAGAGAGTTTCACAGAGTGTCAGAGAGTGTCAGAGTATGTCAGAGAATGTCGGAAAGTTCCTGAGATTATCTGTGAGTGTCAGAGAGTGTCAGAGAGTTTCACAGTGTGTCACAGAGTGTCAGAGAGTGTCCGAGATTGTCATAGAGTGTCAGAGAGTGTCAGAGAATGTCAGAGAGTTTCTGAGAGTATCTGTGAGTGTCAGAGAGTGTCAGAGAGTTTCAGAGAGTTACAGAGAGTTTCTGAGAGTGTCAGTGAGCGTCAGAGAGTGTCAGCAAGTTTCAGAGAGTGTCAGATAGTGTCAGAGAGTTTCAGAGAGTGCCACAGAGTGTCAGAGAGTTTCAGAGAGCTTCAGAGAGCTTCAGAGAGGGTCAGGGAGTGTCAGAGAGTGTCCGAGAGTTTCAGAGACTTTCAGAGTTTTTCAGAGAGTTTCAGAGAGTGTCAGACAGTGTCTGAGAGTGTCAGAGAGTGTCAAAGAGTTTCAGAGAGTGTCAGAGAGTGTCAGAGAATGTCGGAGAGTTTCTGAGAGTATCTGTGAGTGTAAGAGAGTGTCACAGAGTGTTAGAGACTGTCAGAGAGTGACAGAGAGTTTCAGAGAGTTTCACAGAGTTTCAGAGAGTGTCAGAGAGTGTCAGAGTATGTCAGAGAATGTCGGGGAGTTTCTGAGATTATCTGTGAGTGTCAGAGAGTTTCACAGTGTGTCACAGAGTGTCAAAAAGTGTCAGAGAGTGTCAGAGAGTTTCGGAGAGTGTCAGAGAGTGTCAGAGAGGTTCAGAGAGTTTCTGAGTGCGTCAGAGAGTGTCAGAGAGTGTCAGAGAGTTTCAGAGAGTTTCACAGAGTGTCAGAGAGTGTCAGAGAGTGTCACAGAATGTCGGGGAGTTTCTGAGATTATCTGTGAGTGTCAGAGAGTTTCACAGTGTGTCACAGAGTGTCAAAAAGTGTCAGAGAGTGTCAGAGAGTTTCGGAGAGTGTCAGAGAGTGTCAGAGAGGTTCAGAGAGTTTCTGAGTGCGTCAGAGAGTGTCAGAGAGTGTCAGAGAGTTTCAGAGAGTTTCACAGAGTGTCAGAGAGTGTCAGAGAGTGTCACAGAATGTCACAGAGTGTCAGAAAGGGTCAGAGATTGTCACAGTGTGTCACAGAGTGTCAGAGAGTGTCAGAGAGTTTCAGAGAGAGTCAGATCGTGTCAGAGAGTGTCAGAGAGTTTCAGAGAGTGTCAGAGAGTGTCTGAGAGTGTCAGAGAGTGTCAAAGAGTTTCAGAGAATGTCAGAGAGTGTCAGAGAGTTTCTGAGATTTTCTGAGACTTTCAGAGGGTGTCAAGAGTTTCAGAGAGTGTCAGAGAGTGTCAGAGAGTGACAGAGAGTTTCAGAGAATTGTCAGAGAGTTTCAGAGAGTGTCAGAGAGTGTCAGAGAGTTTCAGAGTGTTTCAGAGAAGGTCAGAGAGTGTCAGAGAGGGTCTGCGAGTGTCAGAGACTGTCAGAGAGTTTCAGAGAGTGTCAGAGAGAGTCAGAGAGTGTCAGAGAGTTTCAGAGAGTGTCAGAGAGTGTCTGAGAGTGTCAGAGAGTGTCAAAGAGTTTCAGAGAATGTCAGAGAGTGTCAGAGAGTTTCTGAGATTTTCTGAGACTTTCAGAGGGTGTCAAGAGTTTCAGAGAGTGTCAGAGAGTGTCAGAGAGTGACAGAGAGTTTCAGAGAATTGTCAGAGAGTTTCAGAGAGTGTCAGAGAGTGTCAGAGAGTTTCAGAGTGTTTCAGAGAAGGTCAGAGAGTGTCAGAGAGGGTCTGCGAGTGTCAGAGACTGTCAGAGAGTTTCAGAGAGTGTCAGAGAGAGTCAGAGAGTGTCAGAGTGTTTCAGAGAGTGTCAGCGAGTTTCTGAGAGTGTTACAGAGTTTCAGAGAGTGTTAGAGATTGTCAAAGAGTGTCAGAGAGTGTCAGAGAATGTCAGAGAGTGACAGAGAGTTTCAGAGAGTTTCACAGAGTGTCAGAGAGTGTCAGAGTATGTCAGAGAATGTCGGAAAGTTCCTGAGATTATCTGTGAGTGTCAGAGAGTGTCAGAGAGTTTCACAGTGTGTCACAGAGTGTCAGAGAGTGTCCGAGATTGTCATAGAGTGTCAGAGAGTGTCAGAGAATGTCAGAGAGTTTCTGAGAGTATCTGTGAGTGTCAGAGAGTGTCAGAGAGTTTCAGAGAGTTACAGAGAGTTTCTGAGAGTGTCAGTGAGCGTCAGAGAGTGTCAGCAAGTTTCAGAGAGTGTCAGATAGTGTCAGAGAGTTTCAGAGAGTGCCACAGAGTGTCAGAGAGTTTCAGAGAGCTTCAGAGAGCTTCAGAGAGGGTCAGGGAGTGTCAGAGAGTGTCCGAGAGTTTCAGAGACTTTCAGAGTTTTTCAGAGAGTTTCAGAGAGTGTCAGACAGTGTCTGAGAGTGTCAGAGAGTGTCAAAGAGTTTCAGAGAGTGTCAGAGAGTGTCAGAGAATGTCGGAGAGTTTCTGAGAGTATCTGTGAGTGTAAGAGAGTGTCACAGAGTGTCAGAGACTGTCAGAGAGTGACAGAGAGTTTCACAGAGTTTCACAGAGTGTCAGAGAGTGTCAGAGAGTGTCAGAGTATGTCAGAGAATGTCGGGGAGTTTCTGAGATTATCTGTGAGTGTCAGAGAGTTTCACAGTGTGTCACAGAGTGTCAAAAAGTGTCAGAGAGTGTCAGAGAGTTTCGGAGAGTGTCAGAGAGTGTCAGAGAGGTTCAGAGAGTTTCTGAGTGCGTCAGAGAGTGTCAGAGAGTGTCAGAGAGTTTCAGAGAGTTTCACAGAGTGTCAGAGAGTGTCAGAGAGTGTCAGAGCGATTCACAGTGCGTCACAGAGTGTCAGAGAGTTTCAGAGAGTATCACAGAGTGTCAGAGAGTGTCAGAGAGTGTCACAGAATGTCACAGAGTGTCAGAAAGGGTCAGAGATTGTCACAGTGTGTCACAGAGTGTCAGAGAGTGTCAGAGAGTTTCAGAGAGAGTCAGATCGTGTCAGAGAGTGTCAGAGAGTTTCAGAGAGTGTCAGAGAGTGTCTGAGAGTGTCAGAGAGTGTCAAAGAGTTTCAGAGAATGTCAGAGAGTGTCAGAGAGTTTCTGAGATTTTCTGAGACTTTCAGAGGGTGTCAAGAGTTTCAGAGAGTGTCAGAGAGTGTCAGAGAGTGACAGAGAGTTTCAGAGAATTGTCAGAAAGTTTCAGAGAGTGTCAGAGAGTGTCAGAGAGTTTCAGAGTGTTTCAGAGAAGGTCAGAGAGTGTCAGAGAGGGTCTGCGAGTGTCAGAGACTGTCAGAGAGTTTCAGAGAGTGTCAGAGAGAGTCAGAGAGTGTCAGAGAGTTTCAGAGAGTGTCAGAGAGTGTCTGAGAGTGTCAGAGAGTGTCAAAGAGTTTCAGAGAATGTCAGAGAGTGTCAGAGAGTTTCTGAGATTTTCTGAGACTTTCAGAGGGTGTCAAGAGTTTCAGAGAGTGTCAGAGAGTGTCAGAGAGTGACAGAGAGTTTCAGAGAATTGTCAGAGAGTTTCAGAGAGTGTCAGAGAGTGTCAGAGAGTTTCAGAGTGTTTCAGAGAAGGTCAGAGAGTGTCAGAGAGGGTCTGCGAGTGTCAGAGACTGTCAGAGAGTTTCAGAGAGTGTCAGAGAGAGTCAGAGAGTGTCAGAGTGTTTCAGAGAGTGTCAGAGAGTTTCAGAGAGTGTTACAGAGTTTCAGAGAGTGTTAGAGATTGTCAAAGAGTGTCAGAGAGTGTCAGAGAATGTCAGAGAGTGACAGAGAGTTTCAGAGAGTATCACAGAGTGTCAGAGAGTGTCAGAGTATGTCAGAGAATGTCGGAAAGTTCCTGAGATTATCTGTGAGTGTCAGAGAGTGTCAGAGAGTTTCACAGTGTGTCACAGAGTGTCAGAGAGTGTCCGAGATTGTCATAGAGTGTCAGAGAGTGTCAGAGAATGTCAGAGAGTTTCTGAGAGTATCTGTGAGTGTCAGAGAGTGTCAGAGAGTTTCAGAGAGTTACAGAGAGTTTCTGAGAGTGTCAGTGAGCGTCAGAGAGTGTCAGCAAGTTTCAGAGAGTGTCAGATAGTGTCAGAGAGTTTCAGAGAGTGCCACAGAGTGTCAGAGAGTTTCAGAGAGCTTCAGAGAGCTTCAGAGAGGGTCAGGGAGTGTCAGAGAGTGTCCGAGAGTTTCAGAGAGTTTCAGAGTTTTTCAGAGAGTTTCAGAGAGTGTCAGACAGTGTCTGAGAGTGTCAGAGAGTGTCAAAGAGTTTCAGAGAGTGTCAGAGAGTGTCAGAGAATGTCGGAGAGTTTCTGAGAGTATCTGTGAGTGTAAGAGAGTGTCACAGAGTGTCAGAGACTGTCAGAGAGTGACAGAGAGTTTCAGAGAGTTTCACAGAGTGTCAGAGAGTGTCAGAGAGTGTCAGAGTATGTCAGAGAATGTCGGGGAGTTTCTGAGATTATCTGTGAGTGTCAGAGAGTTTCACAGTGTGTCACAGAGTGTCAAAAAGTGTCAGAGAGTGTCAGAGAGTTTCGGAGAGTGTCAGAGAGTGTCAGAGAGGTTCAGAGAGTTTCTGAGTGCGTCAGAGAGTGTCAGAGAGTTTCAGAGAGTGTCACAGAGTTTCAGAGAGTTTCTGAGAGTTTCAGAGTGTGTCACAGCGTGTCAGAGAGTTTCAGAGAGCTTCAGAGAGTTTTCGAGAGTGTCTGAGAGTTTCAGAGAGTGTCAGAGAGTCGAGAATGTCGGAGAGTTTCTGAGAGTATCTTTGAGTGTAAGTGAGTGTCAGAGGGGTCTGAGAGTTTCTGAGTGTGTCAGGGAGTGTCAGAGTGTGTCAGAGAGTGTCAGATAGTGTCAGAGAGTTTCAGAGAGTTTCACAGAGTGTCAGAGAGTGTCAGAGAGTGTCAGAGCGATTCACAGTGCGTCACAGAGTGTCAGAGAGTTTCAGAGAGTGTCACAGAGTGTCAGAGAGTGTCAGAGAGTGTCACAGAGTATCAGAGAGTGTCAGAGAGTGTCAGAGAGTGTCAGAGGCTGTCAGAGAATGTCGGAGATTTTCTGAGAGCATCTGTGAGTGTCAGGGAGTGTCAGAGAGTTTCACAGTGTGTCACAGAGTGTCAGAGAGCTTCAGAGAGATTCAGAGAGTTTCAGAGATTTTCACAGAGTGTCAGAGACTGTCAGAGAGTGTCAGAGAGTTTCAGAGAGTTTCACAGAGTGTCAGAGAGTGTCAGAGAGTGTCAGAGCGATTCACAGTGCGTCACAGAGTGTCAGAGAGTTTCAGAGAGTATCACAGAGTGTCAGAGAGTGTCAGAGAGTGTCACAGAATGTCACAGAGTGTCAGAGAGTGTCAGAGAGTGTCAGAGAGTGACAGAGAGTTTCAGAGAATTGTCAGAGAGTTTCAGAGAGTGTCAGAGAGTGTCAGAGAGTTTCAGAGTGTTTCAGAGAAGGTCAGAGAGTGTCAGAGAGGGTCTGCGAGTGTCAGAGACTGTCAGAGAGTTTCAGAGAGTGTCAGAGAGAGTCAGAGAGTGTCAGAGTGTTTCGGAGAGTGTCAGAGAGTTTCAGAGAGTGTTACAGAGTTTCAGAGAGTGTTAGAGAGTTTCAGAGAGTTTCAGAGAGTGTCAGAAAGTTTCAGAGAGTTTCAGAGAGTATCCGAAAGTTTCAGAGAGTGTCAGATAGTGTGACAGAGTTTCAGAGAGTGTCAGAGAGTTTCAGAGAGCTTCAGAGAGCGTCAGAGAGTTTCAGAGAGTGTCAGCGAGTTTCAGAGAGTTGCAGAGAGTGTCACAGAGTGTCAGAGAGGGTCAGAGAGTTTCAGAGAGTTTCAGTGAGTGTCAAAGAGTTTCAGAGAGTGTCAGAGAGTTTCAGAGATTTTCTGAAAGTGTCAGAGAGTGCCATTGAGCTTCTGAGTGTTTCTGAGTGTGTCGGAGAGTGTCAGAGAGTGTCAGAGTGTTTCAGGGAGTGTCACAAAGTGTCAGAGAGTGTCAGAGAGGGTCAGAGAGCTTCAGAGAGTGATAGAGAGTGTCTGAGAGTTTCAGAGAGTTTCAGCGAGTGTCAAAGAGTTTCAGAGAGTGTCAGAGAATGTCAGAAAGTGTCAGAGAGTGTCTGAGAGTGTCAGAGAGTGTCGGAGAGTTTCAGAGAGTGTCAGAAAGTGTCAGAGAGTTTCAGAGAGTGTCTGAGAGTTTCAGAGAGTGTCTGAGCGTGTCAGAGATTGCCAGAGAGATTCTGAGAGCTTCTGAGTATGTCAGAGGGTGTCAGAGAGTTTCAGAGAGTTTCAGCGAGTGTCAGAGAGTTTCAGAGAGTTTCAGAGAATGTCAGAAAGTGTCAGAGAGTGTCTGAGAGTGTCAGAGAGTGTCGGAGAGTTTCAGAGAGTGTCAGAAAGTGTCAGAGAGTTTCAGAGAGTGTCTGAGAGTTTCAGAGAGTGTCTGAGCGTGTCAGAGATTGCCAGAGAGATTCTGAGAGCTTCTGAGTATGTCAGAGGGTGTCAGAGAGTTTCAGAGAGTGTCACAGGCTGTCAGAGAGTGTCAGAGAGATTGCAGAGAGTGTCAGAGAGTGTCAGTGAGCTTCAGAGAGTGTCAGAGTGCTTCAGAGAGTGTCAGACAGTGTCAGATAGAGACAGAGAGTTTCAGTGAGTGTCAGAGAGTTTCAGAGAGTTTCAGAGAATGTCAGAAAGTGTCAGAGAGTGTCTGAGAGTGTCAGAGAGTGACAGAGAGTTTCAGACAGTTTCACAGAGTGTCAGAGAGTGTCAGAGAATGTCGGAGAGTTTCTGAGAGTATCTGTCAGAGTCAGAGAGGTCAGAGAGTTTCACAGTGTGTCACAGAGTGTCAGAGAGTGTCCGAGATTGTCAAAGAGTGTCAGAGAGTGTCAGAGAATGTCAGAGAGTGACAGAGAGTTTCAGAGAGTATCACAGAGTGTCAGAGAGTGTCAGAGTATGTCAGAGAATGTCGGAAAGTTCCTGAGATTATCTGTGAGTGTCAGAGAGTGTCAGAGAGTTTCACAGTGTGTCACAGAGTGTCAGAGAGTGTCCGAGATTGTCATAGAGTGTCAGAGAGTGTCAGAGAATGTCAGAGAGTTTCTGAGAGTATCTGTGAGTGTCAGAGAGTGTCAGAGAGTTTCAGAGAGTTACAGAGAGTTTCTGAGAGTGTCATTGAGCGTCAGAGAGTTTCAGCAAGTTTCAGAGAGTGTCAGATAGTGTCAGAGAGTTTCAGAGAGTGCCACAGAGTGTCAGAGAGTTTCAGAGAGCTTCAGAGAGGGTCAGGGAGTGTCAGAGAGTGTCCGAGAGTTTCAGAGAGTTTCAGAGTTTTTCAGAGAGTGTCAGAGAGTGCCAGTGAGCTTCAGAGAGTGTCAGATTGCTTAAGAGTGTCAGATAGTGTCAGATAGAGACAGAGAGTTTCAGTGAGTGTCAGAGAGTTTCCGAGAGTTTCAGAGAATGTCTGAAAGTGTCAGAGAGTGTCTGAGAGTGTCAGAGAGAGACAGAGAGTTTCAGACAGTTTCACAGAGTGTCAGAGAGTGTCAGAGAATGTCGGAGAGTTTCTGAGAGTATCTGTCAGTGTCAGAGAGGTCAGAGAGTTTCACAGTGTGTCACAGAGTGTCAGAGAGTGTCCGAGATTGTCATAGAGTGTCAGAGAGTGTCAGAGAATGTCAGAGAGTGACAGAGAGTTTCAGAGAGTTTCACAGAGTGTCAGAGAGTGTCAGAGTATGTCAGAGAATGTCGGAAAGTTCCTGAGATTATCTGTGAGTGTCAGAGAGTGTCAGAGAGTTTCACAGTGTGTCACAGAGTGTCAGAGAGTGTCCGAGATTGTCATAGAGTGTCAGAGAGTGTCAGAGAATGTCAGAGAGTTTCTGAGAGTATCTGTGAGTGTCAGAGAGTGTCAGAGAGTTTCAGAGAGTTACAGAGAGTTTCTAAGAGTGTCAGTGAGCGTCAGAGAGTGTCAGCAAGTTTCAGAGAGTGTCAGATAGTGTCAGAGAGTTTCAGAGAGTGCCACAGAGTGTCAGAGAGTTTCAGAGAGCTTCAGAGAGCTTCAGAGAGGGTCAGGGAGTGTCAGAGAGTGTCCGAGAGTTTCAGAGACTTTCAGAGTTTTTCAGAGAGTTTCAGAGAGTGTCAGACAGTGTCTGAGAGTGTCAGAGAGTGTCAAAGAGTTTCAGAGAGTGTCAGAGAGTGTCAGAGAATGTCGGAGAGTTTCTGAGAGTATCTGTGAGTGTAAGAGAGTGTCACAGAGTGTTAGAGACTGTCAGAGAGTGACAGAGAGTTTCAGAGAGTTTCACAGAGTGTCAGAGAGTGTCAGAGAGTGTCAGAGTATGTCAGAGAATGTCGGGGAGTTTCTGAGATTATCTGTGAGTGTCAGAGAGTTTCACAGTGTGTCACAGAGTGTCAAAAAGTGTCAGAGAGTGTCAGAGAGTTTCGGAGAGTGTCAGAGAGTGTCAGAGAGGTTCAGAGAGTTTCTGAGTGCGTCAGAGAGTGTCAGAGAGTGTCAGAGAGTTTCAGAGAGTTTCACAGAGTGTCAGAGAGTGTCAGAGAGTGTCACAGAATGTCACAGAGTGTCAGAAAGGGTCAGAGATTGTCACAGTGTGTCACAGAGTGTCAGAGAGTGTCAGAGAGTTTCAGAGAGAGTCAGATCGTGTCAGAGAGTGTCAGAGAGTTTCAGAGAGTGTCAGAGAGTGTCTGAGAGTGTCAGAGAGTGTCAAAGAGTTTCAGAGAATGTCAGAGAGTGTCAGAGAGTTTCTGAGATTTTCTGAGACTTTCAGAGGGTGTCAAGAGTTTCAGAGAGTGTCAGAGAGTGTCAGAGAGTGACAGAGAGTTTCAGAGAATTGTCAGAGAGTTTCAGAGAGTGTCAGAGAGTGTCAGAGAGTTTCAGAGTGTTTCAGAGAAGGTCAGAGAGTGTCAGAGAGGGTCTGTGAGTGTCAGAGACTGTCAGAGAGTTTCAGAGAGTGTCAGAGAGAGTCAGAGAGTGTCAGAGAGTTTCAGAGAGTGTCAGAGAGTGTCTGAGAGTCTCAGAGAGTGTCAAAGAGTTTCAGAGAATGTCAGAGAGTGTCAGAGAGTTTCTGAGATTTTCTGAGACTTTCAGAGGGTGTCAAGAGTTTCAGAGAGTGTCAGAGAGTGTCAGAGAGTGACAGAGAGTTTCAGAGAATTGTCAGAGAGTTTCAGAGAGTGTCAGAGAGTGTCAGAGAGTTTCAGAGTGTTTCAGAGAAGGTCAGAGAGTGTCAGAGAGGGTCTGCGAGTGTCAGAGACTGTCAGAGAGTTTCAGAGAGTGTCAGAGAGAGTCAGAGAGTGTCAGAGTGTTTCAGAGAGTGTCAGCGAGTTTCTGAGAGTGTTACAGAGTTTCAGAGAGTGTTAGAGATTGTCAAAGAGTGTCAGAGAGTGTCAGAGAATGTCAGAGAGTGACAGAGAGTTTCAGAGAGTTTCACAGAGTGTCAGAGAGTGTCAGAGTATGTCAGAGAATGTCGGAAAGTTCCTGAGATTATCTGTGAGTGTCAGAGAGTGTCAGAGAGTTTCACAGTGTGTCACAGAGTGTCAGAGAGTGTCCGAGATTGTCATAGAGTGTCAGAGAGTGTCAGAGAATGTCAGAGAGTTTCTGAGAGTATCTGTGAGTGTCAGAGAGTGTCAGAGAGTTTCAGAGAGTTACAGAGAGTTTCTGAGAGTGTCAGTGAGCGTCAGAGAGTGTCAGCAAGTTTCAGAGAGTGTCAGATAGTGTCAGAGAGTTTCAGAGAGTGCCACAGAGTGTCAGAGAGTTTCAGAGAGCTTCAGAGAGCTTCAGAGAGGGTCAGGGAGTGTCAGAGAGTGTCCGAGAGTTTCAGAGACTTTCAGAGTTTTTCAGAGAGTTTCAGAGAGTGTCAGACAGTGTCTGAGAGTGTCAGAGAGTGTCAAAGAGTTTCAGAGAGTGTCAGAGAGTGTCAGAGAATGTCGGAGAGTTTCTGAGAGTATCTGTGAGTGTAAGAGAGTGTCACAGAGTGTCAGAGACTGTCAGAGAGTGACAGAGAGTTTCACAGAGTTTCACAGAGTGTCAGAGAGTGTCAGAGAGTGTCAGAGTATGTCAGAGAATGTCGGGGAGTTTCTGAGATTATCTGTGAGTGTCAGAGAGTTTCACAGTGTGTCACAGAGTGTCAAAAAGTGTCAGAGAGTGTCAGAGAGTTTCGGAGAGTGTCAGAGAGTGTCAGAGAGGTTCAGAGAGTTTCTGAGTGCGTCAGAGAGTGTCAGAGAGTGTCAGAGAGTTTCAGAGAGTTTCACAGAGTGTCAGAGAGTGTCAGAGAGTGTCAGAGCGATTCACAGTGCGTCACAGAGTGTCAGAGAGTTTCAGAGAGTATCACAGAGTGTCAGAGAGTGTCAGAGAGTGTCACAGAATGTCACAGAGTGTCAGAAAGGGTCAGAGATTGTCACAGTGTGTCACAGAGTGTCAGAGAGTGTCAGAGAGTTTCAGAGAGAGTCAGATCGTGTCAGAGAGTGTCAGAGAGTTTCAGAGAGTGTCAGAGAGTGTCTGAGAGTGTCAGAGAGTGTCAAAGAGTTTCAGAGAATGTCAGAGAGTGTCAGAGAGTTTCTGAGATTTTCTGAGACTTTCAGAGGGTGTCAAGAGTTTCAGAGAGTGTCAGAGAGTGTCAGAGAGTGACAGAGAGTTTCAGAGAATTGTCAGAAAGTTTCAGAGAGTGTCAGAGAGTGTCAGAGAGTTTCAGAGTGTTTCAGAGAAGGTCAGAGAGTGTCAGAGAGGGTCTGCGAGTGTCAGAGACTGTCAGAGAGTTTCAGAGAGTGTCAGAGAGAGTCAGAGAGTGTCAGAGAGTTTCAGAGAGTGTCAGAGAGTGTCTGAGAGTGTCAGAGAGTGTCAAAGAGTTTCAGAGAATGTCAGAGAGTGTCAGAGAGTTTCTGAGATTTTCTGAGACTTTCAGAGGGTGTCAAGAGTTTCAGAGAGTGTCAGAGAGTGTCAGAGAGTGACAGAGAGTTTCAGAGAATTGTCAGAGAGTTTCAGAGAGTGTCAGAGAGTGTCAGAGAGTTTCAGAGTGTTTCAGAGAAGGTCAGAGAGTGTCAGAGAGGGTCTGCGAGTGTCAGAGACTGTCAGAGAGTTTCAGAGAGTGTCAGAGAGAGTCAGAGAGTGTCAGAGTGTTTCAGAGAGTGTCAGAGAGTTTCAGAGAGTGTTACAGAGTTTCAGAGAGTGTTAGAGATTGTCAAAGAGTGTCAGAGAGTGTCAGAGAATGTCAGAGAGTGACAGAGAGTTTCAGAGAGTATCACAGAGTGTCAGAGAGTGTCAGAGTATGTCAGAGAATGTCGGAAAGTTCCTGAGATTATCTGTGAGTGTCAGAGAGTGTCAGAGAGTTTCACAGTGTGTCACAGAGTGTCAGAGAGTGTCCGAGATTGTCATAGAGTGTCAGAGAGTGTCAGAGAATGTCAGAGAGTTTCTGAGAGTATCTGTGAGTGTCAGAGAGTGTCAGAGAGTTTCAGAGAGTTACAGAGAGTTTCTGAGAGTGTCAGTGAGCGTCAGAGAGTGTCAGCAAGTTTCAGAGAGTGTCAGATAGTGTCAGAGAGTTTCAGAGAGTGCCACAGAGTGTCAGAGAGTTTCAGAGAGCTTCAGAGAGCTTCAGAGAGGGTCAGGGAGTGTCAGAGAGTGTCCGAGAGTTTCAGAGAGTTTCAGAGTTTTTCAGAGAGTTTCAGAGAGTGTCAGACAGTGTCTGAGAGTGTCAGAGAGTGTCAAAGAGTTTCAGAGAGTGTCAGAGAGTGTCAGAGAATGTCGGAGAGTTTCTGAGAGTATCTGTGAGTGTAAGAGAGTGTCACAGAGTGTCAGAGACTGTCAGAGAGTGACAGAGAGTTTCAGAGAGTTTCACAGAGTGTCAGAGAGTGTCAGAGAGTGTCAGAGTATGTCAGAGAATGTCGGGGAGTTTCTGAGATTATCTGTGAGTGTCAGAGAGTTTCACAGTGTGTCACAGAGTGTCAAAAAGTGTCAGAGAGTGTCAGAGAGTTTCGGAGAGTGTCAGAGAGTGTCAGAGAGGTTCAGAGAGTTTCTGAGTGCGTCAGAGAGTGTCAGAGAGTTTCAGAGAGTGTCACAGAGTTTCAGAGAGTTTCTGAGAGTTTCAGAGTGTGTCACAGCGTGTCAGAGAGTTTCAGAGAGCTTCAGAGAGTTTTCGAGAGTGTCTGAGAGTTTCAGAGAGTGTCAGAGAGTCGAGAATGTCGGAGAGTTTCTGAGAGTATCTTTGAGTGTAAGTGAGTGTCAGAGGGGTCTGAGAGTTTCTGAGTGTGTCAGGGAGTGTCAGAGAGTGTCAGAGAGTGTCAGATAGTGTCAGAGAGTTTCAGAGAGTTTCACAGAGTGTCAGAGAGTGTCAGAGAGTGTCAGAGCGATTCACAGTGCGTCACAGAGTGTCAGAGAGTTTCAGAGAGTGTCACAGAGTGTCAGAGAGTGTCAGAGAGTGTCACAGAGTATCAGAGAGTGTCAGAGAGTGTCAGAGAGTGTCAGAGGCTGTCAGAGAATGTCGGAGATTTTCTGAGAGCATCTGTGAGTGTCAGGGAGTGTCAGAGAGTTTCACAGTGTGTCACAGAGTGTCAGAGAGCTTCAGAGAGATTCAGAGAGTTTCAGAGATTTTCACAGAGTGTCAGAGACTGTCAGAGAGTGTCAGAGAGTTTCAGAGAGTTTCACAGAGTGTCAGAGAGTGTCAGAGAGTGTCAGAGCGATTCACAGTGCGTCACAGAGTGTCAGAGAGTTTCAGAGAGTATCACAGAGTGTCAGAGAGTGTCAGAGAGTGTCACAGAATGTCACAGAGTGACAGAGAGTGTCAGAGAGTGTCACAGTGTGTCACAGAGTGTCAGAGAGTGTCAGAGAGTTTCAGAGAGAGTCAGATCGTGTCAGAGAGTGTCAGAGAGTTTCAGAGAGTGTCAGAGAGTGTCTGAGAGTGTCAGAGAGTGTCAAAGAGTTTCAGAGAGTGTCAGAGAGTGTCAGAGAGTTTCTGAGATTTTCTGAGACTTTCAGAGGGTGTCAAGAGTTTCAGAAAGTGTCAGAGAGTGTCAGAGAGTGACAGAGAGTTTCAGAGAATTGTCAGAGAGTTTCAGAGAGTGTCAGAGAGTGTCAGAGAGTTTCAGAGTGTTTCAGAGAAGGTCAGAGAGTGTCAGAGAGGGTCTGCGAGTGTCAGAGACTGTCAGAGAGTTTCAGAGAGTGTCAGAGAGAGTCAGAGAGTGTCAGAGTGTTTCAGAGAGTGTCAGAGAGTTTCAGAGAGTGTTACAGAGTTTCAGAGAGTGTTAGAGAGTTTCAGAGAGTTTCAGAGAGTGTCAGAAAGTTTCAGAGAGTTTCAGAGAGTATCCGAAAGTTTCAGAGAGTGTCAGATAGTGTGACAGAGTTTCAGAGAGTGTCAGAGAGTTTCAGAGAGCTTCAGAGAGCGTCAGAGAGTTTCAGAGAGTGTCAGCGAGTTTCAGAGAGTTGCAGAGAGTGTCACAGAGTGTCAGAGAGGGTCAGAGAGTTTCAGAGAGTTTCAGTGAGTGTCAAAGAGTTTCAGAGAGTGTCAGAGAGTTTCAGAGATTTTCTGAAAGTGTCAGAGAGTGCCATTGAGCTTCTGAGTGTTTCTGAGTGTGTCGGAGAGTGTCAGAGAGTGTCAGAGTGTTTCAGGGAGTGTCACAAAGTGTCAGAGAGTGTCAGAGAGTGTCCGAGATTGTCAAAGAGTGTCAGAGAGTGTCAGAGAATGTCAGAGAGTGACAGAGAGTTTCAGAGAGTATCACAGAGTGTCAGAGAGTGTCAGAGTATGTCAGAGAATGTCGGAAAGTTCCTGAGATTATCTGTGAGTGTCAGAGAGTGTCAGAGAGTTTCACAGTGTGTCACAGAGTGTCAGAGAGTGTCCGAGATTGTCATAGAGTGTCAGAGAGTGTCAGAGAATGTCAGAGAGTTTCTGAGAGTATCTGTGAGTGTCAGAGAGTGTCAGAGAGTTTCAGAGAGTTACAGAGAGTTTCTGAGAGTGTCATTGAGCGTCAGAGAGTTTCAGCAAGTTTCAGAGAGTGTCAGATAGTGTCAGAGAGTTTCAGAGAGTGCCACAGAGTGTCAGAGAGTTTCAGAGAGCTTCAGAGAGGGTCAGGGAGTGTCAGAGAGTGTCCGAGAGTTTCAGAGAGTTTCAGAGTTTTTCAGAGAGTGTCAGAGAGTGCCAGTGAGCTTCAGAGAGTGTCAGATTGCTTCAGAGAGTGTCAGATAGTGTCAGATAGAGACAGAGAGATTCAGTGATTGTCAGAGAGTTTCAGAGAGTTTCAGAGAATGTCAGAAAGTGTCAGAGAGTGTCTGAGAGTTTCAGAGAGTGACAGAGAGTTTCAGACAGTTTCACAGAGTGTCAGAGAGTGTCAGAGAATGTCGGAGAGTTTCTGAGAGTATCTGTGAGTGTCAGAGAGGTCAGAGAGTTTCACAGTGTGTCACAGAGTGTCAGAGAGTGTCCGAGATTGTCATAGAGTGTCAGAGAGTGTCAGAGAATGTCAGAGAGTGACAGAGAGTTTCAGAGAGTTTCACAGAGTGTCAGAGAGTGTCAGAGTATGTCAGAGAATGTCGGAAAGTTCCTGAGATTATCTGTGAGTGTCAGAGAGTGACAGAGAGTTTCACAGTGTGTCACAGAGTGTCAGAGAGTGTCCGAGATTGTCATAGAGTGTCAGAGAGTGTCAGAGAATGTCAGAGAGTTTCTGAGAGTATCTGTGAGTGTCAGAGAGTGTCAGAGAGTTTCAGAGAGTTACAGAGAGTTTCTGAGAGTGTCAGTGAGCGTCAGAGAGGGTCAGCAAGTTTCAGAGAGTGTCAGATAGTGTCAGAGAGTTTCAGAGAGTGCCACAGAGTGTCAGGGAGTTTCAGAGAGCTTCAGAGAGGGTCAGGGAGTGTCAGAGAGTGTCCGAGAGTTTCAGAGAGTTTCAGAGTTTTTCAGAGAGTTTCAGAGAGTGTCAGACAGTGTCTGAGAGTGTCAGAGAGTGTCAAAGAGTTTCAGAGAGTGTCAGAGAGTGTCAGAGAATGTCGGAGAGTTTCTGAGAGTATCTGTGAGTGTAAGAGAGTGTCACAGAGTGTCAGAGACTGTCAGAGAGTGACAGAGAGTTTCAGAGAGTTTCACAGAGTGTCAGAGAGTGTCAGAGAGTGTCAGAGTATGTCAGAGAATGTCGGGGAGTTTCTGAGATTATCTGTGAGTGTCAGAGAGTTTCACAGTGTGTCACAGAGTGTCAAAAAGTGTCAGAGAGTGTCAGAGAGTTTCGGAGAGTGTCAGAGAGTGTTAGAGAGGTTCAGAGCGTTTCTGAGTGCGTCAGAGAGTGTCAGAGAGTTTCAGAGAGTTTCTGAGAGTTTCTGAGTGTGTCAGAGAGTGTCAGAGATTGCCCGAGAGTTTCTGAGATTTTCTGAGACTTTCAGAGAGTGTCAAGAGTTTCAGTGAGTGTCACAGACTGTCAGAGAGCGTCAGAGAGATTTCAGAGTGTGTCAGAGAGTGTGGGAGAGCTTCAGAGAATTGTCAGAGAGTTTCAGAGTGTGTCAGAGATTGTCTGAGAGTGTCAGAGAGTGCCAAAGAGTTTCAGAGAGTGTCAGAGAGTGTCTGAGAGTGTCAGAGATTGCCAGAGAGTTTCCGAGATTTTCTGAGACTTTCAGAGAGTTTCAAGAGTTTCAGAGAGTGTCACAGACTGTCAGAGATTTTCAGAGAGCTTCAGAGAGTGTCAGAGAGTGTCAGAGAGTGACAGAGAATTGTCATAGCGTTTCAGAGAGGGTCTGAGAGTGTCAGAGAGTGCCAGAGAGTTTCTGAGTGTTTCAGAGATTGTCAGAGAGTTTCAGAGAGTGTCAGAGAGTGTCAGAGAGTTTCAGATAGTTTCATTGAGTTTCCGAGCGTTTCTGAGAGTGTCAGAGAGTTTCAGAGAGTCTCAGAGAGTGTCAGAGAGTTTCAGAGAGTGTCAAAGAGTTTCAGAGTGTGTCAGAGAGTTTCAGAGAGTGTCAGAGAGTGTCAGAGAGTGTCAGAGAGTGCCAGAGAGCTTCTGAGAGTTTCTGAGTGTGTCGGAGATTGTCAGAGAGTGTCAGAGAGTTTCAGGGAGTGTCACAAAGGGTCAGAGAGTGTCAGAGAGCTTCAGAGAGTTTCAGAGAGCTTCAGAGAGTGTCAGATAGTGTCAGATAGAGACAGAGAGTTTCAGTGAGTGTCAGAGAGTTTCAGAGTGTTTCAGAGAATGTCAGAGAGTGTCAGAGAGTGTCTGAGAGTGTCAGAGAGTTTCAGAGAATGTCGGAGAGTTTCTGAGAGTATCTGTGAGTGTAAGAGAGTGTCACAGAGTGTCAGAGACTGTCAGAGAGTGACAGAGAGTTTCAGAGAGTTTCACAGAGTGTCAGAGAGTGTCAGAGAGTGTCAGAGTATGTCAGAGAATGTCGGGGAGTTTCTGAGATTATCTGTGAGTGTCAGAGAGTTTCACAGTGTGTCACAGAGTGTCAAAAAGTGTCAGAGAGTGTCAGAGAGTTTCGGAGAGTGTCAGAGAGTGTCAGAGAGATTCAGAGAGTTTCTGAGTGCGTCAGAGAGTGTCAGAGAGTTTCAGAGAGTTTCTGAGAGTTTCTGAGTGTGTCAGAGAGTGTCAGAGATAGCAAGAGAGTTTCAGAGATTTTCTGAGACTTTCAGAGAGTGTCAAGAGTTTCAGTGAGTGTCACAGACTGGCAGAGAGTGTCAAAGAGATTGCAGAGAGTGTCAGAGATTGTGGGAGAGCTTCAGAGAATTGTCAGAGAGTTTCAGAGTGTGTCAGAGATTGTCTGAGAGTTTCAGAGAGTGCCAAAGAGTTTCAGAGAGCGTCAGAGAGTGTCTGAGAGTGTCAGAGATTGCCAGAGAGTTTGCGAGATTTTCTGAGACTTTCAGAGAGTTTCAAGAGTTTCAGAGAGTGTCACAGACTGTCAGAGAGTTTCTGAGAGCTTCAGAGAGTGTCAGAGAGTGACAGAGAATTGTCATAGAGTTTCAGAGAGGGTCTGAAAGTGTCAGAGAGTGCCAGAGAGTTTCTGAGTGTTTCAGAGACTGTCAGAGAGTTTCAGAGAGTGTCAGAGAGTGTCAGAGAGTGTCAGAGAGTTTCAGATAGTTTCAGTGAGTTTCCGAGAGTTTCTGCGAGTGTCAGAGAGTTTCAGAGAGTTTCAGAGAGTGTCAGAAAGATTCCGAGAGTTTCAGAGATTGTCAGAAAGTTTCAGAGAGTGTCAGATAGTGTCAGAGAGTGTCAAAGAGTTTCAGAGAGTGTCAGAGAGTGCCAGAGAGTTTCTGAGATTTTCTGAGATTTTCAGAGTGTGTCAAGAGTTTCAGAGAGTGTCACAGACTGTCACAGAGCGTAAGACAGATTGCCGAGAGTGTCAGATGTGTGGGAGAGCTTCAGAGAATTGTCAGAGAGTTTCAGAGTGTGTCACAGATTGTCTGAGAGTGTCAGAGAGTGTCAAAGAGTTTCAGAGAGTGTCAGAGAGTGTCAGAGAGTTTCTGAGATTTTCTGAGACTTTCAGAGAGTGTCAAGAGTTTCAGAGAGTGGCAGAGAGTGACAGAGAGTTTCAGAGAATTGTCAGAGAGTTTCAGAGAGTGTCAGAGAGTGTCAGAGATTTTCTGAGAGTTTCAGAGAAAGTCAGAGAGTTTCAGAGAGTGTCACAGAGTGTCAGAGAGTGTTAGAGAGTTTCAGAGAGTTCCAGAGAGTGTCAGAAGTTTTCAGAGAGTTTCAGAGAGTGTCAGAAAGTTTCAGAGAGTGTCAGATAGTGTCAGAGAGTTTCAGACAGTGTCAGAGAATTTCAGAAAGCTTCAGAGAGCGTCAGAGAGTGTCAGAGAGTGTCGGAGGTGTTCAGAGAGTTTCGGAGAGTGTCAGAGAGTTTCAGAGAGTTGCAGAGAGTGTCAGAGAGTGTCAGAGAGTGTCAGAGAGTTTCAGAGAGTTTCAGAATTTTTCAGAGAGTTTCAGAGAGTGTCAGACAGTGTCTGAGAGTGTCAGAGAGTGTCAAAGAGTTTCAGAGAGTGTCAGAGAGTTTCAGAGAGTGTCAGACAGTGTCTGAGAGTGTCAGAGAGTGTCAAAGAGTTTCAGAGAGTGTCAGAGAGTGTCAAAGAGTTTCAGAGAGTGTCAGAGAGTTTCAGAGAGTGTCAGACAGTGTCTGAGAGTGTCAGAGAGTTTCAAAGAGTTTCAGAGAGTGTCAGAGAGTGTCAAAGAGTTTCAGAGAGTGTCAGAGAGTTTCAGAGAGTGTCAGAGAGTGTCAGAGAGTGCCAGAGAGTTTCTGAGAGTTTCTGAGTGTGTCGGAGATTGTCAGAGAGTGTCAGAGAGTTTCAGGGAGTGTCACAAAGTGTCAGAGAGTGTCAGAGAGCTTCAGAGAGTTTCAGAGAGCTTCAGAGAGTGTCAGATAGTGTCAGATAGAGACAGAGAGTTTCAGTGAGTGTCAGAGTGTTTCAGAGTGTTTCAGAGAATTTCAGAGAGTGTCAGAGAGTGACTGAGAGTGTCAGAGAGTGTCAGGGAATGTCGGAGAGTTTCTGAGAGTATCTGTGAGTGTAAGAGAGTGTCACAGAGTGTCAGAGACTGTCAGAGAGTGACAGAGAGTTTCAGAGAGTTTCACAGAGTGTCAGAGAGTGTCAGAGAGTGTCAGAGTATGTCAGAGAATGTCGGGGAGTTTCTGAGATTATCTGTGAGTGTCAGAGAGTTTCACAGTGTGTCACAGAGTGTCAGAGAGTGTCAGAGAGTGCCAGAGAGTGTCAGAGACTGTCAGAGAATGTCGCAGAATTTCTGAGAGTATCTGTGAGTGTCAGAGAGTGTCAGAGAGTTTCACAGTGTGTCCGAGATTGTCATAGAGTGTCAGAGAGTGTCAGAGAATGTCAGAGAGTTTCTGAGAGTATCTGTGAGTGTCAGAGAGTGTCAGAGAGTTTCAGAGAGTTTCAGAGAGTTTCTGAGAGTGTCAGAGAGTGTCAGAGAGTGTCAGAAAGTTTCAGAGAGTGTCAGATAGTGTCAGAGAGTTTCAGAGAGTGCTACAGAGTGTCAGAGAGTTTGAGAGAGCTTCAGAGAGTTTCAGAGAGTGTCAGACAGTGTCTGAGAGTGTCAGAGAGTGTCAAAGAGTTTCAGAGAGTGTCAGAGAGTGTCCGAGAGTTTCAGAGAGTTTCAGAGAGTGTCAGACAGTGTCTGAGAGTGTCAGAGAGTGTCAACGAGTTTCAGAGAGTGTCAGAGAGTGTTAGAGAGTTTCAGAGATTTTCAGAGAGTGTCAAAGAGTTTCAGAGTGTGTCAGAGAGTTTCAGAGAGTGTCAGAGAGTGTCAGAGAGTGCCAGAGAGTTTCTGAGAGTTTCTGAGTTTGTCGGAGATTGTCAGAGAGTGTCAGAGTGTTTCAGGGAGTGTCAGAAAGTGTCAGAGAGTGTCAGAGAGTTTCAGAGAGTTTCAGAGAGTTTCAGAGAGTGTCAGAGATGGTCAGAGAGTTTCAGAGAGTTTCTGAGAGTGTCACAGCGTTTCAGACAGTTTCAGAGAGCTTCAGAGAGTGTCAGAGAGTGTCTGAGAGTGTCAGAGATTTCCAGAGAGTGTCAGAGTTTGTCAGAGAGTTTCAGAGAGTGTCAGAGAGTTTCAGAGAGTGTCTGAGCGTGTCAGAGATTGCCAGAGAGTTTCTGAGAGTTTCTGAGAGTGTCAGAGAGTGTCACAGCGTTTCAGACAGTTTCAGAGAGCTTCAGAGAGTGTCAGAGAGTGTCTGAGAGTTTCAGAGAGTTTCAGAGAGTGTCAAAGAGTTTCAGAGAGTGTCAGAGAGTGTCAGAGAGTGTCGGAGAGTTCCAGAGAGTATCAGAGAGTATCAGAGAGTTTCAGAGAGTGTCAGAGAGTTTCAGAGAGTGTCTGAGCGTGTCACAGCGTTTCAGACAGTTTCAGAGAGCTTCAGAGAGTGTCAGAGAGTGTCTGAGAGTTTCAGAGAGTTTCAGAGAGTGTCAAAGAGTTTCAGAGAGTGTCAGAGAGTGTCAGAGAGTGTCGGAGAGTTCCAGAGAGTATCAGAGAGTGTCAGAGAGTTTCAGAGAGTGTCAGAGAGTTTCAGAGAGTGTCTGAGCGTGTCAGAGATTGCCAGAGAGTTTCTGAGAGTTTCTGAGAGTTTCAGAGAATGTCAGAGAGCTTCAGAGTGTTTCAGAGAGTTTCAGAGAGCTTCCGAGAGTGTCAGAGAGTGTCAGATAGTTTCAGAGAGTTTCACAGAGTGTCAGAGAGTTTCAGAGAGCGTCAGAGAGTGTCAGAGAGTGTCAGAGAATGTCGGAGAGTTTCTGAGAGTATCTGTGAGTGTCAGAGAGAGTCAGAGAGTTTCACAGTGTGTCACAGATTGTCAGAGAGTTTCAGAGAGTGTCAGAGAATGTCTGAGAGTGTCAGAGACTGTCAGAGAATGTCGGAGAGTTTCTGAGAGTGTCAGTGACTGTCTGAGAGTGTCAAAGAGATTCAGAGAGTGGCAGAGATGGTCAGAGAGTTTCAGAGAGCTTCAGAGAGGGTCAGGGAGTGTCAGAGTGTGTCCGAGAGATTCAGAGAGTTTCAGAGAGTTTCAGAGAGTGTCAGAGAGTGTCAGCGAGTTTCAGAGAGTTGCAGAGAGTGTCACAGAGTGTCAGAGAGGGTCAGAGAGTTTCAGAGAGTTTCAGTGAGTGTCAAAGAGTTTCAGAGAGTGTCAGAGAGTTTCAGAGATTTTCTGAAAGTGTCAGAGAGTGCCATTGAGCTTCTGAGTGTTTCTGAGTGTGTCGGAGAGTGTCAGAGAGTGTCAGAGTGTTTCAGGGAGTGTCACAAAGTGTCAGAGAGTGTCAGAGAGTGTCCGAGATTGTCAAAGAGTGTCAGAGAGTGTCAGAGAATGTCAGAGAGTGACAGAGAGTTTCAGAGAGTATCACAGAGTGTCAGAGAGTGTCAGAGTATGTCAGAGAATGTCGGAAAGTTCCTGAGATTATCTGTGAGTGTCAGAGAGTGTCAGAGAGTTTCACAGTGTGTCACAGAGTGTCAGAGAGTGTCCGAGATTGTCATAGAGTGTCAGAGAGTGTCAGAGAATGTCAGAGAGTTTCTGAGAGTATCTGTGAGTGTCAGAGAGTGTCAGAGAGTTTCAGAGAGTTACAGAGAGTTTCTGAGAGTGTCATTGAGCGTCAGAGAGTTTCAGCAAGTTTCAGAGAGTGTCAGATAGTGTCAGAGAGTTTCAGAGAGTGCCACAGAGTGTCAGAGAGTTTCAGAGAGCTTCAGAGAGTGTCACAGAGTGTCAGAGAGTGTCAGAGAGTGTCACAGAGTATCAGAGAGTGTCAGAGAGTGTCAGAGAGTGTCAGAGGCTGTCAGAGAATGTCGGAGATTTTCTGAGAGCATCTGTGAGTGTCAGGGAGTGTCAGAGAGTTTCACAGTGTGTCACAGAGTGTCAGAGAGCTTCAGAGAGATTCAGAGAGTTTCAGAGATTTTCACAGAGTGTCAGAGACTGTCAGAGAGTGTCAGAGAGTTTCAGAGAGTTTCACAGAGTGTCAGAGAGTGTCAGAGAGTGTCAGAGCGATTCACAGTGCGTCACAGAGTGTCAGAGAGTTTCAGAGAGTATCACAGAGTGTCAGAGAGTGTCAGAGAGTGTCACAGAATGTCACAGAGTGTCAGAGAGTGTCAGAGAGTGTCACAGTGTGTCACAGAGTGTCAGAGAGTGTCAGAGAGTTTCAGAGAGAGTCAGATCGTGTCAGAGAGTGTCAGAGAGTTTCAGAGAGTGTCAGAGAGTGTCTGAGAGTGTCAGAGAGTGTCAAAGAGTTTCAGAGAGTGTCAGAGAGTGTCAGAGAGTTTCTGAGATTTTCTGAGACTTTCAGAGGGTGTCAAGAGTTTCAGAAAGTGTCAGAGAGTGTCAGAGAGTGACAGAGAGTTTCAGAGAATTGTCAGAGAGTTTCAGAGAGTGTCAGAGAGTGTCAGAGAGTTTCAGAGTGTTTCAGAGAAGGTCAGAGAGTGTCAGAGAGGGTCTGCGAGTGTCAGAGACTGTCAGAGAGTTTCAGAGAGTGTCAGAGAGAGTCAGAGAGTGTCAGAGTGTTTCAGAGAGTGTCAGAGAGTTTCAGAGAGTGTTACAGAGTTTCAGAGAGTGTTAGAGAGTTTCAGAGAGTTTCAGAGAGTGTCAGAAAGTTTCAGAGAGTTTCAGAGAGTATCCGAAAGTTTCAGAGAGTGTCAGATAGTGTGACAGAGTTTCAGAGAGTGTCAGAGAGTTTCAGAGAGTGTCAGCGAGTTTCAGAGAGTTGCAGAGAGTGTCACAGAGTGTCAGAGAGGGTCAGAGAGTTTCAGAGAGTTTCAGTGAGTGTCAAAGAGTTTCAGAGAGTGTCAGAGAGTTTCAGAGATTTTCTGAAAGTGTCAGAGAGTGCCATTGATCTTCTGAGTGTTTCTGAGTGTGTCGGAGAGTGTCAGAGAGTGTCAGAGTGTTTCAGGGAGTGTCACAAAGTGTCAGAGAGTGTCAGAGAGTGTCCGAGATTGTCAAAGAGTGCCAGAGAGTGTCAGAGAATGTCAGAGAGTGACAGAGAGTTTCAGAGAGTATCACAGAGTGTCAGAGAGTGTCAGAGTATGTCAGAGAATGTCGGAAAGTTCCTGAGATTATCTGTGAGTGTCAGAGAGTGTCAGAGAGTTTCACAGTTTGTCACAGAGTGTCAGAGAGTGTCCGAGATTGTCATAGAGTGTCAGAGAGTGTCAGAGAATGTCAGAGAGTTTCTGAGAGTATCTGTGAGTGTCAGAGAGTGTCAGAGAGTTTCAGAGAGTTACAGAGAGTTTCTGAGAGTGTCATTGAGCGTCAGAGAGTTTCAGCAAGTTTCAGAGAGTGTCAGATAGTGTCAGAGAGTTTCAGAGAGTGCCACAGAGTGTCAGAGAGTTTCAGAGAGCTTCAGAGAGTGTCACAGAGTGTCAGAGAGTGTCAGAGAGTGTCACAGAGTATCAGAGAGTGTCAGAGAGTGTCAGAGAGTGTCAGAGGCTGTCAGAGAATGTCGGAGATTTTCTGAGAGCATCTGTGAGTGTCAGGGAGTGTCAGAGAGTTTCACAGTGTGTCACAGAGTGTCAGAGAGCTTCAGAGAGATTCAGAGAGTTTCAGAGATTTTCACAGAGTGTCAGAGACTGTCAGAGAGTGTCAGAGAGTTTCACAGAGTGTCAGAGAGTGTCAGAGAGTGTCAGAGCGATTCACAGTGCGTCACAGAGTGTCAGAGAGTTTCAGAGAGTATCACAGAGTGTCAGAGAGTGTCAGAGAGTGTCACAGAATGTCACAGAGTGTCAGAGAGTGTCAGAGAGTGTCACAGTGTGTCACAGAGTGTCAGAGAGTGTCAGAGAGTTTCAGAGAGAGTCAGATCGTGTCAGAGAGTGTCAGAGAGTTTCAGAGAGTGTCAGAGAGTGTCTGAGAGTGTCAGAGAGTGTCAAAGAGTTTCAGAGAGTGTCAGAGAGTGTCAGAGAGTTTCTGAGATTTTCTGAGACTTTCAGAGGGTGTCAAGAGTTTCAGAAAGTGTCAGAGAGTGTCAGAGAGTGACAGAGAGTTTCAGAGAATTGTCAGAGAGTTTCAGAGAGTGTCAGAGAGTGTCAGAGAGTTTCAGAGTGTTTCAGAGAAGGTCAGAGAGTGTCAGAGAGGGTCTGCGAGTGTCAGAGACTGTCAGAGAGTTTCAGAGAGTGTCAGAGAGAGTCAGAGAGTGTCAGAGTGTTTCAGAGAGTGTCAGAGAGTTTCAGAGAGTGTTACAGAGTTTCAGAGAGTGTTAGAGAGTTTCAGAGAGTTTCAGAGAGTGTCAGAAAGTTTCAGAGAGTTTCAGAGAGTATCCGAAAGTTTCAGAGAGTGTCAGATAGTGTGACAGAGTTTCAGAGAGTGTCAGAGAGTTTCAGAGAGCTTCAGAGAGCGTCAGAGAGTTTCAGAGAGTGTCAGCGAGTTTCAGAGAGTTGCAGAGAGTGTCACAGAGTGTCAGAGAGGGTCAGAGAGTTTCAGAGAGTTTCAGTGAGTGTCAAAGAGTTTCAGAGAGTGTCAGAGAGTTTCAGAGATTTTCTGAAAGTGTCAGAGAGTGCCATTGAGCTTCTGAGTGTTTCTGAGTGTGTCGGAGAGTGTCAGAGAGTGTCAGAGTGTTTCAGGGAGTGTCACAAAGTGTCAGAGAGTGTCAGAGAGTGTCCGAGATTGTCAAAGAGTGTCAGAGAGTGTCAGAGAATGTCAGAGAGTGACAGAGAGTTTCAGAGAGTATCACAGAGTGTCAGAGAGTGTCAGAGTATGTCAGAGAATGTCGGAAAGTTCCTGAGATTATCTGTGAGTGTCAGAGAGTGTCAGAGAGTTTCACAGTGTGTCACAGAGTGTCAGAGAGTGTCCGAGATTGTCATAGAGTGTCAGAGAGTGTCAGGGAATGTCAGAGAGTTTCTGAGAGTATCTGTGAGTGTCAGAGAGTGTCAGAGAGTTTCAGAGAGTTACAGAGAGTTTCTGAGAGTGTCATTGAGCGTCAGAGAGTTTCAGCAAGTTTCAGAGAGTGTCAGATAGTGTCAGAGAGTTTCAGAGAGTGCCACAGAGTGTCAGAGAGTTTCAGAGAGCTTCAGAGAGGGTCAGGGAGTGTCAGAGAGTGTCCGAGAGTTTCAGAGAGTTTCAGAGTTTTTCAGAGAGTGTCAGAGAGTGCCAGTGAGCTTCAGAGAGTGTCAGATTGCTTCAGAGAGTGTCAGATAGTGTCAGATAGAGACAGAGAGATTCAGTGAGTGTCAGAGAGTTTCAGAGAGTTTCAGAGAATGTCAGAAAGTGTCAGAGAGTGTCTGAGAGTGTCAGAGAGTGACAGAGAGTTTCAGACAGTTTCACAGAGTGTCAGAGAGTGTCAGAGAATGTCGGAGAGTTTCTGAGAGTATCTGTGAGTGTCAGAGAGGTCAGAGAGTTTCACAGTGTGTCACAGAGTGTCAGAGAGTGTCCGAGATTGTCATAGAGTGTCAGAGAGTGTCAGAGAATGTCAGAGAGTGACAGAGAGTTTCAGAGAGTTTCACAGAGTGTCAGAGAGTGTCAGAGTATGTCAGAGAATGTCGGAAAGTTCCTGAGATTATCTGTGAGTGTCAGAGAGTGACAGAGAGTTTCACAGTGTGTCACAGAGTGTCAGAGAGTGTCCGAGATTGTCATAGAGTGTCAGAGAGTGTCAGAGAATGTCAGAGAGTTTCTGAGAGTATCTGTGAGTGTCAGAGAGTGTCAGAGAGTTTCAGAGAGTTACAGAGAGTTTCTGAGAGTGTCAGTGAGCGTCAGAGAGTGTCAGCAAGTTTCAGAGAGTGTCAGATAGTGTCAGAGAGTTTCAGAGAGTGCCACAGAGTGTCAGGGAGTTTCAGAGAGCTTCAGAGAGGGTCAGGGAGTGTCAGAGAGTGTCCGAGAGTTTCAGAGAGTTTCAGAGTTTTTCAGAGAGTTTCAGAGAGTGTCAGACAGTGTCTGAGAGTGTCAGAGAGTGTCAAAGAGTTTCAGAGAGTGTCAGAGAGTGTCAGAGAATGTCGGAGAGTTTCTGAGAGTATCTGTGAGTGTAAGAGAGTGTCACAGAGTGTCAGAGACTGTCAGAGAGTGACAGAGAGTTTCAGAGAGTTTCACAGAGTGTCAGAGAGTGTCAGAGAGTGTCAGAGTATGTCAGAGAATGTCGGGGAGTTTCTGAGATTATCTGTGAGTGTCAGAGAGTTTCACAGTGTGTCACAGAGTGTCAAAAAGTGTCAGAGAGTGTCAGAGAGTTTCGGAGAGTGTCAGAGAGTGTCAGAGAGGTTCAGAGAGTTTCTGAGTGCGTCAGAGAGTGTCAGAGAGTTTCAGAGAGTTTCTGAGAGTTTCTGAGTGTGTCAGAGAGTGTCAGAGATTGCCCGAGAGTTTCTGAGATTTTCTGAGACTTTCAGAGAGTGTCAAGAGTTTCAGTGAGTGTCACAGACTGTCAGAGAGCGTCAGAGAGATTTCAGAGTGTGTCAGAGAGTGTGGGAGAGCTTCAGAGAATTGTCAGAGAGTTTCAGAGTGTGTCAGAGATTGTCTGAGAGTTTCAGAGAGTGCCAAAGAGTTTCAGAGAGTGTCAGAGAGTGTCTGAGAGTGTCAGAGATTGCCAGAGAGTTTCCGAGATTTTCTGAGACTTTCAGAGAGTTTCAAGAGTTTCAGAGAGTGTCACAGACTGTCAGAGATTTTCAGAGAGCTTCAGAGAGTGTCAGAGAGTGTCAGAGAGTGACAGAGAATTGTCATAGCGTTTCAGAGAGGGTCTGAGAGTGTCAGAGAGTGCCAGAGAGTTTCTGAGTGTTTCAGAGATTGTCAGAGAGTTTCAGAGATTGTCAGAGAGTGTCAGAGAGTTTCAGATAGTTTCATTGAGTTTCCGAGCGTTTCTGAGAGTGTCAGAGAGTTTCAGAGAGTCTCAGAGAGTGTCAGAGAGTTTCAGAGAGTGTCAAAGAGTTTCAGAGTGTGTCAGAGAGTTTCAGAGAGTGTCAGAGAGTGTCAGAGAGTGTCAGAGAGTGCCAGAGAGCTTCTGAGAGTTTCTGAGTGTGTCGGAGATTGTCAGAGAGTGTCAGAGAGTTTCAGGGAGTGTCACAAAGGGTCAGAGAGTGTCAGAGAGCTTCAGAGAGTTTCAGAGAGCTTCAGAGAGTGTCAGATAGTGTCAGATAGAGACAGAGAGTTTCAGTGAGTGTCAGAGAGTTTCAGAGTGTTTCAGAGAATGTCAGAGAGTGTCAGAGAGTGTCTGAGAGTGTCAGAGAGTTTCAGAGAATGTCGGAGAGTTTCTGAGAGTATCTGTGAGTGTAAGAGAGTGTCACAGAGTGTCAGAGACTGTCAGAGAGTGACAGAGAGTTTCAGAGAGTTTCACAGAGTGTCAGAGAGTGTCAGAGAGTGTCAGAGTATGTCAGAGAATGTCGGGGAGTTTCTGAGATTATCTGTGAGTGTCAGAGAGTTTCACAGTGTGTCACAGAGTGTCAAAAAGTGTCAGAGAGTGTCAGAGAGTTTCGGAGAGTGTCAGAGAGTGTCAGAGAGATTCAGAGAGTTTCTGAGTGCGTCAGAGAGTGTCAGAGAGTTTCAGAGAGTTTCTGAGAGTTTCTGAGTGTGTCAGAGAGTGTCAGAGATAGCAAGAGAGTTTCAGAGATTTTCTGAGACTTTCAGAGAGTGTCAAGAGTTTCAGTGAGTGTCACAGACTGGCAGAGAGTGTCAAAGAGATTGCAGAGAATGTCAGAGATTGTGGGAGAGCTTCAGAGAATTGTCAGAGAGTTTCAGAGTGTGTCAGAGATTGTCTGAGAGTTTCAGAGAGTGCCAAAGAGTTTCAGAGAGCGTCAGAGAGTGTCTGAGAGTGTCAGAGATTGCCAGAGAGTTTGCGAGATTTTCTGAGACTTTCAGAGAGTTTCAAGAGTTTCAGAGAGTGTCACAGACTGTCAGAGAGTTTCTGAGAGCTTCAGAGAGTGTCAGAGAGTGACAGAGAATTGTCATAGAGTTTCAGAGAGGGTCTGAAAGTGTCAGAGAGTGCCAGAGAGTTTCTGAGTGTTTCAGAGATTGTCAGAGAGTTTCAGAGAGTGTCAGAGAGTGTCAGAGAGTGTCAGAGAGTGTCAGAGAGTTTCAGATAGTTTCAGTGAGTTTCCGTGAGTTTCTGCGAGTGTCAGAGAGTTTCAGAGAGTTTCAGAGAGTGTCAGAAAGATTCCGAGAGTTTCAGAGATTGTCAGAAAGTTTCAGAGAGTGTCAGATAGTGTCAGAGAGTGTCAAAGAGTTTCAGAGAGTGTCAGAGAGTGCCAGAGAGTTTCTGAGATTTTCTGAGATTTTCAGAGTGTGTCAAGAGTTTCAGAGAGTGTCACAGACTGTCACAGAGCGTAAGACAGATTGCCGAGAGTGTCAGATGTGTGGGAGAGCTTCAGAGAATTGTCAGAGAGTTTCAGAGTGTGTCACAGATTGTCTGAGAGTGTCAGAGAGTGTCAAAGAGTTTCAGAGAGTGTCAGAGAGTGTCAGAGAGTTTCTGAGATTTTCTGAGACTTTCAGAGAGTGTCAAGAGTTTCAGAGAGTGGCAGAGAGTGACAGAGAGTTTCAGAGAATTGTCAGAGAGTTTCAGAGAGTGTCAGAGAGTGTCAGAGATTTTCTGAGTGTTTCAGAGAAAGTCAGAGAGTTTCAGAGAGTGTCACAGAGTGTCAGAGAGTGTTAGAGAGTTTCAGAGAGTTCCAGAGAGTGTCAGAAGTTTTCAGAGAGTTTCAGAGAGTGTCAGAAAGTTTCAGAGAGTGTCAGATAGTGTCAGAGAGTTTCAGACAGTGTCAGAGAATTTCAGAAAGCTTCAGAGAGCGTCAGAGAGTGTCAGAGAGTGTCGGAGGTGTTCAGAGAGTTTCGGAGAGTGTCAGAGAGTTTCAGAGAGTTGCAGAGAGTGTCAGAGAGTGTCAGAGAGTGTCAGAGAGTTTCAGAGAGTTTCAGAATTTTTCAGAGAGTTTCAGAGAGTGTCAGACAGTGTCTGAGAGTGTCAGAGAGTGTCAAAGAGTTTCAGAGAGTGTCAGAGAGTTTCAGAGAGTGTCAGACAGTGTCTGAGAGTGTCAGAGAGTGTCAAAGAGTTTCAGAGAGTGTCAGAGAGTGTCAAAGAGTTTCAGAGAGTGTCAGAGAGTTTCAGAGAGTGTCAGACAGTGTCTGAGAGTGTCAGAGAGTTTCAAAGAGTTTCAGAGAGTGTCAGAGAGTGTCAAAGAGTTTCAGAGAGTGTCAGAGAGTTTCAGAGAGTGTCAGAGAGTGTCAGAGAGTGCCAGAGAGTTTCTGAGAGTTTCTGAGTGTGTCGGAGATTGTCAGAGAGTGTCAGAGAGTTTCAGGGAGTGTCACAAAGTGTCAGAGAGTGTCAGAGAGCTTCAGAGAGTTTCAGAGAGCTTCAGAGAGTGTCAGATAGTGTCAGATAGAGACAGAGAGTTTCAGTGAGTGTCAGAGTGTTTCAGAGTGTTTCAGAGAATTTCAGAGAGTGTCAGAGAGTGACTGAGAGTGTCAGAGAGTGTCAGGGAATGTCGGAGAGTTTCTGAGAGTATCTGTGAGTGTAAGAGAGTGTCACAGAGTGTCAGAGACTGTCAGAGAGTGACAGAGAGTTTCAGAGAGTTTCACAGAGTGTCAGAGAGTGTCAGAGAGTGTCAGAGTATGTCAGAGAATGTCGGGGAGTTTCTGAGATTATCTGTGAGTGTCAGAGAGTTTCACAGTGTGTCACAGAGTGTCAGAGAGTGTCAGAGAGTGCCAGAGAGTGTCAGAGACTGTCAGAGAATGTCGCAGAATTTCTGAGAGTATCTGTGAGTGTCAGAGAGTGTCAGAGAGTTTCACAGTGTGTCCGAGATTGTCATAGAGTGTCAGAGAGTGTCAGAGAATGTCAGAGAGTTTCTGAGAGTATCTGTGAGTGTCAGAGAGTGTCAGAGAGTTTCAGAGAGTTTCAGAGAGTTTCTGAGAGTGTCAGAGAGTGTCAGAGAGTGTCAGAAAGTTTCAGAGAGTGTCAGATAGTGTCAGAGAGTTTCAGAGAGTGCTACAGAGTGTCAGAGAGTTTCAGAGAGCTTCAGAGAGTTTCAGAGAGTGTCAGACAGTGTCTGAGAGTGTCAGAGAGTGTCAAAGAGTTTCAGAGAGTGTCAGAGAGTGTCCGAGAGTTTCAGAGAGTTTCAGAGAGTGTCAGACAGTGTCTGAGAGTGTCAGAGAGTGTCAACGAGTTTCAGAGAGTGTCAGAGAGTGTTAGAGAGTTTCAGAGATTTTCAGAGAGTGTCAAAGAGTTTCAGAGTGTGTCAGAGAGTTTCAGAGAGTGTCAGAGAGTGTCAGAGAGTGCCAGAGAGTTTCTGAGAGTTTCTGAGTTTGTCGGAGATTGTCAGAGTGTTTCAGGGAGTGTCAGAAAGTGTCAGAGAGTGTCAGAGAGTTTCAGAGAGTTTCAGAGAGTGTCAGAGATGGTCAGAGAGTTTCAGAGAGTTTCTGAGAGTGTCACAGCGTTTCAGACAGTTTCAGAGAGCTTCAGAGAGCGTCAGAGAGTGTCAGAGAGTGTCTGAGAGTGTCAGAGATTTCCAGAGAGTGTCAGAGTTTGTCAGAGAGTTTCAGAGAGTGTCAGAGAGTTTCAGAGAGTGTCTGAGCGTGTCAGAGATTGCCAGAGAGTTTCTGAGAGTTTCTGAGAGTGTCAGAGAGTGTCACAGCGTTTCAGACAGTTTCAGAGAGCTTCAGAGAGTGTCAGAGAGTGTCTGAGAGTTTCAGAGAGTTTCAGGGAGTGTCAAAGAGTTTCAGAGAGTGTCAGAGAGTGTCAGAGAGTGTCGGAGAGTTCCAGAGAGTATCAGAGAGTATCAGAGAGTTTCAGAGAGTGTCAGAGAGTTTCAGAGAGTGTCTGAGCGTGTCACAGCGTTTCAGACAGTTTCAGAGAGCTTCAGAGAGTGTCAGAGAGTGTCTGAGAGTTTCAGAGAGTTTCAGAGAGTGTCAAAGAGTTTCAGAGAGTGTCAGAGAGTGTCAGAGAGTGTCGGAGAGTTCCAGAGAGTATCAGAGAGTGTCAGAGAGTTTCAGAGAGTGTCAGAGAGTTTCAGAGAGTGTCTGAGCGTGTCAGAGATTGCCAGAGAGTTTCTGAGAGTTTCTGAGAGTTTCAGAGAGTGTCAGAGAGCTTCAGAGTGTTTCAGAGAGTTTCAGAGAGCTTCCGAGAGTGTCAGAGAGTGTCAGATAGTTTCAGAGAGTTTCACAGAGTGTCAGAGAGTGTCAGAGAGTTTCAGAGAGCGTCAGAGAGTGTCAGAGAGTGTCAGAGAATGTCGGAGAGTTTCTGAGAGTATCTGTGAGTGTCAGAGAGAGTCAGAGAGATTCACAGTGTGTCACAGATTGTCAGAGAGTTTCAGAGAGTGTCAGAGAATGTCTGAGAGTGTCAGAGACTGTCAGAGAATGTCGGAGAGTTTCTGAGTGTGTCAGTGACTGTCTGAGAGTGTCAAAGAGATTCAGAGAGTGGCAGAGATGGTCAGAGAGTTTCAGAGAGCTTCAGAGAGGGTCAGTGAGTGTCAGAGTGTGTCCGAGAGATTCAGAGAGTTTCAGAGAGTTTCAGAGAGTGTCAGAGAGTTTCAGAGAGTTTCAGAAAGTGTCAGAGAGTGTCAAAGAGTGTCAGAGAGTTTCAGAGAGTGTCAGAGAGTGTCAGAGAGTGCCAGAGAGTTTCTGAGAGTTTCTGAGTGTGTCGGAGATTGTCAGAGAGTGTCAGAGGTTTTCAGGGAGTGTCACAATGTGTCAGAGAGTGTCAGAGAGTGTCAGAGAGCTTCAGAGAGTTTCAGAGAGTGTCATAGAGTTTCAGATAGTGACAGAGTGTTTCAGAGAGTGTCAGATAGTGTCAGATAGAGACAAAGATTTTCAGTGAGTGGCAGAGAGTTTCAGAGAATGTCAGAGAGTGTCAGAGAGTGTCAGAGAATGTCGGAGAGTTTCTGAGAGTATCTGTGAGTGTAAGAGAGTGTCACACAGTGTCAGAGATTGTCAGAGAGTGACAGAGAGTTTCAGAGAGTTTCACAGAGTGTCAGAGAGTGTCAGAGAGTGTCAGAGAGTGTCAGAGTATGTCAGAGAATGTCGGAGAATTTCTGAGATTATCAGTGAGTGTCAGAGAGTGTCAGAGAGTTTCACAGTGTGTCACAGAGTGTCAGAGACTGTCAGACTGTCAGAGAGTGTCAGAGCGTTTCACAGTGTGTCCGTGATTGTCATAGAGTGTTAGAGAGTGTCAGAGAATGTCAGAGTGTTTCTGAGAGTATCTGTGAGTGTCAGAGAGTGTCAGAGAGTTTCAGAGAGTTTCAGAGAGTTTCTGAGAGTGTCAGAGAGTGTCAGAAAGTTTCAGAGAGTGTCAGATAGTGTCAGAGAGTTTCAGAGAGTGCCACAGAGTGTCAGAGAGTGTCAGAGAGTGTCTGAGTATGTCAGAGAATGTCGGGGAGTTTCTGAGATTATCTGTGAGTGTCAGAGAGTTTCACAGTGTGTCACAGAGTGTCAGCGAGTGTCAGAGAGTGTCAGAGACTGTCAGAGAATGTCGCAGAATTTCTGAGAGTATCTGTGAGTGTCAGAGAGTTTCACAGTGTGTCCGAGATTGTCAAAGAGTGTCAGAGAGTGTCAGAGAATGTCAGAGAGTTTCTGAGAGTATCTGTGAGTGTCCGAGAGTATCAGAGAGTTTCAGAGAGTTTCTGAGAGTGTCAGAGAGTGTCAGAGAGTGTCAGAGAGTGTCAGAAAGTTTCAGAGAGTGTCAGATAGTGTCAGAGAGTTTCAGAGAGTGCCACAGAGTGTCAGAGAGTTTGAGAGAGCTTCAGAGAGTTTCAGAGAGTGTCAGACAGTGTCTGAGAGTGTCAGAGAGTGTCAAAGAGTTTCAGAGAGTGTCAGAGAGTGTCTGAGAGTGTCTGAGAGTGTCAGAGAGTGTCAAAGAGTTTCAGAGAGTGTCAGAGAGTGTCAGAGAGTTTCAGAGAGTTTCAGAGAGTGTCAGAGAGTGTCAAAGAGTTTCAGCGAGTTTCAGAGAGTGTCAGAGAGTGTCAGAGAGTGCCAGAGAGTTTCAGAGAGTTTCTGAGTGTGTCGGAGATTGTCAGAGAGTGTCAGAGTGTTTCAGGGAGTGTCACAAAGTGTCCGAGAGTGTCAGAGAGTGTCAGAGAGTGTCAAAGAGTTTCAGAGAGTGTCAGAGAGTGTCAAAGAGTTTCAGAGAGTGTCAGAGAGTTTCAGAGAGTGTCAGACAGTGTCTGAGAGTGTCAGAGAGTTTCAAATAGTTTCAGAGAGTGTCAGAGAGTGTCAAAGAGTTTCAGAGAGTGTCAGAGAGTTTCAGAGAGTGCCAGAGAGTTTCTGAGAGTTTCTGAGTGTGTCGGAGATTGTCAGAGAGTGTCAGAGAGTTTCAGGGAGTGTCACAAAGTGTCAGAGAGTGTCAGAGAGCTTCAGAGAGTTTCAGAGAGCTTCAGAGAGTGTCAGATAGTGTCAGATAGAGACAGAGAGTTTCAGTGAGTGTCAGAGTGTTTCAGAGTGTTTCAGAGAATTTCAGAGAGTGTCAGAGAGTGACTGAGAGTGTCAGAGAGTGTCAGGGAATGTCGGAGAGTTTCTGAGAGTATCTGTGAGTGTAAGAGAGTGTCACAGAGTGTCAGAGACTGTCAGAGAGTGACAGAGAGTTTCAGAGAGTTTCACAGAGTGTCAGAGAGTGTCAGAGAGTGTCAGAGTATGTCAGAGAATGTCGGGGAGTTTCTGAGATTATCTGTGAGTGTCAGAGAGTTTCACAGTGTGTCAGAGAGTGTCAGAGAGTGTCAGAGAGTGTCAGAGAGTGTCAGAGACTGTCAGAGAATGTCGCAGAATTTCTGAGAGTATCTGTGAGTGTCAGAGAGTGTCAGAGAGTTTCACAGTGTGTCCGAGATTGTCATAGAGTGTCAGAGAGTGTCAGAGAATGTCAGAGAGTTTCTGAGAGTATCTGTGAGTGTCAGAGAGTGTCAGAGAGTTTCAGAGAGTTTCAGAGAGTTTCTGAGAGTGTCAGAGAGTGTCAGAGAGTGTCAGATAGTGTCAGAGAGTTTCAGAGAGTGCTACAGAGTGTCAGAGAGTTTCAGAGAGCTTCAGAGAGTTTCAGAGAGTGTCAGACAGTGTCTGAGAGTGTCAGAGAGTGTCAAAGAGTTTCAGAGAGTGTCAGAGAGTGTCCGAGAGTTTCAGAGAGTTTCAGAGAGTGTCAGACAGTGTCTGAGAGTGTCAGAGAGTTTCAAAGACTTTCAGAGTGTCAGAGAGTGTTAGAGAGTTTCAGAGATTTTCAGAGAGTGTCAAAGAGTTTCAGAGTGTGTCAGAGAGTTTCAGAGAGTGTCAGAGAGTGTCAGAGAGTGCCAGAGAGTTTCTGAGAGTTTCTGAGTTTGTCGGAGATTGTCAGAGATTGTCAGAGTGTTTCAGGGAGTGTCAAAAAGTGTCAGAGAGTGTCAGAGAGTTTCAGAGAGTTTCAGAGAGTTTCAGAGAGTGTCAGAGATGGTCAGAGAGTTTCAGAGAGTTTCTGAGAGTGTCACAGCGTTTCAGACAGTTTCAGAGAGCTTCAGAGAGTGTCAGAGAGTGTCTGAGAGTGTCAGAGATTTCCAGAGAGTGTCAGAGAGTGTCAGAGAGTTTCAGAGAGTGTCAGAGAGTTTCAGAGAGTGTCTGAGCGTGTCAGAGATTGCCAGAGAGTTTCTGAGAGTTTCTGAGAGTGTCAGAGAGTGTCACAGCGTTTCAGACAGTTTCAGAGAGCTTCAGAGAGTGTCAGAGAGTGTCTGAGAGTTTCAGAGAGTTTCAGAGAGTGTCAAAGAGTTTCAGAGAGTGTCAGAGAGTGTCAGAGAGTGTCGGAGAGTTCCAGAGAGTATCAGAGAGTGTCAGAGAGTTTCAGAGAGTGTCAGAGAGTTTCAGAGAGTGTCTGAGAGTGTCACAGCGTTTCAGACAGTTTCAGAGAGCTTCAGAGAGTGTCAGAGAGTGTCTGAGAGTTTCAGAGAGTTTCAGAGAGTGTCAAAGAGTTTCAGAGAGTTTCAGAGAGTGTCAGAGAGTGTCGGAGAGTTCCAGAGAGTATCAGAGAGTGTCAGAGAGTTTCAGAGAGTGTCAGAGAGTTTCAGAGAGTGTCTGAGCGTGTCAGAGATTGCCAGAGAGTTTCTGAGAGTTTCTGAGAGTTTCAGAGAGTGTCAGAGAGCTTCAGAGTGTTTCAGAGAGTTTCAGAGAGCTTCCGAGAGTGTCAGAGAGTGTCAGATAGTTTCAGAGAGTTTCACAGAGTGTCAGAGAGTTTCAGAGAGCGTCAGAGAGTGTCAGAGAGTGTCAGAGAATGTCGGAGAGTTTCTGAGAGTATCTGTGAGTGTCAGAGAGAGTCACAGAGTTTCACAGTGTGTCACAGATTGTCAGAGAGTTTCAGAGAGTGTCAGAGAATGTCTGAGAGTGTCAGAGACTGTCAGAGAATGTCGGAGAGTTTCTGAGAGGGTCAGGGAGTGTCAGAGTGTGTCCCAGAGTTTCAGAGAGTTTCAGAGAGTTTCAGAGAGTGTCAGAGAGTTTCAGAGAGTTTCAGAAAGTGTCAGAGAGTGTCAAAGAGTTTCAGAGAGTGTCAGAGAGCTTCAGAGAGTGTCAGAGAGTGTCAGAGAGTGCCAGAGAGTTTCTGAGAGTTTCTGAGTGTGTCGGAGATTGTCAGAGAGTGTCAGAGGTTTTCAGGGAGTGTCACAATGTGTCAGAGAGTGTCAGAGAGTGTCAGAGAGCTTCAGAGAGTTTCAGAGAGTGTCATAGAGTATCAGATAGTGCCAGAGTGTTTCAGAGAGTGTCAGATAGTGTCAGATAGAGACAAAGAGTTTCAGTGAGTGTCGGAGAGTTTCAGAGAATGTCAGAGAGTGTCAGAGAATGTCGGAGAGTTTCTGAGAGTATCTGTGAGTGTAAGAGAGTGTCACACAGTGTCAGAGATTGTCAGAGAGTGACAGAGAGTTTCAGAGAGTTTCACAGAGTGTCAGAGAGTGTCAGAGAGTGTCAGAGTATGTCAGAGAATGTCGGAGAATTTCTGAGATTATCAGTGAGTGTCAGAGAGTGTCAGAGAGTTTCACAGTGTGTCACAGAGTGTCAGAGACTGTCAGACTGTCAGAGAGTGTCAGAGCGTTTCACAGTGTGTCCGTGATTGTCATAGAGTGTTAGAGAGTGTCAGAGAATGTCAGAGTGTTTCTGAGAGTATCTGTGAGTGTCAGAGAGTGTCAGAGAGTTTCAGAGAGTTTCTGAGAGTGTCAGAGAGTGTCAGAGAGTGTCAGAAAGTTTCAGAGAGTGTCAGATAGTGTCAGAGAGTTTCAGAGAGTGCCACAGAGTGTCAGAGAGTGTCAGAGAGTGTCTGAGTATGTCAGAGAATGTCGGGGAGTTTCTGAGATTATCTGTGAGTGTCAGAGAGTTTCACAGTGTGTCACAGAGTGTCAGAGAGTGTCAGAGAGTGTCAGAGACTGTCAGAGAATGTCGCAGAATTTCTGAGAGTTTCTGTGAGTGTCAGAGAGTTTCACAGTGTGTCCGAGATTGTCAAAGAGTGTCAGAGAGTGTCAGAGAATGTCAGAGAGTTTCTGAGAGTATCTGTGAGTGTCCGAGAGTATCAGAGAGTTTCAGAGAGTTTCAGAGAGTTTCTGAGAGTGTCAGAGAGTGTCAGAGAGTGTCAGAAAGTTTCAGAGAGTGTCAGATAGTGTCAGAGAGTTTCAGAGAGTGCCACAGAGTGTCAGAGAGTTTGAGAGAGCTTCAGAGAGTTTCAGAGAGTGTCAGACAGTGTCTGAGAGTGTCAGAGAGTGTCAAAGAGTTTCAGAGAGTGTCAGAGAGTGTCTGAGAGTGTCTGAGAGTGTCAGAGAGTGTCAAAGAGTTTCAGAGAGTGTCAGAGAGTGTCAGAGAGTTTCAGAGAGTTTCAGAGAGTGTCAGAGAGTGTCAGAGAGTGCCAGAGAGTTTCAGAGAGTTTCTGAGTGTGTCGGAGATTGTCAGAGAATGTCGGAGAGTTTCACAGTGTGTCACAGAGTGTCAGAGACTGTCAGACTGTCAGAGAGTGTCAGAGCGTTTCACAGTGTGTCCGTGATTGTCATAGAGTGTTAGAGAGTGTCAGAGAATGTCAGAGTGTTTCTGAGAGTATCTGTGAGTGTCAGAGAGTGTCAGAGAGTTTCAGAGAGTTTCAGAGAGTTTCTGAGAGTGTCAGAGAGTGTCAGAGAGTGTCAGAAAGTTTCAGAGAGTGTCAGATAGTGTCAGAGAGTTTCAGAGAGTGCCACAGAGTGTCAGAGAGTGTCAGAGAGTGTCTGAGTATGTCAGAGAATGTCGGGGAGTTTCTGAGATTATCTGTGAGTGTCAGAGAGTTTCACAGTGTGTCACAGAGTGTCAGAGAGTGTCAGAGAGTGTCAGAGACTGTCAGAGAATGTCGCAGAATTTCTGAGAGTTTCTGTGAGTGTCAGAGAGTTTCACAGTGTGTCCGAGATTGTCAAAGAGTGTCAGAGAGTGTCAGAGAATGTCAGAGAGTTTCTGAGAGTATCTGTGAGTGTCCGAGAGTATCAGAGAGTTTCAGAGAGTTTCAGAGAGTTTCTGAGAGTGTCAGAGAGTGTCAGAGAGTGTCAGAAAGTTTCAGAGAGTGTCAGATAGTGTCAGAGAGTTTCAGAGAGTGCCACAGAGTGTCAGAGAGTTTGAGAGAGCTTCAGAGAGTTTCAGAGAGTGTCAGACAGTGTCTGAGAGTGTCAGAGAGTGTCAAAGAGTTTCAGAGAGTGTCAGAGAGTGTCTGAGAGTGTCTGAGAGTGTCAGAGAGTGTCAAAGAGTTTCAGAGAGTGTCAGAGAGTGTCAGAGAGTTTCAGAGAGTTTCAGAGAGTGTCAGAGAGTGTCAGAGAGTGCCAGAGAGTTTCAGAGAGTTTCTGAGTGTGTCGGAGATTGTCAGAGAATGTCGGAGAGTTTCTGAGAGTATCTGTGAGTCTAAGAGAGTGTCACAGAGTGTCAGAGACTGTCAGAGAGTGACAGAGAGTTTCAGAGAGTTTCACAGAGTGTCAGAGAGTGTCAGAGAGTGTCAGAGTATGTCAGAGAATGTCGGGGAGTTTCTGAGATTATCTGTGAGTGTCAGAGAGTTTCACAGTGTGTCACAGAGTGTCAAAAAGTGTCAGAGAGTGTCAGAGAGTTTCGGAGAGTGTCAGAGAGTGTCAGAGAGGTTCAGAGAGTTTCTGAGTGCGGCAGAGAGTGTCAGAGAGTTTCAGAGAGTGTCACAGAGTTTCAGAGAGTTTCTGAGAGTTTCTGAGTGTGTCAGAGAGTGTCAGAGATTGCAAGAGAGTTTCTGAGATTTTCTGAGACTTTCAAAGAGTGTCAAGAGTTTCAGTGAGTGTCACAGACTGTCAGAGAGCTTCAAAGAGATTGCAGAGAGTGTCAGAGAGTGTGGGAGAGCTTCAGAGAATTGTCAGAGAGTTTCAGAGTGTGTCAGAGATTGTCTGAGAGTGTCAGAGAGTGCCAGAGAGTTTCCGAGATTTTCTGAGACTTTCAGAGAGTTTCAAGAGTTTTAGAGAGTGTCACAGACTGTCAGAGAGTTTCAGAGAGCTTCAGAGAGTGTCAGAGAGTGACAGAGAATTGTCATAGAGTTTCAGAGAGGTTCTGAAAGTGTCAGAGAGTGCCAGAGAGTTTCTGAGTGTTTCAGAGATTGTCAGAGAGTTTCAGAGAGTTTCAGATAGTTTCAGTGAGTTTCCGAGAGTGTCAGAGAGTGTCAGAGAGTTTCAGATAGTTTCAGTGAGTTTCCGAGAGTTTCTGAGAGTGTCAGAGAGTTTCAGAGAGTTTCAGAAAGATTCCGAGAGTTTCAGAGATTGTCAGAAAGTTTCAGAGAGTGTCAGATAGTGTCAGAGAGTTTCAAAGAGTTTCAGAGAGTGTCAGAGAGTGCCAGAGAGTTTCTGAGATTTTCTGAGATTTTCAGAGAGTGTCAAGAGTTTCAGAGAGTGTCACAGACTGTCACAGAGCGTATGAGAGATTGCCGAGAGTGTCAGAGTGTGTGGGAGAGCTTCAGAGAATTGTCAGAGAGTTTCAGAGTGTGTCACAGATTGTCTGAGAGTGTCAGAGAGTGTCAAAGAGTTTCAGAGAGTGTCAGAGAGTGTCAGAGAGTTTCAGAGAATTGTCAGAGAGTTTCAGAGATAGTCAGAGAGTGTCAGAGATTTTCAAAGCGTTTCAGAGAGTTTCAGAGAGTGTCAGACAGTGTCTGAGAGTGTCAGAGAGTGTCACAGAGTTTCAGAGAGTGTCAGAGAGTGTCAGAGAGTTTCAGAGAGTTTCAGAGAGTGTCAGAGAGTGTCAAAGAGTTTCAGAGTGTGTCAGAGAGTTTCAGAGAGTGTCAGAGAGTGTCAGAGAGTGCCAGAGAGTTTCTGAGTGTGTCAGAGAGTGTCAGAGAATGTCGGAGAGTTTCTGAGAGTATCTGTGAGTGTCAGAGAGTTTCACAGTGTGTCACAGAGTGTCAAAAAGTGTCAGAGAGTTTCAGAGAGTTTCGGAGAGTGTCAGAGAGTGTCAGAGAGGTTCAGAGAGTTTCTGAGTGCGTAAGAGAGTGTCAGAGAGTTTCAGAGAGTGTCACAGAGTTTCAGAGAGTTTCTGAGAGTTTCTGAGTGTGTCAGAGAGTGTCAGAGATTGCCCGAGAGTTTCTGAGATTTTCTGAGACTTTCAGAGAGTGTCAAGAGTTTCAGTGAGTGTCACAGACTGTCAGAGAGCGTCAGAGAGATTGCAGAGAGTGTCAGAGAGTGTGGGAGAGCTTCGGAGAATTGTCAGAGAGTTTCAGAGTGTGTCAGAGATTGTCTGAGAGTGTCAGAGAGTGCCAAAGAGTTTCAGAGAGTGTCAGAGAGTGTCCGAGAGTGTCAGAGATTGCCAGAGAGTTTCCGAGATTTTCTGAGATTTTCAGAGAGTTTCAAGAGTTTCAGAGAGTGTCACAGACTGTCAGAGATTTTCAGAGAGCTTCAGAGAGTGTCAGAGAGTGTCAGAGAGTGACAGAGAATTGTCATAGCGTTTCAGAGAGGGTCTGAGAGTGTCAGAGAGTGCCAGAGAGTTTCTGAGTGTTTCAGAGATTGTCAGAGAGTTTCAGAGAGTGTCAGAGAGTGTCAGAGATTGTCAGAGAGTTTCAGATAGTTTCATTGAGTTTCCGAGAGTTTCTGAGAGTGTCAGAGAGTTTCAGAGAGTCTCAGAGAGTGTCAGAGAGTTTCAGAGAGTTTCAGAGAGTGTCAGAGAGTGTCAGAGAGTGTCAAAGAGTTTCAGAGAGTGTCAGAGAGTTTCAGAGTGTGTCAGAGAGTGTCAGAGAGTGTCAGAGAGTGCCAGAGAGCTTCTGAGAGTTTCTGAGTGTGTCGGAGATTGTCAGAGGGTGTCAGAGAGTTTCAGGGAGTGTCACAAAGGGTCAGAGAGTGTCAGAAAGCTTCAGAGAGTTTCAGAGAGCTTCAGAGAGTGTCAGATAGTGTCAGATAGAGACAGAGAGTTTCAGTGAGTGTCACAGAGTGTCAGAGAGTGTTAGAGAGTTTCAGAGAGTTTCAGAGAGTCTCAGAAAGTTTCAGAGAGTTTCAGAGAGTGTCAGAAAGTTTCAGAGAGTGTCACAGAGTGTCAGAGAGTGTTAGAGAGTTTCAGAGAGTTTCAGAGAGTCTCAGAAAGTTTCAGAGAGTTTCAGAGAGTGTCAGAAAGTTTCAGAGAGTGTCAGATAGTGTCAGAGAGTTTCAGACAGTGTCAGAGAGTTTCAGAGAGCTTCAGAGAGCGTCAGAGAGTGTCAGAGAGTGTCGGATGTGTTCAAAGAGTTTCGGAGAGTGTCAGAGAATTTCAGAGAGTTTCAGTGAGTGTCAAAGAGTTTAAGAGAGTGTCGGAGAGTTTCAGAAATTTTCTGAAAGTGTCAGAGAGTGCCAGTGAGTTTCTGAGAGTTTCTGAGTGTGTCGGAGAGTGTCCGAGAGTGTCAGAGAGTTTCAGGGAGTGTCACAAAGTGTCAGAGAGTGTCAGAGAGGGTCAGAGAGTTTCAGAGACTTTCTGAGAGTGTCACAACGTGTCAGAGAGTTTCAGAGAGCTTCAGAGAGTGTTCGAGAGTGTCTGAGAGTTTCAGAGAGTTTCAGAGAGTGTCAAAGAGTTTCAGAGAGTTTCAGAGAGTGTCAGAGAGTGTCGGAGAGTTTCAGAGAGTGTCAGAAAGTGTCAGAGAGTTTCAGAGAGTGTCTGAGAGTTTCAGAGAGTGTCTGAGCGTGTCAGAGATTGCCAGAGAGATTCTGCGGGTTTCTGAGTTTGTCAGAGGGTGTCAGAGAGTTTCAGAGAGTGTCACAGGCTGTCAGAGAGTGTAGATAGATTGCAGAGAGTGTCAGAGAGCTTCAGAGAGTGTCAGAGAGCTTCAGGGAGTGTCAGATAGTGTCAGCTAGAGACAGAGAGTTTCAGTGAGTGTCAGGGAGTTTCAGAGAGTTTCAGAGAATGTCAGAAAGTGTCAGAGAGTGTCTGAGAGTGTCAGAGAGTGTCAGAGAGTGTCAGAGAATGTCGGAGAGTTTCTGAGTGTTTCTGTGAGTGTAAGAGCGTGTCACAGAGTGTCAGAGACTGTCAGAGAGTGACAGAGAGTTTCAGAGATTTTCACAGAGTGTCAGAGAGTGTCAGAGTATGTCAGAGAATGTCGGAGAGTTTCTGAGATTATCTGTGAGTGTCAGAGAGTGTCAGAGAGTTTCACAGTGTGCCACAGAGTGTCAGAGAGTGTCAGAGATTGTCATAGAGTGTCAGAGAGTGTCAGAGAATGTCAGAGAGTTTCTGAGAGTATCTGTGAGTGTCACATAGTGTCAGAGAGTTTCAGAGAGTTACAGAGATTTTCTGAGAGTGTCAGTGAGCGTCAGAGAGTGTCAGACAGTTTCAGAGAGTGTCAGATAGTGTCAGAGAGTTTCAGAGAGTGCCACAGAGTGTCAGAGAGTTTCAGATAGCTTCAGAGAGGGTCAGGGAGTGTCAGAGAGTGTCCTTGAGTTTCAGAGGGTTTCAGAATTTTGCAGAGAGTTTCAGAGAGTGTCAGACAGTATCTGAGAGTGTCAGAGAGTGTCAAAGAGTTTCAGAGAGTGTCAGACGGTTTCTGAGAGTTTCAGAGAGTGTCAGAGCGTGTCAAAGAGTTTCAGAGAGTGTCAGAGAGTTTCAGAGAGTGTCAGACAGTGTCTGAGAGTGTCAGAGAGTGTCAAAGAGTTTCAGAGAGTGTCAGAGAGTGTCAAAGAGTTTCAGAGAGTGTCAGAGAGTTTCAGAGAGTGTCAGACAGTGTCTGAGAGTGTCAGAGAGTTTCAGAGAGTTTCAGAGAGTGTCAGAGAGTGTCAGAGAGTGCCAGAGAGTTTCTGAGAGTTTCTGAGTGTGTCGGAGATTGTCAGAGAGTGTCAGAGAGTTTCAGGGAGTGTCACAAAGTGTCAGAGAGTGTCAGAGAGTGTCAGAGAGCTTCAGAGAGTTTCAGAGAGCTTCAGAGAGTGTCAGATAGTGTCAGATAGAGACAGAGAGTTTCAGTGAGTGTCAGAGTGACAGAGAGTTTCAGAGAATGTCAGAGAGTGTCAGAGAGTGTCTGAGAGTGTCAGAGAGTGTCAGGGAATGTCGGGGAGTTTCTGAGATTATCTGTGAGTGTCAGAGAGTTTCACAGTGTGTCCCAGAGTGTCAGAGAGTGTCAGAGAGTGTCAGAGAGTGTCAGAGACTGTCAGAGAATGTCGCAGAATTTCTGAGAGTATCTGTGAGTGTCAGAGAGTGTCAGAGAATTTCACAGTGTGTCCGAGATTGTCATCGAGTGTCAGAGAGTTTCTGAGAGTATCTGTGAGCGTCAGAGAGTGTCAGAGAGTTTCAGAGAGTTTCAGAGAGTTTCTGAGAGTGTCAGAGAGTGTCAGAGAGTGTCAGAAAGTTTCAGAGAGTGTCAGATAGTGTCAGAGAGTTTCAGAGAGTGCTACAGAGTGTCAGAGAGTTTCAGAGAGCTTCAGAAAGTTTCAGAGAGTGTCAGACAGTGTCTGAGAGTGTCAGAGAGTGTCAAAGAGTTTCAGAGAGTGTCAGAGAGTGTCCGAGAGTTTCAGAGAGTTTCAGAGAGATTCAGAGAGTGTCAGACAGTGTCTGAGAGTGTCAGAGAGTGTCAAAGAGTTTCAGAGAGTGTCAGAGAGTGTCAGAGAGTTTCAGAGATTTTCAGAGAGTGTCAAAGAGTTTCAGAGAGTGTCAGAGATTTCCAGAGAGTGTCCGAGAGTGTCAGAGAGTTTCAGAGAGTGTCAGAGAGTTTCAGAGAGTGTCTGAGCGTGTCAGAGATTGCCAGAGAGTTTCTGAGAGTTTCTGAGAGTGTCAGAGTATGTCAGAGAATGTCGGAGAGTGTCAGAGAAGGTCAGAGAGTTTCAGAGAGTTTCAGAGAGTGTCACAGCGTTTCAGACAGTTTCAGAGAGCTTCAGAGAGTGTCAGAGAGTGTCTGAGAGTTTCAGAGAGTTTCAGAGAGTGTCAAAGAGTTTCAGAGTGTGTCAGAGAGTGTCAGAGAGTGTCGGAGAGTTCCAGGGAGTATCAGAGAGTGTCAGAGAGTTTCAGAGAGTGTCAGAGAGTTTCAGAGAGTGTCTGAGCGTGTCAGAGATTGCCAGAGAGTTTCTGAGAGTTTCTGAGAGTTTCAGAGAGTGTCGGAGAGCTTCAGAGAGTTTCAGAGAGTTTCAGAGAGCTTCCGAGAGTGTCAGAGAGTGTCAGATAGTGACAGAGTGTTTCAGTGAGTGTCAGAGATTGTCTGAGAGTGTCAGAGAGTTTCAGAGAGTTTCACAGAGTGTCAGAGAGTGTCAGAGAGCATCAGAGAGTGTCAGAGAGTTTCACAGTGTGTCACAGATTGTCAGAGAGTTTCAGAGAGTGTCAGAGAATGTCTGAGAGTGTCAGAGACTGTCAGAGAATGTCGGAGAGTTTCTGAGAGTGTCAGTGACTGTCTGAGAGTGTCAAAGAGATTCAGAGAGTGGCAGAAAGGGTCAGAGAGTTTCAGAGAGCTTCGAGAGGGTCAGGGAGTGTCAGAGTGTGTCCGAGAGTTTCAGAGAGTTTCAGAGAGTGTCAGACAGTGTCTGAGAGTGTCAGAGAGTGTTAAAGAGTTTCAGAGAGTGTCAGAGAGTGTCAGAGTGTTTCAGAGAGTTTCAGAAAGTGTCAGAGAGTGTCAAAGAGTTTCAGAGAGTGACAGAGAGTTTCAGAGAGTTTCACAGAGTGTCAGAGAGTGTCAGAGAGTGTCAGAGAGTGTCAGACTGTCAGAGAGTGTCAGAGAGTTTCACATTGTGTCCGTGATTGTCATAGAGTGTTAGAGAGTGTCAGAGAATGTCAGAGCGTTTCTGAGAGTATCTGTGAGTGTCAGAGAGTGTCAGACAGTTTCAGAGAGTTTCAGAGAGTTTCTGAGAGTGTCAGAGAGTGTCAGAGAGTGTCAGAAAGTTTCAGAGAGTGTCAGATAGTGTCAGAGAGTTTCAGAGAGTGCCACAGAGTGTCAGAGAGTGTCAGAGAGTGTCTGAGTATGTCAGAGAATGTTGGGGAGTTTCTGAGATTATCTGTGAGTGTCAGAGAGTTTCACAGTGTGTCACAGAGTGTCAGAGAGTGTCAGAGAGTATCAGAGACTGTCAGAGAATCTCGCAGAATTTCTGAGAGTATCTGTGAGTGTCAGAGAGTGTCAGAGAGTTTCACAGTGTGTCCGAGATTGTCATAGAGTGTCAGAGAGTGTCAGAGAATGTCAGAGAGTTTCTGAGAGTATCTGTGAGTGTCAGAGCGTGTCAGAGAGTTTCAGAGAGTTTCAGAGAGTTTCTGAGAGTGTCAGAGAGTGTCAGAGAGTGTCAGAAAGTTTCAGAGAGTGTCAGATAGTGTCAGAGAGTTTCAGAGAGTGCCACAGCGTGTCAGAGAGTTTCAGAGAGCTTCAGAGAGTTTCAGAGAGTGTCAGACAGTGTCTGAGAGTGTCAGCGAGTGTCAAAGAGTTTCAGAGAGTGTCAGAGAGTGTCTGAGAGTGTCAGAGAGTGACAAAGATTTTCAGAGAGTGTCAGAGAGTTTCAGAGAGTTTCAGAGAGTGTCAGAGAGTGTCAGAGAGTGCCAGAGAGTTTCAGAGAGTTTCTGAGTGTGTCGGAGATTGTCAGAGAGTGTCAGTGTGTTTCAGGCAGTGTCACAAAGTGTCAGAGAGTGTCAGAGAGTTTCAGAGAGTGTCAGAGAGGGTCAGAGAGTTTCAGAGAGTGTCACAGCGTTTCAGACAGTTTCAGGGAGCTTCAGAGAGTGTCAGAGAGTGACTGAGAGTTTCAGAGAGTTTCAGAGAGAGTCAAAGAGGTTCAGAGAGTGTCAGAGAGTTTAAGAGAGTGTCGGAGAGTTCCAGAGAGTGTCAGAGTGTGTCTGAGAGTGTCGGAGATTTCCAGAGAGTGTCAGAGAGTTTCAGAGAGTGTCAGAGTGTTTCAGAGAGTGTCTGAGCGTGTCCGAGATTGCCAGAGAGTTTCTGAGAGTTTCTGAGAGTGTCAGAGAGTGTCAGAGAGTGTCAGAGTATGTCAGAGAATGTCGGAGAGTGTCAGAGAGGGTCAGAGAGTTTCAGAGAGTTTCAGAGAATGTCACAGCGTTTCAGACAGTTTCAGAGAGCTTCAGAGAGTGTCAGAGAGTTTCAGAGAGTTTCAGAGAGCTTCCGAGAGTGTCAGAGAGTGTCAGATAGTGACAGAGTGTTTCAGTGAGTGTCAGAGATTGTCTGAGAGTGTCAGAGAGTTTCAGAGAGTTTCACAGAGTGTCAGAGAGTGTCAGAGAGCGTCAGAGAGTGTCAGAGAGTTTCACAGTGTGTCACAGATTGTCAGAGAGTTTCAGAGAGTGTCAGAGAATGTCTGAGAGTGTCAGAGACTGTCAGAGAATGTCGGAGAGTTTCTGAGAGTGTCAGTGACTGTCTGAGAGTGTCAAAGAGATTCAGAGAGTGGCAGAAAGGGTCAGAGAGTTTCAGAGAGCTTCGAGAGGGTCAGGGAGTGTCAGAGTGTGTCCGAGAGTTTCAGAGAGTTTCAGAGAGTGTCAGACAGTGTCTGAGAGTGTCAGAGAGTGTTAAAGAGTTTCAGAGAGTGTCAGAGAGTGTCAGAGAGTTTCAGAGAGTTTCAGAAAGTGTCAGAGAGTGTCAAAGAGTTTCAGAGAGTGACAGAGAGTTTCAGAGAGTTTCACAGAGTGTCAGAGAGTGTCAGACTGTCAGAGAGTGTCAGAGAGTTTCACAGTGTGTCCGTGATTGTCATAGAGTGTTAGAGAGTGTCAGAGAATGTCAGAGCGTTTCTGAGAGTATCTGTGAGTGTCAGAGAGTGTCAGACAGTTTCAGAGAGTTTCAGAGAGTTTCTGAGAGTGTCAGAGAGTGTCAGAGAGTGTCAGAAAGTTTCAGAGAGTGTCAGATAGTGTCAGAGAGTTTCAGAGAGTGCCACAGAGTGTCAGAGAGTGTCAGAGAGTGTCTGAGTATGTCAGAGAATGTTGGGGAGTTTCTGAGATTATCTGTGAGTGTCAGAGAGTTTCACAGTGTGTCACAGAGTGTCAGAGAGTGTCAGAGAGTGTCAGAGAGTATCAGAGACTGTCAGAGAATGTCGCAGAATTTCTGAGAGTATCTGTGAGTGTCAGAGAGTGTCAGAGAGTTTCACAGTGTGTCCGAGATTGTCATAGAGTGTCAGAGAGTGTCAGAGAATGTCAGAGAGTTTCTGAGAGTATCTGTGAGTGTCAGAGCGTGTCAGAGAGTTTCAGAGAGTTTCAGAGAGTTTCTGAGAGTGTCAGAGAGTGTCAGAGAGTGTCAGAGAGTGTCAGAGAGTGTCAGAAAGTTTCAGAGAGTGTCAGATAGTGTCAGAGAGTTTCAGAGAGTGCCACAGCGTGTCAGAGAGTTTCAGAGAGCTTCAGAGAGTTTCAGAGAGTGTCAGACAGTGTCTGAGAGTGTCAGCGAGTGTCAAAGAGTTTCAGAGAGTGTCAGAGAGTGTCTGAGAGTGTCAGAGAGTGACAAAGATTTTCAGAGAGTGTCAGAGAGTGTCAGAGAGTTTCAGAGAGTTTCAGAGAGTGTCAGAGAGTGTCAGAGAGTGCCAGAGAGTTTCAGAGAGTTTCTGAGTGTGTCGGAGATTGTCAGAGAGTGTCAGAGTGTTTCAGGCAGTGTCACAAAGTGTCAGAGAGTGTCAGAGAGTTTCAGAGAGTGTCAGAGAGGGTCAGAGAGTTTCAGAGAGTGTCACAGCGTTTCAGACAGTTTCAGGGAGCTTCAGAGAGTGTCAGAGAGTGACTGAGAGTTTCAGAGAGTTTCAGAGAGAGTCAAAGAGGTTCAGAGAGTGTCAGAGAGTTTAAGAGAGTGTCGGAGAGTTCCAGAGAGTGTCAGAGTGTGTCTGAGAGTGTCGGAGATTTCCAGAGAGTGTCAGAGAGTTTCAGAGAGTATCAGAGAGTTTCAGAGAGTGTCTGAGCGTGTCCGAGATTGCCAGAGAGTTTCTGAGAGTTTCTGAGAGTGTCAGAGAGTGTCAGAGTATGTCAGAGAATGTCGGAGAGTGTCAGAGAGGGTCAGAGAGTTTCAGAGAGTTTCAGAGAATGTCACAGCGTTTCAGACAGTTTCAGAGAGCTTCAGAGAGTGTCAGAGAGTGTCTGAGAGTTTCAGAGAGTTTCAGAGAGTGTCAAAGAGTTTCAGAGAGTGTCAGAGAGTGTCAGAGAGTGTCGGAGAGTTCCAGAGTATCAGAGAGTGTCAGAGAGTTTCAGAGAGTGTCAGAGAGTGTCAAAGAGTTTCAGAGAGCGTCAGAGAGTTTCAGAGAGGTCAGACAGTGTCTGAGAGTGTCAGAGAGTGTCAAAGAGTTTCAGAGAGTGTCAGAGAGTGTCAGAGAGTTTCAGAGAGTTTCAGAGAGTGTCAGAGAGTGTCAAAGAGTTTCGGAGAGTGTCAGAGAGTTTCAGAGAGTGTCAGAGAATGTCAGAGAGTGCCAGAGATTTTCAGGGAGTGTCACAAATTGTCAGAGAGTGTCAGAGAGTGTCAGAGAGCTTCAGAGAGTTTCAGAGAGCTTCAGAGAGTGTCAGATAGTGTCAGATAGAGACAGAGAGTTTCAGTGAGTGTCAGAGTGTTTCAGAGTGTTTCAGAGAATGTCAGAGAGTGTCAGAGAGTGTCTGAGAGTGTCAGAGAGTGTCAGGGAATGTCGGAGAGTTTCTGAGAGTATCTGTGAGTGTCAGAGAGTGTCAGAGAGTTTCACAGTGTGTCCGAGATTGTCATAGAGTGTCAGAGAGTGTCAGAGAATGTCAGAGAGTTTCTGAGAGTATCTGTGAGTGTCAGAGAGTGTCAGAGAGTTTCAGAGAGTTTCAGAGAGTTTCTGAGAGTGTCGGAGATTGTCAGAGAGTGTCAGAAAGTTTCAGAGAGTGTCAGATAGTGTCAGAGAGTTTCAGAGAGTGCCACAGAGTGTCAGCGAGTTTCAGAGAGCTTCAGAGAGTTTCAGAGAGTGTCAGACAGTGTCTGAGAGTGTCAGAGAGTGTCAAAGAGTTTCAGAGAGTGTCAGAGAGTGTCCGAGAGTTTCAGAGCGTTTCAGAGAGTTTCAGAGAGTGTCAGACAGTGTCAGAGAATGTCTGAGAGTGTCAGAGACTGTCAGAGAATGTCGGAGAGTTTATGAGAGTGTCAGTGACTGTCTGAGAGTGTCAAAGAGATTCAGAGAGTGGCAGAAAGGGTCAGAGAGTTTCAGAGAGCTTCGAGAGGGTCAGGGAGTGTCAGAGTGTGTCCGAGAGTTTCAGAGAGTTTCAGAGAGTGTCAGACAGTGTCTGAGAGTGTCAGAGAGTGTTAAAGAGTTTCAGAGAGTGTCAGAGAGTGTCAGAGAGTTTCAGAGAGTTTCAGAAAGTGTCAGAGAGTGTCAAAGAGTTTCAGAGAGTGACAGAGAGTTTCAGAGAGTTTCACAGAGTGTCAGAGAGTGTCAGAGAGTGTCAGAGAGTGTCAGACTGACAGAGAGTGTCAGAGAGTTTCACAGTGTGTCCGTGATTGTCATAGAGTGTTAGAGAGTGTCAGAGAATGTCAGAGCGTTTCTGAGAGTATCTGTGAGTGTCAGAGAGTGTCAGACAGTTTCAGAGAGTTTCAGAGAGTTTCTGAGAGTGTCAGAGAGTGTCAGAAAGTTTCAGAGAGTGTCAGATAGTGTCAGAGAGTTTCAGAGAGTGCCACAGAGTGTCAGAGAGTGTCAGAGAGTGTCTGAGTATGTCAGAGAATGTTGGGGAGTTTCTGAGATTATCTGTGAGTGTCAGAGAGTTTCACAGTGTGTCACAGAGTGTCAGAGAGTGTCAGAGAGTGTCAGAGAGTATCAGAGACTGTCAGAGAATGTCGCAGAATTTCTGAGAGTATCTGTGAGTGTCAGAGAGTGTCAGAGAGTTTCACAGTGTGTCCGAGATTGTCATAGAGTGTCAGAGAGTGTCAGAGAATGTCAGAGAGTTTCTGAGAGTATCTGTGATTGTCAGAGCGTGTCAGAGAGTTTCAGAGAGTTTCAGAGAGTTTCTGAGAGTGTCAGAGAGTGTCAGAGAGTGTCAGAGAGTGTCAGAAAGTTTCAGAGAGTGTCAGATAGTGTCAGAGAGTTTCAGAGAGTGCCACAGCGTGTCAGAGAGTTTCAGAGAGCTTCAGAGAGTTTCAGAGAGTGTCAGACAGTGTCTGAGAGTGTCAGCGAGTGTCAAAGAGTTTCAGAGAGTGTCAGAGAGTGTCTGAGAGTGTCAGAGAGTGACAAAGATTTTCAGAGAGTGTCAGAGAGTGTCAGAGAGTTTCAGAGAGTTTCAGAGAGTGTCAGAGAGTGTCAGAGAGTGCCAGAGAGTTTCAGAGAGTTTCTGAGTGTGTCGGAGATTGTCAGAGAGTGTCAGAGTGTTTCAGGCAGTGTCACAAAGTGTCAGAGAGAGTCAGAGAGTTTCAGAGAGTGTCAGAGAGGGTCAGAGAGTTTCAGAGAGTGTCACAGCGTTTCAGACAGTTTCAGGGAGCTTCAGAGAGTGTCAGAGAGTGACTGAGAGTTTCAGAGAGTTTCAGAGAGAGTCAAAGAGGTTCAGAGAGTGTCAGAGAGTTTAAGAGAGTGTCGGAGAGTTCCAGAGAGTGTCAGAGTGTGTCTGAGAGTGTCGGAGATTTCCAGAGAGTGTCATAAAGTTTCAGAGAGTGTCAGAGAGTTTCAGAGAGTGTCTGAGCGTGTCCGAGATTGCCAGAGAGTTTCTGAGAGTTTCTGAGAGTGTCAGAGAGTGTCAGAGAGTGTCAGAGTATGTCAGAGAATGTCGGAGAGTGTCAGAGAGGGTCAGAGAGTTTCAGAGAGTTTCAGAGAATGTCACAGCGTTTCAGACAGTTTCAGAGAGCTTCAGAGAGTGTCAGAGAGTGTCTGAGAGTTTCAGAGAGTTTCAGAGAGTGTCAAAGAGTTTCAGAGAGTGTCAGAGAGTGTCAGAGAGTGTCGGAGAGTTCCAGAGTATCAGAGAGTGTCAGAGAGTTTCAGAGAGTGTCAGAGAGTGTCAAAGAGTTTCAGAGAGCGTCAGAGAGTTTCAGAGAGGTCAGACAGAGTCTGAGAGTGTCGGAGAGTGTCAAAGAGTTTCAGAGAGTGTCAGAGAGTGTCAGAGAGTGTCAAAGAGTTTCGGAGAGTGTCAGAGAGTTTCAGAGAGTGTCAGAGAATGTCAGAGAGTTTCAGAGAGTTTCAGAGAGTTTCTGAGAGTGTCAGAGAGTGTCAGAGAGTGTCAGAGAGTGTCAGAGAGTGTCAGCAAGTTTCAGAGAGTGTCAGATAGTGTCAGAGAGTTTCAGAGAGTGCCACAGCGTGTCAGAGAGTTTCAGAGAGCTTCAGAGAGTTTCAGAGAGTGTCAGACAGTGTCTGAGAGTGTCAGCGAGTGTCAAAGAGTTTCAGAGAGTGTCAGAGAGTGTCTGAGAGTGTCAGAGAGTGACAAAGATTTTCAGAGAGTGTCAGAGAGTGTCAGAGAGTTTCAGAGAGTTTCAGAGAGTGTCAGAGAGTGTCAGAGAGTGCCAGAGAGTTTCAGAGAGTTTCTGAGTGTGTCGGAGATTGTCAGAGAGTGTCAGAGTGTTTCAGGCAGTGTCACAAAGTGTCAGAGAGTGTCAGAGAGTTTCAGAGAGTGTCAGAGAGGGTCAGAGAGTTTCAGAGAGTGTCACAGCGTTTCAGACAGTTTCAGGGAGCTTCAGAGAGTGTCAGAGAGTGACTGAGAGTTTCAGAGAGTTTCAGAGAGAGTCAAAGAGGTTCAGAGAGTGTCAGAGAGTTTAAGAGAGTGTCGGAGAGTTCCAGAGAGTGTCAGAGTGTGTCTGAGAGTGTCGGAGATTTCCAGAGAGTGTCATAAAGTTTCAGAGAGTGTCAGAGAGTTTCAGAGAGTGTCTGAGCGTGTCCGAGATTGCCAGAGAGTTTCTGAGAGTGTCAGAGAGTGTCAGAGAGTGTCAGACTATGTCAGAGAATGTCGGAGAGTGTCAGAGAGGGTCAGAGAGTTTCAGAGAGTTTCAGAGAATGTCACAGCGTTTCAGACAGTTTCAGAGAGCTTCAGAGAGTGTCAGAGAGTGTCTGAGAGTTTCAGAGAGTTTCAGAGAGTGTCAAAGAATTTCAGAGAGTGTCAGAGAGTGTCAGAGAGTGTCGGAGAGTTCCAGAGTATCAGAGAGTGTCAGAGAGTTTCAGAGAGTGTCAGAGAGTGTCAAAGAGTTTCAGAGAGCGTCAGAGAGTTTCAGAGAGGTCAGACAGAGTCTGAGAGTGTCAGAGAGTGTCAAAGAGTTTCAGAGAGTGTCAGAGAGTGTCAGAGAGTTTCAGAGAGTTTCAGAGAGTGTCAGAGAGTGTCAAAGAGTTTCGGAGAGTGTCAGAGAGTTTCAGAGAGTGTCAGAGAATGTCAGAGAGTGCCAGAGAGTTTCAGGGAGTGTCACGAATTGTCAGAGAGTGTCAGAGAGTGTCCGAGAGCTTCAGAGAGTTTCAGAGAGCTTCAGAGAGTGTCAAATAGTGTCAGATAGAGACAGAGAGTTTCAGTGAGTGTCAGAGTGTTTCAGAGTGTTTCAGAGAATGTCAGAGATTGTCAGAGAGTGTCTGAGAGTGTCAGAGAGTGTCAGGGAATGTCGGAGAGTTTCTGAGAGTATCTGTGAGTGTAAGAGAGTGCCACAGAGTGTCAGAGACTGTCAGAGAGTGACAGAGAGTTTCAGAGAGTTTCACAGAGTGTCAGAGAGTGTCAGAGAGTGTCATAGTATGTCAGAGAGTGACAGAGAGTTTCTGAGATTATCTGTGAGTGTCAGAGAGTTTCACAGTGTGTCACAGAGTGTCAGAGAGTGTCAGAGACTGTCAGAGAATGTCCGAGAATTTCTGAGAGTATCTGTGAGTGTCAGAGAGTGTCAGAGAGTTTCACAGTGTATCCGAGATTGTCATAGAGTGTCAGAGAGTGTCAGAGAATGTCAGAGAGTTTCTGAGAGTATCTGTGAGTGTCAGAGAGTGTCAGAGAGTTTCAGAGAGTTTCAGAGAGTTTCTGAGAGTGTCGGAGATTGTCAGAGAGTGTCAGAAAGTTTCAGAGAGTGTCAGATAGTGTCAGAGAGTTTCAGAGAGTGCCACAGAGTGTCAGCGAGTTTCAGAGAGCTTCAGAGAGTTTCAGAGAGTGTCAGACAGTGTCTGAGAGTGTCAGAGAGTGTCAAAGAGTTTCAGAGAGTGTCAGAGAGTGTCCGAGAGTTTCAGAGCGTTTCAGAGAGTTTCAGAGAGTGTCAGACAGTGTCTGAGAGTGTCAGAGAGTGTCAAAGAGTTTCAGAGAGTGTCAGAGAGTGTCAGACAGTGTCAGAGAGTTTCAGAGATTATCAGAGAGTGTCAAAGAGTTTCAGAGAGTGTCAGAGAGTTTCAGAGAGTGTCAGAGAGTGTCAGAGAGTGCCAGAGAGTTTCTGAGAGTTTCTGAGTGTGTCAGAGATTGTCAGAGAGTGTCAGAGTGTTTCAGGGAGTGTCAGAAAGTGTCAGAGAGTGTCAGAGAGTTTCAGAGAGTTTCAGAGAGTGTCAGAGATGGTCAGAGAGTTTCAGAGACTTTCTGAGAGTGTCACAGCATTTCAGACAGTTTCAGAGAGCTTCAGAGAGTGTCAGAGAGTGTCTGAGAGTGTCAGAGATTTCCAGAGAGTGTCAGAGAGTGTCAGAGAGTTTCAGAGAGTGTCAGAGAGTTTCAGAGAGTGTCTGAGCGTGTCAGAGATTGCCAGAGCGTTTCTGAGAGATTCTGAGAGTGTCAGAGAGTGTCAGAGAATGTCAGAGTATGTCAGAGAATGTCGGAGAGTGTCAGAGAGGGTCAGAGAGTTTCAGAGAGTTTCAGAGAGTATCACAGCGTTTCAGACAGTTTCAGAGAGCTTCAGAGATTGTCAGAGAGTGTCTGAGAGTTTCAGAGAGTTTCAGAGAGTGTCAAAGAGTTTCAGAGAGTGTCAGAGAGCGTCAGAGAGTGTCGGAGAGTTCCAGAGAGTTTCAGAGAGTGTCAGAGAGTTTCAGAGAGTGTCAGAGAGTTTCAGAGAGTGTCTGAGCGTGTCAGAGATTGCCAGAGAGTTTCTGAGAGTTTCAGAGAGTGTCAGAGAGCTTCAGAGAGTTTCAGAGAGTTTCAGAGAGCTTCCGAGAGTGTCAGAGAGTGTCAGATAGTGACAGAGTGTTTCAGTGAGTGTCAGAGATTGTCTGAGAGTGTCAGAGAGTTTCAGAGAGTATCTGTGAGTGTCAGAGAATGTCAGAGAGCGTCAGAGAGTGTCAGAGAGTGTCAGAGAATGTCGGAGAGTTTCTGAGAGTATCTGTGAGTGTCAGAGAGAGTCAGAGAGTTTCACAGTGTAACACAGATTGTCAGAGAGTTTCAGAGAGTGTCAGAGAATGTCTGAGAGTGTCAGAGACTGTCAGAGAATGTCGGAGAGTTTCAGAGAGTGTCTGTGACTGTCTGAGAGTGTCAAAGAGATTCAGAGAGTGGCAGAGAGTGTCAGAGAGTTTCAGAGAGCTTCAGAGAGGGTCAGGGAGTGTCAGAGTGTGTCCGAGAGTTTCAGAGAGTTTCAGAGAGTTTCAGAGAGTGTCAGACAGTGTCTGAGAGTGTCAGAGAGTGTCAAAGAGTTTCAGAGAGTGTCAGAGAGTTTCAGAGAGTGTCAGAGAGTGTCAAAGAGTTTCAGAGAGTGTCAGAGAGTTTCAGAGAGTGTCAGAGAGTGCCAGAGAGTTTCTGAGAGTTTCTGAGTGTGTCGGAGATTGTCAGAGAGTGTCAGAGGGTTTCAGGGAGTGTCACAATGTGTCAGAGAGTGTCAGAGAGTGTCAGAGAGCTTCAGAGAGTGTCAGAGATTGTCAGAGAGTGTCAGATAGTGACAGAGTGTTTCAGAGAGTTTCAGATTGTGTCAGATAGAGACAAAGAGTTTCAGTGAGAGTCAGAGAGTTTCAGAGAGTTTCAGAGAATGTCAGAGAGTGTCTGAGAGTGTCTGAGAGTGTCAGAGAGTGTCAGAGAGTGTCAGAGAATGTCGGAGAGTTTCTGAGAATATCTGTGAGTGTAAGAGAGTGTCACACAGTGTCAGAGATTGTCAAAGAGTGACAGAGAGTTTCAGAGAGTTTCACAGAGTGTCAGAGAGTGTCAGAGAGTGTCAGAGTATGTCAGAGAATGTCGGAGAATTTCTGAGATTATCTGTGAGTGTCAGAGAGTGTCAGAGAGTTTCACAGTGTGTCACAGAGTGTCAGAGAGTGTCAGAGAGTGTCAGAGAGGGGCAGAGAGTGTCAGAGAGTTTCACAGCGTGTCCGTGATTGTCATAGAGGTCAGGGATTGTCAGAGAGTGTCCGAGAGTTTCAGAGACTTTCAGAGAGTTTCAGAGAGTGTCAGACAGTGTCTGAGAGTGTCAGAGAGTGTCAAAGAGTTTCAGAGAGTGTCAGAGAGTGTCAGAGAGTTTCAGAGAGTTTCAGAGAGTGTCAGAGAGTGTCAAAGAGTTTCAGAGAGTTTCAGAGAGTGTCAGAGAGTGTCAGAGAGTGCCAGAGAGTTTCAGAGAGTTTCTGAGTGTGTCGGAGATTGTCAGAGACTGTCAGAGTGTTTCAGGGAGTGTCACAAAGTGTCAGAGAGTTTCAGAGAGTTTCAGAGAGTGTCAGAGAGGGTCAGAGAGTTTCAGAGAGTTTCTGAGAGTGTCACAGCGTTTCAGACAGTTTCAGAGAGCTTCAGAGAGTGTCAGAGAGTGTCTGAGAGTTTCAGAGATTTTCAGAGAGAGTCAAAGAGGTTCAGAGAGTGTCAGAGAGTTTAAGAGAGTGTCGGAGAGTTCCAGAGAGTGTCAGAGTGTGTCTGAGAGTGTCGGAGAGTTCCAGAGAGTACCAGAGAGTGTCAGAGAGTTTCAGAGAGTGTCAGAGAGTTTCAGAGAGTGTCTGAGCGTGTCAGAGATTGCCAGAGAGTTTCTGAGAGTTTCTGAGAGTTTCAGAGAATGTCAGAGAGCTTCAGAGTGTTTCAGAGCGTTTCAGAGAGCTTCCGAGAGTGTCAGAGAGTGTCAGATAGTGACAGAGTGTTTCAGTGAGTGTCAGAGAGTGTCTGGGAGTGTCAAAGAGTGTCGGAGGGTTCTGCGAATTTCTGAGTGTGTCAGAGAGTGTCACAGTGTGTCAGAGACTGTCAGAGAGTGTCAGAGAGTTTCAAATAGTTTCACAGAGTGTCAGAGAGTGTCAGAGAGTGTCTGAGATTGTCATAGAGTGTCAGAGAGTGTCAGAGAATGTCGGAGAGTTTCTGAGAGTGTCCGTGAGTGTCAGAGAGTTTCACAGTGTGTCACAGAGTGTCAGAGAGTGTCAGAGAGTGTCAGAGAGTTTCAGAGAGTGTCAGGGTAGTGTCGGAGAGTGTTTGAGTGTTTCAGAGAGTGCCAGAGAGTTTCAGAGAGTGTCAGAGAGTGTCAAAAAGTTTCAGAGAGTGTCAGATAGTGTCAGAGAGTTTCAGCGAGTGTCACAGCGTGTCAGAGAGTGTTTAGGGAGTGTCAGAGAGTTTCAGAGAGTTTCTGAGAGTTTCTGAGAGTGTCAGAGAGCTTCAGAGAGCTTCAGAGAGTTTCAGAGTGTGTCGGAGAGTGTCAGAAAGATTCAGAGAGTGTCAGATAGTGTCAGAGAGTTACAGAGAGCTTCAGAGAGTATCAAAGAGTGTCAGAGAGTGTCCAAGAGTTTCTGAGAGTGTCAGAGAGTGCCAGAGAATTTCAGAGATTGTCAAAGTGTTTCAGAGAGTGTCAGAGAGAGCCAGAGAGTTTCGGAGAGTTTCCGAGAGTGTCAGAGAGTGTCAGAGAGTTTCAGAGAGTGTCAGAGATTTTCAGAGAGCGTCTGAGAGTGTCAGAGAGTGTCAGAGAATGTCGGAGAGTTTCTGAGAGTATCTGTGAGTGTCAGAGAGAGTCAGAGAGTTTCACACTGTGTCACAGATTGTCAGAGAGTTTCAGAGAGTGTCAGAGAGTGTCAAAGAGTTTCAGAGAGTGTCAGAGAGTTTCAGAGAGTGTCAGAGAGTGTCAGAGAGTGCCAGAGAGTTTCTGAGAGTTTCTGAGTGTGTCGGAGATTGTCAGAGAGTGTCAGAGGGTTTCAGGGAGTGTCACAATGTGTCAGAGAGTGTCAGAGAGTGTCAGAGAGCTTCAGAGAGTTTCAGAGAGTGTCAGAGAGTGTCAGATAGTGACAGAGTGTTTCAGAGAGTGTCAGATAGTATCAGATAGAGACAAAGAGTTTCAGTGAGTGTCAGAGAGTTTTAGAGAGTTTCAGAGAATGTCAGAGAGTGTCAGAGAGTGTCTGAGAGTGTCAGAGAGTGCCAGAGAGTGTCAGAGAATGTCGGAGAGTTTCTGAGAGTATCTGTGAGTGTAAGAGAGTGTCACACAGTGTCAGAGATGGTCAGAGAGTGACAGAGAGTTTCAGAGAGTTTCACAGAGTGTCAGAGAGTGTCAGAGAGTGTCAGAGTATGTCAGAGTATGTCAGAGAATGTCGGAGAATTTCTGAGATTATCTGTGAGTGTCAGAGAGTGTCAGAGAGTTTAAGAGAGTGTCGGAGAGTTCCAGAGAGTGTCAGAGTGTGTCTGAGAGTGTCGGAGATTTCCAGAGAGTGTCAGAGAGTGTCAGAGAGTTTCAGAGAGTGTCAGAGAGTTTCAGAGAGTGTCTGAGCGTGTCAGAGATTGCCAGAGAGTTTTTGAGAGTTTCTGAGAGTGTCAGAGAGTGTAACAGAGTGTCAGAGTATGTCAGAGAATGTCGGAGAGTGTCAGAGAGGGTCAGAGAGTTTCAGAGAGTTTCAGAGAGTTTCACAGCGTTTCAGACAGTGTCAGAGAGTGTCGGAGAGTTCCAGAGAGTATCAGAGAGTGTCAGAGTGTTTCAGAGAGTGTCAGAGAGTTTCAGAGAGTGTCTGAGCGTGTCAGAGATTGCCAGAGAGTTTCTGAGAGTTTCAGAGAGCTTCCGAGAGTGTCAGAGAGTGTCAGATAGTGACAGAGTGTTTCAGTGAGTGTCAGAGAGTGTCTGAGAGTGTCAAAGAGTGTCGGAGGGTTCTGCGAATTTCTGAGTGTGTCAGAGAGTGTCACAGTGTGTCAGAGACTGTCAGAGAGTGTCAGAGAGTTTCAAAGAGTTTCACAGAGTGTCAGAGAGTGTCAGAGAGTGTCTGAGATTGTCATAGAGTGTCAGAGAGTGTCAGAGAATGTCGGAGAGTTTCTGAGAGTGTCCGTGAGTGTCAGAGAGTTTCACAGTGTGTCACAGAGTGTCAGAGAGTGTCAGAGAGTTTCAGAGAGTGTCAGATAGTGTCGGAGAGTGTTTGAGTGTTTCAGAGAGTGCCAGAGAGTTTCAGAGAGTGTCAGAGAGTGTCAGAAAGTTTCAGAGAGTGTCAGATAGTGTCAGAGAGTTTCAGCGAGTGTCACAGAGTGTCAGAGAGTGTTTAGGGAGTGTCAGAGAGTTTCAGAGAGTTTCTGAGAGTTTCTGAGAGTGTCAGAGAGCTTCAGAGAGTTTCAGAGAGGGTCGGAGAGTGTCAGAAAGATTCAGAGAGTGTCAGATAGTGTCAGAGAGTTTCAGAGTGTGACAGAGTGTCAGAGAGTTACAGACAGCTTCAGAGAGTATCAAAGAGTGTCAGAGAGTGTCAGAGAGTTTCAGAGAGTGTCAGAGAGTGTCCAAGAGTTTCAGAGAGTGTCAGAGAGTTTCAGAGAGTTTCTGAGAGTGTCAGAGAGTGCCAGAGAATTTCAGAGATTGTCAAAGAGTTTCAGAGAGTGTCAGAGAGAGCCAGAGAGTTTCGGAGGGTTTCCGAGAGTGTCAGAGATTTTCAGAGAGTGTCAGAGATTTTCAGAGAGCGTCTGAGCGTGTCAGAGATTGCCAGAGAGTTTCTGAGAGTGTCAGAGAGTTTCAGAGAGTGTCACAGACTGTCAGAGAGTTTCAGAGAGTGTCAGAGAGTTGCAGACAGTTTCTGAGAGTGTCAGAGAGTACCGGAGAGTTTCAGAGATTGTCAAAGAGTTTCAGAGAGTGTCAGAGAGTGTCAGAGAGTTTCGGAGAGTTTCAGAGAGTGTCAAAGAGGTTCAGAGAGTGTCAGAGAGTTTAAGAGAGTGTCGGAGAGTTCCAGAGAGTGTCAGAGTGTGTCTGAGAGTGTCGGAGATTTCCAGAGAGTGTCAGAGAGTTTCAGAGAGGGTCAGAGAGTTTCAGAGACTGTCTGAGCGTGTCAGAGATTGCCAGAGAGTTTTTGAGAGTTTCCGAGAGTGTCAGAGAGTGTAAGAGAGTGTCAGAGTATGTCAGAGAATGTCGGAGAGTGTCAGAGAGGGTCAGAGAGTTTCAGAGAGTTTCAGAGAGTTTCACAGCGTTTCAGACAGTTTCAGAGAGCTTCAGAGAGTGTCAGAGAGTGTCTGAGAGTTTCAGAGAGTTTCAGAGAGTGTCAAAGAGTTTCAGAGTGTGTCAGAGAGTGTCAGAGAGTGTCGGAGAGTTCCAGAGAGTATCAGAGAGTGTCAGAGAGTGTCAGAGAGTGTCAGAAAGTTTCAGAGAGTGTCAGATAGTGTCAGACAGTTTCAGAGAGCTTCAGAGAGTGTCAGAGAGTGTCTGAGAGTTTCAGAGATTTTCAGAGAGAGTCAAAGAGGTTCAGAGAGTGTCAGAGAGTTTAAGAGAGTGTCGGAGAGTTCCAGAGAGTGTCAGAGTGTGTCTGAGAGTGTCGGAGAGTTCCAGAGAGTATCAGAGAGTGTCAGAGAGTTTCAGAGAGTGTCAGAGAGTTTCAGAGAGTGTCTGAGCGTGTCAGAGATTGCCAGAGAGTTTCTGAGAGTTTCTGAGAGTTTCAGAGAATGTCAGAGAGCTTCAGAGAGTTTCAGAGCGTTTCAGAGAGCTTCCGAGAGTGTCAGAGAGTGTCAGATAGTGACAGAGTGTTTCAGTGAGTGTCAGAGAGTGTCTGAGAGTGTCAAAGAGTGTCGGAGGGTTCTGCGAATTTCTGAGTGTGTCAGAGAGTGTCACAGTGTGTCAGAGACTGTCAGAGAGTGTCAGAGAGTTTCAAATAGTTTCACAGAGTGTCAGAGAGTGTCAGAGAGTGTCTGAGATTGTCATAGAGTGTCAGAGAGTGTCAGAGAATGTCGGAGAGCTTCTGAGAGTGTCCGTGAGTGTCAGAGAGTTTCACAGTGTGTCACAGAGTGTCAGAGAGTGTCAGAGAGTTTCAGAGAGTGTCAGGGTAGTGTCGGAGTGTGTTTGAGTTTTTCAGAGAGTGCCAGAGAGTTTCAGAGAGTGTCAGAGAGTGTCAGAAAGTTTCAGAGAGTGTCAGATAGTGTCAGAGAGTTTCAGCGAGTGTCACAGCGTGTCAGAGAGTGTTTAGGGAGTGTCAGAGAGTTTCAGAGAGTTTCTGAGAGTTTCTGAGAGTGTCAGAGAGCTTCAGAGAGTTTCAGAGAGTGTCGGAGAGTGTCAGAAAGATTCAGAGAGTGTCAGATAGTGTCAGAGAGTTTCAGAGAGTGTCACAGAGTGTCAGAGAGTTACAGAGAGCTTCAGAGAGTATCAAAGAGTGTCAGAGAGTGTCCAAGAGTTTCTGAGAGTGTCAGAGAGTGCCAGAGAATTTCAGAGATTGTCAAAGTGTTTCAGAGAGTGTCAGAGAGAGCCAGAGAGTTTCGGAGAGTTTCCGAGAGTGTCAGAGAGTGTCAGAGAGTTTCAGAGAGTGTCAGAGATTTTCAGAGAGCGTCTGAGAGTGTCAGAGAGTGTCAGAGAATGTCGGAGAGTTTCTGAGAGTATCTGTGAGTGTCAGAGAGAGTCAGAGAGTTTCACACTGTGTCACAGATTGTCAGAGAGTTTCAGAGAGTGTCAGAGAATGTCTGAGAGTGTCAGAGAGTGTCAGAGAATGTCGGAGAGTTTCTGAGAGTATCTCTGAGTGTCAGAGAGAGTCAGAGAGTTTCACAGTGTGTCACAGATTGTCAGAGAGTTTCAGAGAGTGTCAGAGAATGTCTGAGAGTGTCAGAGACTGTCAGAGAATGTCGGAGAGTTTCTGAGAGTGTCTGTGACTGTCTGAGAGTGTCAAAGAGATTCAGAGAGTGGCAGAGAGTGTCAGAGAGTTTCAGAGAGCTTCAGAGAGGGTCAGGGAGTGTCAGAGTGTGTCCGAGAGTTTCAGAGAGTTTCAGAGAGTTTCAGAGAGTGTCAGACAGTGTCTGAGAGTGTCAGAGAGTGTCAAAGAGTTTCAGAGTGTGTCAGAGATTGTCAGAGAGTTTCAGAGAGTGTCAGAGAGTGTCAAAGAGTTTCAGAGAGTGTCAGAGAGTTTCAGAGAGTGTCAGAGAGTGTCAGAGAGTGCCAGAGAGTTTCTCAGAGCTTCTGAGTGTGTCGGAGATTGTCAGAGAGTGTCAGAGGGTTTCAGGGAGTGTCACAATGTGTCAGAGAGTGTCAGAGAGCTTCAGAGAGTTTCAGAGAGTGTCAGAGAGTGTCAGATAGTGACAGAGTGTTTCAGAGAGTGTCAGATAGTATCAGATAGAGACAAAGAGTTTCAGTGAGTGTCAGAGAGTTTTAGAGAGTTTCAGAGAGTGTCAGAGAGTGTCAGAGAGTGTCTGAGAGTGTCAGAGAGTGCCAGAGAGTGTCAGAGAATGTCGGAGAGTTTCTGAGAGTATCTGTGAGTGTAAGAGAGTGTCACACAGTGTCAGAGATGGTCAGAGAGTGACAGAGAGTTTCAGAGAGTTTCACAGAGTGTCAGAGAGTGTCAGAGAGTGTCAGAGTATGTCAGAGTATGTCAGAGAATGTCGGAGAATTTCTGAGATTATCTGTGAGTGTCAGAGAGTGTCAGAGAGTTTAAGAGAGTGTCGGAGAGTTCCAGAGAGTGTCAGAGTGTGTCTGAGAGTGTCGGAGATTTCCAGAGAGTGTCAGAGAGTGTCAGAGAGTTTCAGAGAGTGTCAGAGAGTTTCAGAGAGTGTCTGAGCGTGTCAGAGATTGCCAGAGAGTTTTTGAGAGTTTCTGAGAGTGTCAGAGAGTGTAAGAGAGTGTCAGAGTATGTCAGAGAATGTCGGAGAGTGTCAGAGAGGGTCAGAGAGTTTCAGAGAGTTTCAGAGAGTTTCACAGCGTTTCAGACAGTTTCAGAGAGCTTCAGAGAGTGTCAGAGAGTGTCTGAGAGTTTCAGAGAGTTTCAGAGAGTGTCAAAGAGTTTCAGAGTGTGTCAGAGAGTGTCAGAGAGTGTCGGAGAGTTCCAGAGAGTATCAGAGAGTGTCAGAGAGTTTCAGAGAGTGTCAGAGAGTTTCAGAGAGTGTCTGAGCGTGTCAGAGATTGCCAGAGAGTTTCTGAGAGTTTCAGAGAGCTTCCGAGAGTGTCAGAGAGTGTCAGATAGTGACAGAGTGTTTCAGTGAGTGTCAGAGAGTGTCTGAGAGTGTCAAAGAGTGTCAGAGGGTTCTGCGAATTTCTGAGTGTGTCAGAGAGTGTCACAGTGTGTCAGAGACTGTCAGAGAGTGTCAGAGAGTTTCAAAGAGTTTCACAGAGTGTCAGAGAGTGTCAGAGAGTGTCTGAGATTGTCATAGAGTGTCAGAGAGTGTCAGAGAGTGTCAGAGAGTTTCAGAGAGTGTCAGATAGTGTCGGAGAGTGTTTGAGTGTTTCAGAGAGTGCCAGAGAGTTTCAGAGAGTGTCAGAGAGTGTCAGAAAGTTTCAGAGAGTGTCAGATAGTGTCAGAGAGTTTCAGCGAGTGTCACAGAGTGTCAGAGAGTGTTTAGGGAGTGTCAGAGAGTTTCAGAGAGTTTCTGAGAGTTTCTGAGAGTGTCAGAGAGCTTCAGAGAGTTTCAGAGAGGGTCGGAGAGTGTCAGAAAGATTCAGAGAGTGTCAGATAGTGTCAGAGAGTTTCAGAGTGTGACAGAGTGTCAGAGAGTTACAGACAGCTTCAGAGAGTATCAAAGAGTGTCAGAGAGTGTCAGAGAGTTTCAGAGAGTGTCAGAGACTGTCCAAGAGTTTCAGAGAGTGTCAGAGAGTTTCAGAGAGTTTCTGAGAGTGTCAGAGAGTGCCAGAGAATTTCAGAGATTGTCAAAGAGTTTCAGAGAGTGTCAGAGAGAGCCAGAGGGTTTCAGAGGGTTTCCGAGAGTGTCAGAGATTTTCAGAGAGTGTCAGAGATTTTCAGAGAGCGTCTGAGCGTGTCAGAGATTGCCAGAGAGTTTCTGAGAGTGTCAGAGAGTGTCAGAGAGTTTCAGAGAGTGTCACAGACTGTCAGAGAGTTTCAGAGAGTGTCAGAGAGTTGCAGACAGTTTCTGAGAGTGTCAGAGAGTGCCGGAGAGTTTCAGAGATTGTCAAAGAGTTTCAGAGAGTGTCAGAGAGTGTCAGAGAGTTTCGGAGAGTTTCAGAGAGTGTCAAAGAGGTTCAGAGAGTGTCAGAGAGTTTAAGAGAGTGTCGGAGAGTTCCAGAGAGTGTCAGAGTGTGTCTGAGAGTGTCGGAGATTTCCAGAGAGTGTCAGAGAGTTTCAGAGAGTGTCAGAGAGTTTCAGAGACTGTCTGAGCGTGTCAGAGATTGCCAGAGAGTTTTTGAGAGTTTCCGAGAGTGTCAGAGAGTGTAAGAGAGTGTCAGAGTATGTCAGAGAATGTCGGAGAGTGTCAGAGAGGGTCAGAGAGTTTCAGAGAGTTTCAGAGAGTTTCACAGCGTTTCAGACAGTTTCAGAGAGCTTCAGAGAGTGTCAGAGAGTGTCTGAGAGATTCAGAGAGTTTCAGAGAGTGTCAATGAGTTTCAGAGAGTGTCAGAGAGTGTCAGAGAGTGTCGGAGAGTTCCAGAGAGTATCAGAGAGTGTCAGAGAGTTTCAGAGAGTGTCAGAGAGTTTCAGAGAGTGTCTGAGCGTGTCAGAGATTGCCAGAGAGTTTCTGAGAGTTTCTGAGAGTTTCAGAGAGTGTCAGAGAGCTTCAGAGAGTTTCAGAGAGTTTCAGAGAGCTTCCGAGAGTGTCAGAGAGTGTCAGATAGTGACAGAGTGTTTCAGTGAGTGTCAGAGAGTGTCTGAGAGTGTCAAAGAGTGTCGGAGGGTTCTGCGAATTTCTGAGTGTGTCAGAGAGTGTCACAGTGTGTCAGAGACTGTCAGAGAGTGTCAGAGAGTTTCAAAGAGTTTCACAGAGTGTCAGAGAGTGTCAGAGAGTGTCTGAGATTGTCATAGAGTGTCAGAGAGTGTCAGAGAATGTCGGAGAGTTTCTGAGAGTGTCCGTGAGTGTCAGAGAGTTTCACAGTGTGTCACAGAGTGTCAGAGAGTGTCAGAGAGTTTCAGAGAGTGTCAGATAGTGTCGGAGAGTGTTTGAGTGTTTCAGAGAGTGCCAGAGAGTTTCAGAGAGTGTCAGAGAGTGTCAGAAAGTTTCAGAGAGTGTCAGATAGTGTCAGAGAGTTTCAGCGAGTGTCACAGAGTGTCAGAGAGTGTTTAGGGAGTGTCAGAGAGTTTCAGAGAGTTTCTGAGAGTTTCTGAGAGTGTCAGAGAGCTTCAGAGAGTTTCAGAGAGGGTCGGAGAGTGTCAGAAAGATTCAGAGAGTGTCAGATAGTGTCAGAGAGTTTCAGAGAGTGTCACAGAGTGTCAGAGAGTAACAGAGAGCTTCAGAGAGTATCAAAGAGTGTCAGAGAGTGTCAGAGAGTTTCAGAGAGTGTCAGAGAGTGTCCAAGAGTTTCAGGGAGTGTCAGAGAGTTTCAGAGAGTTTCTGAGAGTGTCAGAGAGTGCCAGAGAATTTCAGAGATTGTCAAAGAGTTTCAGAGAGTGTCAGAGAGAGCCAGAGAGGTTCGGAGAGTTTCCGAGAGTGTCAGAGAGTTTCAGAGAGTGTCAGAGATTTTCAGAGAGCGTCTGAGCGTGTCAGAGATTGCCAGAGAGTTTCTGAGAGTGTCAGAGAGTGTCAGAGAGTTTCAGAGAGTGTCACAGAGTTTCAGAGAGTGTCAGAGAGTGTCAGAGAGTTTCGGAGAGTTTCAGAGAGTGTCAGAGAGTGTCAGAGAGTTTCAGAGAGTGTCAGAGAGTTTCAGAGAACGTCTGAGCGTGTCAGAGATTGCCAGAGAGATTCTGAGAGTGTCAGAGAGTGTCAGAGAGATTGCAGAGAGTTTCAGAGAGTGTCAGAGTGCTTCAGAGAGTGTCAGAGAGTTGCAGAGAGCTTCTGAGAGTGTCAGTGAGTGTCAGATAGTGACAGAGTGTTTCAGTGAGTGTCAGAGAGTTTCAGAGACTTTCAGAGAGTGTCAGAGAGTTTCAGAGAGCTTCTGAGATTGTCTGAGAGTGTCAGAGATTGTCAAAGAGTATCAGATAGTGTCAGTGAGTGTCAGAGAGTTTCAGAGAGTATCAGAGAATATCATAGAGTGTCAGAGAGTGTCAGAGAGTGTCAGTGAGTGTCAGAGAATGTCGGAGAGTTTCTGAGAGTATCTGTGAGTGTAAGAGAGTGTCAGAGGGTTCTGAGAGTTTCGGAGTGTGTCAGGGATTGTCACAGAGTGTCAGAGTGTGTCAGAGAATGTCGGAGAGTTTCTGAGAGTATCTGTGCGTGTCAGAGAGAGTCAGAGAGTTTCACAGTGTGTCACAGAGTGTCAGAGAGTTTCAGAGAGTGTCACAGTGCGTCAGAGTGTGTCACAGAGGTTCGGAGAGTGTCAGAGAGTGTCAGAGAGTGTCCGAGAGTGTCAGAGACTGTCAGTGAATGTCGGAGTGTTTCTGAGAGTATCTGTGACTTTCAGAGATTGTCAGAGAGTTTCACAGTGTGTCACAGAGTGTCAGAGAGTGTCAGAGAGCTTCAGAGAGTGTCAGAGAGTGTCAGAGAGTGTCAGAGAGTGTCAGAGAATGTCGGAGAGTTTCTGAGAGTATCTGTGAGGGTCAGAGAGTTTCAGAGATTGTCAGAGACTGTCAGAGGGTTCAGAGAGATTCTGAGTGTGTCAGAGAGTGTCAAAGAGTTTCAGAGTGTGTCAGAGAGTGTCAGAGAGTGTCGGAGAGTTCCAGAGAGTATCAGAGAGTGTCAGAGAGTGTCAGAGAGTGTCAGAAAGTTTCAGAGAGTGTCAGATAGTGTCAGACAGTTTCAGAGAGCTTCAGAGAGTGTCAGAGAGTGTCTGAGAGTTTCAGAGATTTTCAGAGAGAGTCAAAGAGGTTCAGAGAGTGTCAGAGAGTTTAAGAGAGTGTCGGAGAGTTCCAGAGAGTGTCAGAGTGTGTCTGAGAGTGTCGGAGAGTTCCAGAGAGTATCAGAGAGTGTCAGAGAGTTTCAGAGAGTGTCAGAGAGTTTCAGAGAGTGTCTGAGCGTGTCAGAGATTGCCAGAGAGTTTCTGAGAGTTTCTGAGAGTTTCAGAGAATGTCAGAGAGCTTCAGAGAGTTTCAGAGCGTTTCAGAGAGCTTCCGAGAGTGTCAGAGAGTGTCAGATAGTGACAGAGTGTTTCAGTGAGTGTCAGAGAGTGTCTGAGAGTGTCAAAGAGTGTCGGAGGGTTCTGCGAATTTCTGAGTGTGTCAGAGAGTGTCACAGTGTGTCAGAGACTGTCAGAGAGTGTCAGAGAGTTTCAAATAGTTTCACAGAGTGTCAGAGAGTGTCAGAGAGTGTCTGAGATTGTCATAGAGTGTCAGAGAGTGTCAGAGAATGTCGGAGAGTTTCTGAGAGTGTCCGTGAGTGTCAGAGAGTTTCACAGTGTGTCACAGAGTGTCAGAGAGTGTCAGAGAGTTTCAGAGAGTGTCAGGGTAGTGTCGGAGTGTGTTTGAGTGTTTCAGAGAGTTTCAGAGAGTGTCAGAGAGTGTCAGAAAGTTTCAGAGAGTGTCAGATAGTGTCAGAGAGTTTCAGCGAGTGTCACAGCGTGTCAGAGAGTGTTTAGGGAGTGTCAGAGAGTTTCAGAGAGTTTCTGAGAGTTTCTGAGAGTGTCAGAGAGCTTCAGAGAGTTTCAGAGAGTGTCAGAAAGATTCAGAGAGTGTCAGATAGTGTCAGAGAGTTTCAGAGAGTGTCACAGAGTGTCAGAGAGTTACAGAGAGCTTCAGAGAGTATCAAAGAGTGTCAGAGAGTGTCCAAGAGTTTCTGAGAGTGTCAGAGAGTGCCAGAGAATTTCAGAGATTGTCAAAGTGTTTCAGAGAGTGTCAGAGAGAGCCAGAGAGTTTCGGAGAGTTTCCGAGAGTGTCAGAGAGTTTCAGAGAGTTTCAGAGAGTGTCAGAGATTTTCAGAGAGCGTCTGAGAGTGTCAGAGAGTGTCAGAGAATGTCGGAGAGTTTCTGAGAGTATCTGTGAGTGTCAGAGAGAGTCAGAGAGTTTCACACTGTGTCACAGATTGTCAGAGAGTTTCAGAGAGTGTCAGAGAATGTCTGAGAGTGTCAGAGAGTGTCAGAGAATGTCGGAGAGTTTCTGAGAGTATCTCTGAGTGTCAGAGAGAGTCAGAGAGTTTCACAGTGTGTCACAGATTGTCAGAGAGTTTCAGAGAGTGTCAGAGAATGTCTGAGAGTGTCAGAGACTGTCAGAGAATGTCGGAGAGTTTCTGAGAGTGTCTGTGACTGTCTGAGAGTGTCAAAGAGATTCAGAGAGTGGCAGAGAGTGTCAGAGAGTTTCAGAGAGCTTCAGAGAGGGTCAGGGAGTGTCAGAGTGTGTCCGAGAGTTTCAGAGAGTTTCAGAGAGTTTCAGAGAGTGTCAGACAGTGTCTGAGAGTGTCAGAGAGTGTCAAAGAGTTTCAGAGTGTGTCAGAGATTGTCAGAGAGTTTCAGAGAGTGTCAGAGAGTGTCAAAGAGTTTCAGAGAGTGTCAGAGAGTTTCAGAGAGTGTCAGAGAGTGTCAGAGAGTGCCAGAGAGTTTCTGAGAGCTTCTGAGTGTGTCGGAGATTGTCAGAGAGTGTCAGAGGGTTTCAGGGAGTGTCACAATGTGTCAGAGAGTGTCAGAGAGTGTCAGAGAGCTTCAGAGAGTTTCTGAGAGTGTCAGAGAGTGTCAGATAGTGACAGAGTGTTTCAGAGAGTGTCAGATAGTATCAGATAGAGACAAAGAGTTTCAGTGAGTGTCAGAGAGTTTTAGAGAGTTTCAGAGAATGTCAGAGAGTGTCAGAGAGTGTCTGAGAGTGTCAGAGAGTGCCAGAGAGTGTCAGAGAATGTCGGAGAGTTTCTGAGAGTATCTGTGAGTGTAAGAGAGTGTCACACAGTGTCAGAGATGGTCAGAGAGTGACAGAGAGTTTCAGAGAGTTTCACAGAGTGTCAGAGAGTGTCAGAGAGTGTCAGAGTATGTCAGAGTATGTCAGAGAATGTCGGAGAATTTCTGAGATTATCTGTGAGTGTCAGAGAGTGTCAGAGAGTTTAAGAGAGTGTCGGAGAGTTCCAGAGAGTGTCAGAGTGTGTCTGAGAGTGTCGGAGATTTCCAGAGAGTGTCAGAGAGTGTCAGAGAGTTTCAGAGAGTGTCAGAGAGTTTCAGAGAGTGTCTGAGCGTGTCAGAGATTGCCAGAGAGTTTTTGAGAGTTTCTGAGAGTGTCAGAGAGTGTAAGAGAGTGTCAGAGTATGTCAGAGAATGTCGGAGAGTGTCAGAGAGGGTCAGAGAGTTTCAGAGAGTTTCAGAGAGTTTCACAGCGTTTCAGACAGTTTCCGAGAGCTTCAGAGAGTGTCAGAGAGTGTCTGAGAGTTTCAGAGAGTTTCAGAGAGTGTCAAAGAGTTTCAGAGTGTGTCAGAGAGTGTCAGAGAGTGTCAGAGAGTTTCAGAGAGTGTCTGAGCGTGTCAGAGATTGCCAGAGAGTTTCTGAGAGTTTCAGAGAGCTTCCGAGAGTGTCAGAGAGTGTCAGATAGTGACAGAGTGTTTCAGTGAGTGTCAGAGAGTGTCTGAGAGTGTCAAAGAGTGTCAGAGGGTTCTGCGAATTTCTGAGTGTGTCAGAGAGTGTCACAGTGTGTCAGAGACTGTCAGAGAGTGTCAGAGAGTTTCAAAGAGTTTCACAGAGTGTCAGAGAGTGTCAGAGAGTGTCTGAGATTGTCATAGAGTGTCAGAGAGTGTCAGAGAATGTCGGAGAGTTTCTGAGAGTGTCCGTGAGTGTCAGAGAGTTTCACAGTGTGTCACAGAGTGTCAGAGAGTGTCAGAGAGTTTCAGAGAGTGTCAGATAGTGTCGGAGAGTGTTTGAGTGTTTCAGAGAGTGCCAGAGAGTTTCAGAGAGTGTCAGAGAGTGTCAGAAAGTTTCAGAGAGTGTCAGATAGTGTCAGAGAGTTTCAGCGAGTGTCACAGAGTGTCAGAGAGTGTTTAGGGAGTGTCAGAGAGTTTCAGAGAGTTTCTGAGAGTTTCTGAGAGTGTCAGAGAGCTTCAGAGAGTTTCAGAGAGGGTCGGAGAGTGTCAGAAAGATTCAGAGAGTGTCAGATAGTGTCAGAGAGTTTCAGAGTGTGACAGAGTGTCAGAGAGTTACAGACAGCTTCAGAGAGTATCAAAGAGTGTCAGAGAGTGTCAGAGAGTTTCAGAGAGTGTCAGAGAGTGTCCAAGAGTTTCAGAGAGTGTCAGAGAGTTTCAGAGAGTTTCTGAGAGTGTCAGAGAGTGCCAGAGAATTTCAGAGATTGTCAAAGAGTTTCAGAGAGTGTCAGAGAGAGCCAGAGAGTTTCAGAGGGTTTCCGAGAGTGTCAGAGATTTTCAGAGAGTGTCAGAGATTTTCAGAGAGCGTCTGAGCGTGTCAGAGATTGCCAGAGATTTTCTGAGAGTGTCAGAGAGTGTCAGAGAGTTTCAGAGAGTGTCACAGACTGTCAGAGAGTTTCAGAGAGTGTCAGAGAGTTGCAGACAGTTTCTGAGAGTGTCAGAGAGTGCCGGAGAGTTTCAGAGATTGTCAAAGAGTTTCAGAGAGTGTCAGAGAGTGTCAGAGAGTTTCGGAGAGTTTCAGAGAGTGTCAAAGAGGTTCAGAGAGTGTCAGAGAGTTTAAGAGAGTGTCGGAGAGTTCCAGAGAGTGTCAGAGTGTGTCTGAGAGTGTCGGAGATTTCCAGAGAGTGTCAGAGAGTTTCAGAGAGTGTCAGAGAGTTTCAGAGACTGTCTGAGCGTGTCAGAGATTGCCAGAGAGTTTTTGAGAGTTTCCGAGAGTGTCAGAGAGTGTAAGAGAGTGTCAGAGTATGTCAGAGAATGTCGGAGAGTGTCAGAGAGGTTCAGAGAGTTTCAGAGAGTTTCAGAGAGTTTCACAGCGTTTCAGACAGTTTCAGAGAGCTTCAGAGAGTGTCAGAGAGTGTCTGAGAGATTCAGAGAGTTTCAGAGAGTGTCAATGAGTTTCAGAGAGTGTCAGAGAGTGTCGGAGAGTTCCAGAGAGTATCAGAGAGTGTCAGAGAGTTTCAGAGAGTGTCAGAGAGTTTCAGAGAGTGTCTGAGCGTGTCAGAGATTGCCAGAGAGTTTCTGAGAGTTTCTGAGAGTTTCAGAGAGTGTCAGAGAGCTTCAGAGAGTTTCAGAGAGTTTCAGAGAGCTTCCGAGAGTGTCAGAGAGTGTCAGATAGTGACAGAGTGTTTCAGTGAGTGTCAGAGAGTGTCTGAGAGTGTCAAAGAGTGTCGGAGGGTTCTGCGAATTTCTGAGTGTGTCAGAGAGTGTCACAGTGTGTCAGAGACTGTCAGAGAGTGTCAGAGAGTTTCAAAGAGTTTCACAGAGTGTCAGAGAGTGTCAGAGAGTGTCTGAGATTGTCATAGAGTGTCAGAGAGTGTCAGAGAATGTCGGAGAGTTTCTGAGAGTGTCCGTGAGTGTCAGAGAGTTTCACAGTGTGTCACAGAGTGTCAGAGAGTGTCAGAGAGTTTCAGAGAGTGTCAGATAGTGTCGGAGAGTGTTTGAGTGTTTCAGAGAGTGCCAGAGAGATTCAGAGAGTGTCAGAGAGTGTCAGAAAGTTTCAGAGAGTGTCAGATAGTGTCAGAGAGTTTCAGCGAGTGTCACAGAGTGTCAGAGAGTGTTTAGGGAGTGTCAGAGAGTTTCAGAGAGTTTCTGAGAGTTTCTGAGAGTGTCAGAGAGCTTCAGAGAGTTTCAGAGAGGGTCGGAGAGTGTCAGAAAGATTCAGAGAGTGTCAGATAGTGTCAGAGAGTTTCAGAGAGTGTCACAGAGTGTCAGAGAGTAACAGAGAGCTTCAGAGAGTATCAAAGAGTGTCAGAGAGTGTCAGAGAGTTTCAGAGAGTGTCAGAGAGTGTCCAAGAGTTTCAGGGAGTGTCAGAGAGTTTCAGAGAGTTTCTGAGAGTGTCAGAGAGTGCCAGAGAATTTCAGAGATTGTCAAAGAGTTTCAGAGAGTGTCAGAGAGAGCCAGAGAGGTTCGGAGAGTTTCCGAGAGTGTCAGAGAGTTTCAGAGAGTGTCAGAGATTTTCAGAGAGCGTCTGAGCGTGTCAGAGATTGCCAGAGAGTTTCTGAGAGTGTCAGAGAGTGTCAGAGAGTTTCAGAGAGTGTCACAGACTGTCAGAGAGTTTCAGAGAGTGTCAGAGAGTTGCAGACAGTTTCTGAGAGTGTCAGAGAGTGCCGGAGAGTTTCAGAGATTGTCAAAGAGTTTCAGAGAGTGTCAGAGAGTGTCAGAGAGTTTCGGAGAGTTTCAGAGAGTGTCAGAGAGTGTCAGAGAGTTTCAGAGAGTGTCAGAGAGTTTCAGAGAACGTCTGAGCGTGTCAGAGATTGCCAGAGAGATTCTGAGAGTGTCAGAGAGTGTCAGAGAGATTGCAGAGAGTTTCAGAGAGTGTCAGAGTGCTTCAGAGAGTGTCAGAGAGTTGCAGAGAGCTTCTGAGAGTGTCAGTGAGTGTCAGATAGTGACAGAGTGTTTCAGTGAGTGTCAGAGAGTTTCAGAGACTTTCAGAGAGTGTCAGAGAGTTTCAGAGAGCTTCTGAGATTGTCTGAGAGTGTCAGAGATTGTCAAAGAGTATCAGATAGTGTCAGTGAGTGTCAGAGAGTTTCAGAGAGTATCAGAGAATATCAGAGAGTGTCAGAGAGTGTCAGAGAGTGTCTGAGAGTGTCAGAGAATGTCGGAGAGTTTCTGAGAGTATCTGTGAGTGTAAGAGAGTGTCAGAGGGTTCTGAGAGTTTCGGAGTGTGTCAGGGATTGTCACAGAGTGTCAGAGTGTGTCAGAGAATGTCGGAGAGTTTCTGAGAGTATCTGTGCGTGTCAGAGAGAGTCAGAGAGTTTCACAGTGTGTCACAGAGTGTCAGAGAGTTTCAGAGAGTGTCACAGTGCGTCAGAGTGTGTCACAGAGGTTCGGAGAGTGTCAGAGAGTGTCAGAGAGTGTCCGAGAGTGTCAGAGACTGTCAGTGAATGTCGGAGTGTTTCTGAGAGTATCTGTGACTTTCAGAGATTGTCAGAGAGTTTCACAGTGTGTCACAGAGTGTCAGAGAGTGTCAGAGAGCTTCAGAGAGTGTCAGAGAGTGTCAGAGAGTGTCAGAGAGTGTCAGAGAATGTCGGAGAGTTTCTGAGAGTATCTGTGAGGGTCAGAGAGTTTCAGAGATTGTCAGAGACTGTCAGAGGGTTCAGAGAGATTCTGAGTGTGTCAGAGAGTGTCACAGAGTGTCAGAGAGTGTCAGAGAGTTTCAGAGAGAGTCAGATCGTGTCAGAGAGTTTCAGAGAGTTTCAGAGAATATCAGAGAGTGTCAGAGAGTGTCTGAGAGTGTCTGAGAGTGTCAGAGAGTGTCAGAGAGTTTCAGAGAGTATCTGTGAGTGTAAGAGAGTGTCACAGTGTGTCAGAGACTGTCAGTGAGTGACAGAGAGTTTCGGAGAGTGTCACAGAGTGCCAGAGAGTTTCAGAGAGCTTCAGAGAGTGTCAGAGAGTGTCTGAGAGTTTCAGAGAGTTTCAGAGTGTGTCAAAGAATTTCAGAGAGTGTCAGAGAGTGTCAGAGAGTGTCGGAGAGTTTCAGAGAGTGTCAGAGAGTTTCAGAGAGTGTCAGAGAGTTTCAGAGAGTGTCTGAGCGTGTCAAAGATTGCCAGAGAGTTTCTGAGAGTTTCTGACTGTGTCAGAGCGTGTCAGAGACTGTCAGAGAGTTTCAGAGAGTGTCACAGACTGTCAGAGAGTGTCAGAGAGCTTCAGAGAGTGTCAGAGAGTTTCAGAGTGTTTCAGAGAACTTCAGAGAGTGTCAGAGAGTTTTAGAGAGTGACAGAGAGTTGCAGTGAGCTTCAGAGAGTTTCAGAGAGTTTCAGAGAGTGTCAGAGATTGTCTGAGAGTGTCAGAGAGTGTCAAAGAGTTTCAGAGAGTGTCAGAGAGTGTCAGAGAGTTTCAGAGAGTTTCAGAGAATGTCAGAGAGTGTCAGAGAGTGTCTGAGAGTGTCAGAGAGTGTCGGAGAGATACTCAGAGTATCTGTGAGTGTAAGAGAGTGTCAGAGGTTTCTGCAAGTTTCTGAGTGTGTCAGAGAGTGTCACAGAGTGTCAGAGACTGTCAGAGAGTGTCAGAGAGTTTCAAAGAGTTTCACAGAGTGTCAGAGAGTGCCTGAGATTGTCATAGACTGTCCGAGAGGGTCAGAGAATGTCGGAGAGTTTCTGAGAGTATCCGTGTGTGTCAGAGAGTTTCACAGTGTGTCACAGAGTGTCAGAGAGTGTCAGAGAGTTTCAGAGCGTCTCAGATTGTGTCGGAGAGTTTTGAGCGTTTCAGAGAGTGTCACAGAGTTTCAGAGAGTTTCCGAGAGTTTCTGAGAGATTCTGAGAGTGTCAGAGAGTTTCAGAGAGTTTCAGAGAGTGTCAGAGAGTGTCAGAAAGTTTCAGAAAGTTTCAGAGAGTGTCACAGATTGTCAGAGAGTTACAGAGAGCTTCAGAGAGTGTCAGAGAGTGTCAGAGACTGTCAGAGGGTTCAAAGAGTTTCTGAGTGTGTCAGAGAGTGTCACAGAGTGTCAGAGACTGTCAGAGAGTTTCAGAGAGAGTCAGATCGTGTCAGAGAGTGTCAGAGAATGTCGGAGAGTTTCGGAGAGTATCTGTGAGTGTAAGAGAGTGTCACAGAATGTAAGAGACTGTCAGTGAGTGACAGAGAGTTTCAGAGAGTGTAACAGCGTGTCAGAGAGTTTCAAAGAGCTTCAGAGACTGTGAGAGTGTGTCAGAGTTTCAGAGAGTTTCAGAGTGAGTCAAAGAGTTTCAGAGAGTGTCAGAGAGTGTCAGAGAGTGTCGGAGAGTTTCAGAGAGTTTCAGAGATTGTCAGAGAGTTTCAGAGAGTGTCAGAGAGTTTCAGGGAGTGTCTGAGCGTGTCAAAGATTGCCAGAGATTTTCTGAGAGTTTCTGACTGTGTCAGAGAGTGTCAGAGACTGTCAGAGAGTTTCAGAGAGTGTCACAGACTGTCAGAGTGTGTCAGAGAGCTTCAGAGAGTGTCAGAGAGTTTCAGAGTATTTCAGAGAGCTTCAGAGAGTGTCAGAGAGTGTCAGAGAGTGACAGAGAGTTTCAGTGAGTTTCAGAGAGTTTCAGAGAGTTTCAGAGTGTGCCAGAGAGTTTCTGAGAGTTTCTGAGTGCTTCAGATAGTGTCAGAGAGTGTCAGAGATTGTCCGAGGGTTCTGAGAGATTCTGAGTATGTCAGAGAGTGTCAGCGAGTTTCCGAGAGTTTCAGAGAGTGTCACAGCGTGTCAGAGAGTGTCAGAGAGATTCACAGAGTGTCACAGAGTGTCAGAGAGTGTCAGAGAGTTTCAGAGAGTGTCAGATAGTGTCTGAGAGTGTCAGAGAGTTTCAGAGAGTGTCAGAGAGAGCCAGAGAGTGTCAGAGAGTGTCGGAGAGTTTCTGAGTGTTTCAGAGAGTGTCAGAGAGTTTCAGAGAGTTTCAGAGAGTGTCAGAGAGTTTCAGAGAGTTTCAGAGTCTTCCTGAGATTGTCAGAGAGTGCCAGAGAGTGTCAGAAAGTTTCAGAGAGTGTCAGATAGTGTCAGAGAGTGTCAGAGAGTGCCACAGAGCGTCAGAGAGTTTCAGAGAGCTTCAGAGAGTGTCAGAGAGCGTCAGAGAGTTTCAGAGAGTTTCAGAGAGCTTCAGAGAGTGTCAGAGAGTGTCAGAGAGTGACAGAGAGTTTCAGTGAGTGTCGGAGAGTTTCAGAGAGTTTCGGAGAGTGTCAGAGATTGTCTGAGAGTGTCAGAGAGTGTCAAAGATTTTCAGAGAATGTCAGAGAGTGTCACAGAGTTTCAGAGAGTTTCAGAGAATGTCAGAGTGTGTCAGAGAGTGTCTGAGAGTGTCAGAGAGTGTCGGAGAGATACTCAGAATATCTGTGAGTGTAAGGGAGTCGCAGAGGGTTATGCGAGTTTCTGAGTGTGTCAGAGAGTGTCACAGAGTGTCAGAGACTGTCAGAGAGTGTCAGAGAGTTTCAAATAGTTTCAGAGAGTGTCAGAGAGTGTCTGAGATTGTCATAGAGTGTCAGAGAGTGTCAGAGAATGTCGGAGAGTTTCTGAGAGTGTCCGTGAGTGTCAGAGAGTTTCGTAGTGTGTCACAGAGTGTCAGAGAGTTTCAGAGATTGTCAGATAGTGTCGGAGAGTGTTTGAGTGTTTCAGAGAGTGTCAGAGAGTTTCAGAGAGTGTCACAGATTGTCAGAAAGTTTCAGAGAGTGTCAGATAGTGTCAGAGAGTTTCAGTGAGTTTCTGAGAGTTTCTGAGAGTGTCAGAGAGTTTCAGAGAGTTTCAGAGAGTGTCAGAAAGATTCAGAGAGTGTCAGATAGTGTCAGAGAGTTTCAGAGAGTGTCACAGAGTGTCAGAGAGTTACAGAGAGCTTCAGAGAGTGTCAGAGAGTGTCAGAGAGTGTCAGAGAGTTTCAGAGAGTGTCAGAGAGTGTCAAAGAGTTTCAGAGAGTTTCAGAGTGTGTCAAAGAGTTTCAGAGAGTGTCAGAGAGTGTCAGAGAGTGTCCGAGAGTTTCAGATAGTTTCAGAGATTGTCAGAGAGTTTCAGAGAGTGTCAGAGAGTTTCAGAGAGTGTCTGAGCGTGTCAAAGATTGCTAGAGAGTTTCTGAGAGTTTCTGACTGTGTCAGAGAGTGTCAGAGACTGTCAGAGAGTTTCAGAGGGTGTCACAGACTGTCAGAGAGTGTCAGAGAGCTTCAGAGAGTGTCAGAGAGTTTCAGAGTGTTTCAGAGAGCTTCAGAGAGTGTCAGAGCGTGTCAGAGATTGACAGAGAGTTTCAGTGAGATTCAGAGAGTTTCAGAGAGTGCCAGAGAGTTTCTGAGAGTTTCTGAGTGCTTCAGATAGTGTCAGAGATTGTCAGAGAGTGTCAGAGATTGTCCGAGGGTTCTGAGAGATTCTGAGTATGTCAGAGAGTGTCAGCGAGTTTCCGAGAGTTTCAGAGAGTGTCACAGCGTGTCAGAGAGTGTCAGAGAGATTCACAGAGTGTCACAGAGTGTCAGAGAGTATCAGAGAGTTTCAGAGAGTGTCAGATAGTGTCTGAGAGTGTCAGAGAGCTTCAGAGAGTTTCAGAGAGTTTCAGAGTATTTCAGAGAGCTTCAGAGAGTGTCAGAGAGTGTCAGAGAGTGACAGAGAGTTTCAGTGAGTTTCAGAGAGTTTCAGAGAGTTTCAGAGTGTGCCAGAGAGTTTCTGAGAGTTTCTGAGTGCTTCAGATAGTGTCAGAGAGTGTCAGAGATTGTCCGAGGGTTCTGAGAGATTCTGAGTATGTCAGAGAGTGTCAGCGAGTTTCCGAGAGTTTCAGAGAGTGTCACAGCTTGTCAGAGAGTGTCAGAGAGATTCACAGAGTGTCACAGAGTGTCAGAGAGTGTCAGAGAGTTTCAGAGAGCGTCAGAGAGTGCCACAGAGCGTCAGAGAGTTTCAGAGAGTTTCAGAGAGCATCAGAGAGTGTCAGAGAGTTTCAGAGAGTGACAGAGAGTTTCAGTGAGTGTCGGAGAGTTTCAGAGAGTGTCAGAGAGTGCCACAGAGCGTCAGAGAGTTTCAGAGAGCTTCAGAGAGTGTCAGAGAGCGTCAGAGAGTTTCAGAGAGTTTCAGAGAGCTTCAGAGAGTGTCAGAGTGTGTCAGAGAGTGACAGAGAGTTTCAGAGAGTTTCAGAGAATGTCAGAGAGTGTCAGAGAGTGTCTGAGAGTGTCAGAGAGTGTCGGAGAGATACTCAGAATATCTGTGAGTGTAAGAGAGTCGCAGAGGGTTATGCGAGTTTCTGAGTGTGTCAGAGAGTGTCACAGAGTGTCAGAGACTGTCAGAGAGTGTCAGAGAGTTTCAAATAGTTTCAGAGAGTGTCAGAGAGTGTCTGAGATTGTCATAGAGTGTCAGAGAGTGTCAGAGAATGTCGGAGAGTTTCTGAGAGTGTCCGTGAGTGTCAGAGAGTTTCGTAGTGTGTCACAGAGTGTCAGAGAGTGTCAGAGAGTTTCAGAGATTGTCAGATAGTGTCGGAGAGTGTTTGAGTGTTTCAGAGAGTGTCAGAGAGTTTCAGAGAGTGTCACAGATTGTCAGAAAGTTTCAGAGAGTGTCAGATAGAGTCAGAGAGTTTCAGAGAGTTTCTGAGAGTTTCTGAGAGTGTCAGAGAGTTTCAGAGAGTTTCAGAGAGTGTCAGAAAGATTCAGAGAGTGTCTGATAGTGTCAGAGAGTTTCAGAGAGTGTCACAGAGTGTCAGAGAGTTACAGAGAGCTTCAGAGAGTGTCAGAGAGTGTCAGAGAGTGTCAGAGAGTTTCAGAGAGTGTCAGAGAGTGTCAAAGAGTTTCAGAGAGTTTCAGAGTGTGTCAAAGAGTTTCAGAGAGTGTCAGAGAGTGTCAGAGAGTGTCCGAGAGTTTCAGATAGTTTCAGAGATTGTCAGAGAGTTTCAGAGAGTGTCAGAGAGTTTCAGAGAGTGTCTGACCGTGTCAAAGATTGCTAGATAGTTTCTGAGAGTTTCTGACTGTGTCAGAGAGTGTCAGAGACTGTCAGAGAGTTTCAGAGGGTGTCACAGACTGTCAGAGAGTGTCAGAGAGCTTCAGAGAGTGTCAGAGAGTTTCAGAGTGTTTCAGAGAGCTTCAGAGAGTGTCAGAGCGTGTCAGAGATTGACAGAGAGTTTCAGTGAGATTCAGAGAGTTTCAGAGAGTGCCAGAGAGTTTCTGAGAGTTTCTGAGTGCTTCAGATAGTGTCAGAGTTTGTCAGAGAGTGTCAGAGATTGTCCGAGGGTTCTGAGAGATTCTGAGTATGTCAGAGAGTGTCAGCGAGTTTCCGAGAGTTTCAGAGAGTGTCACAGCGTGTCAGAGAGTGTCAGAGAGTTTCACAGAGTGTCACAGAGTGTCAGAGAGTATCAGAGAGTTTCAGAGAGTGTCAGATAGTGTCTGAGAGTGTCAGAGAGTTTCAGAGAGTGTCAGAGAGAGTCAGAGAGTGTCAGATAGTGTCAGAGAGTTTCTGAGTGTTTCAGAGAGTGTCAGAGAGTTTCAGAGAGTGTCAGAGAGTGTCAGAGAGTTTCAGAGAGTTTCAGAGTTTTTCTGAGATTGTCAGAGAGTTTCAGAGAGTGTCAGAGAGTGTCAGAAAGTTTCAGAGAGTGTCACAGGCTGTCAGAGAGTGTCAGAGAGCTTCAGAGAGCGTCAGAGAGTTTCAGAGAGTTTCAGAGAGTTTCAGAGAGATTCAGAGAGTGTCAGAGAGTGTCAGAGAGTGACAGAGAGTTTCAGTGAGTGTCGGAGAGTTTCAGAGAGTTTCAGAGAGTGTCAGAGATTGTCTGAGAGTGTCAGAGAGTGTCAAAGAGATTTAGAGTGTGTCAGAGAGTGTCAGAGAGTATCAGAGAGTTTCAGAGAGTGTCACAGACTGTCAGAGAGCGTCAGAGAGATTCAGAGATTGTCAGATAGTGTCGGAGAGTGTTTGAGTGTTTCAGAGAGTGTCAGAGAGTTTCAGAGAGTGTCAGAGATTGTCAGAAAGTTTCAGAGAGTGTCAGATAGTGTCAGAGAGTTTTAGAGAGTGTCACAGAGTGTCAGAGAGTGTCAGGGAGTGTCAGTGAGTTTCAGAGAGTTTCTGAGAGTTTCTCAGAGTGTCAGAGAGTTTCAGAGAGTTTCAGAGAGTGTCAGAGAGTTTTAGAGAGTGTCACAGAGTGTCAGAGAGTGTCAGGGAGTGTCAGTGAGTTTCAGAGAGTTTCTGAGAGTTTCTCAGAGTGTCAGAGAGTTTCAGAGAGTTTCAGAGAGTGTCAGAGAGTTTCAGAGAGTGTCACAGACTGTCAGAGAGTGTCAGGGATTGTCAGAGAGTTTCCAAGAGTTTCTGAGAGATTCTGAGAGTGTCAGAGAGTTTTAGAGAGTTTCAGAGAGTGTCAGAGAGTGTCAGAAAGTTTCAGAGAGTGTCAGAGACTGTCAGAGGGTTCAAAGAGTTTCAGAGAGAGTCAGATCGTGTCAGAGAGTGTCAGAGAGTATCAGAGAATGTCGGAGAGTTTCTGAGAGTATCTGTGAGTGTAAGAGAGTGTCACAGAGTGTAAGAGACTGTCAGTGAGTGACAGAGAGTTTCAGAGAGTGTAACAGCGTGTCAGAGAGTTTCAAAGAGCTTCAGAGACTGTGAGAGTGTGTCAGAGTTTCAGAGAGTTTCAGAGTGAGTCAAAGAGTTTCAGAGAGTGTCAGAGTGTGTCAGAGAGTGTCAGAGAGTGTCGGAGAGTTTCAGAGAGTGTCAGAGATTGTCAGAGAGTTTCAGAGAGTGTCAGAGAGTTTCAGAGAGTGTCTGAGCGTGTCAAAGATTGCCAGAGAGTTTCTGAGAGTTTCGGACTGTGTCAGAGAGTGTCAGAGACTGACAGAGAGTTTCAGAGAGTGTCACAGACTGTCAGAGAGTGTCAGAGAGCTTCAGAGAGTGTCAGAGAGTTTCAGAGTGTTTCAGAGAGCTTCAGAGAGTGTCAGAGAGTGTCAGAGAGTGACAGAGAGTTTCAGTGAGTTTCAGAGAGTTTCAGAGAGTTTCAGAGAGTGCCAGAGAGTTTCTGAGAGTTTCTGAGTGCTTCAGACAGTGTCAGAGAGTGTCAGAGATTGTCCGAGGGTTCTGAGAGATTCTGAGTATGTCAGAGAGTGTCAGCGAGTTTCCGAGAGTTTCAGAGAGTGTCACAGCGTGTCAGAGAGTGTCAGAGAGATTCACAGAGTGTCACAGAGTGTCAGAGAGTGTCAGAGAGTTTCAGAGAGTGTCAGATAGTGTCTGAGAGTGTCAGAGAGTTTCAGAGAGTGTCAGAGAGAGCCAGAGAGTGTCAGAGAGTGTCGGAAAGTTTCTGGGTGTTTCAGAGAGTGTCAGAGAGTTTCAGAGAGTTTCAGAGAGTGTCAGAGAGTTTCAGAGTCTTTCTGAGATTGTCAGAGAGTGCCAGAGAGTGGCAGATAGTGTCAGAGAGTTTCAGAGTGTGCCACAGAGCGTCAGAGAGTTTCAGAGAACTTCAGAGAGTGTCAGAGAGCGTCAGAGAGTTTCAGAGAGTTTCAGAGAGTGTCAGAGAGTGTCAGAGAGTGTCAGAGAGTGACAGAGAGTCTCAGTGAGTGTCGGAGAGTTTCAGAGAGTGTCAGAGAGTGACAGAGAGTTTCAGTGAGTGTCGGAGAGTTTCAATGAGATTCGGAGACTGTCAGAGAGTGTCAGAGACTTTCAGAGAGTGTCACAGACTGTCAGAGAGCGTCAGAGAGATTGCAGAGTGTTTCAGTGAGTGTCAGCGAGTTTCAGAGTGTTTCAGAGAGTGTCAGAGAGTTTCAGAGAGTTTCAGAGAGTGTCAGAGAGTTTCAGAGAGCTTCTGAGATTGTCTGAGAGTGTCAGAGAGTGTCAAAGAGTATCAGATAGTGTCAGAGAGTGTCAGAGAGTTTCAGAGAGTTTCAGAGAATATCAGAGAGTGTCAGAGAGTGTCTGAGAGTGTCAGAGAATGTCGGAGAGTTTCTCAGAGTATCTGTGAGTGTAAGAGAGTGTCAGAGGGTTCTGAGAATTTCGGAGTGTGTCAGGGAGTGTCACAGAGTGTCAGAGACTGTCAGAGAGTGTCAGAGAGTGACAGAGAGTTTCAGTGAGTGTCAGAGAGTTTCAGAGAGTTTCGGAGAGTGTCAGAGATTGTCTGAGAGTGTCAGAGAGTGTCAAAGATTTTCAGAGAATGTCAGAGAGTGTCACAGAGTTTCAGAGAGTTTCAGAGAATGTCAGAGAGTGTCAGAGAGTGTCTGAGAGTGTCAGAGAGTGTCGGAGAGATACTCAGAATATCTGTGAGTGTAAGAGCGTCGCAGAGTGTTATGCGAGTTTCTGAGTGTGTCAGAGAGTGTCACAGAGTGTCAGAGACTGTCAGAGAGTGTCAGAGAGTTTCAAATAGTTTCAGAGAGTGTCAGAGAGTGTCTGAGATTGTCAGAAAGTTTCAGAGAGTGTCATATAGTGTCAGAGAGTTTCAGAGAGTGTCACAGAGTGTCAGAGAGTGTCAGGGAGTGTCAGAGAGTTTCAGAGAGTTTCTGAGATTTTCTGAGAGTGTCAGAGAGTTTCAGAGAGTTTCAGAGAGTGTCAGAAAGATTCCGAGAGTGTCAGATAGTGTCAGAGAGTTTCAGAGAGTGTCACAGAGTGTCAGAGAGTTACAGAGAGATTCAGAGAGTGTCAGAGAGTGTCAGAGAGTGTCAGAGAGTTTCAGAGAGTGTCAGACAGTGTCAAAGAGTTTCAGAGAGTTTCAGAGTGTGTCAAAGAGTTTCAGAGAGTGTCAGAGAGTGTCAGAGAGTGTCGGAGAGTTTCAGAGAGTTTCAGAGATTGTCAGAGAGTTTCAGAGAGTGTCACAGACTGTCAGAGAGTGTCAGAGAGCTTCAGAGAGTGTCAGAGAGTTTCAGAGTGTTTCAGAGAGCTTCAGAGAGTGTCAGAGAGTGTCAGAGAGTGACAGAGAGTTTCAGTGAGTTTCAGAGAGTTTCAGAGAGTGCCAGAGAGTTTCTGAGAGTTTCTGAGTGCTTCAGACAGTGTCAGAGAGTGTCAGAGATTGTCCGAGGGTTCTGAGAGATTCTGAGTATGTCAGAGAGTGTCAGCGAGTTTCCGAGAGTTTCAGAGAGTGTCACCGCGTGTCAGAGAGTGTCAGAGAGATTCACAGAGTGTCACAGAGTGTCAGAGAGTGTCAGAGAGTTTCAGAGAGTGTCAGATAGTGTCTGAGAGTGTCAGAGAGTTTCAGAGAGTGTCAGAGAGAGCCAGAGAGTGTCAGAGAGTGTCGGAGAGTTTCTGGGTGTTTCAGAGAGTGTCAGAGAGTTTCAGAGAGTGTCAGAGAGTTTCAGAGAGTTTCAGAGTCTTTCTGAGATTGTCAGGGAGTGCCAGAGAGTGTCAGATAGTGTCAGAGAGTTTCAGAGTGTGCCACAGAGCGTCAGAGAGTTTCAGAGAGCTTCAGAGAGTGTCAGAGAGCGTCAGAGAGTTTCAGAGAGTTTCAGAGAGTGTCAGAGAGTGTCAGAGAGTGACAGAGAGTTTCAGTGAGTGTCGGAGAGTTTCAGAGAGTGTCAGAGAGTGACAGAGAGTTTCAGTGAGTTTCGGAGAGTTTCAATGAGATTCAGAGACTGTCAGAGAGTGTCAGAGAGTTTCAGAGAGTGTCACAGACTGTCAGAGAGCGTCAGAGAGATTGCAGATTGTTTCAGTGAGTGTCAGCGAGTTTCAGAGAGTTTCAGAGAGTGTCAGAGTGTTTCAGAGAGTTTCAGAGAGTGTCAGAGAGTTTCAGAGAGTGTCAGATAGTGTCTGAGAGTGTCAGAGAGTTTCAGAGAGTGTCAGAGAGTGTCAGAGAGTTTCAGAGAGTTTCAGAGTTTTTCTGAGATTGTCAGAGAGTGCCAGAGAGTGTCAGAAAGTTTCAGAGAGTGTCAGATAGTGTCAGAGAGTTTCAGAGAGTGCCACAGAGCGTCAGAGAGTTTCAGAGAGCTTCAGAGAGTGTCAGAGAGTGTCAGAGACTGTCAGAGAGTTTCAGAGAGCGTCACAGACTGTCAGAGAGTGTCAGAGAGCTTCAGAGAGCGTCAGAGAGTTTCAGAGAGCTTCAGAGAGTGTCAGAGAGTGACAGAGAGTTTCAGTGATTGTCGGAGAGTTTCAGAGAGTTTCAGAGAGTGTCAGAGATTGTCTGAGTGTGTCAGAGAGTGTTAAAGAGATTCAGAGAGTGTCAGAGAGTGTCAGAGAGTGTCAGAGAGTTTCAGAGAGTGTCACAGACTGTTAGAGAGCGTCAGAGAGATTGCAGATTGTTTCAGTGAGTGTCAGAGAGTTTCAGAGAGTTTCAGAGAGTGTCAGAGTGTTTCAGAGAGTTTCAGAGATTGTCAGATAGTGTCGGAGAGTGTTTGAGTGTTTCAGAGAGTGTCAGAGAGTTTCAGAGAGTGTCAGAGATTGTTAGAATGTTTCAGAGAGTGTCAGATAGTGTCAGAGAGTTTCAGAGAGTGTCACAGAGTGTCAGGGAGTGTCAGAGAGTTTCAGAGAGTTTCTGAGAGTTTCTGAGAGTGTCAGAGAGTTTCAGAGACTTTCAGAGAGGGTCAGAGAGTGTCAGAAAGATTCAGAGAGTTTCAGATTGTGTCAGAGAGTTTCAGAGAGTGTCACAGAGTGTCAGAGAGTTACAGGAGCTTCAGAGAGTGTCAGAGAGTTTTAGAGTGTGTCAGAGAGTGACAGAGAGTTTCAGTGAGTGTCGGAGAGTTTCAGAGAGTTTCAGAGAGTGTCAGAGATTTTCTGAGAGTGTCAGAGAGTGTCAAAGAGATTCAGAGAGTGTCAGAGAGTGTCAGAGAGTTTCAGAGAGTGTCACAGACTGTCAGAGAGCGTCAGAGAGATTGCAGAGTGTTTCAGTGAGTGTCAGAGAGTTTCAGAGAGTTTCAGAGAGTGTCAGAGATTGTCTGAGAGTGTCAGAGAGTGTCAAAGATTTTCAGAGAATGTCAGAGAGTGTCACAGAGTTTCAGAGAGTTTCAGAGAATGTCAGAGAGTGTCAGAGAGTGTCAGAGAGTGTCGGAGAGATACTCAGAATATCTGTGAGTGTAAGAGAGTGTCAGAGGGTTATGCGAGTTTCTGAGTGTGTCAGAGAGTGTCACAGAGTGTCAGAGACTGTCAGAGAGTGTCAGAGAGATTCAAATAGTTTCAGAGAGTGTCAGAGAGTGTCTGAGATTGTCATAGAGTGTCAGAGAGTGTCAGAGAATGTCGGAGAGTTTCTGAGAGTGTCAGAGACTGTCAGAGAGTGTCAGAGAGTTTCAAAGAGTTTCACAGAGTGTCAGAGAGTGCCTGAGATTGTCATAGAGTGTCAGAGAGGGTCAGAGAATGTCGGAGAGTTTCTGAGAGTATCCGTGTGTGTCAGAGAGTTTCACAGTGTGTCACAGAGTGTCAGAGAGTGTCAGAGAGTTTCAGAGAGTCTCAGATTGTGTCGGAGAGCTTTGAGTGTTTCAGAGAGTGTCAGAGAGTTTCAGAGAGTGTCACAGAGTGTCAGAGAGTGTCAGGGAGTGTCAGAGAGTTTCCGAGAGTTTCTGAGAGACTCTGAGAGTGTCAGAGAGTTTCAGAGAGTTTCAGAGAGTGTCAGAGAGTGTCAGAAAGTTTCAGAGAGTGTCACAGATTGTCAGAGAGTTACAGAGAGCTTCAGAGAGTGTCAGAGAGTTTCAGAGACTGTCAGAGGGTTCAAAGAGTTTCTGAGTGTGTCAGAGAGTGTCACAGAGTGTCAGAGACTGTCAGAGAGTTTCAGAGAGAGTCAGATCGTGTCAGAGAGTGTCAGAGAGTGTCAGAGAATGTCGGAGAGTTTCTGAGAGTATCTGTGAGTGTAAGAGACTGTCACAGAATGTAAGAGACTCTCAGTGAGTGACAGAGAGTTTCAGAGAGTGTAACAGCGTGTCAGAAAGTTTCAAAGAGCTTCAGAGACTGTGAGAGTGTGTCAGAGTTTCAGAGAGCTTCAGAGTGAGTCAAAGAGTTTCAGAGAGTGTCAGAGAGTGTCGGAGAGATTCAGAGAGTGTCAGAGATTGTCAGAGAGTTTCAGAGAGTGTCAGAGAGTTTCAGAGAGTGTCTGAGCGTGTCAAAGATTGCCAGAGAGTTTCTGAGAGTTTCGGACTGTGTCAGAGAGTGTCAGAGACTGTCAGAGAGTTTCAGAGAGTTTCAGAGTGTGTCAAAGAGTTTCAGAGAGTGTCTGAGAGTGTCAGAGAGTGTCGGAGAGTTTCAGAGGGTGTCAGAGAGTTTCAGAGAGTGTCAGAGAGTTTCAGAGAGTGTCTGAGCGTGTCAAAGATTGCCAGAGAGTTTCTGAGAGTTTCTGACTGTGTCAGAGCGTGTCAGAGACTGTCAGAGAGTTTCAGAGAGTGTCACAGACTGTCAGAGAGTGTCAGAGAGCTTCAGAGAGTGTCAGAGAGTTTCAGAGTGTTTCAGAGAACTTCAGAGAGTGTCAGAGAGTGTCAGAGAGTGACAGAGAGTTTCAGTGAGTTTCAGAGAGTTTCAGAGAGTTTCAGAGAGTGCCAGAGAGTTTCTGAGAGTTTCTGAGTGCTTCAGATAGTGTCAGAGAGTGACAGAGAGTTTCAGTGATTGTCGGAGAGTTTCAGAGAGTTTCAGAGAGTGTCAGAGATTGTCTGAGTGTGTCAGAGAGTGTTAAAGAGATTCAGAGAGTGTCAGAGAGTGTCAGAGAGTGTCAGAGAGTTTCAGAGAGTGTCACAGACTGTTAGAGAGCGTCAGAGAGATTGCAGATTGTTTCAGTGAGTGTCAGAGAGTTTCAGAGAGTTTCAGAGAGTGTCAGAGTGTTTCAGAGAGTTTCAGAGATTGTCAGATAGTGTCGGAGAGTGTTTGAGTGTTTCAGAGAGTGTCAGAGAGTTTCAGAGAGTGTCAGAGATTGTTAGAATGTTTCAGAGAGTGTCAGATAGTGTCAGAGAGTTTCAGAGAGTGTCACAGAGTGTCAGGGAGTGTCAGAGAGTTTCAGAGAGTTTCTGAGAGTTTCTGAGAGTGTCAGAGAGTTTCAGAGACTTTCAGAGAGGGTCAGAGAGTGTCAGAAAGATTCAGAGAGTTTCAGATTGTGTCAGAGAGTTTCAGAGAGTGTCACAGAGTGTCAGAGAGTTACAGGAGCTTCAGAGAGTGTCAGAGAGTTTTAGAGTGTGTCAGAGAGTGACAGAGAGTTTCAGTGAGTGTCGGAGAGTTTCAGAGAGTTTCAGAGAGTGTCAGAGATTTTCTGAGAGTGTCAGAGAGTGTCAAAGAGATTCAGAGAGTGTCAGAGAGTGTCAGAGAGTTTCAGAGAGTGTCACAGACTGTCAGAGAGCGTCAGAGAGATTGCAGAGTGTTTCAGTGAGTGTCAGAGAGTTTCAGAGAGTTTCAGAGAGTGTCAGAGATTGTCTGAGAGTGTCAGAGAGTGTCAAAGATTTTCAGAGAATGTCAGAGAGTGTCACAGAGTTTCAGAGAGTTTCAGAGAATGTCAGAGAGTGTCAGAGAGTGTCAGAGAGTGTCGGAGAGATACTCAGAATATCTGTGAGTGTAAGAGAGTGTCAGAGGGTTATGCGAGTTTCTGAGTGTGTCAGAGAGTGTCACAGAGTGTCAGAGACTGTCAGAGAGTGTCAGAGAGATTCAAATAGTTTCAGAGAGTGTCAGAGAGTGTCTGAGATTGTCATAGAGTGTCAGAGAGTGTCAGAGAATGTCGGAGAGTTTCTGAGAGTGTCAGAGACTGTCAGAGAGTGTCAGAGAGTTTCAAAGAGTTTCACAGAGTGTCAGAGAGTGCCTGAGATTGTCATAGAGTGTCAGAGAGGGTCAGAGAATGTCGGAGAGTTTCTGAGAGTATCCGTGTGTGTCAGAGAGTTTCACAGTGTGTCACAGAGTGTCAGAGAGTGTCAGAGTGTTTCAGAGAGTCTCAGATTGTGTCGGAGAGCTTTGAGTGTTTCAGAGAGTGTCAGAGAGTTTCAGAGAGTGTCACAGAGTGTCAGAGAGTGTCAGGGAGTGTCAGAGAGTTTCCGAGAGTTTCTGAGAGACTCTGAGAGTGTCAGAGAGTTTCAGAGAGTTTCAGAGAGTGTCAGAGAGTGTCAGAAAGTTTCAGAGAGTGTCACAGATTGTCAGAGAGTTACAGAGAGCTTCAGAGAGTGTCAGAGAGTTTCAGAGACTGTCAGAGGGTTCAAAGAGTTTCTGAGTGTGTCAGAGAGTGTCACAGAGTGTCAGAGACTGTCAGAGAGTTTCAGAGAGAGTCAGATCGTGTCAGAGAGTGTCAGAGAGTGTCAGAGAATGTCGGAGAGTTTCTGAGAGTATCTGTGAGTGTAAGAGACTGTCACAGAATGTAAGAGACTCTCAGTGAGTGACAGAGAGTTTCAGAGAGTGTAACAGCGTGTCAGAAAGTTTCAAAGAGCTTCAGAGACTGTGAGAGTGTGTCAGAGTTTCAGAGAGCTTCAGAGTGAGTCAAAGAGTTTCAGAGAGTGTCAGAGAGTGTCGGAGAGATTCAGAGAGTGTCAGAGATTGTCAGAGAGTTTCAGAGAGTGTCAGAGAGTTTCAGAGAGTGTCTGAGCGTGTCAAAGATTGCCAGAGAGTTTCTGAGAGTTTCGGACTGTGTCAGAGAGTGTCAGAGACTGTCAGAGAGTTTCAGAGAGTTTCAGAGTGTGTCAAAGAGTTTCAGAGAGTGTCTGAGAGTGTCAGAGAGTGTCGGAGAGTTTCAGAGGGTGTCAGAGAGTTTCAGAGAGTGTCAGAGAGTTTCAGAGAGTGTCTGAGCGTGTCAAAGATTGCCAGAGAGTTTCTGAGAGTTTCTGACTGTGTCAGAGCGTGTCAGAGACTGTCAGAGAGTTTCAGAGAGTGTCACAGACTGTCAGAGAGTGTCAGAGAGCTTCAGAGAGTGTCAGAGAGTTTCAGAGTGTTTCAGAGAACTTCAGAGAGTGTCAGAGAGTGTCAGAGAGTGACAGAGAGTTTCAGTGAGTTTCAGAGAGTTTCAGAGAGTTTCAGAGAGTGCCAGAGAGTTTCTGAGAGTTTCTGAGTGCTTCAGATAGTGTCAGAGAGTGTCAGAGAGTGACAGAGAGTTTCAGTGAGTGTCGGAGAGTTTCAGAGAGTTTCGGAGAGTGTCAGAGATTGTCTGAGAGTGTCAGAGAGTGTCAAAGAGTTTCAGAGAGTGTCAGAGAGTGTCAGAGAGTTTCAGAGAGTTTCAGAGAATGTCAGAGAGTGTCAGAGAGTGTCTGAGAGTTTCAGAGAGTGTCGGAGAGATACTCAGAGTATCTGTGAGTGTAAGAGAGTGTCAGAGGTTTCTGCGAGTTTCTGAGTGTGTCAGAGAGTGTCACAGAGTGTCAGAGACTGTCAGAGAGTGTCAGAGAGTTTCAAAGAGTTTCACAGAGTGTCAGAGAGTGCCTGAGATTGTCATAGAGTGTCAGAGAGGGTCAGAGAATGTCGGAGAGTTTCTGAGAGTATCCGTGTGTGTCAGAGAGTTTCACAGTGTGTCACAGAGTGTCAGAGAGTGTCAGAGAGTTTCAGAGAGTCTCAGATTGTGTCGGAGAGTTTTGAGTGTTTCAGAGAGTGTCAGAGAGTTTCAGAGAGTGTCACAGAGTGTCAGAGAGTGTCAGGGAGTGTCAGAGAGTTTCCGAGAGTTTCTGAGAGATTCTGAGAGTGTCAGTGAGTTTCAGAGAGTTTCAGAGAGTGTCAGAGAGTGTCAGAAAGTTTCAGAGAGTGTCACAGATTGTCAGAGAGTTACAGAGAGCTTCAGAGAGTGTCAGAGAGTGTCAGAGACTGTCAGAGGGTTCAAAGAGTTTCTGAGTGTGTCAGAGAGTGTCACAGAGTGTCAGAGACTGTCAGAGAGTTTCAGAGAGAGTCAGATCGTGTCAGAGAGTGTCAGAGAGTGTCAGAGAATGTCGGAGAGTTTCTGAGAGTATCTGTGAGTGTAAGAGAGTGTCACAGAATGTAAGAGACTGTCAGTGAGTGACAGAGAGTTTCAGAGAGTGTCACAGACTGTCAGAGAGTGTCAGAGAGCTTCAGAGAGTGTCAGAGGGTTTCAGAGTGTTTCAGAGAACTTCAGAGAGTGTCAGAGAGATTCAGAGAGTGACAGAGAGTTTCAGTGAGCTTCAGAGAGTTTCAGAGAGTTTCAGAGAGTGTCAGAGATTGTCTGAGAGTGTCAGAGAGTGTGAATGAGTTTCAGAGAGTGTCAGAGAGTGTCAGAGAGTTTCAGAGAGTTTCAGAGAATGTCAGAGAGTGTCAGAGAGTGTCTGAGAGTGTCAGAGAGTGTCGGAGAGATACTCAGAGTATCTGTGAGTGTAAGAGAGTGTCAGAGGTTTCTGCGAGTTTCTGAGTGTGTCAGAGAGTGTCACAGAGTGTCAGAGACTGTCAGAGAGTGTCAGAGAGTTTCAAAGTGTTTCACAGAGTGTCAGAGAGTGCCTGAGATTGTCATAGAGTGTCAGAGAGGGTCAGAGAATGTCGGAGAGTTTCTGAGAGTATCCGTGTGTGTCAGAGAGTTTCACAGTGTGTCACAGAGTGTCAGAGAGTGTCAGAGAGTTTCAGAGACTCTCAGATTGTGTCGGAGAGTTTTGAGTGTTTCAGAGAGTGTCAGAGAGTTTCAGAGAGTGTCACAGAGTGTCAGAGAGTGTCAGGGAGTGTCAGAGAGTTTCCGAGAGTTTCTGAGAGATTCTGAGAGTGTCAGTGAGTTTCAGAGAGTTTCAGAGAGTGTCAGAGAGTGTCAGAAAGTTTCAGAGAGTGTCACAGATTGTCAGAGAGTTACAGAGAGCTTCAGAGAGTGTCAGAGAGTGTCAGAGACGGTCAGAGGGTTCAAAGAGTTTCTGAGTGTGTCAGAGAGTGTCACAGAGTGTCAGAGACTGTCAGAGAGTTTCAGAGAGAGTCAGATCGTGTCAGAGAGTGTCAGAGAGTGTCAGAGAGTGTCAGAGAATGTCGTAGAGTTTCTGAGAGTATCTGTGAGTGTAAGAGAGTGTCACAGAATGTAAGAGACTGTCAGAGAGTGTCAGAGAGTTTCAAAGAGTTTCACAGAGTGTCAGAGAGTGCCTGAGATTGTCATAGAGTGTCAGAGAGGGTCAGAGAATGTCGGAGAGTTTCTGAGAATATCCGTGTGTGTCAGAGAGTTTCACAGTGTGTCACAGAGTGGCAGAGAGTGTCAGAGAGTTTCAGAGAGTCTCAGATTGTGTCGGAGAGTTTTGAGTGTTTCAGAGAGTGTCAGAAAGTTTCAGAGAGTGTCACAGAGTGTCAGAGAGTGTCAGGGAGTTTCAGAGAGTTTCCGAGAGTTTCTGAGATTCTGAGAGTGTCAGAGAGTTTCAGAGAGTTTCAGAGAGTTTCAGAGAGTGTCAGAGAGTGTCAGAATGTTTCAGAGAGTGTCACAGATTGTCAGAGAGTTACAGAGAGCTTCGGAGAGTGTCAGAGAGTGTCAGAGGGTTCAAAGAGTTTCTGAGTGTGTCAGAGAGTGTCACAGAGTGTCAGAGACTGTCAGAGAGTTTCAGAGAGAGTCAGATCGTGTCAGAGAGTGTCAGAGAGTGTCAGAGAATGTCGGAGAGTTTCTGAGAGTATCTGTGAGTGTAAGAGAGTGTCACATTATGTAAGAGACTGTCAGTGAGTGACAGAGAGTTTCAGAGAGTGTAACAGCGTGTCAGAGAGTTTCAAAGAGCTTCAGAGACTGTGAGAGTGTGTCAGAGTTTCAGAGAGTTTCAGAGTGAGTCAAAGAGTTTCAGAGAGTGTCAGAGAGTGTCAGAGAGTGTCAGAGAGTGTCGGAGAGTTTCAGAGAGTGTCAGAGATTGTCAGAGAGTTTCAGAGAGTGTCAGAGAGTTTCAGAGAGTGTCTGAGCGTGTCAAAGATTGCCAGAGAGTTTCTGAGAGTTTCGGACTGTGTCAGAGAGTGTCAGATACTGTCAAAGAGTTTCAGAGAGTTTCAGAGTGTGTCAAAGAGTTTCAGAGAGTGTCAGAGAGTGTCAGAGAGTGTCGGAGAGTTTCAGAGAGTGTCAGAGATTTTCAGAGAGTGTCAGAGAGTTTCAGAGAGTGTCTGAGCGTGTCAAAGATTGCCAGAGAGTTTCTGAGAGTTTCTGACTGTGTCAGAGCGTGTCACAGACTGTCAGAGAGTTTCAGAGAGTGTCACAGACTGTCAGAGAGTGTCAGAGAGCTTCAGAGAGTGTCAGAGCGTTTCAGAGTGTTTCAGAGAACTTCAGAGAGTGTCAAAGAGTTTCAGAGAGTGTCAGAGAGTTTCAGAGAGTTTCAGAGAAAGTCAGAGAGTGTCAGAGAGTGTCTGAGAGTGTCAGAGAGTGTCGGAGAGATACTCAGAGTATCTGTGAGTGTAAGAGAGTGCCAGAGGTTTCTGCGAGTTTCTGAGTGTGTCAGAGAGTGTCACAGAGTGTCAGAGACTGTCAGAGAGTGTCAGAGAGTTTCAAAGAGTTTCACAGAGTGTCAGAGAGTGCCTGAGATTGTCATAGAGTGTCAGAGAGGGTCAGAGAATGTCGGAGAGTTTCTGAGAGTATCCGTGTGTGTCAGAGAGTTTCACAGTGTGTCACAGAGTGTCAGAGAGTGTCAGAGAGTTTCAGAGAGTCTCAGATTGTGTCGGAGAGTTTTGAGTGTTTCAGAGAGTGTCAGAGAGTTTCAGAGAGTGTCACAGAGTGTCAGAGAGTGTCAGGGAGTGTCAGAGAGTTTCCGAGAGTTTCTGAGAGATTCTGAGAGTGTCAGTGAGTTTCAGAGAGTTTCAGAGAGTGTCAGAGAGTGTCAGAAAGTTTCAGAGAGTGTCACAGATTGTCAGAGAGTTACAGAGAGCTTCAGAGAGTGTCAGAGAGTGTCAGAGACTGTCAGAGGGTTCAAAGAGTTTCTGAGTGTGTCAGAGAGTGTCACAGAGTGTCAGAGACTGTCAGAGAGTTTCAGAGAGAGTCAGATCGTGTCAGAGAGTGTCAGAGAGTGTCAGAGAGTGTCAGAGAGTGTCAGAGAATGTCGGAGAGTTTCTGAGAGTATCTGTGAGTGTAAGAGAGTGTCACAGAATGTAAGAGACTGTCAGTGAGTGACAGAGAGTTTCAGAGAGTGTAACAGCGTGTCAGAGAGTTTCAAAGAGCTTCAGAGACTGTGAGAGTGTGTCAGAGTTTCAGAGAGTTTCAGAGTGAGTCAAAGAGTTTCAGAGAGTGTCAGAGAGTGTCAGAGAGTTTCAGAGAGTGTCAGAGAGTTTCAGAGAGTGCCTGAGCGTGTCAAAGATTGCCAGAGAGTTTCTGAGAGTTTCGGACTGTGTCAGAGAGTGTCAGAGAGTGTCAGAGAGTTTCAGAGAGTGCCACAGACTGTCAGAGAGTGTCAGAGAGCTTCAGAGAGTGTAAGAGAGTTTCAGAGTATTTCAGAGAGCTTCAGAGAGTTTCAGAGAGTGTCAGAGAGTGACAGGGAGTTTCAGTGAGTTTCAGAGAGTTTCAGAGACTGCCAGAGAGTTTCTGAGAGTTTCTGAGTGCTTCAGATAGTGTCAGAGAGTGTCAGAGATTGTCCGAGGGTTCTGAGAGACTCTGAGTATGTCAGAGAGTGTCAGCGAGTTTCCGAGAGTTTCTGAGAGTGTCACAGCGTGTCAGAGAGTGTCAGAGAGATTCACAGAGTGTCACAATGTGTCAGAGAGTGTCAGAGAGTTTCAAAGAGTGTCAGACAGTGTCTGAGAGTGTCAGAGAGTTTCAGAGAGTGTCAGAGAGAGCCAGAGAGTGTCAGAGAGTGTCGGAGAGTTTCGGAGTGTTTCAGAGAGTGTCAGAGAGTTTCAGAGAGTTTCAGAGAGTGTCAGAGAGTTTCAGAGAGTTTCAGAATCTTTCTGAGATTATCAGAGAGTGCCAGAGAGTGTCAGAAAGTTTCAGAGAGTGTCAGATAGTGTCAGAGAGTTTCAGAGAGTGCCACAGAGCGTCAGAGAGTTTGAGAGAGCTTCAGAGAGTGTCAGAGAGCGTCAGAGAGTTTCAGAGAGTTTCAGAGAGCTTCAGAGAGTGTCACAGAGTGACAGAGAGTTTCACTGAGTGTCGGAGAGTTACAGAGAGTTTCGGAGAGTGTCAGAGAGTGTCAAAGATATTCAGAGAATGTCAGAGAGTGTCACAGAGTTTCAGAGAGTCTCAGAGAATGTCAGAGAGTGTCAGAGAGTGTCTGAGAGTGTCAGAGAGTGTCACAGAGTGTCATAGACTGTCAGAGAGTGTCAGAGAGTTTCAAATAGTTTCAGAGAGTGTCAGAGAGTGTCTGAGATTGTCATAGTGTGTCAGAGAGTGTCAGAGAATGTCGGAGAGTTTCTGAGAGTGTCCGTGAGTGTCAGAGAGTTTCGCAGTGTGTCACAGAGTGTCAGAGAGTGTCAGAGAGTTTCAGAGATTGTCAGATAGTGTGGGAGAGTGTTTGAGTGTTTCAGAGAGTGTCAGAGAATTTCAGAGGGTGTCAGAGATTGTCAGGGATTGTCAGAAAGTTTCAGAGAGTGTCAGATAGTGTCAGAGAGTTTCAGAGAGTTTCTGAGAGTTTCTGAGAGTGTCAGAGAGTTTCAGAGAGTTTCAGAGAGTGCCAGAAAGATTCAGAGAGTGTCAGAGAGTGTCAGAGAGTTTCAGAGAGTGTCACAGAGTGTCAGAGAGTTACAGAGAGCTTCAGAGAGTGTCAGAGAGTGTCAGAGAGTGTCAGAGAGTTTCAGAGAGTGTCAGAGAGTGTCAAAGAGTTTCAGAGAGTTTCAGAGTGTGTCAAAGAGTTTCAGAGAGTGTCAGAGAGTGTCAGAGTGTTTCAGAGAGTTTCAGAGATTGCCAGAGAGTTTCAGAGAGTGTCAGAGAGTTTCAGAGAGTGTCTGAGCGTGTCAAAGATTGCTAGAGAGTTTCTGAGAGTTTCTGACTGTGTCAGAGAGTGTCAGAGACTGTCAGAGAGTTTCAGAGGGTGTCACAGACTGTCAGAGAGTGTCAGAGAGCTTCAGAGAGTGTCAGAGAGTTTCAGAGTGTTTCAGAGAGCTTCAGAGAGTGTCAGAGCGTGTCAGAGATTGACAGAGAGTTTCAGTGAGATTCAGAGAGTTTCAGAGAGTGCCAGAGAGTTTCTGAGAGTTTCTGAGTGCTTCAGATAGTGTCAGAGATTGTCAGAGGGTTCTGAGAGATTCTGAGTATGTCAGAGAGTGTCAGCGAGTTTCTGAGAGTTTCAGAGAGTGTCACAGCGTGTCAGAGAGTGTCAGAGAGTTTCACAGAGTGTCACAGAGTGTCAGAGAGTGTCAGAGAGTTTCAGAGAGTGTCAGATAGTGTCTGAGAGTGTCAGAGAGTTTCAGAGAGTGTCAGAGAGAGTCAGAGAGTGTCAGAGAGTGTCAGAGAGTTTCAGAGAGTTTCAGAGTTTTTCTGAGATTGTCAGAGAGTGCCAGAGAGTGTCAGAAAGTTTCAGAGAGTGTCACAGACTGTCAGAGAGTGTCAGAGAGCTTCAGAGAGCGTCAGAGAGTTTCAGAGAGTTTCAGAGAGCTTCAGAGAGTGTCAGAGTGTGTCAGAGAGTGACAGAGAGTTTCAGTGAGTGTCGGAGAGTTTCAGAGAGTTTCAGAGAGTGTCAGAGATTGTCTGAGAGTGTCAGAGAGTGTCAAAGAGATTTAGAGATGTCAGAGAGTGTCAGAGAGTGTCAGAGACTGTCAGATAGCGTCAGAGAGATTCAGAGATTGTCAGATAGTGTCGGAGAGTGTTTGAGTGTTTCAGAGAGTGTCAGAGATTGTCAGAAAGTTTCAGAGAGTGTCAGATAGTGTCAGAGAGTTTCAGAGAGTGTCACAGAGTGTCAGAGAGTGTCAGGGAGTGTCAGAGAGTTTCAGAGAGTTTCTGAGAGTTTCTCAGAGTGTCAGAGAGTTTCAGAGAGTGTCAGAGAGTGTCAGAGAGTTTCAGAGAGTGTCACAGACTGTCAGAGAGTGTCAGGGAGTGTCAGAGAGTTTCCGAGAGTTTCTGAGAGATTCTGAGAGTGTCAGAGAGTTTCAGAGAGTTTCAGAGAGTGTCAGAGAATGTCAGAAAGTTTCAGAGAGTGTCAGAGACTGTCAGAGGGTTCAAAGAGTTTCAGAGAGAGTCAGATCGTGTCAGAGAGTGTCAGAGAGTGTCAGAGAATGTCGGAGAGTTTCTGAGAATATCTGTGAGTGTAAGAGAGTGTCACAGAGTGTAAGAGACTGTCAGTGAGTGACAGAGAGTTTCAGAGAGTGTAACAGCGTGTCAGAGAGTTTCAAAGAGCTTCAGAGACTGTGAGAGCGTGTCAGAGTTTCAGAGAGTTTCAGAGTGAGTCAAAGAGTTTCAGAGAGTGTCAGAGAGTGTCAGAGAGTGTCGGAGAGTTTCAGAGAGTGTCAGAGATTGTCAGAGAGTTTCAGAGAGTGTCAGAGAGTTTCAGAGAGTGTCTGAGCGTGTCAAAGATTGCCAGAGAGTTTCTGAGAGTTTCGGACTGTGTCAGAGAGTGTCAGAGACTGTCAGAGAGTTTCAGAGAGTGTCACAGACTGTCAGAGAGTGTCAGAGAGCTTCAGAGAGTGTCAGAGAGTTTCAGAGTGTTTCAGATAGCTTCAGAGAGTGTCAGAGAGTGTCAGAGAGTGACAGAGAGTTTCAGTGAGTTTCAGAGAGTTTCAGAGAGTTTCAGAGAGTGCCAGAGATTGTCAGAGAGTTTCAGAGAGTGTCAGAGAGTTTCAGAGAGTGTCTGAGCGTGTCAAAGATTGCCAGTGAGTTTCTGAGAGTTTCGGACTGTGTCAGAGAGTGTCAGAGACTGTCAGAGAGTTTCAGAGAGTGTCACAGACTGTCAGAGATTGTCAGAGAGCATCAGAGAGTGTCAGAGAGTTTCAGAGTGTTTCAGAGAGCTTCCGAGAGTGTCAGAGAGTGACAGAGAGTTTCAGTGAGTTTCAGAGAGTTTCAGAGAGTTTCAGAGAGTGCCAGAGATTGTCAGAGAGTTTCAGAGAGTGTCAGAGAGTTTCAGAGAGTGTCTGAGCGTGTCAAAGATTGCCAGAGAGTTTCTGAGAGTTTCGGACTGTGTCACAGAGTGTCAGAGAGTGTCAGAGAGTTTCAGACAGTCTCAGATTGTGTCGGAGAGTGTCGGAGTGTTTCAGAGAGTGTCAGAGAGTTTCAGAGAGTGTCACAGAGTGTCAGAGAGTGTAAGGGAGTGTCAGAGAGTTTACGAGAGTTTCTGAGAGATTCTGAGAGTGTCAGTGAGTTTCGGAGAGTTACAGAGAGTGTCAGAGAGTGTCAGAAAGTTTCAGAGAGTGTCACAGATTGTCAGAGAGTTACAGAGAGCTTCAGAGAGTGTCATAGAGTGTCAGAGACTGTCAGAGAGTTTCAGAGAGAGTCAGATCGTGTCAGAGAGTGTCAGAGAGTGTCAGAGAGTGTCAGAGAATGTCGGAGAGTTTCTGAGAGTATCTGTGAGTGTAAGAGAGTGTCACAGAATGTAAGAGACTGTCAGTGAGTGACAGAGAGTTTCAGAGAGTGTAACAGCGTGTCAGAGAGTTTCAAAGAGCTTCAGAGACTGTGAGAGTGTGTCAGAGGTTCAGAGAGTTTCAGAGTGAGTCAAAGAGTTTCAGAGAGTGTCAGAGAGTGTCAGAGAGTTTCAGAGAGTGTCAGAGAGTTTCAGAGAGTGCCTGAGCGTGTCAAAGATTGCCAGAGAGTTTCTGAGAGTTTCGGACTGTGTCAGAGAGTGTCAGAGAGTTTCAGAGAGTTTCAGAGAGTGTCACAGACTGTCAGAGAGCTTCAGAGAGTGTAAGAGAGTTTCAGAGTATTTCAGAGAGCTTCAGAGAGTTTCAGAGACTGCCAGAGAGTTTCTGAGAGTTTCTGAGTGCTTCAGATAGTGTCAGAGAGTGTCAGAGATTGTCCGAGGGTTCTGAGAGACTCTGAGTATGTCAGAGAGTGTCAGCGAGTTTCCGAGAGTTTCAGAGAGTGTCACAGCGTGTCAGAGAGTGTCAGAGAGATTCACAGAGTGTCACAGAGTTTCAGAGAGTGTCAGAGAGTTTCAGAGAGTGTCAGACAGTGTCTGAGCGTGTCAGAGAGTTTCAGAGAGTGTCAGAGAGAGCCAGAGAGTGTCAGAGAGTGTCGGAGATTTTCGGAGTGTTTCAGAGAGTGTCAGAGAGTTTCAGAGAGTTTCAGAGAGTGTCAGAGAGTTTCAGAGAGTTTCAGAGTCTTTCTGAGATTGTCAGAGAGTGCCAGAGAGTGTCAGAAAGTTTCAGAGAGTGTCAGATAGTGTCAGAGAGTTTCAGAGAGTGCCACAGAGCGTCTGAGAGTTTGAGAGAGCTTCAGAGAGTGTCAGAGAGCGTCAGAGAGTTTCAGAGAGTTTCAGAGAGCTTCAGAGAGTGTCACAGAGTGACAGAGAGTTTCACAGAGTGTCGGAGAGTTACAGAGAGTTTCGGAGAGTGTCAGAGATTGTCTGAGAGTGTCAGAGAGTGTCAAAGATTTTCAGAGAATGTCAGAGAGTGTCACAGAGTTTCAGAGAGTCTCAGAGAATGTCAGAGAGTGTCAGAGAGTGTCTGAGAGTGTCAGAGAGTGTCACAGAGTGTCAGAGACTGTCAGAGAGTGTCAGAGAGTTTCAAATAGTTTCAGAGAGTGTCAGAGAGTGTCTGAGATTGTCATAGTGTGTCAGAGAGTGTCAGAGAATGTCGGAGAGTTTCTGAGAGTGTCCGTGAGTGTCAGAGAGTTTCGCAGTGTGTCACAGAGTGTCAGAGAGTGTCAGAGAGTTTCAGAGATTGTCAGATAGTGTGGGAGAGTGTTTGAGTGTTTCAGAGAGTGTCAGAGAATTTCAGAGGGTGTCAGAGATTGTCAGAGATTGTCAGAAAGTTTCAGAGAGTGTCAGATAGTGTCAGAGAGTTTCAGAGAGTTTCTGAGAGTTTCTGAGAGTGTCAGAGAGTTTCAGAGAGTTTCAGAGAGTGTCAGAAAGATTCAGAGAGTGTCAGAGAGTGTCAGAGAGTTTCAGAGAGTGTCACAGAGTGTCAGAGAGTTACAGAGAGCTTCAGAGAGTGTCAGAGAGTGTCAGAGAGTTTCAGAGAGTGTCAGAGAGTGTCAAAGAGTTTCAGAGAGTTTCAGAGTGTGTCAAAGAGTTTTAGAGTGTCAGAGAGTGTCAGAGAGTTTCAGAGAGTTTCAGAGATTGCCAGAGTGTTTCAGAGAGTGTCAGAGAGTTTCAGAGAGTGTCTGAGCGTGTCAAAGATTGCCAGAGAGTTTCTGAGAGTTTCGGACTGTGTCAGAGAGTGTCAGAGACTGTCAGAGAGTTTCAGAGAGTGTCACAGACTGTCAGAGAGTGTCAGAGAGCATCAGAGAGTGTCAGAGAGTTTCAGAGTGTTTCAGAGAGCTTCAGAGAGTGTCAGAGAGTGACAGAGAGTTTCAGTGAGTTTCAGAGAGTTTCAAAGAGTTTCAGAGAGTGCCAGAGATTGTCAGAGAGTTTCAGAGAGTGTCAGAGAGTTTCAGAGAGTGTCTGAGCGTGTCAAAGATTGCCAGAGAGTTTCTGAGAGTTTCGGACTGTGTCACAGAGTGTCAGAGAGTGTCAGAGAGTTTCAGAGAGTCTCAGATTGTGTCGGAGAGTTTTGAGTGTTTCAGAGAGTGTCAGAGAGTTTCAGAGAGTGTCACAGAGTGTCAGAGAGTGTAAGGGAGTGTCAGAGAGTTTACGAGAGTTTCTGAGAGATTCTGAGAGTGTCAGTGAGTTTCAGAGAGTTTCAGAGAGTGTCAGAGAGTGTCAGAAAGTTTCAGAGAGTGTCACAGATTGTCAGAGAGTTACAGAGAGCTTCAGAGAGTGTCAGAGAGTGTCAGAGACTGTCAGAGGGTTCAAAGAGTTTCTGAGTGTGTCAGAGAGTGTCACAGAGTGTCAGAGACTGTCAGAGAGTTTCAGAGAGAGTCAGATGGTGTCAGAGAGTGTCAGAGAGTGTCAGAGAGTGTCAGAGAATGTCGGAGAGTTTCTGAGAGTATCTGTGAGTGTAAGAGAGTGTCACAGAATGTAAGAGACTGTCAGTGAGTGACAGAGAGTTTCAGAGAGTGTAACAGCGTGTCAGAGAGTTTCAAAGAGCTTCAGAGACTGTGAGAGTGTGTCAGAGTTTCAGAGAGTTTCAGAGTGAGTCAAAGAGTTTCAGAGAGTGTCAGAGAGTTTCAGAGAGTGTCAGAGAGTTTCAGAGAGTGCCTGAGCGTGTCAAAGATTGCCAGAGAGTTTCTGAGAGTTTCGGACTGTGTCAGAGAGTGTCAGAGAGTGTCAGAGAGTTTCAGAGAGTGTCACAGACTGTCAGAGAGTGTCAGAGAGCTTCAGAGAGTGTAAGAGAGTTTCAGAGTATTTCAGAGAGCTTCAGAGAGTTTCAGAGAGTGTCAGAGAGTGACAGGGAGTTTCAGTGAGTTTCAGAGAGTTTCAGAGACTGCCAGAGAGTTTCTGAGAGTTTCTGAGTGCTTCAGATAGTGTCAGAGAGTGTCAGAGATTGTCCGAGGGTTCTGAGAGACTCTGAGTATGTCAGAGAGTGTCAGCGAGTTTCCGAGAGTTTCAGAGAGTGTCACAGCGTGTCAGAGAGTGTCAGAGAGATTCACAGAGTGTCACAGAGTGTCAGAGAGTGTCAAAGAGTTTCAGAGAGTGTCAGACAGTGTCTGAGAGTGTCAGAGAGTTTCAGAGAGTGTCAGAGAGAGCCAGAGAGTGTCAGAGAGTGTCGGAGAGTTTCGGAGTGTTTCAGAGAGTGTCAGAGAGTTTCAGAGAGTTTCAGAGAGTGTCAGAGAGTTTCAGAGAGTTTCAGAGTCTTTCTGAGATTGTCGGAGAGTGCCAGAGAGTGTCAGAAAGTTTCAGAGAGTGTCAGATAGTGTCAGAGAGTTTCAGAGAGTGCCACAGAGCGTCAGAGAGTTTGAGAGAGCTTCAGAGAGTGTCAGAGAGCGTCAGAGAGTTTCAGAGAGTTTCAAAGAGCTTCAGAGAGTGTCACAGAGTGACAGAGAGTTTCACTGAGTGTCGGAGAGTTACAGAGAGTTTCGGAGAGTGTCAGAGATTGTCTGAGAGTGTCAGAGAGTGTCAAAGATTTTCAGAGAATGTCAGAGAGTGTCACAGAGTTTCAGAGAGTCTCAGAGAATGTCAGAGAGTGTCAGAGAGTGTCTGAGAGTGTCAGAGAGTGTCACAGAGTGTCAGAGACTGTCAGAGAGTGTCAGAGAGTTTCAAATAGTTTCAGAGAGTGTCAGAGAGTGTCTGAGATTGTCATAGTGTGTCAGAGAGTGTCAGAGAATGTCGGAGAGTTTCTGAGAGTGTCCGTGAGTGTCAGAGAGTTTCGCAGTGTGTCACAGAGTGTCAGAGAGTGTCAGAGAGTTTCAGAGATTGTCAGATAGTGTGGGAGAGTGTTTGAGTGTCTCAGAGAGTGTCAGAGAATTTCAGAGGGTGTCAGAGATTGTCAGAGATTGTCAGAAAGTTTCAGAGAGTGTCAGATAGTGTCAGAGAGTTTCAGAGAGTTTCTGAGAGTTTCTGAGAGTGTCAGAGAGTTTCAGAGAGTTTCAGAGAGTGTCAGAAAGATTCAGAGAGTGTCAGAGAGGGTCAGAGAGTTTCAGAGAGTGTCACAGAGTGTCAGAGAGTTACAGAGAGCTTCAGAGAGTGTCAGAGAGTGTCAGAGAGTGTCAGAGAGTTTCAGAGAGTGTCAGAGAGTGTCAAAGAGTTTCAGAGAGTTTCAGAGTGTGTCAAAGAGTTTCAGAGAGTGTCAGAGAGTGTCAGAGAGTTTCAGAGAGTTTCAGAGATTGCCAGAGAGTTTCAGAGAGTGTCAGAGAGTTTCAGAGAGTGTCTGAGCGCGTCAAAGATTGCTAGAGAGTTTCTGAGAGTTTCTGACTGTGTCAGAGAGTGTCAGAGACTGTCAGAGAGTTTCAGAGGGTGTCACAGACTGTCAGAGAGTGTCAGAGAGCTTCAGAGAGTGTCAGAGAGTTTCAGAGTGTTTCAGAGAGCTTCAGAGAGTGTCAGAGCGTGTCAGAGATTGACAGAGAGTTTCAGTGAGATTCAGAGAGTTTCAGAGAGTGCCAGAGAGTTTCTGAGAGTTTCTGAGTGCTTCAGATAGTGTCAGAGATTGTCAGAGGGTTCTGAGAGATTCTGAGTATGTCAGAGAGTGTCAGCGAGTTTCTGAGAGTTTCAGAGAGTGTCACAGCGTGTCAGAGAGTGTCAGAGAGTTTCACAGAGTGTCACAGAGTGTCAGAGAGTGTCAGAGAGTTTCAGAGAGTGTCAGATAGTGTCTGAGAGTGTCAGAGAGTTTCAGAGAGTGTCAGAGAGAGTCAGAGAGAGTCAGAGAGTGTCAGAGAGTGTCAGAGAGTTTCAGAGAGTTTCAGAGTTTTTCTGAGATTGTCAGAGAGCTTCAGAGAGCGTCAGAGAGTTTCAGAGAGTTTCAGAGAGCTTCAGAGAGTGTCAGAGAGTGTCAGAGAGTGACAGAGAGTTTCAGTGAGTGTCGGAGAGTTTCAGAGAGTGTCAGAGAGTGTCAGAGATTGTCTGAGAGTGTCAGAGAGTGTCAAAGAGATTTAGAGAGTGTCAGAGAGTGTCAGAGAGTTACAGAGAGCTTCAGAGAGTGTCAGAGAGTGTCAGAGAGTTTCAGAGAGTGTCAGAGAGTGTCAAAGAGTTTCAGAGAGTTTCAGAGTGTGTCAAAGAGTTTCAGAGAGTGTCAGAGAGTGTCGGAGAGTGTCTGAGCGTGTCAAAGATTGCTAGAGAGCTTCTGAGAGTTTCTGACTGTGTCAGAGAGTGTCAGAGACTGTCAGAGAGTTTCAGAGGGTGTCACAGTCTGTCAGAGAGTGTCAGAGAGCTTCAGAGAGTGTCACAGAGTTTCAGAGTGTTTCAGAGAGCTTCAGAGAGTGTCAGAGCGTGTCAGAGATTGACAGAGAGTTTCAGTGAGATTCAGAGAGTTTCAGAGAGTGCCAGAGAGTTTCTGAGAGTTTCTGAGTGCTTCAGATAGTGTCAGAGATTGTCAGAGAGTGTCAGAGATTGTCCGAGGGTTCTGAGAGATTCTGAGTATGTCAGAGAGTGTCAGCGAGTTTCCGAGAGTTTCAGAGAGTGTCACAGCGTGTCAGAGAGTGTCAGAGAGTTTCACAGAGTGTCACCGAGTGTCAGAGAGTGTCAGAGAGTTTCAGAGAGTGTCAGATAGTGTCTGAGAGTGTCAGAGAGTTTCAGAGAGTGTCAGAGAGAGTCAGAGAGTGTCAGAGAGTGTCAGAGAGTTTCTGAGTGTTTCAGAGAGTGTCAGAGAGTTTCAGAGTGTGTCAGAGAGTGTCAGAGAGTTTCAGAGAGTTTCAGAGTTTTTCTGAGATTGTCAGAGAGTGCCAGAGAGTGTCAGAAAGTTTCAGAGAGTGTCACAGACTGTCAGAGAGTGTCAGAGAGCTTCAGAGAGCGTCAGAGAGTTTCAGAGAGTTTCAGAGAGCTTCAGAGAGTGTCAGAGAGTGTCAGAGAGTGACAGAGAGTTTCAGTGAGTGTCGGAGAGTTTCAGAGAGTTTCAGAGAGTGTCAGAGATTGTCTGAGAGTGTCAGAGAGTGTCAAAGAGATTTAGAGAGTGTCAGAGAGTGTCAGAGAGTGTCAGAGAGTTTCAGAGAGTGTCACAGACTGTCAGAGAACGTCAGAGAGATTCAGAGATTGTCAGATAGTGTCAGAGAGTGTTTGAGTGTTTCAGAGAGTGTCAGAGAGTTTCAGAGAGTGTCAGAGATTGTCAAAAAGTTTCAGAGAGTGTCAGATAGTGTCAGAGAGTTTCAGAGAGTGTCACAGAGTGTCAGAGAGTGTCAGGGAGTGTCAGAGAGTTTCAGAGAGTTTCTGAGAGTTTCTCAGAGTGCCAGAGAGTTTCAGAGAGTGTCAGAGAGTTTCAGAGAGTGTCACAGACGGTCAGAGAGTGTCAGGGAGTGTCAGAGAGTTTCCGAGAGTTTCTGAGAGATTCTGAGAGTGTAAGAGAGTTTCAGAGAGTTTCAGAGAGTGTCAGAGAGTGTCAGAAAGTTTCAGAGAGTGTCAGAGACTGTCAGAGGGCTCAAAGAGTTTCAGAGAGAGTCAGATCGTGTCAGAGAGTGTCAGAGAGTGTCAGAGAATGTCGGAGAGTTTCTGAGAGTATCTGTGAGTGTAAGAGAGTGTCACAGAGTGTAAGAGACTGTCAGTGAGTGACAGAGAGTTTCAGAGAGTGTAACAGCGTGTCAGAGAGTTTCAAAGAGCTTCAGAGACTGTGAGAGTGTGTCAGAGTTTCAGAGAGTTTCAGAGTGAGTCAAAGAGTTTCAGAGAGTGTCAGAGAGTGTCAGAGAGTGCCAGAGAGTGTCGGAGAGTTTCAGAGAGTGTCAGAGATTGTCAGAGAGTTTCAGAGAGTGTCAGAGAGTTTCAGAGAGTGTCTGAGCGTGTCAAAGATTGCCAGAGAGTTTCTGAGAGTTTCTGACTGTGTCAGAGAGTGTCAGAGACTGTCAGAGAGTTTCAGAGAGTGTCACAGACTGTCAGAGAGTGTCAGAGAGCTTCAGAGAGTGTCAGAGAGTTTCAGAGTGTTTCAGATAGCTTCAGAGAGTGTCAGAGAGTGTCAGAGAGTGACAGAGAGTTTCAGTGAGTTTCAGAGAGTTTCAGAGAGTTTCAGAGAGTGCCAGAGAGTTTCTGAGAGGTTCTGAGTGCTTCAGATAGTGTCAGAGAATGTCAGAGATTGTCCGAGGGTTCTGTGAGATTCTGAGTATGTCAGAGAGTGTCAGCGAGTTTCCGAGAGTTTCAGAGAGTGGCACAGCGTGTCTGAGAGTGTCAGAGAGCTTCACAGAGTGTCACAGAGTGTCAGAGAGTGTCAGAGAGTTTCAGAGAGTGTCAGATAGTGTCAGAGAGTGTCAGAGAGTGCCAGAGAGTGTCGGAGAGTTTCAGAGAGTGTCAGAGATTGTCAGAGAGTTTCAGAGAGTGTCAGAGAGTTTCAGAGAGTGTCTGAGCGTGTCAAAGATTGCCAGAGAGTTTCTGAGAGTTTCGGACTGTGTCAGAGAGTGTCAGGGACTGTCAGAGAGTTTCAGAGAGTGTCACAGACTGTCAGAGAGTGTCAGAGAGCTTCAGAGAGTGTCAGAGAGTTTCAGAGTGTTTCAGATAGCTTCAGAGAGTGTCAGAGAGTGTCAGAGAGTGACAGAGAGTTTCAGTGAGTTTCAGAGAGTTTCAGAGAGTTTCAGAGAGTGCCAGAGAGTTTCTGAGAGGTTCTGAGTGCTTCAGATAGTGTCAGAGAATGTCAGAGATTGTCCGAGGGTTCTGAGAGATTCTGAGTATGTCAGAGAGTGTCAGCGAGTTTCCGAGAGTTTCAGAGAGTGGCACAGCGTGTCTGAGAGTGTCAGAGAGCTTCACAGAGTGTCACAGAGAGTCAGAGAGTGTCAGAGAGTTTCAGAGAGTGTCAGATAGTGTCTGAGAGTGTCAGAGAGTTTCAGAGAGTGTCAGAGAGAGCCAGAGAATGTCAGAGAGTGTCGGAGAGTTTCCGAGTGTTTCAGAGAGTGTCCGAGAGTTTCAGAGAGTTTCAGAGAGTGTCAGAGAGTTTCAGAGAGTTTCAGAGTCTTTCTGAGATTGTCAGAGAGTGCCAGAGAGTGTCAGAAAGTTTCAGAGAGTGTCAGATAGTGTCAGAGAGTTTCAGAGAGTGCCACAGAGCGTCAGAGAGTTTCAGAGAGCTTCAGAGAGTGTCAGAGAGTGTCAGAGAGTTTCAGAGAGTTTCAGTGAGTGTCGGAGAGTTTCAGAGAGTGTCAGAGAGTGACAGAGAGTTTCAGTGAGTGTCGGAGAGTTTCAAAGAGATTCAGAGACTGTCAGAGAGTGTCAGAGAGTTTCAGAGAGTGTCACAGACTGTCAGAGAGCGTCAGAGAGATTGCAGAGTTTTTCAGTGAGTGTCAGCGAGTTTCAGAGAGTGTCAGAGAGTTTCAGAGAGCTTCTGAGATTGTCTGAGAGTGCCAGAGAGTGTCAAAGAGTATCAGATAGTGTCAGAGAGTGTCAGAGAGTTTCACAGAGTTTCAGAGAATATCAGAGAGTGTCAGAGAGTGTCTGAGAGTGTCAGAGAATGTCGGAGAGTTTCTGAGTGTATCTGTGAGAGTAAGAGAGTGTCAGAGGGTTCTGAGAATTTCGGAGTGTGTCAGGGAGTGTCACAGAGTGTCAGAGACTGTCAGAGAGTGTCAGAGAGTGACAGAGAGTTTCAGTGAGTGTCAGAGCGTTTCAGAGAGTTTCGGAGAGTGTCAGAGATTGTCTGAGAGTGTCAGTGAGTGTCAAAGATTTTCAGAGAATGTCAGAGAGTGTCACAGAGTTTCAGAGAGTTTCAGAGAATGTCAGAGAGTGTCAGAGAGTGTCTGAGAGTGTCAGCGAGTGTCGGAGAGATACTCAGAATATCTGTGAGTGTAAGAGAGTCGCAGAGGGTTATGCGAGTTTCTGAGTGTGTCAGAGAGTGTCACAGAGTGTCAGAGACTGTCAGAGAGTGTCAGAGAGTTTCAAATAGTTTCAGAGAGTGTCAGAGAGTGTCTGAGATTGTCATAGAGTGTCAGAGAATGTCGGAGAATTTCTGAGAGTGTCCGTGAGTGTCAGAGAGTTTCGCAGTGTGTCACAGAGTGTCAGAGAGTGTCAGAGATCTTCAGAGATTGTCAGATAGTGTCGGAGAGTGTTTGAGTGTTTCAGAGAGTGTCAGAGAGTTTCAGAGAGTGTCAGAGATTGTCAGAAAGTTTCAGAGAGTGTCAGATAGTGTCAGAGAGTTTCAGAGAGTGTCACAGAGTGTCAGAGAGTGTCAGGGAGTGTCAGAGAGTTTCAGAGAGTTTCTGAGAGTTTCTGAGAGTGTCAGAGAGTGTCAGAGAGTTTCAGAGAGTTTCAGAGAGTGTCAGAAAGATTCAGAGAGTGTCAGATAGTGTCAGAGAGTTTCAGAGAGTGTCACAGAGTGTCAGAGAGTGTCGGAGAGTTTCAGAGAGTGTCAGAGATTGCCAGAGAGTTTCAGAGAGTGTCAGAGAGTTTCAGAGAGTGTCTGAGCGTGTCAAAGATTGCTAGAGAGTTTCTGAGAGTTTCTGACTGTGTCAGAGATTGTCAGAGACTGTCAGAGAGTTTCAGAGGGTGTCACAGACTGTCAGAGAGTGTCAGAGAGCTTCAGAGAGTGTCAGACAGTTTCAGAGTGTTTCAGAGAGCTTCAGAGAGTGTCAGAGAGTGTCAGAGAGTTTCAGAGAGTGTCAGAGAGTGTCAAAGAGTTTCAGAGAGTTTCAGAGTGTGTCAAAGAGTTTCAGAGAGTGTCAGAGAGTGTCAGAGAGTGTCGGAGAGTTTCAGAGAGTGTCAGAGATTGCCAGAGAGTTTCAGAGAGTGTCAGAGAGTTTCAGAGAGTGTCTGAGCGTGTCAAAGATTGCTAGAGAGTTTCTGAGAGTTTCTGACTGTGTCAGAGATTGTCAGAGACTGTCAGAGAGTTTCAGAGGGTGTCACAGACTGTCAGAGAGTGTCAGAGAGCTTCAGAGAGTGTCAGACAGTTTCAGAGTGTTTCAGAGAGCTTCAGAGAGTGTCAGAGCGTGTCAGAGATTGACAGAGAGTTTCAGTGAGATTCAGAGAGTTTCAGAGAGTGCCAGAGACTTTCTGAGAGTTTCTGAGTGCTTCAGATAGTGTCAGAGATTGTCAGAGAGTGTCGGAGATTGTCCGAGGGTTCTGAGAGATTCTGAGTATGTCAGAGAGTGTCAGCGAGTTTCCGAGAGTTTCAGAGAGTGTCACAGCGTGTCAGAGAGTGTCAGAGAGTTTCACAGAGTGTCACAGAGTGTCAGAGAGTGTCAGAGAGTTTCAGAGAGTGTCAGATAGTGTCTGAGAGTGTCAGAGAGTTTCAGAGAGTGTCAGAGAGAGTCAGAGAGTGTCAGAGAGTGTCAGAGAGTTTCTGAGTGTTTCAGAGAGTGTCAGAGAGTTTCAGAGAGTGTCAGAGAGTGTCAGAGAGTTTCAGAGAGTTTCAGAGTTTTTCTGAGATTGTCAGAGAGTGCCAGAGAGTGTCAGAAAGTTTCAGAGAGTGTCACAGACTGTCAGAGAGTGTCAGAGAGCTTCAGAGAGCGTCAGAGAGTTTCAGAGAGTGTCAGAGATTGTCTGAGAGTGTCAGAGAGTGTCAAAGAGATTTAGAGAGTGTCAGAGAGTGTCAGAGAGTGTCCGAGAGTTTCAGAGAGTGTCACAGACTGTCAGAGAGCGTCAGAGAGATTCAGAGATTGTCAGATAGTGTCGGAGAGTGTTTGAGTGTTTCAGAGAGTGTCAGAGAGTTTCAGAGAGTGTCAGAGAGTTTCAGAGAGTGTCACAGACTGTCAGAGAGTGTCAGGGAGTGTCAGAGAGTTTCCGAGAGTTTCTGAGAGATTCTGAGAGTGTCAGAGAGTTTCAGAGAGTTTCAGAGAGTGTCAGAGAGTGTCAGAAAGTTTCAGAGAGTGTCAGAGACTGTCAGAGGGTTCAAAGAGTTTCAGAGAGAGTCAGATCGTGTCAGAGAGTGTCAGAGAGTGTCAGAGAATGTCGGAGAGTTTCTGAGAGTATCTGTGAGTGTAAGAGAGTGTCACAGAGTGTAAGAGACTGTCAGTGAGTGACAGAGAGTTTCAGAGAGTGTAACAGCGTGTCAGAGAGTTTCAAAGAGCTTCAGAGACTGTGAGAGTGTGTCAGAGTTTCAGAGAGTTTCAGAGTGAGTGAAAGAGTTTCAGAGAGTGTCAGAGAGTGTCAGAGAGTTTCAGAGAGTGTCAGAGATTGTCAGAGAGTTTCAGAGAGTGTCAGAGAGTTTCAGAGAGTGTCTGAGCGTGTCAAAGATTGCCAGAGAGTTTCTGAGAGTTTCGGACTGTGTCAGAGAGTGTCAGAGACTGTCAGAGAGTTTCAGAGAGTGTCACAGACTGTCAGAGAGTGTCAGAGAGCTTCAGAGAGTGTCAGAGCTTTTCAGAGTGTTTCAGAGAGCTTCAGAGAGTGTCAGAGAGTGTCAGAGAGTGACAGAGAGTTTCAGTGAGTTTCAGAGAGTTTCAGAGAGTTTCAGAGAGTGCCAGAGAGTTTCTGAGAGGTTCTGAGTGCTTCAGATAGTGTCAGAGAGTGTCAGAGATTGTCCGAGGGTTCTGAGAGATTCTGAGTATGTCAGAGAGTGTCAGCGAGTTTCCGAGAGTTTCAGAGAGTGGCACAGCGTGTCTGAGAGTGTCAGAGAGATTCACAGAGTGTCACAGAGTGTCAGAGAGTGTCAGAGAGTTTCAGAGAGTGTCAGATAGTGTCTGAGAGTGTCAGAGAGTTTCAGAGAGTGTCAGAGAGAGCCAGAGAGTGTCAGAGAGTGTCGGAGAGTTTCCGAGTGTTTCAGAGAGTGTCAGAGAGTTTCAGAGAGTTTCAGAGAGTGTCAGAGAGTTTCAGAGAGTTTCAGAGTCTTTCTGAGATTGTCAGAGAGTGCCAGAGAGTGTCAGAAAGTTTCAGAGAGTGTCAGATAGTTTCAGAGAGTGCCACAGAGCGTCAGAGAGTTTCAGAGAGCTTCAGAGAGTGTCAGAGAGCGTCAGAGAGTTTCAGAGAGTTTCAGAGAGCTTCAGAGAGTGTCAGAGAGTTTCAGAGAGTGACAGAGAGTTTCAGTGAGTGTCGGAGAGTTTCAGAGAGTGTCAGAGAGTGTCAGAGAGTTTCAGAGAGTGTCACAGACTGTCAGAGAGCGTCAGAGAGATTGCAGAGTTTTTCAGTGAGTGTCAGCGAGTTTCAGAGAGTTTCAGAGAGTGTCAGAGAGTTTCAGAGAGCTTCTGAGATTGTCTGAGAGTGTCAGAGAGTGTCAAAGAGTATCAGATAGTATCAGAGAGTGTCAGAGAGTTTCAGAGAGTTTCAGAGAATATCAGAGAGTGTCAGAGAGTGTCTGAGAGTGTCAGAGAATGTCGGAGAGTTTCTGAGAGTATCTGTGAGTGTAAGAGAGTGTCAGAGGGTTCTGAGAATTTCGGAGTGTGTCAGGGAGTGTCACAGAGTGTCAGAAACTGTCAGAGAGTGTCAGAGTGTGGCAGAGAGTTTCAGTGAGTGTCAGAGAGTTTCAGAGAGTTTCGGAGAGTGTCAGAGATTGTCTGAGAGTGTCAGAGAGTGTCAAAGATTTTCAGAGAATGTCAGAGAGTGTCACAGAGTTTCAGAGAGTTTCAGAGAATGTCAGAGAGTGTCAGAGAGTGTCTGAGAGTGTCAGAGAGTGTCGGAGAGATACTCAGAATATCTGTGAGTGAAAGAGAGTCGCAGAGGGTTATGCGAGTTTCTGAGTGTGTCAGAGAGTGTCACAGAGTGTCAGAGACTGTCAGAGAGTGTCAGAGAGTTTCAAATAGTTTCAGAGAGTGTCAGAGAATGTCTGAGATTGTCATAGAGTGTCAGAGAGTGTCAGAGAATGTCGGAGAGTTTCTGAGAGTGTCCATGAGTGTCAGAGAGTTTCGCAGTGTGTCACAGAGTGTCAGAGAGTGTCAGAGAGTTTCAGAGATTGTCAGATAGTGTCGGAGAGTGTTTGAGTGTTTCAGAGAGTGTCAGAGAGTTTCAGAGAGTGTCAGAGATTGTCAGAGATTGTCAGAAAGTTTCAGAGATTGTCAGATAGTGTCAGAGAGTTTCAGAGAGTGTCACAGAGTGTCAGAGAGTGTCAGGGAGTGTCAGAGAGTGTCAGAGAGTGTCAAAGAGATTTTAGAGTGTCAGAGAGTGTCAGAGAGTTTCAGAGAGTGTCACAGACTGTCAGAGAGCGTCAGAGAGATTCAGAGATTGTCAGATAGTGTCGGAGAGTGTTTGAGTGTTTCAGAGAGTGTCAGAGAGTTTCAGATAGTGTCAGAGATTGTCAAAAAGTTTCAGAGAGTGTCAGATAGTGTCAGAGAGTTTCAGAGAGTGTCACAGAGTGTCAGAGAGTGTCAGCGAGTGTCAGAGAGTTTCAGAGAGTTTCTGAGAGATTCTGAGAGTGTCAGAGAGTTTCAGAGAGTTTCAGAGAGTGTCAGAGAGTTTCAGAGAGTTTCGGAGAGTGTCAGAGATTGTCTGAGAGTGTCAGAGAGTGTCAAAGATTTTCAGAGAATGTCAGAGAGTGTCACAGAGTTTCAGAGAGTTTCAGAGAATGTCAGAGAGTGTCAGAGAGTGTCTGAGAGTGTCTGAGAGTGTCAGAGAGTGTCGGAGAGATACTCAGAATATCTGTGAGTGAAAAAGAGTCGCAGAGGGTTATGCGAGTTTCTGAGTGTGTCAGAGAGTGTCACAGAGTGTCAGAGACTGTCAGAGAGTGTCAGAGAGTTTCAAATAGTTTCAGAGAGTGTCAGAGAATGTCTGAGATTGTCATAGAGTGTCAGAGAGTGTCAGAGAATGTCGGAGAGTTTCTGAGAGTGTCCGTGAGTGTCAGAGAGTTTCGCAGTGTGTCACAGAGTGTCAGAGAGTGTCAGAGAGTTTCAGAGATTGTCAGATAGTGTCGGAGAGTGTTTGAGTGTTTCAGAGAGTGTCAGAGAGTTTCAGAGAGTGTCAGAGATTGTCAGAGATTGTCAGAAAGTTTCAGAGAGTGTCAGATAGTGTCAGAGAGTTTCAGAGAGTGTCAGAGAGTGTCAGAGAGTGTCAGGGAGTGTCAGAGAGTGTCAGAGAGTGTCAAAGAGATTTTAGAGTGTCAGAGAGTTTCAAAGAGATTTTAGAGTGTCAGAGAGTGTCAGAGAGTTTCAGAGAGTGTCACAGACTGTCAGAGAGCGTCAGAGAGATTCAGAGATTGTCAGATAGTGTCGGAGAGTGTTTGAGTGTTTCAGAGAGTGTCAGAGAGTTTCAGAGACTGTCAGAGATAGTCAAAAAGTTTCAGAGAGTGTCAGATAGTGTCAGAGAGTTTCAGAGAGTGTCACAGAGTGTCAGAGAGTGTCAGGGAGTGTCAGAGAGTTTCAGAGAGTTTCTGAGAGATTCTGAGAGTGTCAGAGAGTTTCAGAGAGTTTCAGAGAGTGTCAGAGAGTTTCAGAGAGTTTCAGAGAGTGTCACAGACTGTCAGAGAGTGTCAGGGAGTGTCAGAGAGTTTCCGAGAGTTTCTGAGAGATTCTGAGAGTGTCAGAGAGTTTCAGAGAGTTTCAGAGAGTGTCAGAGAGTGTCAGAAAGTTTCAGAGAGTGTCAGAGACTGTCAGAGGGTTCAAAGAGTTTCAGAGAGAGTAAGATCGTGTCAGAGAGTGTCAGAGAGTGTCAGAGAATGTCGGAGAGTTTCTGAGAGTATCTGTGAGTGTAAGAGAGTGTCACAGAGTGTAAGAGACTGTCAGTGAGTGACAGAGAGTTTCAGAGAGTGTAGCAGCGTGTCAGAGAGTTTCAAAGAGCTTCAGAGACTGTGAGAGCGTGTCTGAGTTTCAGAGAGTTTCAGAGTTTTTCTGAGATTGTCAGAGAGTGCCAGAAAGTGTCAGAAAGTTTCAGAGAGTGTCACAGACTGTCAGAGAGTGTCAGAGAGCTTCAGAGAGCGTCAGAGAGTTTCAGAGAACTTCAGAGAGTGTCAGAGAGTGTCAGAGAGTGACAGAGAGTTTCAGTGAGTGTCGGAGAGTTTCAGAGAGTTTCAGAGAGTGTCAGAGATTGTCTGAGAGTGTCAGAGAGTGTCAAAGAGATTTAGAGAGTGTCAGAGAGTGTCAGAGAGTGTCAGAGAGTTTCAGAGAGTGTCACAGACTGTCAGAGAGCGTCAGAGAGATTCAGAGATTGTCAGATAGTGTCGGAGAGTGTTTGAGTGTTTCAGAGAGTGTCAGAGAGTTTCAGAGAGTGTCAGAGATTGTCAAAAAGTTTCAGAGAGTGTCAGATAGTGTCAGAGAGTTTCAGAGAGTGTCACAGAGTGTCAGAGAGTGTCAGGGAGTGTCAGAGAGTTTCAGAGAGTTGCTGAGAGTTTCTGAGAGTGTCAGAGAGTTTCAGAGAGTTTCAGAGAGTGTCAGAGAGTTTCAGAGAGTGTCACAGACTGTTAGAGAGTGTCAGGGAGTGTCAGAGAGTTTCCGAGAGTTTCTGAGAGATTCTGAGAGTGTCAGAGAGTTTCAGAGAGTTTCAGAGAGTGTCAGAGAGTGTCAGAAAGTTTCAGAGAGTGTCCGAGACTGTCAGAGGGTTCAAAGAGTTTCAGAGAGAGTCAGATCGTGTCAGAGAGTGTCAGAGAATGTCGGAGAGTTTCTGAGAGTATCTGTGAGTGTAAGAGAGTGTCACAGAGTGTAAGAGACTGTCAGTGAGTGACAGAGAGTTTCAGAGAGTGTAACAGCGTGTCAGAGAGTTTCAAAGAGCTTCAGAGACTGTGAGAGTTTGTCTGAGTTTCAGAGAGTTTCAGAGTGAGTCAAAGAGTTTCAGAGAGTATCAGAGAGTGTCAGAGAGTGTCAGAGAGTGTCGGAGAGTTTCAGAGAGTGTCAGAGATTGTCAGAGAGTTTCAGAGAGTGTCAGAGAGTTTCAGAGAGTGTCTGAGCGTGTCAAAGATTGCCAGAGAGTTTCTGAGAGTTTCGGACTGTGTCAGAGAGTGTCAGAGACTGTCAGAGAGTTTCAGAGAGTGTCACACACTGTCAGAGAGTGTCAGAGAGCTTCAGAGAGTGTCAGAGAGTTTCAGAGTGTTTCAGAGAGCTTCAGAGAGTGTCAGAGAGTGTCAGAGAGTGACAGAGAGTTTCAGTGAGTTTCAGAGAGTTTCAGAGAGTTTCAGAGAGTGCCAGAGAGTTTCTGAGAGGTTCTGAGTGCTTCAGATAGTGTCAGAGAGTGTCAGTGATTGTCCGAGGGTTCTGAGAGATTCTGAGTATGTCAGAGAGTGTCAGCGAGTTTCCGAGAGTTTCAGAGAGTGGCACAGCGTGTCTGAGAGTGTCAGAGAGATTCACAGAGTGTCACAGAGTGTCAGAGAGTGTCAGAGAGTTTCAGAGAGTGTCAGATAGTGTCTGAGAGTGTCAGAGAGTTTCAGAGAGTGTCAGAGAGAGCCAGAGAGTGTCAGAGAGTGTCGGAGAGTTTCCGAGTGTTTCAGAGAGTGTCAGAGAGTTTCAGAGAGTTTCAGAGAGTGTCAGAGAGTTTCAGAGAGTTTCAGAGTCTTTCTGAGATTGTCAGAGAGTGCCAGAGAGTGTCACAAAGTTTCAGAGAGTGTCAGATAGTGTCAGAGAGTTTCAGAGAGTGCCACAGAGCGTCAGAGAGTTTCAGAGAGCTTCAGAGAGTTTCAGAGAGCGTCAGAGAGTTTCAGAGAGTTTCAGAGAGCTTCAAAGAGTGTCAGAGAGTGTCAGAGAGTGACAGAGAGTTTCAGTGAGTGTCGGAGAGTTTCAGAGAGTGTCAGAGAGTGACAGAGAGTTTCAGTGAGTGTCGGAGAGTTTCAAAGAGATTCAGAGACTGTCAGAGAGTGTCAGAGAGTTTCAGAGAGTGTCACAGACTGTCAGAGAGCGTCAGAGAGATTGCAGAGTTTTTCAGTGAGTGTCAGCGAGTATCAGAGAGTTTCAGAGAGTGTCAGAGAGTTTCAGAGAGCTTCTGAGATTGTCTGAGAGTGTCAGAGAGTGTCAAAGAGTATCAGATAGTGTCAGAGAGTGTCAGAGAGTTTCAGAGAGTTTCAGAGAATATCAGAGAGTGTGAGAGAGTGTCTGAGAGTGTCAGAGAATGTCGGAGAGTTTCTGAGAGTATCTGTGAGTGTAAGAGAGTGTCAGAGGGTTCTGAGAATTTCGGAGTGTGTCAGGGAGTGTCACAGAGTGTCAGAGAGTGTCAGAGAGTTTCAGAGAGTGTCAGATAGTGTCTGAGAGTGTCAGAGAGTTTCAGAGAGTGTCAGAGAGAGCCAGAGAGTGTCAGAGAGTGTCGGAGATTTTCCGAGTGTTTCAGAGAGTGTCAGAGAGTTTCAGAGAGTTTCAGATAGTGTCAGAGAGTGTCAGAGAGTTTCAGAGTCTTTCTGAGATTGTCAGAGAGTGCCAGAGAGTGTCACAAAGTTTCAGAGAGTGTCAGATAGTGTCAGAGAGTTTCAGAGAGTGCCACAGAGCGTCAGAGAGTTTCAGAGAGCTTCAGAGAGTTTCAGAGAGCGTCAGAGAGTTTCAGAGAGTTTCAGAGAGCTTCAAAGAGTGTCAGAGAGTGACAGAGAGTTTCAGTGAGTGTCGGAGAGTTTCAGAGAGTGTCAGAGAGTGACAGAGAGTTTCAGTGAGTGTCGGAGAGTTTCAAAGAGATTCAGAGACTGTCAGAGAGTGTCAGAGAGTTTCAGAGAGTGTCACAGACTGTCAGAGAGCGTCAGAGAGATTGCAGAGTTTTTCAGTGAGTTTCAGCGAGTTTCAGAGAGCTTCAGAGAATTTCAGAGAGTTTCAGAGAGCTTCTGAGATTGTCTGAGAGTGTCAGAGTGTGTCAAAGAGTATCAGATAGTGTCAGAGAGTGTCAGAGAGTTTCAGAGAGTTTCAGAGAATATCAGAGAGTGTCAGAGAGTGTCTGAGAGTGTCAGAGAATGTCGGAGAGTTTCTGAGAGTATCTGTGAGTGTAAGAGAGTGTCAGAGAGTTTCAAATAGTTTCAGAGAGTGTCAGAGAGTGTCAGAGACTGTCAGAGAGTGTCAGAGAGTGACAGAGAGTTTCAGTGAGTGTCAGAGAGTTTCAGAGAGTTTCGGAGAGTGTCAGAGATTGTCTGAGAGTGTCAGAGAGTGTCAAAGATTTTCAGAGAATGTCAGAGAGTGTCACAGAGTTTCAGAGAGTTTCAGAGAATGTCAGAGAGTGTCAGAGAGTGTCTGAGAGTGTCAGAGAGTGTCGGAGAGATACTCAGAATATCTGTGAGTGTAAGAGAGTGTTAGAGAGTTTCAAATAGTTTCAGAGAGTGTCAGAGAGTGTCTGAGATTGTCATAGAGTGTCAGAGATTGTCAGAGATTGTCAGAAATTTTCAGAGAGTGTCAGATAGTGTCAGAGAGTTTCAGAGAGTGTCACAGAGTGTCAGAGAGTGTCAGGGAGTGTCAGAGAGTTTCAGAGAGTTTCTGAGAGTTTCTGAGAGTTTCTGAGAGTGTCAGAGAGTTTCAGAGAGTTTCAGAGAGTGTCACAGAGTGTCAGAGAGTTACAGAGAGCTTCAGAGAGTGTCAGAGAGTGTCAGAGAGTGTCAGAGAGTTTCAGAGAGTGTCAGAAAGTGTCAAAGAGTTTCAGAGAGTTTCAGAGTGTGTCAAAGAGTTTCAGAGAGTGTCAGAGAGTGTCAGAGAGTGTCGGAGAGTTTCAGAGAGTTTCAGAGATTGTCAGAGAGATTCAGAGAGTGTCAGAGAGTTTCAGAGAGTGTCTGAGCGTGTCAAAGATTGCCAGAGAGTTTCTGAGAGTTTCTGACTGTGTCAGAGAGTGTCAGAGACTGTCAGAGAGTTTCAGAGAGTGTCACAGACTGTCAGAGAGTGTCAGAGAGCTTCAGAGAGTGTCAGAGAGTTTCAGAGTGTTTCAGAGATCTTCAGAGAGTGTCAGAGCGTGTCAGAGTGTGACAGAGAGTTTCAGTGAGTTTCAGAGAGTTTTAGAGAGTGCCAGAGAGTTTCTGAGAGTTTCTGAGTGCTTCAGATAGTGTCAGAGATTGTCAGAGAGTGTCAGAGATTGTCCGAGGGTTCTGAGAGATTCTGAGTATGTCAGAGAGTGTCAGCGAGTTTCTGAGAGTTTCAGAGAGTGTCACAGCGTGTCAGAGAGTGTCAGAGAGTTTCACAGAGTGTCACAGAGTGTCTGAGAGTGTCAGAGAGTTTCTGAGAGTTTCAGAGAGTGTCAGAGAGTTTCAGAGAGTGTCAGAGAGTGTCAGAGAGTTTCAGAGAGTTTCAGAGTTTTTCTGAGATTGTCAGAGAGTGCCAGAGAGTGTCAGAAAGTTTCAGAGAGTGTCAGATAGTGTCAGAGAGTTTCAGAGAGTGCCACAGAGCGTCAGAGAGTTTCAGAGAGCTTCAGAGAGTGTCAGAGAGTGTCAGAGACTGTCAGAGAGTTTCAGAGAGCGTCACAGACTGTCAGAGAGTGTCAGAGAGCTTCAGAGAGCGTCAGAGAGTTCCAGAGAGTTTCAGAGAGCTTCAGAGAGTGTCAGAGAGTGTCAGAGAGTGACAGAGAGTTTCAGTGAGTGTCGGAGAGTTTCAAAGAGTTTCAGAGAGTGTCAGAGATTGTCTGAGAGCGTCAGAGAGTGTCAAAGAGATTCAGAGAGTGTCAGAGAGTTTCAGAGATTGTCACAGACTGACAGAGAGCGTCAGAGAGATTGCAGAGTGTTTCAGTGAGTGTCAGAGAGTTTCAGAGAGTTTCAGAGAGTGTCACAGAGTTTCAGAGAGTTTCAGAGATTGTCAGATAGTGTCGGAGAGTGTTTGAGTGTTTCAGAGAGTGTCAGAGAGTTTCAGAGAGTGTCAGAGATTGTTAGAAAGTTTCAAAGAGTGTCAGATAGTGTCAGAGAGTTTCAGAGAGTGTCACAGAGTGTCAGAGAGTTAGAGAGCTTCAGAGAGTGTCAGAGAGTGTCAGAGAGTGTCAGAGAGTTTCAGAGAGTGTCAGACAGTGTCAGACAGTGTCAAAGAGTTTCAGAGAGTTTCAGAGTGTGTCAAAGAGTTTCAGAGAGTGTCAGAGAGTGTCAGAGAGTGTCGGAGACTTTCAGAGAGTTTCAGAGAATGTCAGAGAGTTTCAGAGAGTGTCAGAGAGTTTCAGAGAATGTCACAGACTGTCAGAGAGTGTCAGAGAGCTTCAGAGAGTGTCAGAGAGTTTCAGAGTGTTTCAGAGATCTTCAGAGAGTGTCAGAGCGTGTCAGAGAGTGACAGAGAGTTTCAGTGAGTTTCAGAGAGTTTTAGAGAGTTTCTGAGTGCTTCAGATAGTGTCAGAGATTGTCAGAGAGTGTCAGAGATTGTCCGAGGGTTCTGAGAGATTCTGAGTATGTCAGAGAGTGTCAGCGAGTTTCCGAGAGTTTCAGAGAGTGTCACAGCGTGTCAGAGAGTGTCAGAGAGTTTCACAGAGTGTCACAGAGTGTCTGAGAGTGTCAGAGAGTTTCAGAGAGTGTCACAGAGTGTCAGAGAGTTACAGAGAGCTTCAGAGAGTGTCAGAGAGTGTCAGAGAGTGTCAGAGAGTTTCAGAGAGTGTCAGACAGTGTCAAAGAGGTTCAGAGAGTTTCAGAGTGTGTCAAAGAGTTTCAGAGAGTGTCAGAGAGTGTCAGAGAGTGACAGAGAGTTTCTGTGAGTGTCGGAGAGTTTCAGAGAGTTTCAGAGAGTGTCAGAGATTTTCTGAGAGTGTCAGAGAGTGTCAAAGAGATTCAGAGAGTGTCAGAGAGTGTCAGAGAGTTTCAGAGAGTGTCACAGACTGTCAGAGAGCGTCAGAGAGATTGCAGAGTGTTTCAGTGAGTGTCAGAGAGTTTCAGAGAGTTTCAGAGAGTGTCAGAGATTGTCTGAGAGTGTCAGAGAGTGTCAAAGATTTTCAGAGAATGTCAGAGAGTTTCACAGAGTTTCAGAGAGTTTCAGAGAATGTCAGAGAGTGTCAGAGAGTGTCTGAGAGTGTCAGAGAGTGTCGGAGAGATACTCAGAATATCTGTGAGTGTAAGAGAGTGTCAGAGGGTTATGCGAGTTTCTGAGTGTGTCAGAGAGTGTCACAGAGTGTCAGAGACTGTCAGAGAGTGTCAGAGAGATTCAAATAGTTTCAGAGAGTGTCAGAGAGTGTCTGAGATTGTCATAGAGTGTCAGAGAGTGTCAGAGAATGTCGGAGAGTTTCTGAGAGTGTCAGAGACTGTCAGAGAGTGTCAGAGAGTTTCAAAGAGTTTCACAGAGTGTCAGAGAGTGCCTGAGATTGTCATAGAGTGTCAGAGAGGGTCAGAGAATGTCGGAGAGTTTCTGAGAGTATCCGTGTGTGTCAGAGAGTTTCACAGTGTGTCACAGAGTGTCAGAGAGTGTCAGAGAGTGTCAGAGAGTTTCACAGAGTGTCACAGAGTGTCTGAGAGTGTCAGAGAGTTTCAGAGAGTGTCGGAGAGAGTCAGAGTGTCAGAGAGTGTCAGAGAGTTTCTGAGAGTTTCAGAGAGTGTCAGAGAGTTTCAGAGAGTGTCAGAGAGTGTCAGAGAGTTTCAGAGAGTTTCAGAGTTTTTCTGAGATTGTCAGAGAGTGCCAGAGAGTGTCAGAAAGTTTCAGAGAGTGTCAGATAGTGTCAGAGAGTTTCAGAGAGTGCCACAGAGCGTCAGAGAGTTTCAGAGAGCTTCAGAGAGTGTCAGAGAGTGTCAGAGACTGTCAGAGAGTTTCAGAGAGCGTCACAGACTGTCAGAGAGTGTCAGAGAGCTTCAGAGAGCGTCAGAGAGTTCCAGAGAGTTTCAGAGAGCTTCAGAGAGTGTCAGAGAGTGTCAGAGAGTGACAGAGAGTTTCAGTGAGTGTCGGAGAGTTTCAAAGAGTTTCAGAGAGTGTCAGAGATTGTCTGAGAGCGTCAGAGAGTGTCAAAGAGATTCAGAGAGTGTCAGAGAGTTTCAGAGATTGTCACAGACTGTCAGAGAGCGTCAGAGAGATTGCAGAGTGTTTCAGTGAGTGTCAGAGAGTTTCAGAGAGTTTCAGAGAGTGTCAGAGAGTTTCAGAGATTGTCAGATAGTGTCGGAGAGTGTTTGAGTGTTTCAGAGAGTGTCAGAGAGTTTCAGAGAGTGTCAGAGATTGTTAGAAAGTTTCAAAGAGTGTCAGATAGTGTCAGAGAGTTTCAGAGAGTGTCACAGAGTGTCAGAGAGTTACAGAGAGCTTCAGAGAGTGTCAGAGAGTGTCAGAGAGTGTCAGAGAGTTTCAGAGAGTGTCAGACAGTGTCAGACAGTGTCAAAGAGTTTCAGAGAGTTTCAGAGTGTGTCAAAGAGTTTCAGAGAGTGTCAGAGAGTGTCAGAGAGTGTCGGAGAGTTTCAGAGAGTTTCAGAGATTGTCAGAGAGTTTCACAGAGTGTCAGAGAGTTTCAGAGAGTGTCACAGACTGTCAGAGAGTGTCAGAGAGCTTCAGAGAGTGTCAGAGAGTTTCAGAGTGTTTCAGAGATCTTCAGAGAGTGTCAGAGCGTGTCAGAGAGTGACAGAGAGTTTCAGTGAGTTTCAGAGAGTTTTAGAGAGTTTCTGAGTGCTTCAGATAGTGTCAGAGATTGTCAGAGAGTGTCAGAGATTGTCCGAGGGTTCTGAGAGATTCTGAGTATGTCAGAGAGTGTCAGCGAGTTTCCGAGAGTTTCAGAGAGTGTCACAGCGTGTCAGAGAGTGTCAGAGAGTTTCACAGAGTGTCACAGAGTGTCTGAGAGTGTCAGAGAGTTTCAGAGAGTGTCACAGAGTGTCAGAGAGTTACAGAGAGCTTCAGAGAGTGTCAGAGAGTGTCAGAGAGTGTCAGAGATTTTCAGAGAGTGTCAGACAGTGTCAAAGAGTTTCAGAGAGTTTCAGAGTGTGTCAAAGAGTTTCAGAGAGTGTCAGAGAGTGTCAGAGAGTGACAGAGAGTTTCTGTGAGTGTCGGAAAGTTTCAGAGAGTTTCAGAGAGTGTCAGAGAGTGTCAGAGATTTTCTGAGAGTGTCAGAGAGTGTCAAAGAGATTCAGAGAGTGTCAGAGAGTGTCAGAGAGTTTCAGAGAGTGTCACAGACTGTCAGAGAGCGTCAGAGAGATTGCAGAGTGTTTCAGTGAGTGTCAGAGAGTTTCAGAGAGTTTCAGAGAGTGTCAGAGATTGTCTGAGAGTGTCAGAGAGTGTCAAAGATTTTCAGAGAATGTCAGAGAGTTTCACAGAGTTTCAGAGAGTTTCAGAGAATGTCAGAGAGTGTCAGAGAGTGTCTGAGAGTGTCAGAGAGTGTCGGAGAGATACTCAGAATATCTGTGAGTGTAAGAGAGTGTCAGAGGGTTATGCGAGTTTCTGAGTGTGTCAGAGAGTGTCACAGAGTGTCAGAGACTGTCAGAGAGTGTCAGAGAGATTCAAATAGTTTCAGAGAGTGTCAGAGAGTGTCTGAGATTGTCATAGAGTGTCAGAGAGTGTCAGAGAATGTCGGATAGTTTCTGAGAGTGTCAGAGACTGTCAGAGAGTGTCAGAGAGTTTCAAAGAGTTTCACAGAGTGTCAGAGAGTGCCTGAGATTGTCATAGAGTGTCAGAGAGGGTCAGAGAATGTCGGAGAGTTTCTGAGAGTATCCGTGTGTGTCAGAGAGTTTCACAGTGTGTCACAGATTGTCAGAGAGTGTCAGAGAGTTTCAGAGAGTCTCAGATTGTGTCGGAGAGTTTTGAGTGTTTCAGAGAGTGTCAGAGAGTTTCAGAGAGTGTCACAGAGTGTCAGAGAGTGTCAGAGAGTGTGAGAGAGTTTCCGAGAGTTTCTGAGAGACTCTGAGAGTGTCAGAGAGTTTCAGAGAGTTTCAGAGAGTGTCAGAGAGTGTCAGCAAGTTTCAGAGAGTGTCCCAGATTGTCAGAGAGTTACAGAGAGCTTCAGAGAGTGTCACAGAGTGTCAGAGACTGTCAGAGAGTTTCAGAGAGAGTCAGATCGTGGCAGAGAGTGTCAGAGAGTGTCAGAGAATGTCAGAGATTTTCTGAGAGTATCTGTGAGTGTAAGAGAGTGTCACAGAATGTAAGAGACTGTCAGTGAGTGACAGAGAGTTTCAGAGAGTGTAACAGCGTGTCAGAGAGTTTCAAAGAGCTTCAGAGACTGTGAGAGTGTGTCAGAGTTTCAGAGAGCTTCAGAGTGAGTCAAAGAGTTTCAGAGAGTGTCAGAGAGTTTCAAAGAGTTTCAGAGAGTGTCAGAAATTGTCTGAGAGCGTCAGAGAGTGTCAAAGAGATTCAGAGAGTGTCAGAGAGTTTCAGAGATTGTCGCAGACTGTCAGAGAGCGTCAGAGAGATTGCAGAGTGTTTCAGTGAGTGTCAGAGAGTTTCAGAGAGTTTCAGAGAGTGTCAGAGAGTTTCAGAGAGTTTCAGAGATTGTCAGATAGTGTCGGAGAGTGTTTGAGTGTTTCAGAGAGTGTCAGAGAGTTTCAGAGAGTGTCAGAGATTGTTAGAAAGTTTCAGAGAGTGTCAGATAGTGTCAGAGAGTTTCAGAGAGTGTCACAGAGTGTCAGAGAGTTACAGAGAGCTTCAGAGAGTGTCAGAGAGTGTCAGAGAGTGTCAGAGAGTTTCAGAGAGTTTCAGACAGTGTCAAAGAGTTTCAGAGAGTTTCAGAGTGTGTCAAAGAGTTTCAGAGAGTGTCAGAGAGTGTCGGAGAGTTTCAGAGAGTTTCAGAGATTGTCAGAGAGTTTCAGAGAGTGTCAGAGAGTTTCAGAGAGTGTCTGAGCGTGTCAAAGATTGCCAGGGAGTTTCTGAGAGTTTCTGACTGTGTTAGAGAGTGTCAGAGACTGTCAGAGAGTTTCAGAGAGTGTCACAGACTGTCAGAGAGTGTCAGAGAGCTTCAGAGAGTGTCAGAGAGTTTCAGAGTGTTTCAGAGATCTTCAGAGAGTGTCAGAGCGTGTCAGAGAGTGACAGAGAGTTTCAGTGAGTTTCAGAGAGTTTTAGAGAGTGCCAGAGAGTTTCTGAGAGTTTCTGAGTGCTTCAGATAGTATCAGAGATTGTCAGAGAGTGTCAGAGATAGTCCGAGGGTTCTGAGAGATTCTGAGTATGTCAGAGAGTGTCAGCGAGTTTTCGAGAGTTTCAGAGAGTGTCACAGCGTGTCTGAGAGTGTCAGAGAGTTTCAGAGAGTGTCGGAGAGAGTCAGAGTGTCAGAGAGTGTCAGAGAGTTTCTGAGAGTTTCAGAGAGTGTCAGAGAGTTTCCGAGAGTGTCAGAGAGTGTCAGAGAGTTTCAGAGAGTTTCAGAGTTTTTCTGAGATTGTCAGAGAGTGCCAGAGAGTGTCAGAAAGTTTAAGAGAGTGTCAGATAGTGTCAGAGAGTTTCAGAGAGTGCCACAGAGCGTCAGAGAGTTTCAGAGAGCTTCAGAGAGTGTCAGAGAGTGTCAGAGACTGTCAGAGAGTTTCAGAGAGCGTCACAGACTGTCAGAGAGTGTCAGAGAGCTTCAGAGAGCGTCAGAGAGTTCCAGAGAGTTTCAGAGAGCTTCAGAGAGTGTCAGAGAGTGTCAGAGAGTGACAGAGAGTTTCAGTGAGTGTCGGAGAGTTTCAAAGAGTTTCAGAGAGTGTCAGAGATTGTCTGAGAGCGTCAGAGAGTGTCAAAGAGATTCAGAGAGTGTCAGAGAGTGTCAGAGAGTGTCAGAGAATTTCAGAGATTGTCACAGACTGTCAGAGAGCCTCAGAGAGATTGCAGAGTGTTTCAGTGAGTGTCAGAGAGTTTCAGAGAGTTTCAGAGAGTGCAGAGAGTTTCAGAGAGTTTCAGAGATTGTCAGATAGAGTCGGAGAGTGTTTGAGTGTTTCAGAGAGTGTCAGAGAGTTTCAGAGAGTGTCAGAGTTTGTTAGAAAGTTTCAGAGAGTGTCAGATAGTGTCAGAGAGTTTCAGAGAGTGTCACAGAGTGTCAGGGAGTGTCAGAGAGTTTCTGAGAGTTTCTGAGAGTTTCAGAGAGTGTCAGAGAGTTTCAGAGAGTTTCAGAGAGTTTCAGAGAGGGTCAGAGAGTGTCAGAAAGATTCAGAGGGATTCAGATAGTGTCAGAGAGTTTCAGAGAGTTTCACAGAGTGTCAGAGAGTTACAGGAGCTTCAGAGAGTGTCAGAGAGTTTTAGAGAGTGTCAGAGAGTGTCAGAGAGTGACAGAGAGTTTCTGTGAGTGTCGGAGAGTTTCAGAGAGTTTCAGAGAGTGTCAGAGATTTTCTGAGAGTGTCAGAGAGTGTCAAAGAGATTCAGAGAGTGTCAGAGAGTGTCAGAGAGTTTCAGAGAGTGTCACAGACTGTCAGAGAGCGTCAGAGAGATTGCAGAGTGTTTCAGTGAGTGTCAGAGAGTTTCAGAGAGTTTCAGAGAATGTCAGAGAGTGTCAGAGAGTGTCTGAGAGTGTCAGAGAGTGTCGGAGAGATACTCAGAATATCTGTGAGTGTAAGAGAGTGTCAGAGGGTTATGCGAGTTTCTGAGTGTGTCAGAGAGTGTCACAGAGTGTCAGAGACTGTCAGAGAGTGTCAGAGAGTTTCAAATAGTTTCAGAGAGTGTCAGAGAGTGTCTGAGATTGTCATAGAGTGTCAGAGAATGTCGGAGAGTTTCTGAGAGTGTCCGTCAGTGTCAGAGAGTTTCGCAGTGTGTCACAGAGTGTCAGAGAGTGTCAGAGAGTTTCAGAGATTGTCAGATAGTGTCGGAGAGTGTTTGAGTGTTTCAGGGAGTGTCAGAGAGTTTCAGAGAGTGTCAGAGATTGTCAGAGATTGTCAGAAAGTTTCAGAGAGTGTCAGATACTGTCAGAGAGTTTCAGAGAGTGTCACAGAGTGTCAGAGAGTGTCAGGGAGTGTCAGAGAGTTTCAGAGAGTTTCTGAGAGTTTCTGAGAGTGTCAGAGAGTTGCAGAGAGTTTCAGAGAGTGTCAGAAAGATTCAGAGAGTGTCAGATAGTGTCACATAGTGTCGGAGAGTGTTTGAGTGTTTCAGAGAGTGTCAGAGAGTTTCAGAGAGTGTCAGAGATTGTTAGAAAGTTTCAGAGAGTGTCAGATAGTGTCAGAGAGTTTCAGAGAGTGTCACAGAGTGTCAGGGAGTGTCAGAGAGTTTCAGAGAGTTTCTGAGAGTTTCTGAGAGTGTCAGAGAGTTTCAGAGAGTTTCAGAGAGGGTCAGAGAGTGTCAGAAAGATTCAGAGAGTGTCAGATACTGTCAGAGAGTTTCAGAGAGTGTCACAGAGTGTCAGAGAGTTACAGGAGCTTCAGAGAGTGTCAGAGAGTTTCAGAGAGTGTCAGAGAGTGTCAGAGAATGTCGGAGAGTTTCTGAGAGTGTCCGTCAGTGTCAGAGAGTTTCGCAGTGTGTCACAGAGTGTCAGAGAGTGTCAGAGAGTTTCAGAGAGTGTCAGAGAGAGTCAGAGAGTGTCAGAGAGTGTCAGAGAGTTTCTGAGTGTTTCAGAGAGTGTCAGAGAGTTTCAGTGAGTGTCGGAGAGTTTCAGAGAGTTTCAGAGAGTGTCAGAGAGGGTCAGAGAGTGTCAGAAAGATTCAGAGGGATTCAGATAGTGTCAGAGAGTTTCAGAGAGTTTCACAGAGTGTCAGAGAGTTACAGGAGCTTCAGAGAGTGTCAGAGAGTTTTAGAGAGTGTCAGAGAGTGTCAGAGAGTGACAGAGAGTTTCTGTGAGTGTCGGAGAGTTTCAGAGAGTTTCAGAGAGTGTCAGAGATTTTCTGAGAGTGTCAGAGAGTGTCAAAGAGATTCAGAGAGTGTCAGAGAGTGTCAGAGAGTTTCAGAGAGTGTCACAGACTGTCAGAGAACGTCAGAGAGATTGCAGAGTGTTTCAGTGAGTGTCAGAGAGTTTCAGAGAGTTTCAGAGAATGTCAGAGAGTGTCAGAGAGTGTCTGAGAGTGTCAGAGAGTGTCGGAGAGATACTCAGAATATCTGTGAGTGTAAGAGAGTGTCAGAGGGTTATGCGAGTTTCTGAGTGTGTCAGAGAGTGTCACAGAGTGTCAGAGACTGTCAGAGAGTGTCAGAGAGTTTCAAATAGTTTCAGAGAGTGTCAGAGAGTGTCTGAGATTGTCCTAGAGTGTCAGAGAATGTCGGAGAGTTTCTGAGAGTGTCCGTCAGTGTCAGAGAGTTTCGCAGTGTGTCACAGAGTGTCAGAGAGTGTCAGAGAGTTTCAGAGATTGTCAGATAGTGTCGGAGAGTGTTTGAGTGTTTCAGGGAGTGTCAGAGAGTTTCAGAGAGTGTCAGAGATTGTCAGAGATTGTCAGAAAGTTTCAGAGAGTGTCAGATACTGTCAGAGAGTTTCAGAGAGTGTCACAGAGTGTCAGAGAGTGTCAGGGAGTGTCAGAGAGTTTCAGAGAGTTTCTGAGAGTTTCTGAGAGTGTCAGAGAGTTGCAGAGAGTTTCAGAGAGTGTCAGAAAGATTCAGAGAGTGTCAGATAGTGGCACATAGTGTCGGAGAGTGTTTGAGTGTTTCAGAGAGTGTCAGAGAGTTTCAGAGAGTGTCAGAGATTGTTAGAAAGTTTCAGAGAGTGTCAGATAGTGTCAGAGAGTTTCAGAGAGTGTCACAGAGTGTCAGGGAGTGTCAGAGAGTTTCAGAGAGTTTCTGAGAGTTTCTGAGAGTGTCAGAGAGTTTCAGAGAGTTTCAGAGAGGGTCAGAGAGTGTCAGAAAGATTCAGAGAGTTTCAGATAGTGTCAGAGAGTTTCAGAGAGTGTCACAGAGTGTCAGAGAGTTACAGGAGCTTCAGAGAGTGTCAGAGAGTTTCAGAGAGTGTCAGAGAGTGTCAGAGAATGTCGGAGAGTTTCTGAGAGTGTCCGTCAGTGTCAGAGAGTTTCGCAGTGTGTCACAGAGTGTCAGAGAGTGTCAGAGAGTTTCAGAGAGTGTCAGAGAGAGTCAGAGAGTGTCAGAGAGTGTCAGAGAGTTTCTGAGTGTTTCAGAGAGTGTCAGAGAGTTTCAGTGAGTGTCGGAGAGTTTCAGAGAGCTTCAGAGAGTGTCAGAGATTGTCTGAGAGTGTCAGAGTGTGTCAAAGAGATTCAGAGTGTGTCAGAAAGTGTCAGAGAGTGTCAGAGAGTGTCAGAGAGTTTCGGAGAGTGTCACAGACTGTCAGAGAGTGTCAGAGAGATTGCAGAGTGTTTCAGTGAGTGTCAGAGAGTTTCAGAGAGTTTCAGAGAGTGTCAGAGATTTTCAGAGAGTTTCAGAGATTGTCAGATAGTGTCGGAGAGTGTTTGAGTGTTTCAGAGAGTGTCAGAGAGTGTCAGATAGTGTCAGAAAGTTTCAGAGAGTGTCACAGAGTGTCAGAGAGTTTCAGAGAGTTTCTGAGAGTTTCTGAGAGTGTCAGAGAGTTTCAGAGAGTTTCAGAGAGGGTCACAGAGTGTCAGAAAGATTCAGAGAGTTGCAGATAGTGTCAGAGAGATTCAGAGAGTGTCACATAGTGTCAGAGAGTTACAGGAGCTTCAGAGAGTGTCAGAGAGTTTCAGAGAGTGTCAGAGAGTGTCAGAGAGTGTCAGAGAGTTTCAGAGAGTGTCACAGACTGTCAGAGAGCGTCAGAGAGATTGCAGAGTGTTTCAGTGAGTGTCAGAGATTGTCTGAGAGTGTCAGAGAGTGTCAAAGATTTTCAGAGAATGTCAGTGAGTGTCAGAGAGTTTCAGAGAGTTTCAGAGAATGTCAGAGAGTGTCAGAGAGTGTCTGAGAGTGTCAGAGAGTGTCGGAGAGATACTCAGAATATCTGTGAGTGTAAGAGAGTGTCAGAGGGTTATGCGAGTTTCTGAGTGTGTCAGAGAGTGTCACAGAGTGTCAGAGACTGTCAGAGAGTGTCAGAGAGTTTCAAATAGTTTCAGAGAGTGTCAGAGAGTGTCTGAGATTGTCATAGAGTGTCAGAGAATGTCGGAGAGTTTCTGAGAGTGTCCGTCAGTGTCAGAGAGTTTCGCAGTGTGTCACAGAGTGTCAGAGAGTGTCAGAGAGTTTCAGAGATTGTCAGATAGTGTCGGAGAGTGTTTGAGTGTTTCAGGGAGTGTCAGAGAGTTTCAGAGAGTGTCAGAGATTGTCAGAGATTGTCAGAAAGTTTCAGAGAGTGTCAGATACTGTCAGAGAGTTTCAGAGAGTGTCAGAGAGTGTCAGGGAGTGTCAGAGAGTTTCAGAGAGTTTCTGAGAGTTTCTGAGAGTGTCAGAGAGTTGCAGAGAGTTTCAGAGAGTGTCAGAAAGATTCAGAGAGTGTCAGATAGTGTCAGATAGTGTCGCAGAGTGTTTGAGTGTTTCAGAGAGTGTCAGAGAGTTTCAGAGAGTGTCAGAGATTGTTAGAAAGTTTCAGAGAGTGTCAGATAGTGTCGGAGAGTTTCAGAGAGTGTCACAGAGTGTCAGGGAGTGTCAGAGAGTTTCAGAGAGTTTCTGAGAGTTTCTGAGAGTGTCAGAGAGTTTCAGAGAGTTTCAGAGAGGGTCAGAGAGTGTCAGAAAGATTCAGAGAGTTTCAGATAGTGTCAGAGAGTTTCAGAGAGTGTCACAGAGTGTCAGAGAGTTACAGGAGCTTCAGAGAGTGTCAGAGAGTTTCAGAGAGTGTCAGAGAGTGTCAGAGAGTGACAGAGAGTTTCAGTGAGTGTCGGAGAGTTTCAGAGAGTTTCAGAGAGTGTCAGAGATTTTCTGAGAGTGTCAGAGAGTGTCAAAGAGATTCAGAGAGTGTCAGAGAGTGTCAGAGAGTTTCAGAGAGTGTCACAGACTGTTAGAGAGCGTCAGAGAGATTGCAGAGTGTTTCAGTGAGTGTCAGAGAGTTTCAGAGAGTTTCAGAGAGTGTCAGAGATTGTCTGAGAGTGTCAGAGAGTGTCAAAGATTTTCAGAGAATGTCAGAGAGTGTCACAGAGTTTCAGAGAGTTTCAGAGAATGTCAGAGAGTGTCAGAGAGTGTCTGAGAGTGTCAGAGAGTGTCGGAGCGATACTCAGAATATCTGTGATTGTAAGAGAGTGTCAGAGGGTTATGTGAGTTTCTGAGTGTGTCAGAGAGTGTCACAGAGTGTCAGAGACTGTCAGAGAGTGTCAGAGAGTTTCAAATAGTTTCAGAGAGTGTCAGAGAGTGTCTGAGATTGTCATAGAGTGTCAGAGAATGTCGGAGAGTTTCTGAGAGTGTCCGTCAGTGTCAGAGAGTTTCGCAGTGTGTCACAGAGTGTCAGAGAGTGTCAGAGAGTTTCAGAGATTGTCAGATAGTGTCGGAGAGTGTTTGAGTGTTTCAGGGAGTGTCAGAGAGTTTCAGAGAGTGTCAGAGATTGTCAGAGATTGTCAGAAAGTTTCAGAGAGTGTCAGATACTGTCAGAGAGTTTCAGAGAGTGTCACAGAGTGTCAGAGAGTGTCAGGGAGTGTCAGAGAGTTTCAGAGAGTTTCTGAGAGTTTCTGAGAGTGTCAGAGAGTTGCAGAGAGTTTCAGAGAGTGTCAGAAAGATTCAGAGAGTGTCAGATAGTGTCAGATAGTGTCGGAGAGTGTTTGAGTGTTTCAGAGAGTGTCAGAGAGATTCAGATAGTGTCAGAGAGTTTCAGAGAGTTTCACAGAGTGCCAGAGAGTTACAGGAGCTTCAGAGAGTGTCAGAGAGTTTTAGAGAGTGTCAGAGAGTGTCAGAGAGTGACAGAGAGTTTCTGTGAGTGTCGGAGAGTTTCAGAGAGTTTCAGAGAGTGTCAGAGATTTTCTGAGAGTGTCAGAGAGTGTCAGGGAGTGTCAGAGAGTTTCAGAGAGTGTCAGAGATTGTCAGAGATTGTCAGAAAGTTTCAGAGAGTGTCAGATACTGTCAGAGAGTTTCAGAGAGTGTCAGAGAGTGTCAGGGAGTGTCAGAGAGTTTCAGAGAGTTTCTGAGAGTTTCTGAGAGTGTCAGAGAGTTGCAGAGAGTTTCAGAGAGTGTCAGAAAGATTCAGAGAGTGTCAGATAGTGTCAGATAGTGTCGCAGAGTGTTTGAGTGTTTCAGAGAGTGTCAGAGAGTTTCAGAGAGTGTCAGAGATTGTTAGAAAGTTTCAGAGAGTGTCAGATAGTGTCGGAGAGTTTCAGAGAGTGTCACAGAGTGTCAGGGAGTGTCAGAGAGTTTCAGAGAGTTTCTGAGAGTTTCTGAGAGTGTCAGAGAGTTTCAGAGAGTTTCAGAGAGGGTCAGAGAGTGTCAGAAAGATTCAGAGAGTTTCAGATAGTGTCAGAGAGTTTCAGAGAGTGTCACAGAGTGTCAGAGAGTTACAGGAGCTTCAGAGAGTGTCAGAGAGTTTCAGAGAGTGTCAGAGAGTGTCAGAGAGTGACAGAGAGTTTCAGTGAGTGTCGGAGAGTTTCAGAGAGTTTCAGAGAGTGTCAGAGATTTTCTGAGAGTGTCAGAGAGTGTCAAAGAGATTCAGAGAGTGTCAGAGAGTGTCAGAGAGTTTCAGAGAGTGTCACAGACTGTTAGAGAGCGTCAGAGAGATTGCAGAGTGTTTCAGTGAGTGTCAGAGAGTTTCAGAGAGTTTCAGAGAGTGTCAGAGATTGTCTGAGAGTGTCAGAGAGTGTCAAAGATTTTCAGAGAATGTCAGAGAGTGTCACAGAGTTTCAGAGAGTTTCAGAGAATGTCAGAGAGTGTCAGAGAGTGTCTGAGAGTGTCAGAGAGTGTCGGAGCGATACTCAGAATATCTGTGATTGTAAGAGAGTGTCAGAGGGTTATGTGAGTTTCTGAGTGTGTCAGAGAGTGTCACAGAGTGTCAGAGACTGTCAGAGAGTGTCAGAGAGTTTCAAATAGTTTCAGAGAGTGTCAGAGAGTGTCTGAGATTGTCATAGAGTGTCAGAGAATGTCGGAGAGTTTCTGAGAGTGTCCGTCAGTGTCAGAGAGTTTCGCAGTGTGTCACAGAGTGTCAGAGAGTGTCAGAGAGTTTCAGAGATTGTCAGATAGTGTCGGAGAGTGTTTGAGTGTTTCAGGGAGTGTCAGAGAGTTTCAGAGAGTGTCAGAGATTGTCAGAGATTGTCAGAAAGTTTCAGAGAGTGTCAGATACTGTCAGAGAGTTTCAGAGAGTGTCACAGAGTGTCAGAGAGTGTCAGGGAGTGTCAGAGAGTTTCAGAGAGTTTCTGAGAGTTTCTGAGAGTGTCAGAGAGTTGCAGAGAGTTTCAGAGAGTGTCAGAAAGATTCAGAGAGTGTCAGATAGTGTCAGATAGTGTCGGAGAGTGTTTGAGTGTTTCAGAGAGTGTCAGAGAGATTCAGATAGTGTCAGAGAGTTTCAGAGAGTTTCACAGAGTGCCAGAGAGTTACAGGAGCTTCAGAGAGTGTCAGAGAGTTTTAGAGAGTGTCAGAGAGTGTCAGAGAGTGACAGAGAGTTTATGTGAGTGTCGGAGAGTTTCAGAGAGTTTCAGAGAGTGTCAGAGATTTTCTGAGAGTGTCAGAGAGTGTCAAAGAGATTCAGAGAGTGTCAGAGAGTGTCAGAGACTTTCAGAGAGTGTCACAGACTGTCAGAGAGCGTCAGAGAGATTGCAGAGTGTTTCAGTGAGTGTCAGAGAGTTTCAGAGAGTTTCAGAGAGTGTCAGAGATTGTCTGAGAGTGTCAGAGAGTGTCAAAGATTTTCAGAGATTGTCAGAGAGTGTCACAGAGTTTCAGAGAGTTTCAGAGAATGTCAGAGAGTGTCAGAGAGTGTCTGAGAGTGTCAGAGAGTGTCGGAGAGATACTCAGAATATCTGTGAGTGTAAGAGAGTGTCAGAGGGTTATGCGAGTTTCTGAGTGTGTCAGAGAGTGTCACAGAGTGTCAGAGACTGTCAGAGAGTGTCAGAGAGTTTCAAATAGTTTCAGAGAGTGTCAGAGAGTGTCTGAGATTGTCATAGAGTGTCAGAGAGTGTCAGAGAATGTTGGAGAGTTTCTGAGAGTGTCCGTGAGTGTCAGAGAGTTTCGCAGTGTGTCACAGAGTGTCAGAGAGTGTCAGAGAGTTTCAGAGATTGTCAGATAGTGTCGGAGAGTGTTTGAGTGTTTCAGGGAGTGTCAGAGAGTTTCAGAGAGTGTCAGAGATTGTCAGAGATTGTCAGAAAGTTTCAGAGAGTGTCAGATACTGTCAGAGAGTTTCAGAGAGTGTCACAGAGTGTCAGAGAGTGTCAGAGATTGTCTGAGAGTGTCAGAGAGTGTCAAAGATTTTCAGAGAATGTCAGAGACTGTCACAGAGTTTCAGAGAGTTTCAGAGAATGTCAGAGAGTGTCAGAGAGTGTCAGAGAGTGTCTGAGAGTGTCAGAGAGTGTCGGCGAGATACTCAGAATATCTGTGAGTGTAAGAGAGTGTCAGAGGGTTATGCGAGTTTCTGAGTGTGTCAGAGAATGTCAGAGAGTGTCAGAGTCTGTCAGAGAGTGTCAGAGAGTTTCAAATAGTTCCAGAGAGTGTCAGAGAGTGTCTGAGATTGTCATAGAGTGTCAGAGAGTGTCAGAGAATGTCAGAGAGTTTCTGAGAGTGTCAGGGAGTGTCAGAGAGTTTCAGAGAGTTTCTGAGAGTTTCTGAGAGTGTCAGAGAGTTTCAGAGAGTTTCAGAGAGTGTCACAGAGTGTCAGAGAGTTTCAGAGAGTGTCTGAGCGTGTCAAAGATTGCCAGAGAGTTTATGACTGTGTCAGAGAGTGTCAGAGAGTGTCAGAGAGTTTTCAGAGAGTTTCAGAGATTGTCAGATAGTGTCGGAGACTGTTTGAGTGTTTCAGGGAGTGTCAGAGAGTTTCAGAGAGTGTCAGAGATTGTCAGAGATTGTCAGATAGTTTCAGAGAGTGTCAGATACTGTCAGAGAGTTTCAGAGAGTTTCAGAGAATGTCAGAGAGTGTCAGAGAGTGTCTGAGAGTGTCAGAGAGTGTCGGCGAGATACTCAGAATATCTGTGAGTGTAAGAGAGTGTCAGAGGGTTATGCGAGTTTCTGAGTGTGTCAGAGAATGTCAGAGAGTGTCAGAGTCTGTCAGAGAGTGTCAGAGAGTTTCAAATAGTTCCAGAGAGTGTCAGAGAGTGTCTGAGATTGTCATAGAGTGTCAGAGAGTGTCAGAGAATGTCAGAGAGTTTCTGAGAGTGTCCGTGAGTGTCAGAGAGTTTCGCAGTGTGTCACAGAGTGTCAGAGAGTTTCAGAGATTGTCAGATAGTGTCGGAGAGTGTTTGAGTGTTTCAGGGAGTGTCAGAGAGTTTCAGAGAGTGTCAGAGATTGTCAGAGATTGTCAGAAAGTTTCAGAGAGTGTCAGATACTGTCAGAGAGTTTCAGAGAGTTTCACAGAGTGTCAGAGAGTGTCAGGGAGTGTCAGAGAGTTTCAGAGAGTTTCTGAGAGTTTCTGAGAGTGTCAGAGAGTTTCAGAGAGTTTCAGAGAGTGTCACAGAGTGTCAGAGAGTTTCAGAGAGTGTCTGAGCGTGTCAAAGATTGCCAGAGAGTTTATGACTGTGTCAGAGAGTGTCAGAGAGTGTCAGAGAGTTTTCAGAGAGTTTCAGAGATTGTCAGATAGTGTCGGAGAGTGTTTGAGTGTTTCAGGGAGTGTCAGAGAGTTTCAGAGAGTGTCAGAGATTGTCAGAGATTGTCAGATAGTTTCAGAGAGTGTCAGATACTGTCAGAGAGTTTCAGAGAGTGTCACAGAGTGTCAGAGAGTGTCAGGGAGTGTCAGAGAGTTTCAGAGAGTTTCTGAGAGTTTCAGAGAGTGTCACAGAGTGTCAGAGAGTTACAGAGAGCTTCAGAGAGTGTTAGAGAGTGTCAGAGTGTGTCAAAGAGTTTCAGAGAGTGTCAGAGAGTGTCAGAGAGTGTCAGAGAGTTTCAGAGAGTGTCTGAGCGTGTCAAAGATTGCCAGAGAGTTTCTGACTGTGTCAGAGAGTGTCAGAGAGTGTCAGAGAGTGTCAGAGATTGTCACAGACTGTCAGAGAGTGTCAGAGAGCTTCAGAGAGTGTCAGAGAGTTTCAGAGTGTTTCAGAGAGCTTCAGAGAGTGTCAGAGCGTGTCAGAGAGTGACAGTGAGTTCTAGTGAGTTTCAGAGAGTTTCAGAGAGTGCCAGAGAGTTTCTGAGAGTTTCTGAGTGCTTCAGATAGTGTCAGAGATTGTCAGAGAGTGTCAGAGATTGTCCGAGGGTTCTGAGAGATTCTGAGTATGTCAGTGAGTGTCAGCGAGTTTCCGAGAGTTTCAGAGAGTGTCACAGCGTGTCAGAGAGTGTCAGAGAGTTTCAAAGAGTGTCACAGAGTGTCAGAGAGTGTAAGAGAGTTTCAGAGAGTGTCAGATAGTGTCTGAGAGTGTCAGAGAGTTTCAGAGAGTGTCAGAGAGAGTCAGAGAGTGTCAGAGAGTGTCAGAGAGTTTCTGAGTGTTTCAGAGAGTGTCAGAGAGTTTCAGTGAGTGTCGGAGAGTTTCAGAGAGTTTCAGAGAGTGTCAGAGATTGTCTGAGATTGTCAGAGAGTGTCAAAGAGATTCAGAGTGTGTCAGAGAGTGTCAGAGAGTGTCAGAGAGTTTCAGAGAGTGTCACAGACTGTCAGAGAGTGTCAGAGAGATTGCAGAGTGTTTCAGTGAGTGTCAGAGAGTTTCAGAGAGTTTCAGAGAGTGTCAGAGATTTTCAGAGAGTTTCAGAGATTGTCAGATAGTGTCGGAGAGTGTTTGAGTGTTTCAGAGAGTGTCAGAGAGTTTCAGAGAGTTTCAGAGATTGTCAGAAAGTTTTAGAGAGTGTCAGATAGTGTCAGAGAGTTTCAGAGAGTGTCACAGAGTGTCAGAGAGTTTCAGAGAGTTTCTGAGAGTTTCTGAGAGTGTCAGAGAGTTTCAGAGAGTTTCAGAGAGGGTAACAGAGTGTCAGAGAGCGTCAGAGAGATTGCAGAGTGTTTCAGTGAGTGTCAGAGAGTTTCAGAGAGTTTAAGAGAGTGTCAGATAGTGTCGGAGAGTGTTTGAGTGTTTCAGAGAGTGTCAGAGAGTTTCAGAGAGTGTCAGAGATTGTCAGAAGGTTTCAGAGAGTGTCAGATAGAATCAGAGAGTTTCAGAGAGTGTCACAGTGTCAGAGAGTTTCAGAGAGTTTCTGAGAGTTTCTGAGAGTGTCAGAGAGTTTCAGAGAGGGTCAGAGAGTGTCAGAAAGAGTCAGAGAGTTTCAGTGAGTGTCGGAGAGTTTCAGAGAGTTTCAGAGAGTGTCAGAGATCTTCTGAGAGTGTCAGAGAGTGTCAAAGAGATTCAGAGAGTGTCAGAGAGTTTCAGAGAGTGTCACAGACTGTCAGAGAGCGTCAGAGAGATTGCAGAGTGTTTCAGTGAGTGTCAGAGAGTTTCAGAGAGTTTCAGAGAGTGTCAGAGAGTTTCAGAGAGTTTCAGAGAGTGTCAGAGAGTTTTAGAGAATATCAGATAGTGTCAGAGAGTTTCAGAGAGTTTCAGAGAATGTCAGAGATTGTCAGAGAGTGTCTGAGAGTGTCAGAGACTGTCAGAGAGTGTCGGAGAGATACTCAGAATATCTGTGAGTGTAAGAGAGTGTCGGAGGGTTATGCGAGTTTCTGAGTGTGTCAGAGAGTGTCACAGAGTGTCAGAAACTGTCAGAGGGTGTCAGAGAGTGTCTGAGATTGTCATAGAGTGTCAGAGAGTGTCAGAGAATGTCGGAGAGTTTCTGAGAGTGTCCGTGAGTGTCAGAGAGTTTCGCAGTGTGTCACAGAGTGTCAGAGAGTGTCAGAGAGTTTCAGAGATTGTCAGATAGTGTCGGAGAGTGTTTGAGTGTTTCAGGGAGTGTCAGAGAGTTTCAGAGAGTGTCAGAGATTGTCAGAGATTGTCAGAAAGTTTCAGAGAGTGTCAGATACTGTCAGAGAGTTTCAGAGAGTGTCACAGAGTGTCAGAGAGTGTCAGAGATTGTCTGAGAGTGTCAGAGAGTGTCAAAGATTTTCAGAGAATGTCAGAGAGTGTCAGAGAGTGTCTGAGAGTGTCAGCGAGTGTCGGCGAGATACTCAGAATATCTGTGAGTGTAAGAGAGTGTCAGAGGGTTATGCGAGTTTCTGAGTGTGTCAGAGAGTGTCAGAGTCTGTCAGAGAGTGTCAGAGAGTTTCAGAGAGTTTCTGAGAGTGTCAGAGAGTGTCTGAGATTGTCATAGAGTGTCAGAGAGTGTCAGAGAATGTCAGAGAGTTTCTGAGAGTGTCCGTGAGTGTCAGAGAGTTTCGCAGTGTGTCACAGAGTGTCAGAGAGTGTCAGAGAGTTTCAGAGATTGTCAGATAATGTCGGAGAGTGTTTGAGTGTTTCAGGGAGTGTCAGAGAGTTTCAGAGAGTGTCAGAGATTGTTAGAGATTGTCAGAAAGTTTCAGAGAGTGTCAGATACTGTCAGAGAGTTTCAGAGAGTGTCACAGAGTGTCAGAGAGTGTCAGGGAGTGTCAGAGAGTTTCAGAGAGTTTCTGAGAGTTTCTGAGAGTGTCAGAGAGTTTCAGAGACTGTCACAGAGTGTCAGAGAGTTACAGAGAGCTTCAGAGGTTGTCAAAGAGTTTCAGAGAGATTCAGAGTGTGTCAAAGAGTTTCAGAGAGTGTCAGACAGTGTCAGAGAGTGTCAGAGAGTTTCAGAGAGTGTCAGAGAGTTTCAGAGAGTGTCTGAGCGTGTCAAAGATTGCCAGAGAGTTTCTGACTGTGTCAGAGAGTGTCAGAGACTGTCAGAGAGTTTTCAGAGAGTGTCACAGACTGTCAGAGAGTGTCAGAGAGCTTCAGAGAATGTCAGAGAGTTTCAGAGTGTTTCAGAGAGCTTCAGAGAGTGTCAGAACGTGTCAGAGAGTGACAGTGAGTTCCAGTGAGTTTCAGAGAGTTTCAGACAGTGCCAGAGAGTTTCTGAGAGTTTCTGAGTGCTTCAGATAGTGTCAGAGATTGTCAGAGAGTGTCAGAGATTGTCCGAGGGTTCTGAGAGATTCTGAGTATGTCAGAGAGTGTTAGCGAGTTTCCGAGAGTTTCAGAGAGTGTCACAGCGTGTCAGAGAGTGTCAGAGAGTTTCAAAGAGTGTCACAGAGTGTCAGAGAGTGTCAGAGAGTTTCAGAGAGTGTCAGATAGTGTCTGAGAGTGTCAGAGAGTTTCAGAGAGTGTCAGAGAGAGTCAGAGAGTGTCAGAGAGTGTCAGAGAGTTTCTGATTCTTTCAGAGAGTGTCACAGAGTTTCAGTGAGTGTCGGAGAGTTTCAGAGATTTTCAGAGAGTGTCAGAGATTGTCTGAGAGTGTCAGAGAGTGTCAAAGAGATTCAGAGTGTGTCGGAGAGTGTCAGAGAGTGTCAGAGAGTGTCAGAGAGTTTCAGAGAGTGTCACAGACTGTCAGTGAGCGTCAGAGAGATTGCAGAGTGTTTCAGTGAGTGTCAGAGAGTTTCAGAGAGTTTCAGAGAGTGTCAGAGATTTTCAGAGAGTTTCAGAGATTGTCAGATAGTGTCGGACAGTGTTTGAGTGTTTCAGAGAGTGTCAGAGAGTTTCAGAGAGTGTCAGAGATTGTCAGAAAGTTTCAGAGAGTGTCAGATAGTGTCAGAGAGTTTCAGAGAGTGTCAACGAGTGTCAGAGAGTTTCTGAGAGTTTCTGAGAGTGTCAGAGAGTTTCAGAGAGTTTCAGAGAGGGTCACAGAGTGTCAGAAAGATTCAGAGAGTTGCAGATAGTGTCAGAGAGATTCAGAGAGTGTCACAGAGTGTCAGAGAGTTACAGGAGCTTCACAGAGTGTCAGAGAGTTTCAGAGAGTGTCAGAGAGTGTCAGAGAGTGTCAGAGAGTTTCAGAGAGTGTCACAGACTGTCAGAGAGCGTCAGAGAGATTGCAGAGTGTTTCAGTGAGTGTCAGAGAGTTTCAGAGAGTTTAAGAGAGTGTCAGATAGTGTCGGAGAGTGTTTGAGTGTTTCAGAGAGTGTCAGAGAGTGTCAGAGATTGTCAGAAGGTTTCAGAGAGTGTCATTTAGTGTCAGAGAGTTTCAGAGAGTGTCACAGAGTGTCAGAGAGTTTCAGAGAGTTTCTGAGAGTTTCTGAGAGTGTCAGAGAGTTTCAGAGAGTTTCAGAGAGTGTCACAGACTGTCAGTGAGCGTCAGAGAGATTGCAGAGTGTTTCAGTGAGTGTCAGAGAGTTTCAGAGAGTTTCAGAGAGTGTCAGAGATTTTCAGAGAGTTTCAGAGATTGTCAGATAGTGTCGGAGAGTGTTTGAGTGTTTCAGAGAGTGTCAGAGAGTTTCAGAGAGTGTCAGAGATTGTCAGAAAGTTTCAGAGAGTGTCAGATAGTGTCAGAGAGTTTCAGAGAGTGTCACAGAGTGTCAGAGAGTTTCAGAGAGTTTCTGAGAGTTTCTGAGAGTGTCAGAGAGTTTCAGAGAGTTTCAGAGAGGGTCACAGAGTGTCAGAAAGATTCAGAGAGTTGCAGATAGTGTCAGAGAGATTCAGAGAGTGTCACAGAGTGTCAGAGAGTTACAGGAGCTTCAGAGAGTGTCAGAGAGTTTCAGAGAGTGTCAGAGAGTGTCAGAGAGTGTCAGAGAGTTTCAGAGAGTGTCACAGACTGTCAGAGAGCGTCAGAGAGATTGCAGAGTGTTTCAGTGAGTGTCAGAGAGTTTCAGAGAGTTTAAGAGAGTGTCAGATAGTGTCGGAGAGTGTTTGAGTGTTTCAGAGAGTGTCAGAGAGTTTCAGAGAGTGTCAGAGATTGTCAGAAGGTTTCAGAGAGTGTCATTTAGTGTCAGAGAGTTTCAAAGAGTGTCACAGAGTGTCAGAGAGTTTCAGAGAGTTTCTGAGAGTTTCTGAGAGTGTCAGAGAGTTTCAGAGAGTTTCAGAGAGGGTCAGAGAGTGTCAGAAAGATTCAGAGAGTTTCCGATGGTGTCAAAGAGTTTCAGAGAGTGTCACAGAGTGTCAGAGAGTTACAGAGAGTTTCAGTGAGTGTCGGAGAGTTTCAGAGAGTTTCAGAGAGTGTCAGAGATTTTCTGAGTGTGTCAGAGAGTGTCAAAGAGCTTCAGAGAGTGTCAGAGAGTGTCAGAGATTGTCAGAGAGTGTCACAGACTGTCAGAGAGTGTCAGAGAGCTTCAGAGAGTCTCAGAGAGTTTCAGAGTGTTTCAGAGAGTGTCACAGAGTGTCAGAGAGTTACAGGAGCTTCAGAGAGTGTCAGTGAGTGTCGGAGAGTTTCATAGAGTTTCAGAGAGTGTCAGAGATTTTCTGAGAGTGCCAGAGTGTGTCAAAGAGATTCAGAGAGTGTCCGAGAGATTCAGAGAGTGTCACAGACTGTCAGGGAGCGTCAGAGAGATTGCAGTGTGTTTCAGTGAGTGTCAGAGAGTTTCAGAGAGTTTCAGAGAGTGTCAGAGCGTTTCAGAGAGTTTCAGAGAGTGTCAGAGAGTTTCAGAGAGTATCAGATAGTGTCAGAGAGTTTCAGAGAGTTTCAGAGAATGTCAGAGAGTGTCAGAGAGCGTCTGAGAGTGTCAGAGAGTGTCAGAGAGTGTCGGAGAGATACTCAGAATATCTGTGAGTGTAAGAGAGTGTCAGAGGGTTATGTGAGTTTCTGAGTGTGTCAGAGAGTGTCACAGAGCTTCAGAAACTGTCAGAGAGTGTCAGAGAGTGTCTGAGAGTGTCCGTGAGTGTCAGAGAGTTTCGCAGTGTGTCACAGAGTGTCAGAGAGTGTCAGAGAGTTTCAGAGATTGTCAGTTAGTGTCGGAGAGTGTTTGAGTGTTTCAGGGAGTGTCAGAGAGTTTCAGAGAGTGTCAGAGATTGTCAGAGATTGTCAGAATGTTTCAGAGAGTGTCAGATAGTGTCAGAGAGTTTCAGAGAGTGTCACAGAGTGTCAGGGAGTGTCAGAGAGTTTCAGAGAGTTTCTGAGATTTTCTGAGAGTGTCAGAGAGTTTCAGAGAGTTTCAGAGAGGGTCAGAGAGTGTCAGAAAGATTCAGAGAGTTTCAGATAGTGTCAGAGAGTTTCAGAGAGTGTCACAGAGTGTCAGAGAGTTACAGGAGCTACAGAGAGTGTCAGAGAGTTTCAGAGAGTGTCAGAGAGTGTCAGAGAGTGACAGAGAGTTTCAGTGAGTGTCGGAGAGTTTCAGAGAGTTTCAGAGAGTGTCAGATATTTTCTGAGAGTGTCAGAGAGTGTCAAAGAGATTCAGAGAGTGTCAGAGAGTGTCAGAGAGTTTCAGAGAGTGTCACAGACTGTCAGAGAGCGTCAGAGAGATTGCAGAGTGTTTCAGTGAGTGTCAGAGAGTTTCAGAGAGTTTCAGAGATTGTCAGTTAGTGTCGGAGAGTGTTTGAGTGTTTCAGGGAGTGTCAGAGAGTTTCAGATAGTGTCAGAGAGTTGCAGAGAGTGTCACAGAGTGTCAGAGAGTTACAGGAGCTACAGAGAGTGTCAGAGAGTTTCCGAGAGTTTCAGAGAGTGTCAGAGAGTGACAGAGAGTTTCAGTGAGTGTCGGAGAGTTTCAGAGAGTTTCAGAGAGTGTCAGAGATTTTCTGAGAGTGTCAGAGAGTGTCAAAGAGATTCAGAGAGTGTCAGAGAGTGTCAGAGAGTTTCAGAGAGTGTCACAGACTGTCAGAGAGCGTCAGAGAGATTGCAGAGTGTTTCAGTGAGTGTCAGAGAGTTTCAGAGAGTTTCAGAGATTGTCAGTTAGTGTCGGAGAGTGTTTGAGTGTTTCAGGGAGTGTCAGAGAGTTTCAGAGAGTGTCAGAGATTGTCAGAGATTGTCAGAATGTTTCAGAGAGTGTCAGATAGTGTCAGAGAGTTTCAGAGAGTGTCACAGAGTGTCAGGGAATGTCAGAGAGTTTCAGAGAGTTTCTGAGATTTTCTGAGAGTGTCAGAGAGTTTCAGAGAGTTTCAGAGAGGGTCAGAGAGTGTCAGAAAGATTCAGAGAGTTTCAGATAGTGTCAGAGAGTTTCAGAGAGTGTCACAGAGTGTCAGAGAGTTACAGGAGCTACAGAGAGTGTCAGAGAGTTTCAGAGAGTGTCAGAGAGTGTCAGAGAGTGACAGAGAGTTTCAGTGAGTGTCGGAGAGTTTCAGAGAGTTTCAGAGAGTGTCAGAGATTTTCTGAGAGTGTCAGAGAGTGTCACAGAGTGTCAGAGACTGTCAGAGAGTGTCAGAGAGTTTCAAATAGTTTCAGAGAGTGTCAGAGAGTGTCTGAGATTGTCATAGAGTGTCAGAGAGTGTCAGAGAATGTCGGAGAGTTTCTGAGAGTGTCCGTGAGTGTCAGAGAGTTTCGCAGTGTGTCACAGAGTGTCGGAGAGTGTCAGAGAGTTTCAGAGATTGTCAGAAAGTGTCGGAGAGTGTTTGAGTGTTTCAGGGAGTGTCAGAGAGTGTCAGAGAGTGTCAGAGATTGTCAGAGATTGTCAGTAAGTTTCAGAGAGTGTCAGATACTGTCAGAGAGTTTCAGAGAGTGTCACAGAGTGTCAGAGAGTGTCAGGGAGTTTCAGAGAGTTTCAGAGAGTTGCTGAGAGTTTCTGAGAGTGTCAGAGAGTTTCAGAGAGTGTCAGAAAGATTCAGAGAGTGTCAGATAGTGTCAGAGAGTTTCAGAGAGTGTCAGAGAGTTTCTGAGAGTTTCTGAGAGTGTCAGAGAGTTACAGAGAGCTTCAGAGAGTGTCAGAGAGTGTCAGAGAGTTTCAGAGAGTTTCTGAGAGTTTCTGAGAGTGTCAGAGAGTTTCTGAGAGTTTCAGAGAGGGTCAGAGAGTGTCAGAAAGATTCAGAGAGTTTCAGATAGTGTCAGAGAGTTTCAGAGAGTGTCACAGAGTGTCAGAGAGTTACAGGAGCTACAGAGAGTGTCAGAGAGTTTCAGAGAGTGTCAGAGAGTGTCAGAGAGTGACAGAGAGTTTCAGTGAGTGTCGGAGAGTTTCAGAGAGTTTCAGAGAGTGTCAGAGATTTTCTGAGAGTGTCAGAGAGTGTCAAAGAGATTCAGAGAGTGTCAGAGAGTGTCAGAATGTTTCAGAGAGTGTCAGATAGTGTCAGAGAGTTTCAGAGAGTGTCAGGGAGTGTCAGAGAGTTTCAGAGAGTTTCTGAGATTTTCTGAGAGTGTCAGAGAGTTTCAGAGAGTTTCAGAGAGGGTCAGAGAGTGTCAGAAAGATTCAGAGAGTTTCAGATAGTGTCAGAGAGTTTCAGAGAGTGTCACAGAGTGTCAGAGAGTTACAGGAGCTACAGAGAGTGTCAGAGAGTTTCAGAGAGTGTCAGAGAGTGTCAGAGAGTGACAGAGAGTTTCAGTGAGTGTCGGAGAGTTTCAGAGAGTTTCAGAGAGTGTCAGAGATTTTCTGAGAGTGTCAGAGAGTGTCAAAGAGATTCAGAGAGTGTCAGAGAGTGTCAGAGAGTTTCAGAGAGTGTCACAGACTGTCAGAGAGCGTCAGAGAGATTGCAGAGTGTTTCAGTGAGTGTCAGAGAGTTTCAGAGAGTTTCAGAGATTGTCAGTTAGTGTCGGAGAGTGTTTGAGTGTTTCAGGGAGTGTCAGAGAGTTTCAGATAGTGTCAGAGAGTTGCAGAGAGTGTCACAGAGTGTCAGAGAGTTACAGGAGCTACAGAGAGTGTCAGAGAGTTTCAGAGAGTTTCAGAGAGTGTCAGAGAGTGACAGAGAGTTTCAGTGAGTGTCGGAGAGTTTCAGAGAGTTTCAGAGAGTGTCAGAGATTTTCTGAGAGTGTCAGAGAGTGTCAAAGAGATTCAGAGAGTGTCAGAGAGTGTCAGAGAGTTTCAGAGAGTGTCACAGACTGTCAGAGAGCGTCAGAGAGATTGCAGAGTGTTTCAGTGAGTGTCAGAGAGTTTCAGAGAGTTTCAGAGATTGTCAGTTAGTGTCGGAGAGTGTTTGAGTGTTTCAGGGAGTGTCAGAGAGTTTCAGAGAGTGTCAGAGATTGTCAGAGATTGTCAGAATGTTTCAGAGAGTGTCAGATAGTGTCAGAGAGTTTCAGAGAGTGTCACAGAGTGTCAGGGAATGTCAGAGAGTTTCAGAGAGTTTCTGAGATTTTCTGAGAGTGTCAGAGAGTTTCAGAGAGTTTCAGAGAGGGTCAGAGAGTGTCAGAAAGATTCAGAGAGTTTCAGATAGTGTCAGAGAGTTTCAGAGAGTGTCACAGAGTGTCAGAGAGTTACAGGAGCTACAGAGAGTGTCAGAGAGTTTCAGAGAGTGTCAGAGAGTGTCAGAGAGTGACAGAGAGTTTCAGTGAGTGTCGGAGAGTTTCAGAGAGTTTCAGAGAGTGTCAGAGATTTTCTGAGAGTGTCAGAGAGTGTCACAGAGTGTCAGAGACTGTCAGAGAGTGTCAGAGAGTTTCAAATAGTTTCAGAGAGTGTCAGAGAGTGTCTGAGATTGTCATAGAGTGTCAGAGAGTGTCAGAGAATGTCGGAGAGTTTCTGAGAGTGTCCGTGAGTGTCAGAGAGTTTCGCAGTGTGTCACAGAGTGTCGGAGAGTGTCAGAGAGTTTCAGAGATTGTCAGAAAGTGTCGGAGAGTGTTTGAGTGTTTCAGGGAGTGTCAGAGAGTGTCAGAGAGTGTCAGAGATTGTCAGAGATTGTCAGTAAGTTTCAGAGAGTGTCAGATACTGTCAGAGAGTTTCAGAGAGTGTCACAGAGTGTCAGAGAGTGTCAGGGAGTTTCAGAGAGTTTCAGAGAGTTGCTGAGAGTTTCTGAGAGTGTCAGAGAGTTTCAGAGAGTGTCAGAAAGATTCAGAGAGTGTCAGATAGTGTCAGAGAGTTTCAGAGAGTGTCACAGAGTGTCGGAGAGTTAGAGAGAGCTTCAGAGAGTGTCAGAGAGTGTCAGAGAGTTTCAGAGAGTTTCTGAGAGTTTCTGAGAGTGTCAGAGAGTTTCTGAGAGTTTCAGAGAGGGTCAGAGAGTGTCAGAAAGATTCAGAGAGTTTCAGATAGTGTCAGAGAGTTTCAGAGAGTGTCACAGAGTGTCAGAGAGTTACAGGAGCTACAGAGAGTGTCAGAGAGTTTCAGAGAGTGTCAGAGAGTGTCAGAGAGTGACAGAGAGTTTCAGTGAGTGTCGGAGAGTTTCAGAGAGTTTCAGAGAGTGTCAGAGATTTTCTGAGAGTGTCAGAGAGTGTCAAAGAGATTCAGAGAGTGTCAGAGAGTGTCAGAGAGTTTCAGAGAGTGTCACAGACTGTCAGAGAGCGTCAGAGAGATTGCAGAGTGTTTCAGTGAGTGTCAGACAGTTTCAGAGAGTTTCAGAGAGTATCAGAGATTGTCTCAGAGTGTCAGAGAGTGTCAAAGATTTTCAGAGAATGTCAGAGAGTGTCACAGAGTTTCAGAGAGTTTCAGAGAATGTCAGAGAGTGTCAGAGAGTGTCTGAGAGTGTCAGAGAGTGTCGGAGAGATACTCAGAATATCTGTGAGTGTAAGCGAGTGTCAGAGGGTTATGCGAGTTTCTGAGTGTGTCAGAGAGTGTCACAGAGTGTCAGAGACTGTCAGAGAGTGTCAGAGAGTTTCAAATAGTTTCAGAGAGTGTCAGAGAGTGTCTGAGATTGTCATAGAGTGTCAGAGAGTGTCAGAGAATGTCGGAGAGTTTCTGAGAGTGTCCGTGAGTGTCAGAGAGTTTCACAGTGTGTCACAGAGTGTCAGAGAGTGTCAGAGAGTTTCAGAGATTGTCAGAAAGTGTCTGAGAGTGTTTGAGTGTTTCAGGGAGTGTCAGAGAGTTTCAGAGAGTGTCAGAGATTGTCTGAGAGTGTCAGAGAGTGTCAAAGATTTTCAGAGAATGTCAGAGAGTGTCACAGAGTTTCAGAGAGTTTCAGAGAATGTCAGAGAGTGTCAGAGAGTGTCTGAGAGTGTCAGAGAGTGTCGGAGAGATACTCAGAATATCTGTGAGTGTAAGCGAGTGTCAGAGGGTTATGCGAGTTTCTGAGTGTGTCAGAGAGTGTCACAGAGTGTCAGAGACTGTCAGAGAGTGTCAGAGAGTTTCAAATAGTTTCAGAGAGTGTCAGAGAGTGTCTGAGATTGTCATAGAGTGTCAGAGAATGTCAGAGAATGTCGGAGAGTTTCTGAGAGTGTCCGTGAGTGCCAGAGAGTTTCACAGTGTGTCACAGAGTGTCAGAGAGTGTCAGAGAGTTTCAGAGATTGTCAGAAAGTGTCGGAGAGTGTTTGAGTGTTTCAGGGAGTGTCAGAGAGTGTCAGAGAGTGTCAGAGATTGTCAGTAAGTTTCAGAGATTGTCAGATACTGTCAGAGAGTTTCAGAGAGTGTCACAGAGTGTCAGAGAGTGTCAGGGAGTTTCAGAGAGTTTCAGAGAGTTGCTGAGAGTTTCTGAGAGTGTCAGAGAGTTTCAGAGAGTGTCAGAAAAATTCAGTGAGTGTCAGATAGTGTCAGAGAGTTTCAGAGAGTGTCACAGAGTGTCAGAGAGTTACAGAGAGCTTCAGAGAGTGTCAGAGAGTGTCAGAGAGTTTCAGAGAGTTTCTGAGAGTTTCTGAGAGTGTCAGAGAGTTTCTGAGAGTTTCAGAGAGGGTCAGAGAGTGTCAGAAAGATTCAGAGAGTTTCAGATAGTGCCAGAGAGTTTCAGAGAGTGTCACAGAGTCTCAGAGAGTTACAGGAGCTACAGAGAGTGTCAGAGAGTTTCAGAGAGTGTCAGAGAGTGTCAGAGAGTGACAGAGAGTTTCAGTGAGTGTCGGAGAGTTTCAGAGAGTGTCAGAGATTTTCTGAGAGTGTCAGAGAGTGTCAAAGAGATTCAGAGAGTGTCAGAGAGTGTCAGAGAGTTTCAGAGAGTGTCACAGACTGTCAGAGAGCGTCAGAGAGATTGCAGAGTGTTTCAGTGAGTGTCAGAGAGTTTCAGAGAGTTTCAGAGAGTATCAGAGATTGTCTCAGAGTGTCAGACAGTGTCAAAGATTTTCAGAGAATGTCAGAGACTGTCACAGAGTTTCAGAGAGTTTCAGAGAATGTCAGAGAGTGTCAGAGAGTGTCTGAGAGTGTCAGAGAGTGTCGGAGAGATACTCAGAATATCTGTGAGTGTAAGCGAGTGTCAGAGGGTTATGCGAGTTTCTGAGTGTGTCAGAGAGTGTCACAGAGTGTCAGAGACTGTCAGAGAGTTTCAAATAGTTTCAGAGAGTGTCAGAGAGTGTCTGAGATTGTCATAGAGTGTCAGAGAGTGTCAGAGAATGTCGGAGAGTTTCTGAGAGTGTCCGTGAGTGTCAGAGAGTTTCGCAGTGTGTCAGAGAGTGTCAGAGAGTGTCAGAGAGTTTCAGAGATTGTCAGAAAGTGTCGGAGAGTGTTTGAGTGTTTCAGGGAGTGTCAGAGAGTTTCAGAGAGTGTCAGAGATTGTTAGAGATTGTCAGAAAGTTTCAGAGAGTGTCAGATACTGTCAGAGAGTTTCAGAGAGTGTCACAGAGTGTCAGAGAGTGTCAGGGAGTGTCCGAGAGTTTCAGAGAGTTGCTGAGAGTTTCTGAGAGTGTCAGAGAGTTTCAGAGAGTTTCAGAGAGTGTCAGAAAGATTCAGAGAGTGTCAGATAGTGTCAGAGAATTTCAGAGAGTGTCACAGAGTGTCAGAGAGTTACAGAGAGCTTCAGAGTGTGTCAGAGAGCGTCAGAGAGTTTCAGAGAGTGTCAGAGAGTGTCAAAGAGTTTCAGAGAGTTTCAGAGTGTGTCAAAGAGTTTCAGAGAGTGTCAGAGAGTGTCAGAGAGTGTCGGAGAGTTTCAGAGAGTTTCAGAGAGGGTCAGAGAGTGTCAGAAAGATTCAGAGAGTTTCAGATACTTTCTGAGAGTTTCAGAGAGTGTCACAGAGTGTCAGAGAGTTACAGGAGCTTCAGAGAGTGTCAGTGAGTGTCGGAGAGTTTCATAGAGTTTCAGAGAGTGTCAGAGATTTTCTGAGAGTGTCAGAGAGTGTCAAAGAGATTCAGACAGTGTCAGAGAGTTTCAGAGAGTGTTACAGACTGTCAGGGAGCGTCAGAGAGATTGCAGTGTTTTTCAGTGAGTGTCAGAGAGTTTCAGAGAGTTTCAGAGAGTGTCAGAGAGTTTCAGAGAGTTTCAGAGAGTGTTAGAGAGTTTCAGAGAGCTTCTGAGATTGTCTGAGAGTGTCAGAGAGTGTCAAAGAGTATAAGATAGTGTCAGAGAGTGTCAGAGAGTTTCAGAGAGTTTCAGAGAATATCAGAGAGTGTCTGAGAGTGTCGGAGCGTGTCAGAGAATGTCGCAGAGTTTCTGAGAGTATCCGTGGGTGTAAGAGAGTGTCAGAGGGTTCTGAGAATTTCGGAGTGTGTCAGGGAGTGTCACAGAGTGTCAGAGACTGTCAGAGAGTGTCAGAGAGTGACAGAGAGTTTCAGTGAGTGTCAGAGAGTTTCAGAGAGTTTCGGAGATTGTCAGAGATTGTCTGAGAATGTCATAGAGTGTCAAAGATTTTCAGAGAATGTCAGAGAGTGTCACAGAGTTTCAGAGAGTTTCAGAGAATGTCAGAGAGTGTCTGAGAGTGTCAGAGAGTGTCGGAGAGATACTCAGAATATCTGTGTGTGTAAGAGAGTGTCAGAGGGTTATGCGAGTTTCTGAGTGTGTCAGAGAGTGTCACAGAGTGTCAGAGACTGTCAGAGAGTGTCAGAGAGTTTCAAATAGTTTCAGAGAGTGTCAGAGAGTGTCTGAGATTGTCATGGAGTGTCAGAGAGTGTCAGAGAATGTCGGAGAGTTTCTGAGAGTGTCCGTGAGTGTCGGAGAGTGCTTGAGTGTTTCAGAGAGTGTCAGAGAGTTTCAGAGAGTGTCAGAGATTGTCAGAGATTGTCAGAAAGTTTCAGAGAGTGTCAGATAGTGTCAGAGAGTTTCAGAGAGTGTCACAGAGTGTCAGAGAGTGTCAGGGAGTGTCAGAGAATTTCAGAGAGTTTCTGAGAGTTTCTGAGAGTGTCAGAGAGTGTCTGAGAGTTTCAGAGAGTTTCAGAGAGTGTCAGAAAGATTCAGAGAGTGTCAGATAGTGTCAGAGAGTTTCAGAGAGTGTCACAGAGTGTCAGAGAGTTACAGAGAGCTTCAGAGAGTATCAGAGAGTGTCAGAGAGTGTCAGAGAGTTTCAGAGAGTGTCAGAGAGTGTCAAAGAGTTTCAGAGAGTTTCAGAGTGTGTCAAAGAGTTTCAGAGAGTTTCAGAGATTCTCAGAGAGTTTCAGAGAGTGTCGGAGAGTTTCTGACTGTGTCAGAGAGTTTCAGAGAGTGTCACAGACTGTCAGAGTGTGTCAGAGAGCTTCAGAGAGTGTCAGAGAGTTTCAGAGTGTTTCAGAGAGCTTCAGAGAGAGTCAGAGCGTGTCAGAGCGTGTCAGAGAGTTTCAGTGAGTTTCAGAGAGTTTCAGAGAGTGCCAGAGAGTTTCTGAGAATGTCAGAGAGAGTCAGAGAGTGTCAGATATTGTCAGAGAGTTTCTGAGTGTTTCAGAGAGTGTCAGAGAGGTTCAGAGAGTGTCAGAGAGTGTCAGGGAGTTTCAGAGAGTTTCAGAGTTTTTTCTGAGATTGTCAGAGAGTGCCAGAGAGTGTCAGAAAGTTTCAGAGAGTGTCAGATAGTGTCAGAAAGATTCAGAGATTGTCAGATAGTGTCGGAGAGTGTTTGAGTGTTTCAGAGAGTGTCAGAGAGTTTCAGAGAGTGTCAGAGATTGTCAGAAAGTTTCAGAGAGTGTCAGATAGTGTCAGAGAGTTTCAGAGAGTTTCTGAGAATGTCAGAGAGTTTCAGAGAGTTTCAGAGAGTGTCAGAGAGTGTCAGAAAGAATCAGAGAGTTTCAGATCGTGTCAGAGAGTTTCAGAGAGTGTCACAGAGTGTCAGAGAGTTACAGGAGCTTCAGAGAGTGTCAGAGAGTGTCAGAGAGATTGCAGAGTGTTTCAGTGAGTTTCAGAGAGTTTCAGAGAGTGTCAGAGAGTTTCAGAGAGTGTCAGAAAGTTTCAGAGAGCTTCTGAGATTGTCTGAGAGTGTCAGAGAGCGTCAAAGAGTATCAGATAGTGTCAGAGAGTGTCAGAGAGTTTCAGAGATTTTCAGAGAATATCAGAGAGTGTCAGAGAGTGTCTGAGAGTGTCAGAGAATGTCGGAGAGTTTCTGAGAGTGTCTGTCAGTGTAAGAGAGTGTCAGAGGGTTCTGAGAATTTCGGAGTGTGTCAGGGAGTGTCACAGAGTGTCAGAGACTGTCAGAGAGTGTCAGAGAGTGACAGAGAGTTTCAGTGAGTGTCAGAGATTTTCAGAGAGTTTCGGAGATTGTCAGAGATTGTCTGAGAATGTCAGAGAGTGTCAAAGATTTTCAGAGAATGTCAGAGAGTGTCACAGAGTTTCAGAGAGTTTCAGAGAATGTCAGAGAGTGTCAGAGAGTGTCTGAGAGTGTCAGAGAGTGTCGGAGAGATACTCAGAATATCTGTGAGTGTAAGAGAGTGTCAGAGGGTTATGCGAGTTTCTGAGTGTGTCAGAGAGTGTCACAGAGTGTCAGAGACTGTCAGAGAGTGTCAGAGAGTTTCAATTAGTTTCAGAGAGTGTCAGAGAGTGTCTGAGATTGTCATGGAGTGTCAGAGAGTGTCAGAGAATGTCGGAGAGTTTCTGAGAGTGCCCGTGAGTGTCAGAGAGTTTCACAGTGTGTCACAGAGTTTCAGAGAGTGTCAGAGAGTTTCAGAGATTGTCAGATAGTGTCGGAGAGTGTTTGAGTGTTTCAGAGAGTGTCAGAGAGTTTCAGAGAGTGTCAGAGATTGTCAGAGATTGTCAGAAAGTTTCAGAGAGTGTCAGATAGTGTCAGAGAGTTTCTGAGAGTTTCTGAGAGTTTCTGAGAGTGTCAGAGAGTTTCAGACAGTTTCAGAGAGTGTCAGAAAGATTCAGAGAGTGTCAGATAGTGTCAGAGAGTTTCAGAGAGTGTCACAGAGTGTCAGAGAGTTACAGAGAGCTTCTGAGAGTGTCAGAGAGTGTCAGAGAGTGCCAGAGAGTTTCAGAGAGTGTCAGAGAGTGTCAAAGAGTTTCAGAGAGTTTCAGAGTGTGTCAAAGAGTTCCAGAGAGTGTCAGAGATTGTCAGAGAGTGGCGGAGAGTTTCAGAGAGTTTCAGAGATTGTCAGAGAGTTTCAGAGAGTGTCAGAGAGTTTCAGAGAGTGTCTGAGCGTGTCAAAGATTGCCAGAGAGTTTCTGAGAGTTTCTGACTCTGTCAGAGAGTGTCAGAGACTGTCAGAGAGTTTCAGAGAGTGTCACAGACTGTCAGAGTGTGTCAGAGAGCTTCAGAGAGTTTCAGAGTGTTTCAGAGAGCTTCAGAGAGTGTCAGAGAGTGCCAGAGAGTTTCTGAGAGTTTCTGAGTGCTTCAGATAGTGTCAGAGATTGTCAGAGAGTGTCAGAGATTGTCCGAGTGTTCTGAGAGATTCTGAGTATGTCAGAGAGTGTCAGCGATTTTCCGAGAGTTTCAGAGAGTGTCACAGCGTGTCAGAGAGTGTCAGAGAGTTTCACAGAGTGTCACAGAGTGTCAGAAAGTGTCAGAGATTTTCAGAGATTGTCAGATAGTGTCTGAGAGTGTCAGAGAGTTTCAGAGTGTCAGAGAGTGTCAGAGAGTGTCAGAGACTGTCAGAGAGTTTCAGAGAGTTTCAGAGTTTTTCTGAGATTGTCAGAGAGTGCCAGAGAGTGTCAGAAAGTTTCAGAGAGTGTCAGATAGTGTCAGAGAGTTTCAGAGAGTGCCACAGAGCGTCAGAGAGTTTCAGAGAGCTTCAGAGAGTGTCAGAGACTGTCAGAGAGTTTCAGAGAGCGTCACAGACTGTCAGAGAGTGTCAGAGAGCTTCAGAGAGCGTCAGAGAGTTTCAGAGAGCTTCAGAGAGTGTCAGAGAGTGTCAGAGAGTGACAGAGAGTTTCAGTGAGTGTTGGAGAGTTTCAGAGAGTTTCAGAGAGTGTCAGAGATTGTCTGAGAGTGTCAGAGAGTGTCAAAGAGATTCAGAGAGTGTCAGAGATTGTCAGAGAGTGTCAGAGAGTTTCAGAGAGTGTCACAGACTGTCAGAGAGCGTCAGAGAGATTGCAGAGTGTTTCAGTGAGTGTCAGAGAGTTTCAGACAGTTTCAGAGAGTGTCAGAGAGTTTCAGAGAGTTTCAGAGATTGTCAGATAGTGTCGGAGAGCGTTTGAGTGTTTCAGAGAGTGTCAGAGAGTTTAAGAGAGTGTCCGAGATTGTCAGAAAGTTTCAGAGAGTGTCAGAGAGTTTCAGAGAGTGTCACAAAGTTTCAGAGAGTGTCAGGGAGTGTCAGAGAGTTTCAGAGAGTTTCAGAGAGGGTCAGAGAGTGTCAGAAATATTCAGAGAGTTTCAAATAGTGTCAGAGTGTTTCAGAGAGTGTCAGAGAGTATCAGAGAGTGTCAGAGAGCTTCAGAGAGTGTCGGAGAGTTTCAGAGTGTGTCAGAGATTGTCAGAGAGTTTCAGAGAGTTTCAGAGAGTGTCTGAGCGTGTCAAAGATTGCCAGAGAGTTTCTGAGAGTTTCTGACTGTGTCAGAGAGTGTCAGAGACTGTCAGAGAGTTTCAGAGAGTGTCACAGACTGTCAGAGAGTGTCAGAGAGTGTTTCAGAGAGCTTCAGAGAGTGTCAGAGAGTTTCACAGAGCTTCTGAGATTGTCTGAGAGTGTCAGAGATTGTCAAAGAGTATCAGATAGTGTCAGAGAGTGTCAGAGAGTTTCAGAGAGTTTCAGAGAATATCAGAGAGTGTCAGAGAGTGCCAGAGAGTGTCAGAAAGTTTCAGAGAGTGTCAGATAGTGTCAGAGAGTTTCAGAGAGTGCCACAGAGCGTCAGAGAGTTTCAGAGAGCTTCAGAGAGTGTCAGAGACTGTCAGAGAGTTTCAGAGAGCGTCACAGACTGTCAGAGAGTGTCAGAGAGCTTCAGAGAGCGTCAGAGAGTTTCAGAGAGCTTCAGAGAGTGTCAGAGAGTGTCAGAGAGTGACAGAGAGTTTCAGTGAGTGTCGGAGAGTTTCAGAGAGTTTCAGAGAGTGTCAGAGATTGTCTGAGAGTGTCAGAGAGTGTCAAAGAGATTCAGAGATTGTCAGAGAGTGTCAGAGAGTGTCACAGACTGTCAGAGAGCGTCAGAGAGATTGCAGAGTGTTTCAGTGAGTGTCAAAGAGTTTCAGACAGTTTCAGAGAGTTTCAGAGAGTTTCAGAGAGAGTCAGAGAGTTTCAGAGAGTGTCTGAGCGTGTCAAAGATTGCCAGGGAGTTTCTGAGAGTTTCTGACTGTGTCAGAGAGTGTCAGAGACTGTCAGAGAGTTTCAGAGAGTGTCACAGACTGTCAGAGAGTGTCAGAGAGTGTTTCAGAGAGCTTCAGAGAGTGTCAGAGAGTTTCACAGAGCTTCTGAGATTGTCTGAGAGTGTCAGAGATTGTCAAAGAGTATCAGATAGTGTCAGAGAGTGTCAGAGAGTTTCAGAGAATATCAGAGAGTGTCAGAGAGTGCCAGAGAGTGTCAGAAAGTTTCAGAGAGTGTCAGATAGTGTCAGAGAGTTTCAGAGAGTGCCACAGAGCGTCAGAGAGTTTCAGAGAGCTTCAGAGAGTGTCAGAGACTGTCAGAGAGTTTCAGAGAGCGTCACAGACTGTCAGAGAGTGTCAGAGAGCTTCAGAGAGCGTCAGTGAGTTTCAGAGAGCTTCAGAGAGTGTCAGAGAGTGTCAGAGAGTGACAGAGAGTTTCAGTGAGTGTCGGAGAGTTTCAGAGAGTTTCAGAGAGTGTCAGAGATTGTCTGAGAGTGTCAGAGAGTGTCAAAGAGATTCAGAGATTGTCAGAGAGTGTCAGAGAGTGTCAGAGAGTTTCAGAGAGTGTCACAGACTGTCAGAGAGCGTCAGAGAGATTGCAGAGTGTTTCAGTGAGTGTCAGAGAGTTTCAGACAGTTTCAGAGAGTGTCAGAGAGTTTAAGAGAGTGTCAGAGATTGTCAGAAAGTTTCAGAGAGTGTCAGATAGTGTCAGAGAGTTTCAGAGTGTGTCACAAAGTTTCAGAGAGTGTCAGGGAGTGTCAGAGAGTTTCAGAGAGTTTCAAAGAGGGTCAGAGAGTTGCAGAAAGTTTCAGAGAGTTTCAAATAGTGGCAGAGAGTTTCAGAGAGTGTCAGAGAGTTTCAGAGAGTGTCAGAGAGTGTCAGAGAGTGTCGGAGAGTTTCAGAGAGTGTCAGAGATTGTCAGAGAGTTTCAGAGAGAGTCGGAGAGTTTCAGAGAGTGTCTGAGCGTGTCAAAGATTGCCAGAGAGTTTCTGAGAGTTTCTGACTATGTCAGAGAGTGTCAGAGACTGTCAGAGAGTTTCAGAGAGTGTCACAGACTGTCAGAGATTTTCAGAGAGCTTCAGAGAGTGTCAGAGAGTTTCAGAGTGTTTCAGAGAGCTTCAGAGAGTGTCAGAGAGTTTCACAGAGCTTCTGAGATTGTCTGAGAGTGTCAGAGATTGTCAAAGAGTATCAGATAGTGTCAGAGAGTGTCAGAGAGTTTCAGAGAGTTTCAGAGAGTGTCACAGAGTGTCAGAGAGTGCAGGGAGTTTCAGAGAGTTTCAGAGAGTTTCTGAGAGTTTCTGAGAGTGTCATAGAGTTTCAGAGAGTTTCAGAGAGTGTCAGAAAGATTCAGAGAGTGTCAGATAGTGTCAGAAAGTTTCAGAGAGTGTCACAGAGTGTCAGAGAGTTACAGAGAGCTTCAGAGAGTGTCAGAGAGTGTCAGAGAGTGTCAGAGAGTTTCAGAGAGTGTCAGAGAGTGTCAAAGAGTTTCAGAGAGTTTCAGAGTGTGTCAAAGAGTTCCAGAGAGTGTCAGAGAGTGTCAGAGAGTGGCGGAGAGTTTCAGAGAGTTTCAGAGATTGTCAGAGAGTTTCAGAGAGTGTCAGAGAGTTTCAGAGAGTGTCTGAGCGTGTCAAAGATTGCCAGAGAGTTTCTGAGAGTTTCTGACTCTGTCAGAGAGTGTCAGAGACTGTCAGAGAGTTTCAGAGAGTGTCACAGACTGTCAGAGTGTGTCAGAGAGCTTCAGAGAGTTTCAGAGAGTTTCAGAGAGCTTCAGAGAGTGTCAGAGAGTGCCAGAGAGTTTCTGAGAGTTTCTGAGTGCTTCAGATGGTGTCAGTGATTGTCAGAGAGTGTCAGAGATTGTCCGAGTGTTCTGAGAGATTCTGAGTATGTCAGAGAGTGTCAGCGATTTTCCGAGAGTTTCAGAGAGTGTCACAGCGTGTCAGAGAGTGTCAGAGAGTTTCACAGAGTGTCACAGAGTGTCAGAGAGTGTCAGAGAGTTTCAGAGAGTTTCAGAGAGTGTCACAGAGAGTCAGAGTGTCAGAGAGTGTCAGAGAATTTCAGAGAGTTTCAGAGTTTTTCTGAGATTGTCAGAGAGTGCCAGAGAGTGTCAGAAAGTTTCAGAGAGTGTCAGATAGTGTCAGAGAGTTTCAGAGAGTGCCACAGAGCGTCAGAGAGTTTCAGAGAGCTTCAGAGAGTGTCAGAGACTGTCAGAGAGTTTCAGAGAGCGTCACAGACTGTCAGAGAGTGTCAGAGAGCTTCAGAGAGCGTCAGAGAGTTTCAGAGAGCTTCAGAGAGTGTCAGAGAGTGTCAGAGAGTGACAGAGAGTTTCAGTGAGTGACGGAGAGTTTCAGAGAGTTTCAGAGAGTGTCAGAGATTGTCTGAGAGTGTCAGAGAGTGTCAAAGAGATTCAGAGAGTGTCAGAGAGTGTCAGAGAGTGTCAGAGAGTTTCAGAGAGTGTCACAGACTGTCAGAGAGCGTCAGAGAGATTGCAGAGTGTTTCAGTGAGTGTCAGAGAGTTTCAGACAGTTTCAGAGAGTGTCAGAGAGTTTCAGAGAGTTTCAGAGATTGTCAGATTGTGTCGGAGAGCGTTTGAGTGTTTCAGAGAGTGTCAGAGAGTTTAAGAGAGTGTCAGAGATGGTCAGAAAGTTTCAGAGAGTGTCAGATAGTGTCAGAGAGTTTCAGAGAGTGTCACAAATTTTCAGAGAGTGTCAGGGAGTGTCAGAGAGATTCAGAGAGCGTCACAGACTGTCAGAGAGTGTCAGAGAGCTTCAGAGAGCGTCAGTGAGTTTCAGAGAGCTTCAGAGAGTGTCAGAGAGTGTCAGAGAGTGACAGAGAGTTTCAGTGAGTGTCGGAGAGTTTCAGAGAGTTTCAGAGAGTGTCAGAGATTGTCTGAGAGTGTCAGAGAGTGTCAAAGAGATTCAGAGATTGTCAGAGAGTGTCAGAGAGTTTCAGAGAGTGTCCCAGACTGTCAGAGAGCGTCAGAGAGATTGCAGAGTGTTTCAGTGAGTGTCAGAGAGTTTCAGACAGTTTCAGAGAGTGTCAGAGAGTTTAAGAGAGTGTCAGAGATTGTCAGAAAGTTTCAGAGAGTGTCAGATAGTGTCAGAGAGTTTCAGAGTGTGTCACAAAGTTTCAGAGAGTGTCAGGGAGTGTCAGAGAGTTTCAGAGAGTTTCAAAGAGGGTCAGAGAGTTGCAGAAAGTTTCAGAGAGTTTCAAATAGTGGCAGAGAGTTTCAGAGAGTGTCAGAGAGTTTCAGAGAGTGTCAGAGAGTGTCAGAGAGTGTCGGAGAGTTTCAGAGAGTGTCAGAGATTGTCAGAGAGTTTCAGAGAGAGTCGGAGAGTTTCAGAGAGTGTCTGAGCGTGTCAAAGATTGCCAGAGAGTTTCTGAGAGTTTCTGACTATGTCAGAGAGTGTCAGAGACTGTCAGAGAGTTTCAGAGAGTGTCACAGACTGTCAGAGATTGTCAGAGAGCTTCAGAGAGTGTCAGAGAGTTTCAGAGTGTTTCAGAGAGCTTCAGAGAGTGTCAGAGAGTTTCACAGAGCTTCTGAGATTGTCTGAGAGTGTCAGAGATTGTCAAAGAGTATCAGATAGTGTCAGAGAGTGTCAGAGAGTTTCAGAGAGTTTCAGAGAGTGTCACAGAGTGTCAGAGAGTGCAGGGAGTGTCAGAGAGTTTCAGAGAGTTTCTGAGAGTTTCTGAGAGTGTCATAGAGTTTCAGAGAGTTTCAGAGAGTGTCAGAAAGATTCAGAGAGTGTCAGATAGTGTCAGAAAGTTTCAGAGACTGTCACAGAGTGTCAGAGAGTTACAGAGAGCTTCAGAGAGTGTCAGAGAGTGTCAGAGAGTGTCAGAGAGTTTCAGAGAGTGTCAGAGAGTGTCAAAGAGTTTCAGAGAGTTTCAGAGTGTGTCAAAGAGTTCCAGAGAGTGTCAGAGAGTGGCGGAGAGTTTCAGAGAGTTTCAGAGATTGTCAGAGAGTTTCAGAGAGTGTCAGAGAGTTTCAGAGAGTGTCTGAGCGTGTCAAAGATTGCCAGAGAGTTTCTGAGAGTTTCTGACTCTGTCAGAGAGTGTCAGAGACTGTCAGAGAGTTTCAGAGAGTGTCACAGACTGTCAGAGTGTGTCAGAGAGCTTCAGAGAGTTTCAGAGAGTTTCAGAGAGCTTCAGAGAGTGTCAGAGAGTGCCAGAGAGTTTCTGAGAGTTTCTGAGTGCTTCAGATAGTGTCAGTGATTGTCAGAGAGTGTCAGAGATTGTCCGAGTGTTCTGAGAGATTCTGAGTATGTCAGAGAGTGTCAGCGATTTTCCGAGAGTTTCAGAGAGTGTCACAGCGTGTCAGAGAGTGTCAGAGAGTTTCACAGAGTGTCACAGAGTGTCAGAGAGTGTCAGAGAGTTTCAGAGAGTGTCAGATAGTGTCTGAGATTGTCAGAGAGTTTCAGAGAGTGTCACAGAGAGTCAGAGTGTCAGAGAGTGTCAGAGAGTTTCAGAGAGTTTCAGAGTTTTTCTGAGATTGTCAGAGAGTGCCAGAGAGTGTCAGAAAGTTTCAGAGACTGTCAGATAGTGTCAGAGAGTTTCAGAGAGTGCCACAGAGCGTCAGAGAGTTTCAGAGAGCTTCAGAGAGTGTCAGAGACTGTCAGAGAGTTTCAGAGAGCGTCACAGACTGTCAGAGAGTGTCAGAGAGCTTCAGAGAGCGTCAGAGAGTTTCAGAGAGCTTCAGAGAGTGTCAGAGAGTGTCAGAGAGTGACAGAGAGTTTCAGTGAGTGTCGGAGAGTTTCAGAGAGTTTCAGAGAGTGTCAGAGATTGTCTGAGAGTGTCAGAGAGTGTCAAAGAGATTCAGAGAGTGTCAGAGAGTGTCAGAGAGTGTCAGAGAGTTTCAGAGAGTGTCACAGACTGTCAGAGAGCGTCAGAGAGATTGCAGAGTGTTTCAGTGAGTGTCAGAGAGTTTCAGACAGTTTCAGAGAGTGTCAGAGAGTTTCAGAGAGTTTCAGAGATTGTCAGATTGTGTCGGAGAGCGTTTGAGTGTTTCAGAGAGTGTCAGAGAGTTTAAGAGAGTGTCAGAGATGGTCAGAAAGTTTCAGAGAGTGTCAGATAGTGTCAGAGAGTTTCAGAGAGTGTCACAAATTTTCAGAGAGTGTCAGGGAGTGTCAGAGAGATTCAGAGAGATTCAGAGAGGGTCAGAGAGTGTCAGAAAGATTCAGAGAGTTTCAAATAGTGTCAGAGAGTTTCAGAGAGTGTCAGAGAGTTTCAGAGAGTGTCAGAGAGTGTCAGAGAGTGTCGGAGAGTTTCAGAGTGTGTCAGAGATTGTCAGAGAGTTTCAGAGAGGGTCAGAGAGTTTCAGAGAGTGTCTGAGCGTGTCAAAGATTGCCAGAGAGTTTCTGAGATTTTCTGACTGTGTCAGAGAGTGTCAGAGACTGTCAGAGAGTTTCAGAGAGTGTCACAGACTGTCAGAGATTGTCAGAGAGCTTCAACGAGTGTCAGAGAGTTTCAGAGTGTTTCAGAGAGCTTCAGAGAGTGTCAGAGAGTTTCACAGAGCTTCTGAGATTGTCTGAGAGTGTCAGAGATTGTCAAAGAGTATCAGATAGTGTCAGAGAGTGTCAGAGAGTTTCAGAGAGTTTCAGAGAATATCAGAGAGTGTCAGAGAGTGCCAGAGAGTGTCAGAAAGTTTCAGAGAGTGTCAGATAGTGTCAGAGAGTTTCAGAGAGTGCCACAGAGCGTCAGAGAGTTTCAGAGAGCTTCAGAGAGTGTCAGAGACTGTCAGAGAGTTTCAGAGAGCGTCACAGACTGTCAGAGAGTGTCAGAGAGCTTCAGAGAGCGTCAGAGAGTTTCAGAGAGTTTCAGAGAGCTTCAGAGAGTGTCAGAGAGTGACAGAGAGTTTCAGTGAGTGTCGGAGAGTTTCAGAGAGTGTCAGAGATTGTCTGAGAGTGTCAGAGAGTGTCAAAGAGATTCAGAGATTGTCAGAGAGTGTCAGAGAGTGTCAGAGAGTTTCAGAGAGTGTCACAGACTGTCAGAGAGCGTCAGAGAGATTGCAGAGTGTTTCAGTGAGTGTCAGAGAGTTTCAGACAGTTTCAGAGAGTGTCAGAGAGTTTCAGAGAGTTTCAGAGATTGTCAGATAGTGTCGGAGAGCGTTTGAGTGTTTCAGAGAGTGTCAGAGAGTTTAAGAGAGTGTCCGAGATTGTCAGAAAGTTTAAGAGAGTGTCAGATAGTGTCAGAGAGTTTCAGAGAGTGTCACAAAGTTTCAGAGAGTGTCAGGGAGTGTCAGAGAGTGTCAGAGAGTTTCAGAGAGGGTCAGAGAGTGTCGGAGAGTTTCAGAGAGTGTCAGAGATTGTCAGAGAGTTTCAGAGAGAGTCAGAGAGTTTCAGAGAGTGTCTGAGCGTGTCAAAGATTGCCAGAGAGTTTCTGAGAGTTTCTGACTGTGTCAGAGAGTGTCAGAGACTGTCAGAGAGTTTCAGAGAGTGTCACAGACTGTCAGAGAGTGTCAGAGAGCTTCAGAGAGTGTCAGAGAGTTTCAGAGTGTTTCACAGAGCTTCAGAGAGTGTCAGAGAGTTTCACAGAGCTTCTGAGATTGTCTGAGAGTGTCAGAGATTGTCAAAGAGTATCAGATAGTGTCAGAGAGTGTCAGAGAGTTTCAGAGAGTTTCAGAGAATATCAGAGAGTGTCAGAGAGTGTCTGAGAGTGTCAGAGAATGTCGGAGAGTTTCTGAGAGTATCTGTGAGTGTAACAGAGTGCCAGAGGGTTCTGAGATTTTCGGAGAGTGTCAGGGAGTGTCACAGAGTGTCAGAGACTGTCAGAGAGTGTCAGAGAGTTTCAGAGAGTTTCACAGAGTGTCGGAAAGTGTCAGAGAGTGTCAGAGAATGTCGGAGAGTTTCTGAGAGGATCTGTGCGTGTCAGAGAGAGTCAGAGAATTTCACAGTGTGTCACAGAGTGTCAGAGAGTTTCACAGAGTGTCTGAGATTGTCAGAGACTGTCAGAGAATGTCGGAGTGTTTCTGAGAGTATCTGTGAGTTTCAGAGAGAGTCAGAGAGTTTCACAGTGTGTCACAGAGTTTCAGAGAGTGTCAGAGAGTTTCAGAGAGTGTCTGAGAGTGTCATTGAGTGTCAGAGAGTGTCAGAGAATGTCGGAGAGTTTCTGAGAGTATCTGTGAGGGTCAGAGAGTGTCAGAGATTGTCCGAGACTGTCAAAGGGTTCATGAGTTTCTGAGTGTGTCAGAGAGTGTCACAGAGTGTCAGAGAGTGTAAGAGAGTTTCAGAGAGAGTCAGATCGTGTCGGAGAGTGTCAGAGAGTTTCAGAGAGTTTCAGAGAATATCAGAGAGTGTCAGAGAGTGTCTGAGAGTGTCAGAGAGTGTCAGAGAGTTTCAGAGAGAGTCCGATCCTGTCAGAGAGTGTCAGAGAGTTTCAGAGAATATCAGAGAGTGTCAGAGAGTTTCTGAGAGTATCTGTGAGTGTAAGAGAGTGTCACAGAGTGTCAGAGACTGTCAGTGAGTGACAGAGAGTTTCAGAGAGTGTCACAGCGTGCCAGAGAGTTTCAGAGAGCTTCAGAAAGTGTCAGAGAGTGTCTGAGAGTTTCAGAGAGTTTCAGAGTGTGTCAAAGAGTTTCAGAGAGTGTCAGAGAGTGTCAGAGAGTGTCGGAGAGTTTCAGAGAGTGTCAGAGAGTTTCAGAGAGTGTCAGAGAGTTTCAGAGAGTGGCTGAGCGTGTCAAAGATTGCCAGAGAGTTTCTGAGAGTTTCTGACTGTGTCAGAGCGTGTCAGAGACTGTCTGAGAGTTTCAGAGAGTGTCACAGACTGTCAGAGAGTGTCAGAGAGCTTCAGAGAGTGTCAGAGAGTTTCAGAGTGTTTCAGAGAACTTCAGAGAGTGTCAGAGAGTTTCAGAGAGTGACAGAGAGTTTCAGTGAGTTTCAGAGAGTTTCAGAGAGTGTCAGAGATTGTCTGAGAGTGTCAGAGAGTGTCAAAGAGTTTCAGAGAGTGTCAGAGAGTGTCAGAGAGTTTCAGAGAGTTTCAGAGATTGTCAGAGAGTGTCAGAGTGTGTCTGAGAGTGTCAGAGAGTGTCGGAGAGATACTCAGAGTATCTGTGAGTGTAAGAGAGTGTCAGAGGTTTCTGCGAGTTTCTGAGTGTGTGAGAGAGTGTCACAGAGTGTCAGAGACTGTTAGAGAGTGTCAGAGTGTTTGAAAGAGTTTGACAGAGTGTCAGAGAGTGTCAGAGAGTGTCTGAGATTGTCATGGAGTGTCAGAGAGTGTCAGAGAATGTCGGAGAGTTTCTGAGAGTATCCGTGAGTGTCAGAGAGTTTCACAGTGTGTCACAGAGTGTCAGAGAGTGTCAGAGAGTTTCAGAGACTGTCAGATTGTGTCGGAGAGTTTTGAGTGTTTCAGAGAGTTTCAGAGAGTGTCACAGAGTGTCAGAGAGTGTCAGAGAGTTTCAGAGAGTGTCAGAGAGTGTCAGAAAGGTTCAGAGAGTGTCACAGATTGTCAGAGAGTTACAGAGAGCTTCAGAGAGTGTCAGAGAGTGTCAGAGACTGTCAGAGGGTTCAGAGAGTTTCTGAGTGTGTCAGAGAGTGTCACAGAGTGTCAGAGAATGTCGGAGAGTTTCTGAGAGTATCTGTGAGTGTAAGAGAGTGTCAGAGAGTGTCAGAGACTGTCAGTGAGTGACAGAGTGTTTCAGAGAGTGTAACAGCGTGTCAGAGAGTTTCAGAGAGCTTCAGAGACTGTGAGACAGTGTCTGAGAGTTTCAGAGAGTTTCAGAGAGTGTCAAAGAGTTTCAGAGAGTGTCAGAGAGTATCAGAGAGTGTCGGAGAGTTTCAGAGAGTTTCAGAGAGTGTCAGAGATTGTCTGAGAGTGTCAGAGAGTGTCAAAGAGATTCAGAGAGTGTCAGAGAGTGTCAGAGAGTGTCAGAGAGTTTCAGAGAGTGTCACAGACTGTCAGAGAGCGTCAGATGAGATTGCAGAGTGTTTCAGTGAGTGTCAGAGAGCGTCAGAGAGTTTCAGAGATTGTCAGAGAGTTTCAGAGAGATTCAGAGATTGTCAGATAGTGTCGGAGAGTGTTTGAGTGTTTCAGAGAGTGTCAGAGAGTTTCAGAGAGTGTCAGAGATTGTCAGAAAGTTTCAGAGAGTGTCAGAGAGTTTCAGAGAGTTTCAGAGCGTGTCACAGAGTGTCAGAGAGTGTCAGGGAGTGTCAGAGAGTTTCAGAGAGTTTCAGAGAGGGTCAGAGAGTGTCAGAAAGTTTCAGATAGTGTCAGAGAGTTTCAGAGAGTGTCACAGAGTGTCAGAGAGTTACAGGAGCTTCAGATAGTGTCAGAGAGTTTCAGAGAGTGTCAGAGAGTTACATAGAGTGTCAGAGAGTGTCAAAGAGTTTCAGAGAGTTTCAGAGTGTGTCAAAGAGTTTCAGAGAGTGTCAGAGATTGTCAGCGAGTTTCAGAGAGAGTCAGAGAGTTTCAGAGTGTCTGAGCGTGTCAAAGATTGCCAGAGCGTTTCTGAGAGTTTCTGACTGTATCAGAGAGTGTCAGAGACTGTCAGAAAGTTTCAGAGAGTGTCACAGACTGTCAGAGAGTGTCAGAGAGTTTCAGAGAGTGTCAGAGAGTTTCAAAGTGTTTCAGAGAGCTTCACAGAGTGTCAGAGAGTTTCACAGAGCTTCTGAGATTGTCTGAGAGTGTCAGAGATTGTCAAAGAGTATCAGATAGTGTCAGAGAGTGTCAGAGAGTTTCAGAGAGTTTCAGAGAATATCACAGAGTGTCAGAGAGTGTCTGAGAGTGTCAGAGAATGTCAGCGAGTTTCAGAGAGAGTCAGAGAGTTTCAGAGTGTCTGAGCGTGTCAAAGATTGCCAGAGAGTTTCTGAGAGTTTCTGACTGTATCAGAGAGTGTCAGAGACTGTCAGAAAGTTTCAGAGAGTGTCACAGACTGTCAGAGAGTGTCAGAGAGTTTCAGAGAGTGTCAGAGAGTTTCAAAGTGTTTCAGAGAGCTTCACAGAGTGTCAGAGAGTTTCACAGAGCTTCTGAGATTGTCTGAGAGTGTCAGAGATTGTCAAAGAGTATCAGATAGTGTCAGAGAGTGTCAGAGAGTTTCAGAGAGTTTCAGAGAATATCAGAGAGTGTCAGAGAGTGTCTGAGAGTGTCAGAGAATGTCGGAGAGTTTCTGAGAGTATCTGTGAGTGTAAGAGAGTGTCAGAGGGTTCTGAGATTTTCGGAGTGTGTCAGGGAGTGTCACAGAGAGTCAGAGACTGTCAGAGAGTGTCAGAGAGTTTCAGAGAGTGTCAGAAAGTGTCAGAGAGTGTCAGAGAATGTCGGAGAGTTTCTGAGAGTATCTGTGCGTGTCAGAGAGAGTCAGAGAGTTTCACAGTGTGTCACAGAGTGTCAGAGAGTTTCAGAGAGTTTCACAGAGTGTCTGAGATTGTCAGAGACTGTCAGAGAATGTCGGAGTGTTTCTGAGAGTATCTGTGAGTTTCAGAGAGTGTCAGAGAGTTTCACAGTGTGTCACAGAGTGTCAGAGAGTGTCAGAGAGTTTCAGAGAGTGTCTGAGAGTGTCATTGAGTGTCAGAGAGTGTCAGAGAATGTCGGAGAGTTTCTGAGAGTATCTGTGAGGGTCAGAGAGTGTCAGAGATTGTCAGAGTCTGTCAGAAGGTTCAGAGAGTTTCTGAGTGTGTCAGAGAGTGTCACAGAGTGTCAGAGAGTTTCAGAGAGAGTCAGATCGTGTCAGAGAGTGTCAGAGAGTTTCAGAGAGTTTCAGAGAATATCAGAGAGTGTCAGAGAGTGTCTGAGAGTGTCAGAGAGTGTCAGAGAGTGTCAGAGAGTTTCAGAGAGAGTCCGATCCTGTCAGAGAGTGTCAGAGAGTTTCAGAGAATATCAGAGAGTGTCAGAGAGTTTCTGAGAGTATCTGTGAGTGTAAGAGAGTGTCACAGAGTTTCAGAGACTGTCAGTGAGTGACAGAGAGTTTCAGAGAGTGTCACAGCGTGCCAGAGAGTTTCAGAGAGCTTCAGAGAGTGTCAGAGAGTGTCTGAGAGTTTCAGAGAGTGTCAGAGAGTTTCAGAGAGTGTCAGAGAGTTTCAGAGAGTGTCTGAGTGTTTCAAAGATTGCCAGAGAGTTTCTGAGAGTTTCTGACTGTGTCAGAGCGTTTCAGAGACTGTCAGAGAGTTTCAGAGAGTGTCACAGACTGTCAGAGAGTGTCAGAGAGCTTCAGAGAGTGTCAGAGAGTTTCAGAGTGTTTCAGAGAGTGACAGAGAGTTTCAGTGAGTTTCAGAGAGTTTCAGAGAGTGTCAGAGATTGTCTGAGAGTGTCAGAGAGTGTCAAAGAGTTTCAGAGAGTGTCAGAGAGTGTCAGAGAGTTTCAGGGAATGTCAGAGAGTGTCAGAGAGTGTCTGAGAGTGTCAGAGAGTGTCGGAGAGATACTCAGAGTATCTGTGAGTTTAAGAGAGTGTCAGAGGTTTCTGCGAGTTTCTGAGTGTGTGAGAGAGTGTCACAGAGTGTCAGAGACTGTTAGAGAGTGTCAGAGTGTTTGAAAGAGTTTGACAGAGTGTCAGAGAGTGTCAGAGAGTGTCTGAGATTGTCATGGAGTGTCAGAGAGTGTCAGAGAATGTCGGAGATTTTCTGAGAGTATCCGTGAGTGTCAGAGAGTTTCACAGTGTGTCACAGAGTGTCAGAGTGTGTCAGAGAGTTTCAGAGACTGTCAGATTGTGTCGGAGAGTTTTGAGTGTTTCAGAGAGTGTCAGAGAGTTTCAGAGAGTGTCACAGAGTGTCAGAGAGTGTCAGAGAGTTTCAGAGAGTGTCAGAGAGTTTCAGAAAGTTTCAGAGAGTGTCACAGATTGTCAGAGAGTTACAGAGAGCTTCAGAGAGTGTCAGAGAGTGTCAGAGACTGTCAGAGGGTTCAGAGAGTTTCTGAGTGTGTCAGAGAGTGTCACAGAGTGTCAGAGAATGTCGGAGAGTTTCTGAGAGTATCTGTGAGTGTAAGAGAGTGTCACAGAGTGTCAGAGACTGTCAGTGAGTGACAGAGTGTTTCAGAGAGTGTAACAGCGTGTCAGAGAGTTTCAGAGAGCTTCAGAGACTGTGAGAGAGTGTCTGAGAGTTTCAGAGAGTTTCAGAGAGTGTCAAAGAGTTTCAGAGAGTGTCAGAGAGTATCAGAGAGTGTCGGAGAGTTTCAGAGAGTGTCAGAGATTGTCAGAGAGTTTCAGAGAGTGTCAGAGAGTTTCAGAGAGTGTCAGAGAGTATCAGAGAGTGTCGGAGAGTTTCAGAGAGTGTCAGAGATTGTCAGAGAGTTTCAGAGAGTGTCTGAGCGTATCAAAGATTGCCAGAGAGTTTCTGAGAGTTTCTGACTGTGTCGGAGAGTGTCAGAGACTGTCAGAGAGTTTCAGAGAGTGTCACAGATTGTCAGAGAGTTACAGAGAGCTTCAGAGAGTGTCAGAGAGTGTCAGAGACTGTCAGAGGGTTCAGAGAGTTTCTGAGTGTGTCAGAGAGTGTCACAGAGTGTCAGAGAATGTCGGAGAGTTTCTGAGAGTATCTGTGAGTGTAAGAGAGTGTCACAGAGTGTCAGAGACTGTCAGTGAGTGACAGAGTGTTTCAGAGAGTGTAACAGCGTGTCAGAGAGTTTCAGAGAGCTTCAGAGACTGTGAGAGAGTGTCTGAGAGTTTCAGAGAGTTTCAGAGAGTGTCAAAGAGTTTCTGAGAGTGTCAGAGAGTATCAGAGAGTGTCGGAGAGTTTCAGAGAGTGTCAGAGATTGTCAGAGAGTTTCAGAGAGTGTCAGAGAGTTTCAGAGAGTGTCTGAGCGTATCAAAGATTGCCAGAGAGTTTCTGAGAGTTTCTGACTGTGTCGGAGAGTGTCAGAGACTGTCAGAGAGTTTCAGTGAGTGTCAGAGAGTTTCAGAGTGTTTCAGAGAGCTTCAGAGAGTGTCAGAGAGTTTCAGAGAGTGACAGAGAGTTTCAAAGAGTTTGACAGAGTGTCAGAGAGTGTCTGTGCGTGTCAGAGAGTTTCAGAGAGTTTCTGAGAGATTCTGAGAGTGTCAGAGAGTTTCAGAGATTGTCACAGAGTGTCAGAGAGTGTCAGGGAGTGTCAGAGAGTTTCAGAGAGTTTCTGAGAGATTCTGAGAGTGTCAGAGAGTTTCAGAGAGTTTCAGAGAGTGTCAGAGAGTGTCAGAAAGTTTCAGATAGTGTCACAGATTGTCAGAGAGTTACAGAAAGCTTCAGAGTGTGTCAGAGAGTGTCAGAGACTGTCAGAGGGTTAAGAGAGTTTATGAGTGTGTCAGAGAGTGTCACAGAGTGTCAGAGACTGTCACAGAGTTTCAGAGAGAGTCAGATCGTGTCAGAGAGTGTCAGAGAGTGTCAGAGAGAGTCAGAGAGTTTCAGAGAGTGTCAGAGAATGTCGGAGAGTTTCTGAGAGTTTCTGTGAGTGTGAGAGAGTGTCACAGAGTGTCAGAGACTGTCAGTGAGTGACAGAGTGTTTCAGAGAGTGTAACAGCGTGTCAGAGAGTTTCACAGAGCTTCAGAGACTGTGAGAGAGTGTCTGAGAGTTTCAGAGAGTTTCAGAGTGTGTCAAAGAGTTTCAGAGAGTGTCAGAGAGTATCAGAGAGTGTCGGAGAGTTTCAGGGAGTGTCAGAGATTGTCAGAGAGTTTCAGAGAGTGTCAGAGAGTTTCAGAGAGTGTCTGAGCGTGTCAAAGATTGCCAGAGAGTTTCTGAGAGTTTCTGACTATGTCAGAGAGTGTCAGAGACTGTCAGAGAGTTTCAGAGAGTGTCACAGACTGTCAGAGAGTGTCAGAGAGCTTCAGAGAGTGTCAGAGAGTTTCAGAGTGTTTCAGAGAGCTTCAGAGAGTGTCAGTGCGTGTCAGAGAGTGACAGAGAGTTTCAGTGAGTTTCAGAGAGTTTCAGAGAGTTTCAGAGAGTGCCAGAGAGTTTCTGAGAGTTTCTGAGTGCTTTAGATGGTGACAGAGAGTGTCAGAGAGTGTCAGAGATTGTCCGAGGGTTTCAGAGAGTGTCACAGCGTGTCAGAGAGTGTCAGAGAGTTTCACAGAGTGTCACAGAGTGTCAGAGAGTGTCTGAGCGTGTCAGAGAGTTTCAGAGAGTTTCTGAGAGATTCTGAGAGTGTCAGAGAGTTTCAGAGAGCTTCAGAGACTGTGAGAGAGTGTCTGAGAGTTTCAGAGAGTTTCAGAGAGTGTCAAAGAGTTTCAGAGAGTGTCAGAGAGTATCAGAGAGTGTCGGAGAGTTTCAGAGAGTGTCAGAGATTGTCAGAGAGTTTCAGAGAGTTTCAGAGAGTTTCAGAGAGTGTCTGAGCGTATCAAAGATTGCCAGAGAGTTTCTGAGAGTTTCTGACTGTGTCAGAGAGTGTCAGAGACTGTCAGAGAGTTTCAGTGAGTGTCAGAGAGTTTCAGAGTGTTTCAGAGAGCTTCAGAGAGTGTCAGAGAGTTTCAGAGAGTGACAGAGAGTTTCAAAGAGTTTGACAGAGTGTCAGAGAGTGTCTGAGCGTGTCAGAGAGTTTCAGAGAGTTTCTGAGAGATTCTGAGAGTGTCAGAGAGTTTCAGAGATTGTCACAGAGTGTCAGAGAGTGTCAGGGAGTGTCAGAGAGTTTCAGAGAGTTTCTGAGAGATTCTGAGAGTGTCAGAGAGTTTCAGAGAGTTTCAGAGAGTGTCAGAGAGTGTCAGAAAGTTTCAGATAGTGTCACAGATTGTCAGAGAGTTACAGAAAGCTTCAGAGTGTGTCAGAGAGTGTCAGAGACTGTCAGAGGGTTAAGAGAGTTTATGATTGTTTCAGAGAGTGTCACAGAGTGTCAGAGACTGTCACAGAGTTTCAGAGAGAGTCAGATCGTGTCAGAGAGTGTCAGAGAGTGTCACAGAGTGTCAGAGAGTTTCAGAGAGTGTCAGAGAATGTCGGAGAGTTTCTGAGTGTTTCTGTGAGTGTGAGAGAGTGTCACAGAGTGTCAGAGACTTTCAGTGAGTGACAGAGTGTTTCAGAGAGTGTAACAGCGTGTCAGAGAGTTTCACAGAGCTTCAGAGACTGTGAGAGAGTGTCTGAGAGTTTCAGAGAGTTTCAGAGTGTGTCAAAGAGTTTCAGAGAGTGTCAGAGTGTATCAGAGAGTGTCGGAGAGTTTCAGGGAGTGTCAGAGATTGTCAGAGAGTTTCAGAGAGTGTCAGAGAGTTTCAGAGAGTGTCTGAGCGTGTCAAAGATTGCCAGAGAGTTTCTGAGAGTTTCTGACTATGTCAGAGAGTGTCAGAGACTGTCAGAGAGTTTCAGAGAGTGTCACAGACTGTCAGAGAGTGTCAGAGAGCTTCAGTGCGTGTCAGAGAGTTTCAGAATGTTTCAGAGAGCTTCACAGAGTGTCAGTGCGTGTCAGAGAGTGACAGAGAGTTTCAGTGAGTTTCAGAGAGTTTCAGAGAGTTTCACAGAGTGCCAGAGAGTTTCTGAGAGTTTCTGAGTGCTTTAGATGGTGACAGAGAGTGTCAGAGAGTGTCAGAGATTGTCCGAGGGTTCTGAGAGATTCTGAGTATGTCAGAGAGTGTCAGCGAGTTTCCGAGAGTTTCAGAGAGTGTCACAGCGTGTCAGAGAGTGTCAGAGAGTTTCACAGAGTGTCACAGAGTGTCAGAGAGTGTCTGAGCGTGTCAGAGAATTTCAGAGAGTTTCTGAGAGATTCTGAGAGTGTCAGAGAGTTTCAGAGATTGTCACAGAGTGTCAGAGAGTGTCAGGGAGTGTCAGAGAGTTTCAGAGAGTTTCTGAGAGATTCTGAGAGTGTCAGAGAGTTTCAGAGAGTTTCAGAGAGTGTCAGAGAGTGTCAGAAAGTTTCAGATAGTGTCACAGATTGTCAGAGAGTTACAGAGAGCTTCAGAGTGTGTCAGAGAGTGTCAGAGACTGTCAGAGGGTTAAGAGAGTTTATGAGTGTGTCAGAGAGTGTCACAGAGTGTCAGAGACTGACAGAGAGTTTCAGAGAGAGTCAGATCGTGTCAGAGAGTGTCAGAGAGTGTCAGAGAGTGTCAGAGAGTTTCAGAGAGTGTCAGAGAATGTCGGAGAGTTTCTGAGAGTTTCTGTGAGTGTGAGAGAGTGTCACAGAGTGTCAGAGACTGTCAGTGAGTGACAGAGTGTTTCAGAGAGTGTAACAGCGTGTCAGAGAGTTTCACAGAGCTTCAGAGACTGTGAGAGAGTGTCTGAGAGTTTCAGAGAGTTTCAGAGTGTGTCAAAGAGTTTCAGAGAGTGTCAGAGAGTATCAGAGAGTGTCGGAGAGTTTCAGGGAGTGTCAGAGATTGTCAGAGAGTTTCAGAGAGTGTCAGAGAGTTTCAGGGAGTGTCTGAGCGTGTCAAAGATTGCCAGAGAGTTTCTGAGAGTTTCTGACTATGTCAGAGAGTGTCAGAGACTGTCAGAGAGTTTCAGAGAGTGTCACAGACTGTCAGAGAGTGTCAGAGAGCTTCAGAGAGTGTCAGAGAGTTTCAGAGTGTTTCAGAGAGCTTCAGAGAGTGTCAGTGCGTGTCAGAGAGTGACAGAGAGTTTCAGTGAGTTTCAGAGAGTTTCAGAGAGTTTCAGAGAGTGCCAGAGAGTTTCTGAGAGTTTCTGAGTGCTTTAGATGGTGACAGAGAGTGTCAGAGAGTGTCAGAGATTGTTCGAGGGTTCTGAGAGATTCTGAGTATGTCAGAGAGTGTCAGCGAGTTTCCGAGAGTTTCAGAGAGTGTCACAGCGTGTCAGAGAGTGTCAGAGAGTTTCACAGAGTGTCACAGAGTGTCAGAGAGTGTCAGAGAGTTTCAGAGAGTATCAGATAGTGTCTGAGAGTGTCAGAGAGTTTCAGAGAGTGTCTGAGAGAGTGAGAGAGTGTCAGAGAGTTTCTGAGTGTTTCAGAGAGTGTCAGAGAGTTTCAGAGAGTTTCAGAGAGTGTCAGAGAGTTTCAGAGAGTTTCAGAGTCTTTCTGAGATTGTCAGAGAGTGCCAGAGAGTGTCAGAAAGTTTCAGAGAGTGTCAGATAGTGTCAGAGAGTTTCAGAGAGTGCCACAGAGCGTCAGAGAGTTTCAGAGAGCTTCAGAGAGAGTCAGAGAATGTCAGAGACTGTCAGAGAGTTTCAGAGAGCGTCACAGACTGTCCGAGAGTGTTTGAGTGTTTCAGAGATTGTCAGAAAGTTTCAGAGAGTGTCAGATAGTGTCAGAGAGTTTCAGAGAGTGTCACAGAGTGTCAGAGAGTTTCAGAGAGTGTCAGAGATTGTCTGAGAGTGTCAGAGAGTGTCAAAGAGATTCAGAGAGTGTCAGAGAGTGTCAGAGAGTTTCAGAGAGTGTCACAGACTGTCAGAGAGCGTCAGAGAGATTGCAGAGTGTTTCAGTGAGTGTCAGAGAGTTTCAGAGAGTTTCAGAGAGTGTCAGAGAGTTTCAGAGAGCTTCTGAGATTGTCTGAGAGAGTCAGAGAGTGTAAAAGAGTATCAGGTAGTGTCAGAGAGTGTCTGAGAGTGTCAGAGTATGTCGGAGAGTTTCTGAGAGTATCTGTGAGTGTAAGAGAGTGTCAGAGGGTTCTGAGAATTTCGGAGTGTGTCAGGGAGTGTCACAGAGTGTCAGAGACTGTCAGAGATTGTCAGAGAGTTTCAAAGAGTTCGACAGAGTGTCACAGAGTGTCAGAGAGTGTCTGAGATTGTCATCGAGTGTCAGAGAGTGTCAGAGAATGTCAGAGAGTTTCTGAGAGTATCCGTGAGTGTCAGAGAGTTTCACAGTGTGTCACAGAGTGTCAGAGAGTGTCAGAGAGTTTCAGAGAGTGTCAGATTGTGTCGGAGAGTTTTGAGTGTTTCAGAGAGTGTCAGAGAGCTTCAGAGAGTGTCACAGAGTGTCAGAGAGTGTCAGAGAGTGTCAGAGAGTGTCAGAGAGTTTCAGAGAGTTTCTGAGAGATTCTGAGAGTGTCAGAGAGTTTCAGAGAGTTTCAGAGAGTGTCAGAGAGTGTCAGAAAGTTTCAGAGAGTGTCACAGATTGTCAGAGAGTTACAGAGAGCTTCAGAGAGTGTCACAGGGTGTCAGAGAGTGTCAGAGAGTTTCAGAGAGTGTCAGAAAGTGTCTGAGAGTGTCAGAGAGTTTCAGAGAGTGTCAGAGAGAGTCAGAGAGTGTCAGAGAGTGTCAGAGAGTTTCTGAGTGTTTCAGAGAGTGGCAGAGAGTTTCAGAGAGTTTCAGAGAGTTTCAGAGAGTTTCAGAGTCTTTCTGAGATGGTCAGAGAGTGCCAGAGAGTGTCAGAAAGTTTCAGAGAGTGTCAGATAGTGTCAGAGAGTTTCAGAGAGTGCCACAGAGCGTCGGAGAGTTTCAGAGAGCTTCAGAGAGTGTCAGAGAGTGTCAGAGACTGTCAGAGAGTTTCAGAGAGTGTCAGCGAGTGTCAGAGAGTGTCAGAGAGCTTCAGAGAGCGTCAGAGAGTTTCAGAGAGTTTCAGAGAGCTTCACAGAGTGTCAGAGAGTGTCAGAGAGTGACAGAGAGTTTCAGTGAGTGTCGGAGAGTTTCAGAGAGTGTCAGAGAGTGTCGGAGAGATACTCAGAATATCTGTGAGTGTAAGAGAGTGTCAGAGGGTTCTGTGAGTTTCTCTGTGTGTCAGAGAGTGTCACAGAGTGTCAGAGACTGTCAGAGAGTGTCAGAGAGTTTCAAATAGTTTCAGAGAGTGTCAGAGAATGTCTGAGATTGTCATAGAGTGTCAGAGAGTGTCAGAGAATGTCGGAGAGTTTCTGAGAGTTTCCTTGAGTGTCAGAGAGTTTCACAGTGTGACACAAAGTGTCAGAGAGTTTCAGAGATTGTCAGATAGTGTCGGAGAGTGTTTGAGAGTTTCAGAGAGTGTCAGAGCGTTTCAGAGAGTGTCAGAGAGTGTCAGAGACTGTCAGAGGGTTCAGAGAGTTTCTGAGTGAGTCAGAGAGTGTCAGAGAGTGTCAGAGAGTGTCAGAGAGTGTCAGAGAATGTCGGAGAGTTTCTGAGAGATTCTGTGAGTGTAAGAGAGTGTCACAGAGTGTCAGAGACTGTCAGTGAGTGACAGAGTGTTTCAGAGAGTGTAACAGCGTGTCAGAAAGTTTCAGAGAGCTTCAGAGACTGTGAGAGAGTGTCTGAGAGTTTCAGAGAGTTTCAGAGTGCGTCAAAGAGTTTCAGAGAGTGTCAGAGAGTATCAGAGAGTGTCGGAGAGTTTCAGAGAGTGTCAGAGATTGTCAGAGAGTTTCAGAGAGTGTCAGAGAGTTTCAGAGAGTGTCTGAGCGTGTCAAAGATTGCCAGAGAGTTTCTGAGAGTTTCTGACTGTGTCAGAGATTGTCAGAGACTGTCAGAGAGTTTCAGAGAGTGTCATAGACTGTCAGAGAGTGCCAGAGAGCTTCAGAGAGTGTCAGAGAGTGTCAGAGAGTTTCAGAGTGTTTCAGAGAGCTTCAGAGCGTGTCAGAGAGTGTCAGAGAGTGACAGAGAGTTTCAGTGAGTTTCAGAGAGTTTCAGAGAGTGCCAGAGAGTTTCTGAGAGTTTCTGAGTGCTTTAGATAGTGTCAGAGAGTGTCAGAGAGTGTCAGAGATTGTCCGAGGGTTCTTAGAGATTCTGAGTATGTCAGAGAGTGTCAGCGAGTTTCAGAGAGTGTCTGAGCGTGTCAAAGATTGCCAGAGAGTTTCAGAGAGTGTCACAGACTGTCAGAGAGTGTCAGAGAGCTTCCGAGAGTGTCAGAGAGTGTCAGAGAGTGACAGAGAGTTTCAGTGAGTTTCAGAGAGTTTCAGAGAGTTTCAAAGAGTGCCAAAGACTTTCTGAGAGTGTCAGAGATTGTCCGAGGGTTCTGAGAGATTCTGAGTATGTCAGAGAGTGTCAGCGAGTTTCCGAGAGTTTCAGAGAGTGTCAGAGAGTTTCACAGACTGTCACAGAGTGTCAGAGAGTGTCAGAGAGTTTCAGAGAGCGTCAGATAGTGTCTGAGAGTGTCAGAGAGTTTCAGAGTGTGTCAAATAGAGTCAGAGAGTGTCAGAGAATGTCAGAGAGTTTCTGAGTGTTTCAGAGAGTGTCAGAGAGTTGCAGTGAGTTTCAGAGAGTGTCAGAGAGTTTCAGAGAGTTTCAGAGTCTTTCTGAGATTGTCAGAGAGTGCCAGAGAGTGTCAGAAAGTTTCAGAGAGTGTCAGATAGTGTCAGAGAGTTTCAGAGAGTGCCACAGAGCGTCAGAGAGTTTCAGAGAGCTTCAGAGAGTGTCAGAGAGTGTCAGAGACTGTCAGAGAGTTTCAGAGAGCGTCACAGACTGTCAGAGAGTGTCAGAGAGCTTCAGAGAGCGTCAGAGAGTTTCAGAGAGTTTCAGAGAGCTTCAGAGAGTGTCAGAGAGTGACAGAGAGTTTCAGTGAGTGTCGGAGACTTTCAGAGAGTTTCGGAGAGTGTCAGAGATTGTCTGAGAGTGTCAGAGATTGTCAAAGAGATTCAGAGAGTGTCAGAGAGTGTAAGAGACTGTCAGAGAGCTTCAGAGAGTGTCACAGACTGTCAGAGAGCGTCAGAGAGATTGCAGAGTGTTTCAGTGAGTGTCAGAGAGTGTCAGAGAGTGTCAGAGAGTGTCGGAGAGATACTCAGAATATCTGTGAGTGTAAGAGAGTGTCAGAGGGTTCTGTGAGTTTCTCTGTGTGTCAGAGAGTGTCACAGAGTGTCAGAGACTGTCAGAGAGTGTCAGAGAGTTTCAAATAGTTTCAGAGAGTGTCAGAGAATGTCTGAGATTGTCATAGAGTGTCAGAGAGTGTCAGAGAATGTCGGAGAGTTTCTGAGAGTTTCCTTGAGTGTCAGAGAGTTTCACAGTGTGACACAAAGTGTCAGAGAGTTTCAGAGATTGTCAGATAGTGTCGGAGAGTGTTTGAGAGTTTCAGAGAGTGTCAGAGCGTTTCAGAGAGTGTCAGAGAGTGTCAGAGACTGTCAGAGGGTTCAGAGAGTTTCTGAGTGAGTCAGAGAGTGTCAGAGAGTGTCAGAGAGTGTCAGAGAGTGTCAGAGAATGTCGGAGAGTTTCTGAGAGATTCTGTGAGTGTAAGAGAGTGTCACAGAGTGTCAGAGACTGTCAGTGAGTGACAGAGTGTTTCAGAGAGTGTAACAGCGTGTCAGAAAGTTTCAGAGAGCTTCAGAGACTGTGAGAGAGTGTCTGAGAGTTTCAGAGAGTTTCAGAGTGCGTCAAAGAGTTTCAGAGAGTGTCAGAGAGTATCAGAGAGTGTCGGAGAGTTTCAGAGAGTGTCAGAGATTGTCAGAGAGTTTCAGAGAGTGTCAGAGAGTTTCAGAGAGTGTCTGAGCGTGTCAAAGATTGCCAGAGAGTTTCTGAGAGTTTCTGACTGTGTCAGAGATTGTCAGAGACTGTCAGAGAGTTTCAGAGAGTGTCATAGACTGTCAGAGAGTGTCAGAGAGCTTCAGAGAGTGTCAGAGAGTGTCAGAGAGTTTCAGAGTGTTTCAGAGAGCTTCAGAGCGTGTCAGAGAGTGTCAGAGAGTGACAGAGAGTTTCAGTGAGTTTCAGAGAGTTTCAGAGAGTGCCAGAGAGTTTCTGAGAGTTTCTGAGTGCTTTAGATAGTGTCAGAGAGTGTCAGAGAGTGTCAGAGATTGTCCGAGGGTTCTTAGAGATTCTGAGTATGTCAGAGAGTGTCAGCGAGTTTCAGAGAGTGTCTGAGCGTGTCAAAGATTGCCAGAGAGTTTCAGAGAGTGTCACAGACTGTCAGAGAGTGTCAGAGAGCTTCCGAGAGTGTCAGAGAGTGTCAGAGAGTGACAGAGAGTTTCAGTGAGTTTCAGAGAGTTTCAGAGAGTTTCAAAGAGTGCCAAAGACTTTCTGAGAGTGTCAGAGATTGTCCGAGGGTTCTGAGAGATTCTGAGTATGTCAGAGAGTGTCAGCGAGTTTCCGAGAGTTTCAGAGAGTGTCAGAGAGTTTCACAGACTGTCACAGAGTGTCAGAGAGTGTCAGAGAGTTTCAGAGAGCGTCAGATAGTGTCTGAGAGTGTCAGAGAGTTTCAGAGTGTGTCAAATAGAGTCAGAGAGTGTCAGAGAATGTCAGAGAGTTTCTGAGTGTTTCAGAGAGTGTCAGAGAGTTGCAGTGAGTTTCAGAGAGTGTCAGAGAGTTTCAGAGAGTTTCAGAGTCTTTCTGAGATTGTCAGAGAGTGCCAGAGAGTGTCAGAAAGTTTCAGAGAGTGTCAGATAGTGTCAGAGAGTTTCAGAGAGTGCCACAGAGCGTCAGAGAGTTTCAGAGAGCTTCAGAGAGTGTCAGAGAGTGTCAGAGACTGTCAGAGAGTTTCAGAGAGCGTCACAGACTGTCAGAGAGTGTCAGAGAGCTTCAGAGAGCGTCAGAGAGTTTCAGAGAGTTTCAGAGAGCTTCAGAGAGTGTCAGAGAGTGACAGAGAGTTTCAGTGAGTGTCGGAGACTTTCAGAGAGTTTCGGAGAGTGTCAGAGATTGTCTGAGAGTGTCAGAGATTGTCAAAGAGATTCAGAGAGTGTCAGAGAGTGTAAGAGACTGTCAGAGAGCTTCAGAGAGTGTCACAGACTGTCAGAGAGCGTCAGAGAGATTGCAGAGTGTTTCAGTGAGTGTCAGAGAGTGTCAGAGAGTGTCAGAGAGTGTCAGAGAGTTTCAGAGAGTGTCAGAGAGTGTCAAAGAGTTTCAGAGAGTTTCAGAGTGTGTCAAAGAGTTTCAGAGAGTGTCAGAGAGCATCGGAGAGTTTCAGCGAGTGTCAGAGATTGTCAGAGAGTTTCAGAGAGTGTCAGAGAGTTTCAGAGAGTGTCTGAGCGTGTCAAAGATTGCCAGAGAGTTTCAGAGAGTGTCACAGACTGTCAGAGAGTGTCAGAGAGCTTCCGAGAGTGTCAGAGAGTGTCAGAGAGTGACAGAGAGTTTCAGTGAGTTTCAGAGAGTTTCAGAGAGTTTCAAAGAGTGCCAAAGAGTTTCTGAGAGTGTCAGAGATTGTCCGAGGGTTCTGAGAGATTCTGAGTATGTCAGAGAGTGTCAGCGAGTTTCCGAGAGTTTCAGAGAGTGTCAGAGAGTTTCACAGACTGTCACAGAGTGTCAGAGAGTGTCAGAGAGTTTCAGAGAGCGTCAGATAGTGTCTGAGAGTGTCAGAGAGTTTCAGAGTGTGTCAGATAGAGTCAGAGAGTGTCAGAGAATGTCAGAGAGTTTCTGAGTGTTTCAGAGAGTGTCAGAGAGTTCCAGTGAGTTTCAGAGAGTGTCAGAGAGTTTCAGAGAGTTTCAGAGTCTTTCTGAGATTGTCAGAGAGTGCCAGAGAGTGTCAGAAAGTTTCAGAGAGTGTCAGATAGTGTCAGAGAGTTTCAGAGAGTGCCACAGAGCGTCAGAGAGTTTCAGAGAGCTTCAGAGAGTGTCAGAGAGTGTCAGAGACTGTCAGAGAGTTTCAGAGAGCGTCACAGACTGTCAGAGAGTGTCAGTGAGCTTCAGAGAGCGTCAGAGAGTTTCAGAGAGTTTCAGAGAGCTTCAGAGAGCTTCAGAGAGTGTCAGAGAGTGACAGAGAGTTTCAGTGAGTGTCGGAGACTTTCAGAGAGTTTCGGAGAGTGTCAGAGATTGTCTGAGAGTGTCAGAGATTGTCAAAGAGATTCAGAGAGTGTCAGAGAGTGTAAGAGACTGTCAGAGAGTTTCAGAGAGTGTCACAGACTGTCAGAGAGCGTCAGAGAGATTGCAGAGTGTTTCAGTGAGTGTCAGAGAGTTTCAGACAGTTTCAGAGAGTGTCAGAGTGTTTCAGAGAGTTTCAGAGATTGTCAGATAGTGTCGGAGACTGTTTGAGTGTTTCAGAGAGTGTCAGAGAGTTTCAGAGAGTGTCAGACATTGTCAGAAAGTTTCAGAGAGTGTCAGATAGTGTCAGAGAGTGTCAGAGACTGTCAGAGAGTTTCAGAGAGCGTCACAGACTGTCAGAGAGTGTCAGTGAGCTTCAGAGAGCGTCAGAGAGTTTCAGAGAGTTTCAGAGAGCTTCAGAGAGTGTCAGAGAGTGACAGAGAGTTTCAGTGAGTGTCGGAGACTTTCAGAGAGTTTCGGAGAGTGTCAGAGATTGTCTGAGAGTGTCAGAGATTGTCAAAGAGATTCAGAGAGTGTCAGAGAGTGTAAGAGACTGTCAGAGAGTTTCAGAGAGTGTCACAGACTGTCAGAGAGCGTCAGAGAGATTGCAGAGTGTTTCAGTGAGTGTCAGAGAGTTTCAGACAGTTTCAGAGAGTGTCAGAGTGTTTCAGAGAGTTTCAGAGATTGTCAGATAGTGTCGGAGACTGTTTGAGTGTTTCAGAGAGTGTCAGAGAGTTTCAGAGAGTGTCAGACATTGTCAGAAAGTTTCAGAGAGTGTCAGATAGTGTCAGAGAGTTTCAGAGAGTGTCACAGAGTGTCAGAGAGTGTCAGGGAGTGTCAGAGAGTTTCAGAGAGTTTCTGAGAGTTTCTGAAAGTGTCAGAGAGTTGCAGAGAGTTTCAGAGAGGGTCAGAGAGTGTCAGAAAGATTCAGAGAGTGTCAGATAGTGTCAGGGAGTTTCAGAGAGTGTCACAGAGTGTCAGAGAGTTACAGAGAGCTTCAGAGAGTATCAGAGAGTTCAGAGAGTGTCAGAGAGTTTCAGAGAGTGTCAGAGAGTGTCAAAGAGTTTCATAGAGTTTCAGAGTGTGTCAAAGAGTTTCAGAGAGTGTCAGAGAGTGTCAGAGAGTGTCGGAGAGTTTCAGAGAGTGTCAGAGATTGTCAGAGAGTTTCAGAGAGTGTCTGAGATTGTCAGATACTGTCGGAGACTGTTTGAGTGTTTCAGAGAGTGTCAGAGAGTTTCAGAGAGTGTCTGAGCGTGTCAACGATTGCCAGAGAGTTTCAGAGAGTTCCTGACTGTGTCAGAGAGTGTCAGAGACTGTCCGGGAGTTTCAGAGAGTGTCACAGACTGTCAGAGAGTGTCAGAGAGCTTCAGAGAGTGTCAGAGAGTTTCAGAGTGTTTCAGAGAGCTTCAGAGAGTGTCAGAGAGTGTCAGAGAGTGACAGAGAGTTTCAGTGAGTTTCAGAGAGTTTCAGAGAGTGCCAGAGAGTTTCTGAGAGTTTCTGAGTGCTTCAGATAGTGTCAGAGAGTGTCAGAGATTGTCCGAGGGTTCTGAGAGATTCTGAGTATGTCAGAGAGTGTCAGCGAGTTTCCGAGAATTTCAGAGAGTGTCACAGCGTGTCAGAGAGTGTCAGAGAGTTTCACAGAGTGTCACAGAGTGTCAGAGAGTGTCAGAGAGTTTCAGAGAGTGTCATATAGTGTCTGAGAGTGTCAGAGAGTTTCAGAGAGTGTCAGAGAGAGTCAGAGAGTGTCAGAGAGTTTCAGAGTCTTTCTGAGATTGTCAGAGAGTGACAGAGAGTGTCAGAAAGTTTCAGAGAGTGTCAGATAGTGTCAGAGAGTTTCAGAGAGTGCCACAGAGCGTCAGAGAGTTTCAGAGAGCTTCAGAGAGTGGTAGAGAGTGATAGAGAGTGACAGAGAATGTCAGAGAGTGGCAGAGAGTGTCTGAGAGTTTCTGAGAGAGTCAGAGAGTGTCAGAGAGTGATAGAGAGTGTCAGAGAGTGATAGAGAGTGTCAGAGAGTGTCAGACTGTGACAGAGAGTGTCTGAGAGCGTCTGAGAGTGTCAGAGAGTGTCAGAGAGATTTAGAGTGTGTCAGAGAGTGTCAGAGAGTGATAGAGAGTGTCTGAGAGTGTCAGATAAAGTCAGCGAGTGTCTGAGAGTGATAGAGATTGTCAGAGAATGTCAGAGAGAGGTAGAGAGTGATAGAGAGTGCCTGAGAGTGTCAGAGAGTGATTGAGAGTGATTGAGAATGTCTGAGAGTGTCAGAGATTGTCAGCGAGTATCAGAGAGTGATAGAGATTGTCAGATAATATCAGAGAGAAGTAGAGAGAGATAGAGTGTGTCAGAGAGTGACCGAGAGTGATAGAGAGTGTCAGAGAGCGTCAGAGCTTCTCAGAGACTGTTAGAGAAAGTCAAGAGTGTCGGATAGTGATAGGGAGTGTTTGAGAGTGTCAGAGAGTGATTGAGAGTGTCAGAGAACGTCAGAGAGTGATAGAGAGTGTCTGAGAGTGTCAGAGAGTGATTGAGAGTGTCAGAGAATGTCAGAGAATATCAGAGAGTGATAGCGAGTGTCTGAGAGTGTCAGAGAGTGATAGAGAATGTCTGACAGCGTCTGAGAGTCTCAGGGAGTGTCTGAGAGTGTCTGAAACTGTCTGAGAATGATAGAGAGTGTCTGAGAGTGTCAGATACTGTCGGAGACTGTTTGAGTGTTTCAGAGAGTGTCAGAGAGTTTCAGAGAGTGTCTGAGCGTGTCAACGATTGGCAGAGAGTTTCAGAGAGTTTCTGACTGTGTCAGAGAGTGTCAGAGACTGTCCGAGAGTTTCAGAGAGTGTCACAGACTGTCAGAGTGTGTCAGAGAGCTTCAGAGAGTGTCAGAGAGTTTCAGAGTTTTTCAGAGAGCTTCAGAGAGTGTCAGAGAGTGTCAGAGAGTGACAGAGAGTTTCAGTGAGTTTCAGAGAGTTTCAGAGAGTTTCAGAGAGTTTCAGAGAGTGCCAGAGAGTTTCTGAGAGTTTCTGAGTGCTTCAGATAGTGTCAGAGAGTGTCAGAGATTGTCCGAGGGTTCTGAGAGATTCTGAGTATGTCAGAGAGTGTCAGCGAGTTTCCGAGAATTTCAGAGAGTGTCACAGCGTGTCAGAGAGTGTCAGAGAGTTTCACAGAGTGTCACAGAGTGTCAGAGAGTGTCAGAGAGTTTCAGAGAGTGTCATATAGTGTCTGAGAGTGTCAGAGAGTTTCAGAGAGTGTCAGAGAGAGTCAGAGAGTGTCAGAGAGTTTCAGAGTCTTTCTGAGATTGTCAGAGAGTGACAGAGAGTGTCAGAAAGTTTCAGAGAGTGTCAGATAGTGTCAGAGAGTTTCAGAGAGTGCCACAGAGCGTCAGAGAGTTTCAGAGAGCTTCAGAGAGTGGTAGAGAGTGATAGAGAGTGACAGAGAATGTCAGAGAGTGGCAGAGAGTGTCTGAGAGTGTCTGAGAGAGTCAGAGAGTGTCAGAGAGTGATAGAGAGTGTCAGAGAGTGATAGAGAGTGTCAGAGAGTGTCAGACTGTGACAGAGAGTGTCTGAGAGCGTCTGAGAGTGTCAGAGAGTGTCAGAGAGTGTCAGAGAGATTGAGAGTGTGTCAGAGAGTGTCAGAGAGTGATAGAGAGTGTCTGAGAGTGTCAGATAAAGTCAGCGAGTGTCTGAGAGTGATAGAGATTGTCAGAGAATGTCAGAGAGAGGTAGAGAGTGATAGAGAGTGTCTGAGAGTGTCAGAGAGTGATTGAGAGTGATTGAGAATGTCTGAGAGTGTCAGAGATTGTCAGCGAGTATCAGAGAGTGATAGAGATTGTCAGATAATATCAGAGAGAAGTAGAGAGAGATAGAGTTTGTCAGAGAGTGACCGAGAGTGATAGAGAGTGTCAGAGAGCGTCAGAGCTTGTCAGAGACTGTTAGAGAAAGTCAAGAGTGTCGGATAGTGATAGGGAGTGTCTGAGAGAGTCAGAGAGTGATTGAGAGTGTCAGAGAACGTCAGAGAGTGATAGAGAGTGTCTGAGAGTGTCAGAGAGTGTCAGAGAGTGATTGAGAGTGATAGAGAGTGTCAGAGAGCGTCAGAGCTTGTCAGAGACTGTTAGAGAAAGTCAAGAGTGTCGGATAGTGATAGGGAGTGTCTGAGAGTGTCAGAGAGTGATTGAGAGTGTCAGAGAACGTCAGAGAGTGATAGAGAGTGTCTGAGAGTGTCAGAGAGTGTCAGAGAGTGATTGAGAGTGTCAGAGAATGTCAGAGAATGTCAGAGAGTGATAGCGAGTGTCTGAGAGTGTCAGAGAGTGATAGAGAATGTCTGACAGTGTCTGAGAGTCTCAGGGAGTGTCTGAGAGTGTCTGAGACTGTCTGAGAATGATAGAGAGTGTCTGAGAGTGTCAGAGAGTGTCAGCGGGTGTCTCAGAGTGATAGAAAGTGTCTGAGAGTATCAGAGAGGGTCTGAGAGAGTCAGAGAATGTCAGCGAGTGTCTGAGAGTGACCGAGAGTGATAGAGACGGTCAGAGAGTGTCAGCGAGAGCCTGAGAGTTATAGAGATTGTCAGAGAATGTCAGAGAGTGGTAGAGAGTGATAGAGAGTCTCTGAGAGCGTCAGAGTGTGTCAGAGAGAGTCAGAGAGTGATAGAGAGTGTCTGAGAGCATCTGAGATGTGTCAGAGAGTGTCAGATAGGGTCTGAGAGTGATAGAGAGTGTCAGAGAGAGTCAGGGAGTGTTAGAGAGTGTCTGAGAGCGTCTGAGAGTGTCAGAGAGTTTCAGAGAGTGTCAGAGAGTTTAGACAGTGTCAGAGAGTGATACAGAGTGTCAGAGGGTGATAAAGTGTGTCAGAGAGTGATAGAGTGTGTCAGAGAGTGACCGAGACTGATAGAGAGTGTCAGAGACTGTCAGAGAGCGTCCGAGCTTTTCAGAGAGTGATAGTGAGAGTCATGAGTGTCAGAGAGTGATAGGGAGTGTCAGAGAGTGTCAGAGAGTGATAGAGAGTGTCTGAGAGCGCCTGAGAGTGTCTGAGAGTGCCAGAGAGTGATAAAGAGTGTCAGAGAGTGTCAGAGAGTGATCGAGAGTGTCTGAGAGCCTCTGATAGTGTCAGAGAGTGTCAGAGAGTGTCAGAGAGTGTCAAAGAGTGATAGAGAGTGTCAGAGAGTGTCAGAGAATGATAGAGAGTGTCTGAGAATGTCAGAGAGTGATTGAGAATGCCTGAGAGTGTCTGGGAGTGTCAGAAGGTGATTGAGAGTATCTGAGAGCGTCAGAGAGTGATAGAAAGTGATATAGAGTGTCTGAGAGTGATTGAGAGTGTTTAAGAGTGTCAGAGAGTGTCAGAAAGTGATAGAGAGAGTCTGAGAGTGTCAGAGAGTGATAAAGTGTGTCAGAGAATGTCAGAGAGTGACAGAGAGTGTCAGAGAGTGATTGAGAGTGTCTGAGATTGTCAGAGAGTGATAGAAAGTGATATAGAGTGTCTGAGAGTGATTGTGAGTGTTTAGGAGTGTCAGAGAGTGTCAGAGAGGGATAGAGAGTGTCTGAGAATGTCACAGAGTGTCAGAGCTTTTCAGAGTGTGATTGAGACAGTCTGAGATAGTCAGAGAGTGATTGAGAGTGATTGAGAATGTCTGGTAGTGTCTGAGAGTGTCAGAGAGTGTCAGCGAGTGTCAGAGAGTGATAGAGATTGTCAGAGAATGTCAGAGAGTGTCAGAGAGTGATAGAGTGTGTCAGAGAGTGACCGAGACTGATAGAGAGTGTCAGAGACTTTCAGAGAGCGTCCGAGCATGTCAGAGAGTGATAGTGAGAGTCATGAGTATCAGAGAGTGATAGGGAGTGTCAGAGAGTGTCAGAGTGATAGAGAGTGTCTGAGAGCGCCTGAGAGTGTCTGAGAGTGCCAGAGAGTGATAAAGAGTGTCAGAGAGTGATCGAGAATGTCTGAGAGCCTCTGATAGTGTCAGAGAGTGTCAGAGAGTGATAGAGAGTGTCAGAGAGTGTCAAAGAGATTCAGAGAGTGTCAGAGAGTGTCAGAGAGTGTCAGAGAGTTTCAGAGAGTGTCACAGACTGTCAGAGAGCGTCAGAGAGATTGCAGAGTGTTTCAGTGAGTGTCAGAGAGTTTCAGAGAGTTTCAGAGAGTGTCAGAGAGTTTCAGAGAGCTTCTGAGATTGTCTGAGAGAGTCAGAGAGTGTCAAAGAGTATCAGGTAGTGTCAGAGAGTGTCTGAGAGTGTCAGAGTATGTCGGAGAGTTTCTGAGAGTATCTGTGAGTGTAAGAGAGTGTCAGAGGGTTCTGAGAATTTCGGAGTGTGTCAGGGAGTGTCACAGAGTGTCAGAGACTGTCAGAGATTGTCAGAGAGTTTCAAAGAGTTCGACAGAGTGTCACAGAGTGTCAGAGAGTGTCTGAGATTGTCATAGTGTGTCAGAGAGTGTCAGAGAATGTCGGAGAGTTTCTGAGAGTATCCGTGAGTGTCAGAGAGTTTCACAGTGTGTCACAGAGTGTCAGAGAGTGTCAGGGAGTGTCAGAGAGTTTCAGAGAGTTTCTGAGAGATTCTGAGAGTGTCAGAGAGTTTCAGAGAGTGTCAGATTGTGTCGGAGAGTTTTGAGTGTTTCAGAGAGTGTCAGAGAGCTTCAGAGAGTGTCACAGAGTGTCAGAGAGTGTCAGGGAGTGTCAGAGAGTTTCAGAGAGTTTCTGAGAGATTCTGAGAGTGTCAGAGAGTTTCAGAGAGTGTCAGAGAGTGTCAGAAAGTTTCAGAGAGTGTCACAGATTGTCAGAGAGTTACAGAGAGCTTCAGAGAGTGTCACAGGGTGTCAGAGAGTGTCAGCGAGTTTCAGAGAGTGTCAGAAAGTGTCTGAGAGTGTCAGAGAGTTTCAGAGAGTGTCAGAGAGAGTCAGAGAGTGTCAGAGAGTGTCAGAGAGTTTCTGAGTGTTTCAGAGAGTGGCAGAGAGTTTCAGAGAGTTTCAGAGAGTTTCAGAGAGTTTCAGAGTCTTTCTGAGATTGTCAGAGAGTGCCAGAGAGTGTCAGAAAGTTTCAGAGAGTGTCAGATAGTGTCAGAGAGTTTCAGAGAGTGCCACAGAGCGTCAGAGAGTTTCAGAGAGCTTCAGAGAGTGTCAGAGAGTGTCAGAGACTGTCAGAGAGTTTCAGAGAGTGTCAGCGAGTGTCAGAGAGTGTCAGAGAGCTTCAGAGAGCGTCAGAGAGTTTCAGAGAGTTTCAGAGAGCTTCACAGAGTGTCAGAGAGTGTCAGAGAGTGACAGAGAGTTTCAGTGAGTGTCGGAGAGTTTCAGAGAGTGTCAGAGAGTGTCGGAGAGATACTCAGAATATCTGTGAGTGTAAGAGAGTGTCAGAGGGTTCTGCGAGTTTCTCTGTGTGTCAGAGAGTGTCACAGAGTGTCAGAGACTGTCAGAGAGTGTCAGAGAGTTTCAAATAGTTTCAGAGAGTGTCAGAGAATGTCTGAGATTGTCATAGAGTGTCAGAGAGTGTCAGAGAATGTCGGAGAGTTTCTGAGAGTTTCCTTGAGTGTCAGAGAGTTTCACAGTGTGACACAAAGTGTCAGAGAGTTTCAGAGATTGTCAGATAGTGTCGGAGAGTGTTTGAGAGTTTCAGAGAGTGTCAGAGAGTTTCAGAGAGTGTCAGAGAGTGTCAGAGACTGTCAGAGGGTTCAGAGAGTTTCTGAGTGAGTCAGAGAGTGTCAGAGAGTGTCAGAGAGTGTCAGAGAGTGTCAGAGAATGTCGGAGAGTTTCTGAGAGTTTCTGTGAGTGTAAGAGAGTGTCACAGAGTGTCAGAGACTGTCAGTGAGTGACAGAGTGTTTCAGAGAGTGTAACAGCGTGTCAGAAAGTTTCAGAGAGCTTCAGAGACTGTGAGAGAGTGTCTGAGAGTTTCAGAGAGTTTCAGAGTGCGTCAAAGAGTTTCAGAGAGTGTCAGAGAGTATCAGAGAGTGTCGGAGAGTTTCAGAGAGTGTCAGAGATTGTCAGAGAGTTTCAGAGAGTGTCAGAGAGTTTCAGAGAGTGTCTGAGCGTGTCAAAGATTGCCAGAGAGTTTCTGAGAGTTTCTGACTGTGTCAGAGAGTGTCAGAGACTGTCAGAGAGTTTCAGAGAGTGTCATAGACTGTCAGAGAGTGTCAGAGAGCTTCAGAGAGTGTCAGAGAGTGTCAGAGAGTTTCAGAGTGTTTCAGAGAGCTTCAGAGCGTGTCAGAGAGTGTCAGATAGTGACAGAGAGTTTCAGTGAGTTTCAGAGAGTTTCAGAGAGTGCCAGAGAGTTTCTGAGAGTTTCTGAGTGCTTTAGATAGTGTCAGAGAGTGTCAGAGAGTGTCAGAGATTGTCCGAGGGTTCTTAGAGATTCTGAGTATGTCAGAGAGTGTCAGCGAGTTTCCGAGAGTTTCAGAGAGTGTCACAGCGTGTCAGAGAGTGTCAGAGAGTTTCACAGAGTGTCACAGAGTGTCAGAGAGTGTCAGAGAGTTTCAGAGTGTGTCAGAAAGTGTCTGAGAGTGTCAGAGAGTTTCAGAGAGTGTCAGAGAGAGTCAGAGAGTGTCAGAGAGTGTCAGAGAGTCTGAGTGTTTCAGAGAGTGTCAGAGAGTTTCAGAGAGTTTCAGAGAGTGTCAGAGAGTTTCAGAGAGTTTCAGAGTCTTTCTGAGATTGTCAGAGAGTGCCAGAGAGTGTCAGAAAGTTTCAGAGAGTGTCAGATAGTGTCAGAGAGTTTCAGAGAGTGCCACAGAGCGTCAGAGAGTTTCAGAGAGCTTCAGAGAGTGTCAGAGAGTGTCAGAGACTGTCAGAGAGTTTCAGAGTGCGTCACAGACTGTCAGAGAGTGTCAGAGAGCTTCAGAGAGCGTCAGAGAGTTTCAGAGAGTTTCAGAGAGCTTCAGAGAGTCTCAGAGGGTGTCAGAGAGTGACAGAGAGTTTCAGTGAGTGTCGGAGAGTTTCAGAGAGTTTCAGAGAGTGTCAGAGATTGTCTGAGAGTGTCAGAGAGTGTCAAAGAGATTCAGAGAGTGTCAGAGAGTTTCAGAGAGTGTCACAGACTGTCAGAGAGCGTCAGAGAGATTGCAGAGTGTTTCAGTGAGTGTCAGAGAGTTTCAGAGAGTTTCAGAGAGTGTCAGAGAGTTTCAGAGAGTTTCAGAGAGTTTCAGAGAGTGTCAGAGAGTTTCAGAAAGCTTCGGAGATTGTCTGAGAGAGTCAGAGAGTGTCAAAGAATATCAGATAGTGTCAGAGAGTGTCAGAGAGTTTCAGAGAATATCAGAGAGTGCCAGAGAGTGTCTGAGAGTGTCAGAGAATGTCGGAGAGTTTCTGAGAGTGTAAGAAAGTGTCAGAGGGTTCTGAGAATTTCGGAGTGTGTCAGAGAGTGTCACAGAGTGTCAGAGACTGTCAGAGAGTGTCAGAGAGTTTCAGAGAATGTCAGAGAGTGTTAGAGATTGTCTGAAAGTATCAGAGAGTGTCAGAGAGTTTCAAATAGTTTCAGAGAGTGTCAGAGAATGTCTGAGATTGTCATAGAGTGTCAGAGAGTGTCAGAGATTGTCGGAGAGTTTCTGAGAGTTTCCGTGAGTGTCAGAGAGTTTCACAGTGTGACACAGAGTGTCAGAGAGTGTCAGAGAGTTTCAGAGATTGTCAGGTAGTGTCGGAGAGTGTTTGAGTGTTTCAGAGAGTGTCAGAGATTGTCAGAAAGTTTCAGAGAGTGTCAGAGATTGTCAGAAAGTTTCAGAGAGTGTCAGATAGTGTCAGAGAGTTTCAGAGAGTGTCAGAGAGTGTCAGAGAGTGTCAGGGAGTGTCAGAGAGTTTCAGAGAGGTTCTGAGCGTTTCTGAGAGTGTCAGAGAGTTTCAGAGAGTTTCAGAGAGGGTCAGAGAGTGTCAGAAAGATTCAGAGAGTGTCAGATAGTGTAAGAGAGTTACAGAGAGCTTCAGAGAGTGTCAGAGAGTGTCAGAGAGTATCAGAGAGTGTCAGAGAGTTTCAGAGAGTGTCAGAGAGAGTCAAAGAGTTTCAGAGAGTTTCAGAGTGTGTCAAAGAGTTTCAGAGAGTGTCAGAGAGCATCGGAGAGTTTCAGCGAGTGTCAGAGATTGTCAGAGAGTTTCAGAGAGTGTCAGAGAGTTTCAGAGAGTGTCTGAGCGTGTCAAAGATTGCCAGAGAGTTTCAGAGAGTGTCACAGACTGTCAGAGAGTGTCAGAGAGCTTCCGAGAGTGTCAGAGAGTGTCAGAGAGTGACAGAGAGTTTCAGTGAGTTTCAGAGAGTTTCAGAGAGTTTCAAAGAGTGCCAAAGAGTTTCTGAGAGTGTCAGAGATTGTCCGAGGGTTCTGAGAGATTCTGAGTATGTCAGAGAGTGTCAGCGAGTTTCCGAGAGTTTCAGAGAGTGTCAGAGAGTTTCACAGACTGTCACAGAGTGTCAGAGAGTGTCAGAGAGTTTCAGAGAGCGTCAGATAGTGTCTGAGAGTGTCAGAGAGTTTCAGAGTGTGTCAGATAGAGTCAGAGAGTGTCAGAGAATGTCAGAGAGTTTCTGAGTGTTTCAGAGAGTGTCAGAGAGTTCCAGTGACTTTCAGAGAGTGTCAGAGAGTTTCAGAGAGTGTCAGATAGTGTCAGAGAGTTTCAGAGAGCTTCAGAGAGTGTCAGAGAGTGTCAGAGACTGTCAGAGAGTTTCAGAGAGCGTCACAGACTGTCAGAGAGTGTCAGAGAGCTTCAGAGAGCGTCAGAGAGTTTCAGAGAGTTTCAGAGAGCTTCAGAGAGTGTCAGAGAGTGACAGAGAGTTTCAGTGAGTGTCGGAGACTTTCAGAGAGTTTTGGAGAGTGTCAGAGATTGTCTGAGAGTGTCAGAGATTGTCAAAGAGATTCAGAGAGTGTCAGAGAGTGTAAGAGACTGTCAGAGAGTTTCAGAGAGTGTCACAGACTGTCAGAGAGCGTCAGAGAGATTGCAGAGTGTTTCAGTGAGTGTCAGAGAGTTTCAGACAGTTTCAGAGAGTGTCAGAGTGTTTCAGAGAGTTTCAGAGATTGTCAGATAGTGTCGGAGACTGTTTGAGTGTTTCAGAGAGTGTCAGAGAGTTTCAGAGAGTGTCAGACATTGTCAGAAAGTTTCAGAGAGTGTCAGATAGTGTCAGAGTTTCAGAGAGTGTCACAGAGTGTCAGAGAGTGTCAGGGATTGTCAGAGAGTTTCAGAGAGTTTCTGAGAGTTTCTGAAAGTGTCAGAGAGTTGCAGAGAGTTTCAGAGAGGGTCAGAGAGTGTCAGAAAGATTCAGAGAGTGTCAGATAGTGTCAGGGAGTTTCAGAGAGTGTCACAGAGTGTCAGAGAGTTACAGAGAGCTTCAGAGAGTATCAGAGAGTTCAGAGAGTGTCAGAGAGTTTCAGAGAGTGTCAGAGAGTGTCAAAGAGTTTCATAGAGTTTCAGAGTGTGTCAAAGAGTTTCAGAGAGTGTCAGAGAGTGTCAGAGAGTGTCGGAGAGTTTCAGAGAGTGTCAGAGATTGTCAGAGAGTTTCAGAGAGTGTCTGAGATTGTCAGATACTGTCGGAGACTGTTTGAGTGTTTCAGAGAGTGTCAGAGAGTTTCAGAGAGTGTCTGAGCGTGTCAACGATTGCCAGAGAGTTTCAGAGAGTTCCTGACTGTGTCAGAGAGTGTCAGAGACTGTCCGAGAGTTTCAGAGAGTGTCACAGACTGTCAGAGAGTGTCAGAGAGCTTCAGAGAGTGTCAGAGAGTTTCAGAGTGTTTCAGAGAGCTTCAGAGAGTGTCAGAGAGTGTCAGAGAGTGACAGAGAGTTTCAGTGAGTTTCAGAGAGTTTCAGAGAGTTTCAGAGAGTGCCAGAGAGTTTCTGAGAGTTTCTGAGTGCTTCAGATAGTGTCAGAGAGTGTCAGAGATTGTCCGAGGGTTCTGAGAGATTCTGAGTATGTCAGAGAGTGTCAGCGAGTTTCCGAGAATTTCAGAGAGTGTCACAGCGTGTCAGAGAGTGTCAGAGAGTTTCACAGAGTGTCACAGAGTGTCAGAGAGTGTCAGAGAGTTTCAGAGAGTGTCATATAGTGTCTGAGAGTGTCAGAGAGTTTCAGAGAGTGTCAGAGAGAGTCAGAGAGTGTCAGAGAGTTTCAGAGTCTTTCTGAGATTGTCAGAGAGTGACAGAGAGTGTCAGAAAGTTTCAGAGAGTGTCAGATAGTGTCAGAGAGTTTCAGAGAGTGCCACAGAGCGTCAGAGAGTTTCAGAGAGCTTCAGAGAGTGGTAGAGAGTGATAGAGAGTGACAGAGAATGTCAGAGAGTGGCAGAGAGTGTCTGAGAGTTTCTGAGAGAGTCAGAGAGTGTCAGAGAGTGATAGAGAGTGTCAGAGAGTGATAGAGAGTGTCAGAGAGTGTCAGACTGTGACAGAGAGTGTCTGAGAGCGTCTGAGAGTGTCAGAGAGTGTCAGAGAGATTTAGAGTGTGTCAGAGAGTGTCAGAGAGTGATAGAGAGTGTCTGAGAGTGTCAGATAAAGTCAGCGAGTGTCTGAGAGTGATAGAGATTGTCAGAGAATGTCAGAGAGAGGTAGAGAGTGATAGAGAGTGTCTGAGAGTGTCAGAGAGTGATTGAGAGTGATTGAGAATGTCTGAGAGTGTCAGAGATTGTCAGCGAGTATCAGAGAGTGATAGAGATTGTCAGATAATATCAGAGAGAAGTAGAGAGAGATAGAGTGTGTCAGAGAGTGACCGAGAGTGATAGAGAGTGTCAGAGAGCGTCAGAGCTTGTCAGAGACTGTTAGAGAAAGTCAAGAGTGTCGGATAGTGATAGGGAGTGTCTGAGAGTGTCAGAGAGTGATTGAGAGTGTCAGAGAACGTCAGAGAGTGAGAGAGAGTGTCTGAGAGTGTCAGAGAGTGATTGAGAGTGTCAGAGAATGTCAGAGAATATCAGAGAGTGATAGCGAGTGTCTGAGAGTGTCAGAGAGTGATAGAGAATGTCTGACAGTGTCTGAGAGTCTCAGGGAGTGTCTGAGAGTGTCTGAAACTGTCTGAGAATGATAGAGAGTGTCTGAGAGTGTCAGATACTGTCGGAGACTGTTTGAGTGTTTCAGAGAGTGTCAGAGAGTTTCAGAGAGTGTCTGAGCGTGTCAACGATTGCCAGAGAGTTTCAGAGAGTTTCTGACTGTGTCAGAGAGTGTCAGAGACTGTCCGAGAGTTTCAGAGAGTGTCACAGACTGTCAGAGAGTGTCAGAGAGCTTCAGAGAGTGTCAGAGAGTTTCAGAGTTTTTCAGAGAGCTTCAGAGAGTGTCAGAGAGTGTCAGAGAGTGACAGAGAGTTTCAGAGAGTTTCAGAGAGTGCCAGAGAGTTTCTGAGAGTTTCTGAGTGCTTCAGATAGTGTCAGAGAGTGTCAGATATTGTCCGAGGGTTCTGAGAGATTCTGAGTATGTCAGAGAGTGTCAGCGAGTTTCTGAGAATTTCAGAGAGTGTCACAGCGTGTCAGAGAGTGTCAGAGAGTTTCACAGAGTGTCACAGAGTGTCAGAGAGTGTCAGAGAGTTTCAGAGAGTGTCATATAGTGTCTGAGAGTGTCAGAGAGTTTCAGAGAGTGTCAGAGAGAGTCAGAGAGTGTCAGAGAGTTTCAGAGTCTTTCTGAGATTGTCAGAGAGTGACAGAGAGTGTCAGAAAGTTTCAGAGAGTGTCAGATAGTGTCAGAGAGTTTCAGAGAGTGCCACAGAGCGTCAGAGAGTTTCAGAGAGCTTCAGAGAGTGGTAGAGAGTGATAGAGAGTGACAGAGAATGTCAGAGAGTGGCAGAGAGTGTCTGAGAGTGTCTGAGAGAGTCAGAGAGTGTCAGAGAGTGATAGAGAGTGTCAGAGAGTGATAGAGAGTGTCAGAGAGTGTCAGACTGTGACAGAGAGTGTCTGAGAGCGTCTGAGAGTGTCAGAGAGTGTCAGAGAGTGTCAGAGAGATTGAGAGTGTGTCAGAGAGTGTCAGAGAGTGATAGAGAGTGTCTGAGAGTGTCAGATAAAGTCAGCGAGTGTCTGAGAGTGATAGAGATTGTCAGAGAATGTCAGAGAGAGGTAGAGAGTGATAGAGAGTGTCTGAGAGTGTCAGAGAGTGATTGAGAGTGATTGAGAATGTCTGAGAGTGTCAGAGATTGTCAGCGAGTATCAGAGAGTGATAGAGATTGTCAGATAATATCAGAGAGAAGTAGAGAGAGATAGAGTGTGTCAGAGAGTGACCGAGAGTGATAGAGAGTGTCAGAGAGCGTCAGAGCTTCTCAGAGACTGTTAGAGAAAGTCAAGAGTGTCGGATAGTGATAGGGAGTGTCTGAGAGTGTCAGAGAGTGATTGAGAGTGTCAGAGAACGTCAGAGAGTGATAGAGAGTGTCTGAGAGTGTCAGAGAGTGTCAGAGAGTGATTGAGAGTGTCAGAGAATGTCAGAGAATGTCAGAGAGTGATAGCGAGTGTCTGAGAGTGTCAGAGAGTGATAGAGAATGTCTGACAGTGTCTGAGAGTCTCAGGGAGTGTCTGAGAGTGTCTGAGACTGTCTGAGAATGATAGAGAGTGTCTGAGAGTGTCAGAGAGTGTCAGCGGGTGTCTGAGAGTGACCGAGAGTGATAGAGACGGTCAGAGAGTGTCAGCGAGAGCCTGAGAGTTATAGAGATTGTCAGAGAATGTCAGAGAGTGGTAGAGAGTGATAGAGAGTCTCTGAGAGCGTCAGAGTGTGTCAGAGAGAGTTAGAGAGTGATAGAGAGTGTCTGAGAGCATCTGAGATGTGTCAGAGAGTGTCAGATAGGGTCTGAGAGTGATAGAGAGTGTCAGAGAGAGTCAGGGAGTGTTAGAGAGTGTCTGAGAGCGTCTGAGAGTGTCAGAGAGTTTCAGAGAGTGTCAGAGAGTTTAGACAGTGTCAGAGAGTGATACAGAGTGTCAGAGGGTGATAAAGTGTGTCAGAGAGTGTCAGAGAGTGATAGAGTGTGTCAGAGAGTGACCGAGACTGATAGAGAGTGTCAGAGACTGTCAGAGAGCGTCCGAGCTTTTCAGAGAGTGATAGTGAGAGTCATGAGTGTCAGAGAGTGATAGGGAGTGTCAGAGAGTGTCAGAGAGTGATAGAGAGTGTCTGAGAGCGCCTGAGAGTGTCTGAGAGTGCCAGAGAGTGATAAAGAGTGTCAGAGAGTGTCAGAGAGTGATCGAGAGTGTCTGAGAGCCTCTGATAGTGTCAGAGAGTGTCAGAGAGTGTCAGAGAGTGTCAAAGAGTGATAGAGAGTGTCAGAGAGTGTCAGAGAATGATAGAGAGTGTCTGAGAATGTCAGAGAGTGATTGAGAATGCCTGAGAGTATCTGGGAGTGTCAGAAGGTGATTGAGAGTGTCTGAGAGCGTCAGAGAGTGATAGAAAGTGATATAGAGTGTCTGAGAGTGATTGAGAGTGTTTAAGAGTGTCAGAGAGTGTCAGAAAGTGATAGAGAGAGTCTGAGAGTGTCAGAGAGTGATAAAGTGTGTCAGAGAATGTCAGAGAATGTCAGAGAGTGACAGAGAGTGTCAGAGAGTGATTGAGAGTGTCTGAGATTGTCAGAGAGTGATAGAAAGTGATATAGAGTGTCTGAGAGTGATTGTGAGTGTTTAGGAGTGTCAGAGAGTGTCAGAGAGGGATAGAGAGTGTCTGAGAATGTCACAGATTGTCAGAGCTTTTCAGAGTGTGATTGAGACAGTCTGAGAGTGTCAGAGAGTGATTGAGAGTGATTGAGAATGTCTGGTAGTGTCTGAGAGTGTCAGAGAGTGTCAGCGAGTGTCAGAGAGTGATAGAGATTGTCAGAGAATGTCAGAGAGTGTCAGAGAGTGATAGAGTGTGTCAGAGAGTGACCGAGACTGATAGAGAGTGTCAGAGACTGTCAGAGAGCGTCCGAGCTTGTCAGAGAGTGATAGTGAGAGTCATGAGTGTCAGAGAGTGATAGGGAGTGTCAGAGAGTGTCAGAGTGATAGAGAGTGTCTGAGAGCGCCTGAGAGTGTCTGAGAGTGCCAGAGAGTGATAAAGAGTGTCAGAGAGTGTCAGAGAGTGATCGAGAATGTCTGAGAGCCTCTGATAGTGTCAGAGAGTGTCAGAGAGTGATAGAGAGTGTCAGAGAGTGTCAGAGAGAGATAGAGAGTGATAGAGATTGTCTGAGAGTTTCAGAGAGTGTCAGAGAGAGATCGAGAGTGTCTGAGAGTGTCAGAGAGTGTTCCAGCGTTTCAGAGAGTGATAAAGTGTGTCAGAGAATGTCAGAGAGTGTCAGAGAGTGTCAAAGAGTGATAGAGAGTGTCAGAGAGTGTCAGAGAGTGATCGAGAGTGTCTGAGAGCCTCTGATAGTGTCAGAGAGTGTCAGACAGTGTCAGAGAGTGTCAAAGAGTGATAGAGAGTGTCAGAGAGTGTCAGAGAATGAAAGAGAGTGTCTGAGAATGTCAGAGAGTGATTGAGAATGCCTGAGAGTGTCTGGGAGTGTCAGAAGGTGATTGAGAGTGTCTGAGAGCGTCAGAGAGTGATAGAAAGTGATATAGAGTGTCTGAGAGTGATTGAGAGTGTTTAAGAGTGTCAGAGAGTGTCAGAAAGTGATAGAGAGAGTCTGAGAGTGTCAGAGAGTGATAAAGTGTGTCAGAGAATGTCAGAGAATGTCAGAGAGTGACAGAGAGTGTCAGAGAGTGATTGAGAGTGTCTGAGATTGTCAGAGAGTGATAGAAAGTGATATAGAGTGTCTGAGAGTGATAGCGAGTGTTTAGGAGTGTCTGAGAGTGTCAGAGAGTGATAAAGTGTGTCAGAGAATGTCAGAGAATGTCAGAGAGTGACAGAGAGTGTCAGAGAGTGACAGAGAGTGTCAGAGAGTGATTGAGAGTGTCTGAGATTGTCAGAGTGTGATAGGCAGTGTCTTAGAGTGTCAGAGAGAGATTGAGAGTGTCTGAGAGTGTCAGAGAGTGATTGAGAGTGATTGAGAATGTCTGAGAGTGTCTGAGAGTGTCAGAGAGTGTCAGATAGGGTCTGAGAGTGATAGAGAGTGTCAGAGTGAGTCAGGGAGTGTTAGAGAGTGTCTGAGAGCGTCTGAGAGTGTCAGAGAGTGTCAGAGATTGTCAGAGAGTTTAGACAGTGTCAGAGAGTGATACAGAGTGTCAGAGGGTGATAAAGTGTGTCAGAGAGTGTCAGAGAGTGATAGAGAGTGTCTGAGAGCGCCTGAGAGTGTCTGAGAGTGCCAGAGAGTGATAAAGAGTGTCAGAGAGTGTCAGAGAGTGATCGAGAGTGTCTGAGAGCCTCTGATAGTGTCAGAGAGTGTCAGAGAGTGTCAGAGAGTGATAGAGAGTGTCAGAGAGTGTCAGAGAGAGATAGAGAGTGACTTAGAGTGTCAGAGAGAGATTGAGAGTGTCTGAGAGTGTCAGAGAGTGATTGAGAGTGATTGAGAATGTCTGAGAGTGTCTGAGAGTGTCAGAGAGTGTCAGATAGGGTCTGAGAGTGATAGAGAGTGTCAGAGAGAGTCAGGGAGTGTTAGAGAGTGTCTGAGAGCGTCTGAGAGTGTCAGAGAGTGTCAGAGAGTGTCAGAGAGTTTAGACAGTGTCAGAGAGTGATACAGAGTGTCAGAGGGTGATAAAGTGTGTCAGAGAGTGTCAGAGAGTGATAGAGAGTGTCTGAGAGTGTCAGAGAGTGATAAAGAGTGTCAGAGAGTGTCAGAGAGTGATCGAGAGTGTCTGAGAGCCTCTGATAGTGTCAGAGAGTGTCAGAGAGTGATAGAGAGTGTCAGAGAGTGTCAGAGAGAGATAGAGAGTGATAGAGATTGTCTGAGAGTTTCAGAGAGTGTCAGAGAGAGATAGAGAGTGTCTGAGAGTGTCAGAGAGTGTTACAGAGTTTCAGAGAGTGATAAAGTGTGTCAGAGAATGTCAGAGAGTGTCAGAGAGTGTCAAAGAGTGATAGAGAGTGTCAGAGAGTGTCAGAGAGTGTCAGAGAATGATAGAGAGTGTCTGAGAATGTCAGAGAGTGATTGAGATTGCCTGAGAGTGTCTGGGAGTGTCAGAAGGTGATTGAGAGTGTCTGAGAGCGTCAGAGAGTGATAGAAAGTGATATAGAGTGTCTGAGAGTGATTGAGAGTGTTTAAGAGTGTCAGAGAGTGTCAGAAAGTGATTGAGAGAGTCTGAGAGTGTCAGAGAGAGTCAGAGAGTGAAAGAGAGTGTCTGAGAGCGTCTGAGAGTGTCAGAGAGTGTCAGAGAGGCTCTAACAGTGATAAAGAGTGTCAGAGGGTTTCAGAGAGTGATCGAGATTGTCTGAGAGCGTCTGAGATTGTCAGAGAGAGTCAGAGAGTGATAGAGAGTGTCAGAGAGTGTCAGAGAGAGAAAGAGAGTGATAGAGATTCTCTGAGAGTGTCAGAGAGTGTCAGAGAGAGAAAGGGAGAGACTGAGAGTGTCAGAGAGTGATATCGAGTGCCAGAGAGTGTCAGAGAGTGATAGAGAGTCTCTGAGAGCGCCTGAGAGTGTCAGAGAGTGTCACAGAGTGATAAACAGAGTCAGAGAGTGATCGAGAGTGTCTGAGAGCGTCTGAGAGTGTCAGAGAGAGTCAGAGAGTGATAGAGAGTGTTAGAGAGTGTCAGAGAGAGATAGAGAGTGACAGAGGCTGTCTCAGAGTGTCAGAGAGTGTCAGAGAGAGGTAGAGAGTGTCTGAGAGCGTCAGAGAGTGATAGAAAGTGATATAGAGTGTCTGAGAGTGATTGCGAGTGTTTAGGAGTGTCAGAGAGTGTCAGAGAGTGATAGAGAGTGTCTGAGAATGTCACAGAATGTCAGAGCTAGTCAGAGTGTGATAGAGACAGTCAGAGATGTCAGAGTGTGATAGGGAGTATCTTAGAGTGTCAGAGAGAGATTGAGAGTGTCTGAGAGTGTCAGAGAGTGATTGAGAGTGATTGAGAATGTCTGAGAGTGTCTGAGAGTGTCAGAGAGTGTCAGCGAGTGTCAGAGAGTGATAGAGATTGTCAGAGAATGTCAGAGAGCGTCAGAGAGTGATAGAGTGTGTCAGAGAGTGACCGAGACTGATAGACAGTGTCAGAGACTGTCAGAGAGCGTCCGAGCTTGTCAGAGAGTGATAGTGAGAGTCATGAGTGTCAGAGAGTGATAGGGAGTGTCTGAGAGTGTCAGAGAGTGATTGAGTGTGTTAGAGAGCGTCAGAGAGTGGTAGAGAGTGATAGAGAGTGTCAGAGAATGTCAGAGAGTGACAGAGAGTGTCTGAGAGTGTCTGAGAGAGTCAGAGAGTGTCAGAGAGTGATAGATAGTGTCAGAGAGTGATAGAGAGTGTCAGAGAGTGTCAGACTGTGACAGAGAGTGTCAGACTGTGACAGAGAGTGTCTGAGAGCGTCTGAGAGTGTCAGAGAGTGTCAGAGAGTATTAGAGAGTGTCAGAGAGTTTCTGAGAGTGATAGAGATTGTCAGAGAATGTCAGAGAGAGGTAGAGAGTGATAGAGAGTGTCTGAGAGTGTCAGAGTGTTTCAGAGAGTTTCAGAGAGTGTCAGAGAGTTTCAGAGAGCTTCTGAGATTGTCTGAGAGAGTCAGAGAGTGTCAAAGAATATCAGATAGTGTCAGAGAGTGTCAGAGAGTTTCAGAGAATATCAGAGAGTGCCAGAGAGTATCTGAGAGTGTCAGAGAATGTCGGAGAGTTTCTGAGAGTATCTGTGAGTGTAAGCAAGTGTCAGAGGGTTCTGAGAATTTCGGAGTGTGTCAGGGAGTGTCACAGAGTGTCAGAGACTGTCAGAGACTGTCAGAGAGTGACAGAGAGTTTCAGTGAGTGTCAGAGAGTTTCAGAGAGTTTCAGAGAGTGTCAGAGATTGACTGAGGGTGTCAGAGAGTGTCAAAGATTTTCAGAGAGTTTCAGAGAGTGTCAGAGAGTTTCAGAGAATGTCAGAGAGTGTCAGAGATTGTCTGAGAGTGTCAGAGAGTGTCGGAGAGATACTCAGAATATCTGTGAGTGTAAGAGAGTGTCAGAGGGTTCTGCGAGTTTCTGTGTGTGTCAGAGAGTGTCACAGAGTGTCAGAGACTGTCAGAGAGTGTCAGAGAGTTTCAAATAGTTTCAGAGAGTGTCAGAGAATGTCTGAGATTGTCATAGAGTGTCAGAGAGTGTCAGAGAATGTCGGAGAGTTTCTGAGAGTTTCCGTGAGTGTCAGAGAGTTTCACAGTGTGACACAGAGTGTCACAGAGTGTCAGACTGTGACAGAGAGTGTCTGAGAGCGTCTGAGAGTGTCAGAGAGTGTCAGAGAGATTTAGAGAGTGTCAGAGAGTGTCTGAGAGTGATAGAGATTGTCAGAGAATGTCAGAGAGAGGTCGAGAGTGATAGAGAGTGTCTGAGAGTGTCAGAGAGTTTCAGAGAGTTTCAGAGAGTGTCAGAGAGTTTCAGAGAGCTTCTGAGATTGTCTGAGAGAGTCAGCGAGTGTCAAAGAATATCAGATAGTGTCAGAGAGTGTCAGAGAGTTTCAGAGAATATCAGAGAGTGCCAGAGAGTGTCTGAGAGTGTCAGAGAATGTCGGAGAGTTTCTGAGAGTATCTGTGAGTGTAAGAAAGTGTCAGAGGGTTCTGAGAATTTCGGAGTGTGTCAGGGAGTGTCACAGAGTGTCAGAGACTGTCAGAGACTGTCAGAGAGTGACAGAGAGTTTCAGTGAGTGTCAGAGAGTTTCAGAGAGTTTCAGAGAGTGTCAGAGATTGTCTGAGGGTGTCAGGGAGAGTCAAAGATTTTCAGAGAGTTTCAGATATTGTCAGAGAGTTTCAGAGAATGTCAGAGAGTGTCAGAGATTGTCTGAGAGTGTCAGAGAGTGTCGGAGAGATACTCAGAATATCTGTGAGTGTAAGAGAGTGTCAGAGGGTTCTGCGAGTTTCTGTGTGTGTCAGAGAGTGTCACAGAGTGTCAGAGACTGTCAGAGAGTGTCAGAGAGTTTCAAATAGTTTCAGAGAGTGTCAGAGAATGTCTGGGATTGTCATAGAGTGTCAGAGAGTGTCAGAGAATGTCGGAGAGTTTCTGAGAGTTTCCGTGAGTGTCAGAGAGTTTCACAGTGTGACACAGAGTGTCAGAGAGTGTCAGAGAGTTTCAGAGATTGTCAGATAGTATCGGAGAGTGTTTGGGAGTTTCAGAGAGTGTCTGAGAGTTTCAGAGAGTGTCAGAGAGTGTCAGAGACTGTCAGAGGGTTCAGCGAGTTTCTGAGTGTGTCAGAGAGTGTCAGAGAGTGTCAGAGAGTGTCAGAGAATGTCGGAGAGTTTCTGAGAGTTTCTGTGAGTGCAGGAGAGTGTCACAGAGTGTCAGAGACTGTCAGTGAGTGAAAGAGTGTTTCAGAGAGTGTAATAGCGTGTCAGATAGTTTCAGAGAGCTTCAGAGACTGTGAGAGAGTGTCTGAGAGTTTCAGAGAGTTTCAGAGTGTGTCAAAGAGTTTCAGAGAGTGTCAGAGAGTATCAGAGAGTGTCGGAGAGTTTCAGAGAGTGTCAGAGATTGTCAGAGAGTTTCAGAGAGTGTCAGAGAGTTTCAGAGAGTGTCTGAGCGTGTCAAAGATTGCCAGAGAGTTTCTGAGAGTTTCTGACTATGTCAGAGAGTGTCAGAGACTGTCAGAGAGTTTCAGAGAGTGTCACAGACTGTCAGAGAGCTTCAGAGAGTGTCAGAGAGTTTCAGAGTTTTTCAGAGAGCTTCAGAGAGTGTCAGAGAGTGTCAGAGAGTGACAGAGAGTTTCAGTGAGTTTCAGAGAGTTTCAGAGAGTGCCAGAGAGTTTCTGAGAGTTTCTGAGTGCTTTAGATAGTGTCAGAGAGTGTCAGAGAGTGTCAGAGATTGTCCGAGTGTTCTTAGAGATTCTGAGTATGTCAGAGAGTGTCAGCGAGTTTCCGAGAGTTTCAGAGAGTGTCACAGCGTGTCTGAGAGTGTCAGAGAGTTTCACAGAGTGTCACAGAGTGTCAGAGAGTGTCAGAGAGTGACCGAGACTGATAGAGAGTGTCAGAGACTGTCAGAGAGCGTCCGAGCTTTTCAGAGAGTGATAGTGAGAGTCATGAGTGTCAGAGAGTGATAGGGAGTGTCAGAGAGTGTCAGAGAGTGATAGAGAGTGTCTGAGAGCGCCTGAGAGTGTCTGACAGTGCCAGAGAGTGATAAAGAGTGTCAGAGAGTGTCAGAGAGTGATCGAGAGTGTCTGAGAGCCTCTGATAGTGTCAGAGAGTGTCAGAGAGTGTCAGAGAGTGTCAAAGAGTGATAGAGAGTGTCAGAGAGTGTCAGAGAATGATAGAGAGTGTCTGAGAATGTCAGAGAGTGATTGAGAATGCCTGAGAGTATCTGGGAGTGTCAGAAGGTGATTGAGAGTGTCTGAGAGCGTCAGAGAGTGATAGAAAGTGATATAGAGTGTCTGAGAGTGATTGAGAGTGTTTAAGAGTGTCAGAGAGTGTCAGAAAGTGATAGAGAGAGTCTGAGAGTGTCAGAGAGTGATAAAGTGTGTCAGAGAATGTCAGAGAATGTCAGAGAGTGACAGAGAGTGTCAGAGAGTGATTGAGAGTGTCTGAGATTGTCAGAGAGTGATAGAAAGTGATATAGAGTGTCTGAGAGTGATTGTGAGTGTTTAGGAGTGTCAGAGAGTGTCAGAGAGGGATAGAGAGTGTCTGAGAATGTCACAGATTGTCAGAGCTTTTCAGAGTGTGATTGAGACAGTCTGAGAGTGTCAGAGAGTGATTGAGAGTGATTGAGAATGTCTGGTAGTGTCTGAGAGTGTCAGAGAGTGTCAGCGAGTGTCAGAGAGTGATAGAGATTGTCAGAGAATGTCAGAGAGTGTCAGAGAGTGATAGAGTGTGTCAGAGAGTGACCGAGACTGATAGAGAGTGTCAGAGACTGTCAGAGAGCGTCCGAGCTTGTCAGAGAGTGATAGTGAGAGTCATGAGTGTCAGAGAGTGATAGGGAGTGTCAGAGAGTGTCAGAGTGATAGAGAGTGTCTGAGAGCGCCTGAGAGTGTCTGAGAGTGCCAGAGAGTGATAAAGAGTGTCAGAGAGTGTCAGAGAGTGATCGAGAATGTCTGAGAGCCTCTGATAGTGTCAGAGAGTGTCAGAGAGTGATAGAGAGTGTCAGAGAGTGTCAGAGAGAGATAGAGAGTGATAGAGATTGTCTGAGAGTTTCAGAGAGTGTCAGAGAGAGATCGAGAGTGTCTGAGAGTGTCAGAGAGTGTTCCAGCGTTTCAGAGAGTGATAAAGTGTGTCAGAGAATGTCAGAGAGTGTCAGAGAGTGTCAAAGAGTGATAGAGAGTGTCAGAGAGTGTCAGAGAGTGATCGAGAGTGTCTGAGAGCCTCTGATAGTGTCAGAGAGTGTCAGACAGTGTCAGAGAGTGTCAAAGAGTGATAGAGAGTGTCAGAGAGTGTCAGAGAATGAAAGAGAGTGTCTGAGAATGTCAGAGAGTGATTGAGAATGCCTGAGAGTGTCTGGGAGTGTCAGAAGGTGATTGAGAGTGTCTGAGAGCGTCAGAGAGTGATAGAAAGTGATATAGAGTGTCTGAGAGTGATTGAGAGTGTTTAAGAGTGTCAGAGAGTGTCAGAAAGTGATAGAGAGAGTCTGAGAGTGTCAGAGAGTGATAAAGTGTGTCAGAGAATGTCAGAGAATGTCAGAGAGTGACAGAGAGTGTCAGAGAGTGATTGAGAGTGTCTGAGATTGTCAGAGAGTGATAGAAAGTGATATAGAGTGTCTGAGAGTGATAGCGAGTGTTTAGGAGTGTCTGAGAGTGTCAGAGAGTGATAAAGTGTGTCAGAGAATGTCAGAGAATGTCAGAGAGTGACAGAGAGTGTCAGAGAGTGACAGAGAGTGTCAGAGAGTGATTGAGAGTGTCTGAGATTGTCAGAGTGTGATAGGCAGTGTCTTAGAGTGTCAGAGAGAGATTGAGAGTGTCTGAGAGTGTCAGAGAGTGATTGAGAGTGATTGAGAATGTCTGAGAGTGTCTGAGAGTGTCAGAGAGTGTCAGATAGGGTCTGAGAGTGATAGAGAGTGTCAGAGTGAGTCAGGGAGTGTTAGAGAGTGTCTGAGAGCGTCTGAGAGTGTCAGAGAGTGTCAGAGATTGTCAGAGAGTTTAGACAGTGTCAGAGAGTGATACAGAGTGTCAGAGGGTGATAAAGTGTGTCAGAGAGTGTCAGAGAGTGATAGAGAGTGTCTGAGAGCGCCTGAGAGTGTCTGAGAGTGCCAGAGAGTGATAAAGAGTGTCAGAGAGTGTCAGAGAGTGATCGAGAGTGTCTGAGAGCCTCTGATAGTGTCAGAGAGTGTCAGAGAGTGTCAGAGAGTGATAGCGAGTGTCAGAGAGTGTCAGAGAGAGATAGAGAGTGACTTAGAGTGTCAGAGAGAGATTGAGAGTGTCTGAGAGTGTCAGAGAGTGATTGAGAGTGATTGAGAATGTCTGAGAGTGTCTGAGAGTGTCAGAGAGTGTCAGATAGGGTCTGAGAGTGATAGAGAGTGTCAGAGAGAGTCAGGGAGTGTTAGAGAGTGTCTGAGAGCGTCTGAGAGTGTCAGAGAGTGTCAGAGAGTGTCAGAGAGTTTAGACAGTGTCAGAGAGTGATACAGAGTGTCAGAGGGTGATAAAGTGTGTCAGAGAGTGTCAGAGAGTGATAGAGAGTGTCTGAGAGTGTCAGAGAGTGATAAAGAGTGTCAGAGAGTGTCAGAGAGTGATCGAGAGTGTCTGAGAGCCTCTGATAGTGTCAGAGAGTGTCAGAGAGTGATAGAGAGTGTCAGAGAGTGTCAGAGAGAGATAGAGAGTGATAGAGATTGTCTGAGAGTTTCAGAGAGTGTCAGAGAGAGATAGAGAGTGTCTGAGAGTGTCAGAGAGTGTTACAGAGTTTCAGAGAGTGATAAAGTGTGTCAGAGAATGTCAGAGAGTGTCAGAGAGTGTCAAAGAGTGATAGAGAGTGTCAGAGAGTGTCAGAGAGTGTCAGAGAATGATAGAGAGTGTCTGAGAATGTCAGAGAGTGATTGAGATTGCCTGAGAGTGTCTGGGAGTGTCAGAAGGTGATTGAGAGTGTCTGAGAGCGTCAGAGAGTGATAGAAAGTGATATAGAGTGTCTGAGAGTGATTGAGAGTGTTTAAGAGTGTCAGAGAGTGTCAGAAAGTGATTGAGAGAGTCTGAGAGTGTCAGAGAGAGTCAGAGAGTGAAAGAGAGTGTCTGAGAGCGTCTGAGAGTGTCAGAGAGTGTCAGAGAGGCTCTAACAGTGATAAAGAGTGTCAGAGGGTTTCAGAGAGTGATCGAGATTGTCTGAGAGCGTCTGAGATTGTCAGAGAGAGTCAGAGAGTGATAGAGAGTGTCAGAGAGTGTCAGAGAGAGAAAGAGAGTGATAGAGATTCTCTGAGAGTGTCAGAGAGTGTCAGAGAGAGAAAGGGAGAGACTGAGAGTGTCAGAGAGTGATATCGAGTGCCAGAGAGTGTCAGAGAGTGATAGAGAGTCTCTGAGAGCGCCTGAGAGTGTCAGAGAGTGTCACAGAGTGATAAACAGAGTCAGAGAGTGATCGAGAGTGTCTGAGAGCGTCTGAGAGTGTCAGAGAGAGTCAGAGAGTGATAGAGAGTGTTAGAGAGTGTCAGAGAGAGATAGAGAGTGACAGAGGCTGTCTCAGAGTGTCAGAGAGTGTCAGAGAGAGGTAGAGAGTGTCTGAGAGCGTCAGAGAGTGATAGAAAGTGATATAGAGTGTCTGAGAGTGATTGCGAGTGTTTAGGAGTGTCAGAGAGTGTCAGAGAGTGATAGAGAGTGTCTGAGAATGTCACAGAATGTCAGAGCTAGTCAGAGTGTGATAGAGACAGTCAGAGATGTCAGAGTGTGATAGGGAGTATCTTAGAGTGTCAGAGAGAGAGATTGAGAGTGTCTGAGAGTGTCAGAGAGTGATTGAGAGTGATTGAGAATGTCTGAGAGTGTCTGAGAGTGTCAGAGAGTGTCAGCGAGTGTCAGAGAGTGATAGAGATTGTCAGAGAATGTCAGAGAGCGTCAGAGAGTGATAGAGTGTGTCAGAGAGTGACCGAGACTGATAGACAGTGTCAGAGACTGTCAGAGAGCGTCCGAGCTTGTCAGAGAGTGATAGTGAGAGTCATGAGTGTCAGAGAGTGATAGGGAGTGTCTGAGAGTGTCAGAGAGTGATTGAGTGTGTTAGAGAGCGTCAGAGAGTGGTAGAGAGTGATAGAGAGTGTCAGAGAATGTCAGAGAGTGACAGAGAGTGTCTGAGAGTGTCTGAGAGAGTCAGAGAGTGTCAGAGAGTGATAGATAGTGTCAGAGAGTGATAGAGAGTGTCAGAGAGTGTCAGACTGTGACAGAGAGTGTCAGACTGTGACAGAGAGTGTCTGAGAGCGTCTGAGAGTGTCAGAGAGTGTCAGAGAGTATTAGAGAGTGTCAGAGAGTTTCTGAGAGTGATAGAGATTGTCAGAGAATGTCAGAGAGAGGTAGAGAGTGATAGAGAGTGTCTGAGAGTGTCAGAGTGTTTCAGAGAGTTTCAGAGAGTGTCAGAGAGTTTCAGAGAGCTTCTGAGATTGTCTGAGAGAGTCAGAGAGTGTCAAAGAATATCAGATAGTGTCAGAGAGTGTCAGAGAGTTTCAGAGAATATCAGAGAGTGCCAGAGAGTATCTGAGAGTGTCAGAGAATGTCGGAGAGTTTCTGAGAGTATCTGTGAGTGTAAGCAAGTGTCAGAGGGTTCTGAGAATTTCGGAGTGTGTCAGGGAGTGTCACAGAGTGTCAGAGACTGTCAGAGACTGTCAGAGAGTGACAGAGAGTTTCAGTGAGTGTCAGAGAGTTTCAGAGAGTTTCAGAGAGTGTCAGAGATTGACTGAGGGTGTCAGAGAGTGTCAAAGATTTTCAGAGAGTTTCAGAGAGTGTCAGAGAGTTTCAGAGAATGTCAGAGAGTGTCAGAGATTGTCTGAGAGTGTCAGAGAGTGTCGGAGAGATACTCAGAATATCTGTGAGTGTAAGAGAGTGTCAGAGGGTTCTGCGAGTTTCTGTGTGTGTCAGAGAGTGTCACAGAGTGTCAGAGACTGTCAGAGAGTGTCAGAGAGTTTCAAATAGTTTCAGAGAGTGTCAGAGAATGTCTGAGATTGTCATAGAGTGTCAGAGAGTGTCAGAGAATGTCGGAGAGTTTCTGAGAGTTTCCGTGAGTGTCAGAGAGTTTCACAGTGTGACACAGAGTGTCACAGAGTGTCAGACTGTGACAGAGAGTGTCTGAGAGCGTCTGAGAGTGTCAGAGAGTGTCAGAGAGATTTAGAGAGTGTCAGAGAGTGTCTGAGAGTGATAGAGATTGTCAGAGAATGTCAGAGAGAGGTCGAGAGTGATAGAGAGTGTCTGAGAGTGTCAGAGAGTTTCAGAGAGTTTCAGAGAGTGTCAGAGAGTTTCAGAGAGCTTCTGAGATTGTCTGAGAGAGTCAGCGAGTGTCAAAGAATATCAGATAGTGTCAGAGAGTGTCAGAGAGTTTCAGAGAATATCAGAGAGTGCCAGAGAGTGTCTGAGAGTGTCAGAGAATGTCGGAGAGTTTCTGAGAGTATCTGTGAGTGTAAGAAAGTGTCAGAGGGTTCTGAGAATTTCGGAGTGTGTCAGGGAGTGTCACAGAGTGTCAGAGACTGTCAGAGACTGTCAGAGAGTGACAGAGAGTTTCAGTGAGTGTCAGAGAGTTTCAGAGAGTTTCAGAGAGTGTCAGAGATTGTCTGAGGGTGTCAGGGAGAGTCAAAGATTTTCAGAGAGTTTCAGATATTGTCAGAGAGTTTCAGAGAATGTCAGAGAGTGTCAGAGATTGTCTGAGAGTGTCAGAGAGTGTCGGAGAGATACTCAGAATATCTGTGAGTGTAAGAGAGTGTCAGAGGGTTCTGCGAGTTTCTGTGTGTGTCAGAGAGTGTCACAGAGTGTCAGAGACTGTCAGAGAGTGTCAGAGAGTTTCAAATAGTTTCAGAGAGTGTCAGAGAATGTCTGGGATTGTCATAGAGTGTCAGAGAGTGTCAGAGAATGTCGGAGAGTTTCTGAGAGTTTCCGTGAGTGTCAGAGAGTTTCACAGTGTGACACAGAGTGTCAGAGAGTGTCAGAGAGTTTCAGAGATTGTCAGATAGTATCGGAGAGTGTTTGGGAGTTTCAGAGAGTGTCTGAGAGTTTCAGAGAGTGTCAGAGAGTGTCAGAGACTGTCAGAGGGTTCAGCGAGTTTCTGAGTGTGTCAGAGAGTGTCAGAGAGTGTCAGAGAGTGTCAGAGAATGTCGGAGAGTTTCTGAGAGTTTCTGTGAGTGCAGGAGAGTGTCACAGAGTGTCAGAGACTGTCAGTGAGTGAAAGAGTGTTTCAGAGAGTGTAATAGCGTGTCAGATAGTTTCAGAGAGCTTCAGAGACTGTGAGAGAGTGTCTGAGAGTTTCAGAGAGTTTCAGAGTGTGTCAAAGAGTTTCAGAGAGTGTCAGAGAGTATCAGAGAGTGTCGGAGAGTTTCAGAGAGTGTCAGAGATTGTCAGAGAGTTTCAGAGAGTGTCAGAGAGTTTCAGAGAGTGTCTGAGCGTGTCAAAGATTGCCAGAGAGTTTCTGAGAGTTTCTGACTATGTCAGAGAGTGTCAGAGACTGTCAGAGAGTTTCAGAGAGTGTCACAGACTGTCAGAGAGCTTCAGAGAGTGTCAGAGAGTTTCAGAGTTTTTCAGAGAGCTTCAGAGAGTGTCAGAGAGTGTCAGAGAGTGACAGAGAGTTTCAGTGAGTTTCAGAGAGTTTCAGAGAGTGCCAGAGAGTTTCTGAGAGTTTCTGAGTGCTTTAGATAGTGTCAGAGAGTGTCAGAGAGTGTCAGAGATTGTCCGAGTGTTCTTAGAGATTCTGAGTATGTCAGAGAGTGTCAGCGAGTTTCCGAGAGTTTCAGAGAGTGTCACAGCGTGTCTGAGAGTGTCAGAGAGTTTCACAGAGTGTCACAGAGTGTCAGAGAGTGTCAGAGAGTTTCAGAGAGTGCAAGAGAGTGTCTGAGAGTGTCAGAGAGTTTCAGAGAGTGTCAGAGAGAGTCAGAGAGTGTCAGAGAGTGTCAGATAGTGTCAGAGAGTTTCAGAGATTGTCAGAGATTGTCAGAAAGTTTCAGAGAGTGTCAGATAGTGTCAGAGAGTTTCAGAGAGTGTCAGAGAGTGTCAGAGAGTTTCAGAGAGTGTCAGAGAGTTTCAGAGAGTTTCAGAGAGTTTCAGAGAGTTTCAGAGTCTTTCTGAGATTGTCAGAGAGTGCCAGAGAGTGTCAGAAAGTTTCAGAGAGTGTCAGATAGTGTCAGAGAGTTTCAGAGAGTGCCACAGAGCTTCAGACAGTTTCAGAGAGCTTCAGAGAGTGTCAGAGAGTGTCAGAGACTGTCAGAGATTTTCAGAGAGCGTCACAGACTGTCAGAGAGTGTCAGAGAGCTTCAGAGAGCGTCAGAGAGTTTCAGAGAGTTTCAGAGAGCTTCAGAGAGTGTCAGAGAGTGTCAGAGAGTGACAGAGAGTTTCAGTGAGTGTCGGAGAGTTTCAGAGAGTTTCAGAGAGTGTCAGAGATTGTCTGAGAGTATCAGAGAGTGTCAAAGAGATTCAGAGAGTGTCAGAGAGTTTCAGAGAGTGTCACAGACTGTCAGAGAGCGTCAGAGAGATTGCAGAGTGTTTCAGTGAGTGTCAGAGAGTTTCAGAGAGTGTCAGAGAGTTTCAGAGAGTTTCAGAGAGTGTCAGAGAGTGTCAGAGAGTTTCAGAGAGCTTCTGAGATTGTCTGAGAGAGTCAGAGAGTGTCAAAGAATATCAGATATTGTCAGAGAGTGTCAGAGAGTTTCAGAGAATATCAGAGAGTGCCAGAGAGTGTCTGAGAGTGTCAGAGAATGTCGGAGAGTGTCAAAGATTTTCAGAGAGTTTCAGAGAGTGTCACAGAGTTTCAGAGAGTTTCAGAGAATGTCAGAGAGTGTCAGAGATTGTCTGAGAGTGTCAGAGAGTGTCGGGGACATACTCAGAATATCTGTGAGTGTAAGAGAGTGTCAGAGGGTTCTGCGAGTTTCTGTGTGTGTCAGAGAGTGTCACAGAGTGTCAGAGACTGTCAGAGAGTGTCAGAGAGTTTCACATAGTTTCAGAGAGTGTCAGAGAATGTCTGAGAATGTCATAGAGTGTCAAAGATTTTCAGAGAGTTTCAGAGAGTGTCACAGAGTTTCAGAGAGTTTCAGAGAATGTCAGAGAGTGTCAGAGATTGTCTGAGAGTGTCAGAGAGTGTCGGAGAGATACTCAGAATATCTGTGAGTGTAAGAGAGTGTCAGAGGGTTCTGCGAGTTTCTGTGTGTGTCAGAGAGTGTCACAGAGTGTCAGAGACTGTCAGAGAGTGTCAGAGAGTTTCAAATAGTTTCAGAGAGTGTCAGAGAATGTCTGAGAATGTCATAGATTGTCAGAGAGTGTCAGAGATTGTCGGAGAGTTTCTGAGAGTTTCCGTGAGTGTCAGAGAGTTTCACAGTGTGACATAGAGTGTCAGAGAGTGTCAGAGAGTTTCAGAGATTGTCAGATAGTGTCGGAGAGTGTTTGAGTATTTCAGAGAGTGTCAGAGAGTTTCAGAGAGTGTCAGAGATTGTCAGAAAGTTTCAGAGAGTGTCAGATAGTGTCAGAGAGTTTCAGAGAGTGTCAGAGAGTGTCAGAGAGTGTCAGAGAGTGTCAGGGAGTGTCAGAGAGTTTCAGAGAGTTTCTGAGCGTTTCTGAGAGTGTCAGAGAGTTTCAGAGAGTTTCAGAGAGGGTCAGAGAGTGTCAGAAAGATTCAGAGAGTGTCAGATAGTGTCAGAGAGTTACAGAGAGCTTCAGAGAGTGTCAGAGAGTGTCAGAGAGTGTCAGAGAGTTTCAGAGAGTGTCAGAGAGTGTCAAAGAGTTTCAGAGAGTTTCAGAGTGTGTCAAAGAGTTTCAGAGAGTGTCAGAGAGTGTCGGAGAGTTTCAGAGAGTGTCAGAGATTGTCAGAGAGTTTCAGAGAGTGTCAGAGAGTTTCAGAGAGTGTCTGAGCGTGTCAAAGATTGCCAGAGAGTTTCTGAGAGTTTCTGACTGTGTCAGAGAGAGTCAGAGACTGTCAGAGAGTTTCAGAGAGTGTCACAGACTGTCAGAGAGTGTCAGGGAGCTTCCGAGAGTGTCAGAGAGTTTCAGAGTGTTTCAGAGAGCTTCGGAGAGTGTCAGAGAGTGTCAGAGAGTGACAGAGAGTTTCAGTGAGCTTCAGAGAGTTTCAGAGAGTTTCAAAGAGTGCCAGAGAGTTTCTGAGAGTGTCAGAGATTGTCCGAGGGTTCTGAGAGATTCTGAGTATGTCAGAGAGTGTCAGCGAGTTTCCGAGAGTTTCAGAGAGTGTCAGAGAGTTTCAGAGAGTGTCACAGAGTGTCAGAGAGTGTCAGAGAGTTTCAGAGAGCGTCAGATAGTGTCTGAGAGTGTCAGAGAGTTTCAGAGTGTGTCAGATAGAGTCAGAGAGTGTCAGAGAGTGTCAGAGAGTTTCTGAGTGTTTCAGAGAGTGTCAGAGAGTTTCAGTGAGTTTCAGAGAGTGTCAGAGAGTTTCAGAGAGTTTCAGAGTCTTTCTGAGATTGTCAGAGAGTGCCAGAGAGTGTCAGAAAGTTTCAGAGAGTGTCAGAAAGTGTCAGAGAGTTTGAGGGAGTGCCACAGAGCGTTAGAGAGTTTCAGAGAGCTTCAGAGGGTGTCAGAGAGTGTCAGAGACTGTCAGAGAGTTTCAGAGAGCGTCACAGACTTTCAGAGAGTGTCAGAGAGCTTCAGAGAGCGTCAGAGCGTTTCAGAGAGTTTCAGAGAGCTTCAGAGAGTGTCAGAGTGTGTCAGAGAGTGACAGAGAGTTTCAGTGAGTGTCGGAGAGTTTCAGAGAGTTTCAGAGAGTGTCAGAGATTGTCTGAGAGTGTCAGAGAGTGTCAAAGAGATTCAGAGAGTGTCAGAGTGTGTCAGAGAGTGACAGAGAGTTTCAGTGAGTGTCGGAGAGTTTCAGAGAGTTTCAGAGAGTGTCAGAGATTGTCAGAGAGTGTCAGAGAGTGTCAGAGAGTGTCAGAGAGTGTCAGAGAATGTCGGAGAGTTTCTGAGAGTTTCTGTGAGTGTAGGAGAGTGTCACAGAGTGTCAGAGACTGTCAGTGAGTGACAGATTGTTTCAGAGAGTGTAACAGCGTGTCAGATAGTTTCAGAGAGCTTCAGAGACTGTGAGAGTGTGTCTGAGAGTTTCAGAGAGTTTCAGATTGTGTCAAAGAGTTTCAGAGAGTGTCAGAGAGTATCAGAGAGTGTCGGAGAGTTTCAGAGAGTGTCAGAGATTGTCAGAGAGTTTCAGAGAGTGTCAGAGAGTTTCAGAGAGTGTCTGAGCGTGTCAAAGATTGCCAGAGAGTTTCTGAGAGTTTCTGACTGTGTCAGAGAGTGTCAGAGACTGTCAGAGAGTTTCAGAGAGTGTCAGAGAGTTTCAGAGTGTTTCAGAGAGCTTCAGAGAGTGTCAGAGAGTGTCAGAGAGTGACAGAGAGTTTCAGTGAGTTTCAGAGATTTTCAGAGAGTGCCAGAGAGTTTCTGAGAGTTTCTGAGTGCTTTAGATAGTGTCAGAGAGTGTCAGAGAGTGTCAGAGATTGTCCAAGTGTTCTTAGAGATTCTGAGTATGTCAGAGAGTGTCAGCGAGTTTCCGAGAGTTTCAGAGAGTGTCACAGCGTGTCAGAGAGTGTCAGAGAGTTTCACAGAGTGTCACAGAGTGTCAGAGAGTGTCAGAGAGTTTCAGAGAGTGTCAGATAGTGTCTGAGAGTGTCAGAGAGTTTCAGAGAGTGTCAGAGAGATTCAGAGAGTGTCAGAGAGAGTGTCAGAGAGTTTCTGAGTGTTTCAGAGAGTGTCAGAGAGTTTCAGAGAGTTTCAGAGAGTGTCAGAGAGTTTCAGAGAGTTTCAGAGTCTTTCTGAGATTGTCAGAGAGTGCCAGAGAGTGTCAGAAAGTTTCAGAGAGTGTCAGATAGTGTCGGAGAGTTTCAGAGAGTGCCACAGAGCGTCAGAGAGTTTCAGAGAGCTTCAGAGAGTGTCAGAGAGTGTCAGAGACTGTCAGAGAGTTTCAGAGAGCGTCACAGACTGTCAGAGAGTGTCAGAGAGCTTCAGAGAGCGTCAGAGAGTGTCAGAGAGTGACAGAGAGTTTCAGTGAGTGTCGGAGAGTTTCAGAGAGTTTCAGAGAGTGTCAGAGATTGTCTGAGAGTATCAGAGAGTGTCAAAGAGATTCAGAGAGTATCAGAGAGTTTCAGAGAGTGTCACAGACTGTCAGAGAGCGTCAGAGAGATTGCAGAGTGTTTCAGTGAGTGTCAGAGAGTTTCAGTGAGTGTCAGAGAGTTTCAGAGAGTTTCAGAGAGTGTCAGAGAGTGTCAGAGAGTTTCAGAGAGCTTCTGAGATTGTCTGAGAGAGTCAGAGAGTGTCAAAGAATATCAGATATTGTCAGAGAGTGTCAGAGAGTTTCAGAGAATATCAGAGAGTGCCAGAGAGTGTCTGAGAGTGTCAGAGAATGTCGGAGAGTTTCTGAGAGTATCTGTGAGTGTAAGAAAGTGTCAGAGGGTTCTGAGAATTTCGGAGTGTGTCAGGGAGCGTCACAGAGTGTCAGAGACTGTCAGAGAGTGTCAGAGAGTGACAGAGAGTTTCAGTGAGTGTCAGAGATTGTCTGAGAGTGTCAGAGAGTGTCAAAGATTTTCAGAGAGTTTCAGAGAGTGTCACAGAGTTTCAGAGAGTTTCAGAGAATGTCAGAGAGTGTCAGAGATTGTCTGAGAGTGTCAGAGAGTGTCGGAGAGATACTCAGAATATCTGTGAGTGTAAGAGAGTGTCAGAGGGTTCTGCGAGTTTCTGTGTGTGTCAGAGAGTGTCACAGAGTGTCAGAGACTGTCAGAGAGTGTCAGAGAGTTTCAAATAGTTTCAGAGAGTGTCAGAGAATGTCTGAGAATGTCATAGAGTGTCAGAGAGTGTCAGAGAATGTCGGAGAGTTTCTGAGAGTTTCCGTGAGTGTCAGAGAGTTTCACAGTGTGACATAGAGTGTCAGAGAGTGTCAGAGAGTTTCAGAGATTGTCAGATAGTGTCGGAGAGTGTTTGAGTATTTCAGAGAGTGTCAGAGAGTTTCAGAGAGTGTTAGAGATTGTCAGAGAGTGTCAGAGAGTGTCAGGGAGTGTCAGAGAGTTTCAGAGAGTTTCTGAGCGTTTCTGAGAGTGTCAGAGAGTTTCAGAGAGTTTCAGAGAGGGTCAGAGAGTGTCAGAAAGATTCAGAGAGTGTCAGATAGTGTCAGAGAGTTACAGAGAGCTTCAGAGAGTGTCAGAGAGTGTCAGAGAGTGTCAGAGAGTTTCAGAGAGTGTCAGAGAGTGTCAAAGAGTTTCAGAGAGTTTCAGAGTGTGTCAAAGAGTTTCAGAGAGTGTCAGAGAGTGTCGGAGAGTTTCAGAGAGTGTCAGAGAGTTTCAGAGAGTGTCAGAGAGTGTCAAAGAGTTTCAGAGAGTTTCAGAGTGTGTCAAACAGTTTCAGAGAGTGTCAGAGAGTGTCAGAGAGTGTCGGAGAGTTTCAGAGAGTGTCAGAGATTGTCAGAGAGTTTCAGAGAGTGTCTGGGCGTGTCAACGATTGCCAGAGTGTTTCAGAGAGTTTCTGACTGTGTCAGAGAGTGTCAGAGACTGTCCGAGAGTTTCAGAGAGTGTCACAGACTGTCAGAGAGTGTCAGAGAGCTTCAGAGAGTGTCAGAGAGTTTCAGAGTGTTTCAGAGAGCTTCAGAGAGTGTCAGAGAGTTTCAGAGAGTGACAGAGAGTTTCAGTGAGTTTCAGAGAGTTTCAGAGAGTTTCAGAGAGTGCCAGAGAGTTTCTGAGAGTTTCTGAGTGCTTCAGATAGTGTCAGAGAGTTTCAGAGATTGTCCGAGGGATCTGAGAGATTCTGAGTATGTCAGAGAGTGTCAGCGAGTTTCCGAGAGTTTCAGAGAGTGTCACAGCGTGTCAGAGAGTGTCAGAGAGTTTCACAGAGTGTCACAGAGTGTCAGAGAGTGTCAGAGAGTTTCAGTGAGTGTCAGATAGTGTCTGAGAGTGTCAGAGAGTTTCAGAGAGTGTCAGAGAGAGTCAGAGAGTGTCAGAGAGTGTCAGAGAGTTTCTGAGTGTTTCAGAGTGTCAGAGAGTTTCAGAGAGTTTCAGAGAGTGTCAGAGAGTTTCAGAGAGTTTCAGAGTCTTTCTGAGATTGTCAGAGAGTGACAGAGAGTGTCAGAAAGTTTCAGAGACTGTCAGATAGTATCAGAGAGTTTCAGAGAGTGCCACAGAGCGTCAGAGAGTTTCAGAGAGCTTCAGAGAGTGACAGAGAGTGTCAGAGACTGTCAGAGAGTTTCAGAGAGCGTCACAGACTGTCAGAGAGTGTCAGAGAGCTTCAGAGAGCGTCAGAGAGTTTCAGAGAGTTTCAGAGAGCTTCAGAGAGTGTCAGAGAGTGTCAGAGAATGACCGACAGTTTCAGTGAGTGTCGGAGAGTTTCAGAGAGTTTCAGAGAGTGTCAGAGATTGTCTGAGAGTGTCAGAGAGTGTCAAAGAGTATCAGATAGTGTCAGAGAGTGTCAGAGAGTTTCAGAGAGTTTCAGAGACTGTCAGAGGGTGTCTGAGAGTGTCAGAGAGTATCGGAGAGATACGCAGAGTATCTGTGAGTGTAAGAGAGTTTCAGAGGGTTATGCGAGTTTCTGAGTGTGTCAGAGAGTGTCAGAGAGTGTCAGAGAATGTCAGAGTGTGTCAGAGAGTTTCAAATAGTTTCAGAGAGTGTCAGAGAGTGTCTGAGATTGTCATAGAGTGTCAGAGAGTGTCAGAGAATGTCGGAGAGTTTCTGAGAGTGTCCGTGAGTGTCAGAGAGTTTCACAGTGTGTCACAGAGTGTCAGAGAGTGTCAGAGAGTTTCAGAGATTGCCAGATAGTGTCGGAGAGTGTTTGCGTGTTTCAGAGAGTGTCAGAGAGTTTCAGAGAGTGTCAGAGAGTGTCATAAAGTTTCAGAGAGTGTCAGATAGTGTCAGAGAAATTCAGAGAGTGTCACAGAGTGTCAGAGAGTTTCAGGGAGTGTCAGAGAGTTTCAGAGAGTTTCTGAGAGTTTCTGAGAGTGTCAGAGAGTTTCAGAGAGTTTCAGAGAGGGTCAGAGAGTGTCAGAAAGATTCAGAGAGTTTCAGATAGTGTCAGAGAGTTTCAGAGAGTGTCACAGATTGTCGGAGAGTTACAGAGAGCTTCAGAGAGTGTCAGAGAGTGTCAGAGAGTGTCAGAGAGTTTCAGAGAGTGTCAGAGAGTGTCAAAGAGTTTCAGAGAGTGTCAGAGAGTTTCAGACAGTTTCTGAGAGTGTCAGAGAGTGCCAGAGAGCTTCTGAGATTGTCTGAGAGTGTCAGAGAGTGTCAAAGAGTATGAGATAGTGTCAGAGAGTGTCAGAGAGGTTTAGAGAGTTTCAGAGAATATCAGAGATTGTCAGAGAGAGTCTGAGAGTGTCAGAGACTGTCGGAGAGTTTCTGAGAGTATCTGTGAGTGTAAGAGAGTGTCAGAGGGTTCTGAGAGTTTCGGAGTGTGTCAGGGAGTGTCACAGAGTGTCAGAGACTGTCAGAGAGTGTCAAAGAGTTTCAGAGAGTTTCACAGAGTGTCAGAGAGTGTCAGAGAGTGTCAGAGAATGTCAGAGAGTTTCAGAGAGAGTCAGATCGTGTCACAGAGTGTCAGAGAGGTTCAGAGAGTTTCAGAAAATATCAGAGAGTGTCAGAGAGTGTCTGAGAGAGTCAGAGAGTGTCGGAGAGATACTCAGAGTATCTGTGAGTGTAAGAGAGTGTCAGAGGGCTCTGCGAGTTTCTGAGTGTGTCAGAGAGTATCACAGTGTCAGAGACTGTCAGAGAGTGTCACAGAGTTTCAAAGAGTTTCACAGAGTATCAGAGAGTGTCAGAGAGTGTCTGAGATTGTCATAGAGTGTCAGAGACTGTCAGATAGTGTCAGAGAGTTTTTGAGTGTTTCAGAGAGTGTCCGAGAGTTTCAGAGAGTGTCAGAGAGTGTCAGAGAGTGTCAGAAAGTTTCAGAGAGTGTCAGATAGTGTCAGCGAGTTTCAGAGAGTGTCACAGAGTGTCAGAGAGTTTCAGGGAGTCTCAGAGAGTTTCAGAGAGTTTCTGAGAGTTTCAGAGAGTGTCAGAGAGTTTCAGAGAATTTCAGAGAGAATCAGAGAGTGTCAGAAAGTTTCAGAGAGTGTCAGATAGTGTCAGAGTGTTTCAGAGAGTGTCAGAGAGTGTCAGAGAGTGTCAGAGAGTGTCAGAGAGTTTCAGAGAGTGTCAGAGATTGTCAGAGAGTTTCAGAGAGTGTCTGGGCGTGTCAACGATTGCCAGAGTGTTTCAGAGAGTTTCTGACTGTGTCAGAGAGTGTCAGAGACTGTCCGAGAGTTTCAGAGAGTGTCACAGACTGTCAGAGAGTGTCAGAGAGCTTCAGAGAGTGTCAGAGAGTTTCAGAGTGTTTCAGAGAGCTTCAGAGAGTGTCAGAGAGTTTCAGAGAGTGACAGAGAGTTTCAGTGAGTTTCAGAGAGTTTCAGAGAGTTTCAGAGAGTGCCAGAGAGTTTCTGAGAGTTTCTGAGTGCTTCAGATAGTGTCAGAGAGTTTCAGAGATTGTCCGAGGGATCTGAGAGATTCTGAGTATGTCAGAGAGTGTCAGCGAGTTTCCGAGAGTTTCAGAGAGTGTCACAGCGTGTCAGAGAGTGTCAGAGAGTTTCACAGAGTGTCACAGAGTGTCAGAGAGTGTCAGAGAGTTTCAGTGAGTGTCAGATAGTGTCTGAGAGTGTCAGAGAGTTTCAGAGAGTGTCAGAGAGAGTCAGAGAGTGTCAGAGAGTGTCAGAGAGTTTCTGAGTGTTTCAGAGTGTCAGAGAGTTTCAGAGAGTTTCAGAGAGTGTCAGAGAGTTTCAGAGAGTTTCAGAGTCTTTCTGAGATTGTCAGAGAGTGACAGAGAGTGTCAGAAAGTTTCAGAGACTGTCAGATAGTATCAGAGAGTTTCAGAGAGTGCCACAGAGCGTCAGAGAGTTTCAGAGAGCTTCAGAGAGTGACAGAGAGTGTCAGAGACTGTCAGAGAGTTTCAGAGAGCGTCACAGACTGTCAGAGAGTGTCAGAGAGCTTCAGAGAGCGTCAGAGAGTTTCAGAGAGTTTCAGAGAGCTTCAGAGAGTGTCAGAGAGTGTCAGAGAATGACCGACAGTTTCAGTGAGTGTCGGAGAGTTTCAGAGAGTTTCAGAGAGTGTCAGAGATTGTCTGAGAGTGTCAGAGAGTGTCAAAGAGTATCAGATAGTGTCAGAGAGTGTCAGAGAGTTTCAGAGAGTTTCAGAGACTGTCAGAGGGTGTCTGAGAGTGTCAGAGAGTATCGGAGAGATACGCAGAGTATCTGTGAGTGTAAGAGAGTTTCAGAGGGTTATGCGAGTTTCTGAGTGTGTCAGAGAGTGTCAGAGAGTGTCAGAGAATGTCAGAGTGTGTCAGAGAGTTTCAAATAGTTTCAGAGAGTGTCAGAGAGTGTCTGAGATTGTCATAGAGTGTCAGAGAGTGTCAGAGAATGTCGGAGAGTTTCTGAGAGTGTCCGTGAGTGTCAGAGAGTTTCACAGTGTGTCACAGAGTGTCAGAGAGTGTCAGAGAGTTTCAGAGATTGCCAGATAGTGTCGGAGAGTGTTTGCGTGTTTCAGAGAGTGTCAGAGAGTTTCAGAGAGTGTCAGAGAGTGTCATAAAGTTTCAGAGAGTGTCAGATAGTGTCAGAGAAATTCAGAGAGTGTCACAGAGTGTCAGAGAGTTTCAGGGAGTGTCAGAGAGTTTCAGAGAGTTTCTGAGAGTTTCTGAGAGTGTCAGAGAGTTTCAGAGAGTTTCAGAGAGGGTCAGAGAGTGTCAGAAAGATTCAGAGAGTTTCAGATAGTGTCAGAGAGTTTCAGAGAGTGTCACAGATTGTCGGAGAGTTACAGAGAGCTTCAGAGAGTGTCAGAGAGTGTCAGAGAGTGTCAGAGAGTTTCAGAGAGTGTCAGAGAGTGTCAAAGAGTTTCAGAGAGTGTCAGAGAGTTTCAGACAGTTTCTGAGAGTGTCAGAGAGTGCCAGAGAGCTTCTGAGATTGTCTGAGAGTGTCAGAGAGTGTCAAAGAGTATGAGATAGTGTCAGAGAGTGTCAGAGAGGTTTAGAGAGTTTCAGAGAATATCAGAGATTGTCAGAGAGAGTCTGAGAGTGTCAGAGACTGTCGGAGAGTTTCTGAGAGTATCTGTGAGTGTAAGAGAGTGTCAGAGGGTTCTGAGAGTTTCGGAGTGTGTCAGGGAGTGTCACAGAGTGTCAGAGACTGTCAGAGAGTGTCAAAGAGTTTCAGAGAGTTTCACAGAGTGTCAGAGAGTGTCAGAGAGTGTCAGAGAATGTCAGAGAGTTTCAGAGAGAGTCAGATCGTGTCACAGAGTGTCAGAGAGGTTCAGAGAGTTTCAGAAAATATCAGAGAGTGTCAGAGAGTGTCTGAGAGAGTCAGAGAGTGTCGGAGAGATACTCAGAGTATCTGTGAGTGTAAGAGAGTGTCAGAGGGCTCTGCGAGTTTCTGAGTGTGTCAGAGAGTATCACAGTGTCAGAGACTGTCAGAGAGTGTCACAGAGTTTCAAAGAGTTTCACAGAGTATCAGAGAGTGTCAGAGAGTGTCTGAGATTGTCATAGAGTGTCAGAGACTGTCAGATAGTGTCAGAGAGTTTTTGAGTGTTTCAGAGAGTGTCCGAGAGTTTCAGAGAGTGTCAGAGAGTGTCAGAGAGTGTCAGAAAGTTTCAGAGAGTGTCAGATAGTGTCAGCGAGTTTCAGAGAGTGTCACAGAGTGTCAGAGAGTTTCAGGGAGTCTCAGAGAGTTTCAGAGAGTTTCTGAGAGTTTCAGAGAGTGTCAGAGAGTTTCAGAGAATTTCAGAGAGAATCAGAGAGTGTCAGAAAGTTTCAGAGAGTGTCAGATAGTGTCAGAGTGTTTCAGAGAGTGTCAGAGAGTGTCAGAGAGTGTCAGAGAGTGTCAGAGAGTTTCAGAGAGTGTCAGAGAATGTCAAAGGGTTTCAGTCAGTGTCAGAGAGTTTCAGAGAGTTTCTGAGAGTGTCAGAGAGTGCCAGAGAGTTTCTGAGAGTTTCAGAGAGTGTCAGAGAGTTTCAGAGAATTTCAGAGAGAATCAGAGAGTGTCAGAAAGTTTCAGAGAGTGTCAGATAGTGTCAGAGTGTTTCAGAGAGTGTCAGAGAGTGTCAGAGAGTGTCAGAGAGTGTCAGAGAGTTTCAGAGAGTGTCAGAGAATGTCAAAGGGTTTCAGAGAGTTTCACAGAGTGTCAGAGAGTGTCAGAGAGTGTCAGAGAATGTCAGAGAGTTTCAGAGAGAGTCAGATCGTGTCACAGAGTGTCAGAGAGGTTCAGAGAGTTTCAGAAAATATCAGAGAGTGTCAGAGAGTGTCTGAGAGAGTCAGAGAGTGTCGGAGAGATACTCAGAGTATCTGTGAGTGTAAGAGAGTGTCAGAGGGCTCTGCGAGTTTCTGAGTGTGTCAGAGAGTATCACAGTGTCAGAGACTGTCGGAGAGTTTCTGAGAGTATCTGTGAGTGTAAGAGAGTGTCAGAGGGTTCTGAGAGTTTCGGAGTGTGTCAGGGAGTGTCAGAGAGTGTCAGAGACTGTCAGAGAGTGTCAAAGAGTTTCAGAGAGTTTCACAGAGTGTCAGAGAGTGTCAGAGAGTGTCAGAGAATGTCAGAGAGTTTCAGAGAGAGTCAGATCGTGTCACAGAGTGTCAGAGAGGTTCAGAGAGTTTCAGAAAATATCAGAGAGTGTCAGAGAGTGTCTGAGAGAGTCAGAGAGTGTCGGAGAGATACTCAGAGTATCTGTGAGTGTAAGAGAGTGTCAGAGGGCTCTGCGAGTTTCTGAGTGTGTCAGAGAGTATCACAGTGTCAGAGACTGTCAGAGAGTGTCACAGAGTTTCAAAGAGTTTCACAGAGTATCAGAGAGTGTCAGAGAGTGTCTGAGATTGTCATAGAGTGTCAGAGACTGTCAGATAGTGTCAGAGAGTTTTTGAGTGTTTCAGAGAGTGTCCGAGAGTTTCAGAGAGTGTCAGAGAGTGTCAGAGAGTGTCAGAAAGTTTCAGAGAGTGTCAGATAGTGTCAGCGAGTTTCAGAGAGTGTCACAGAGTGTCAGAGAGTTTCAGGGAGTCTCAGAGAGTTTCAGAGAGTTTCTGAGAGTTTCAGAGAGTGTCAGAGAGTTTCAGAGAATTTCAGAGAGAATCAGAGAGTGTCAGAAAGTTTCAGAGAGTGTCAGATAGTGTCAGAGTGTTTCAGAGAGTGTCAGAGAGTGTCAGAGAGTGTCAGAGAGTGTCAGAGAGTTTCAGAGAGTGTCAGAGAATGTCAAAGGGTTTCAGTCAGTGTCAGAGAGTTTCAGAGAGTTTCTGAGAGTGTCAGAGAGTGCCAGAGAGTTTCTGAGAGTTTCTGAGCGCTTCAGATAGGTCAGAGAGTGTCAGAGATTGTCCGAGGGTTCTGAGAGATTCTGAGTGTGTCAGAGAGTGTCAGCGAGTTTCCGAGAGTTTCAGAGAGTGTCACAGCGTGTCAGAGAGTGTCAGAGAGTTTCACAGTGTGTCACAGAGTGTCAGAGAGTGTCAGAGAGTTTCAGAGATTGCCAGATAGTGTCGGAGAGTGTTTGCGTGTCTCAGAGAGTGTCAGAGAGTTTCAGAGAGTGTCAGAAAGTTTCAGAGAGTGTCAGATAGTGTCAGAGAGCTTCAGAGAGTGTCACAGAGTGTCAGAGTGTGTCAGGGAGTGTCAGAGAGTTTCAGAGAGTTTCTGAGAGTTTCTGAGAGTGTCAGAGAGTTTCAGAGAGGTTCAGAGAGTTTCTGAAAATATCAGAGAGTGTCAGAGAGTGTCTGAGAGTGTCAGAGAGTGTCAGAGAATGTCGGAGAGTTTCTGAGAGTATCTGTGAGTGTAAGAGAGTGTCACAGAGTGTCAGAGACTGTCAGTGAGTGACAGAGAGTTTCAGAGCGTGTCACAGCATGTCAGAGAGTTTCAGAGAGCTTCAGAGATTGTCAGAGGGTGTCTGAGAGTTTCAGAGAGTTTCAGAGAGTGTTAAAGAGTTTCAGAGAGTGTCAGAGAGTGTCAGAGAGTGTCGGAGATTTTCAGAGAGTATTAGAGAATGTCAGACAGTGTCAGAGATTTTCAGAGAATATCAGAGAGTGTCAGAGAGTGTCTGAGAGAGTCAGAGAGTGTCGGAGAGATACTCAGAGTATCTGTGAGTGTAAGAGAGTGTCAGAGGGCTCTGCGAGTTTCTGAGTGTGTCAGAGAGTATCACAGTGTCAGAGACTGTCAGAGAGTGTCACAGAGTTTCAAAGAGTTTCACAGAGTATCAGAGAGTGTCAGAGAGTGTCTGAGATTGTCATAGAGTGTCAGAGAGTGTCAGATAGTGTCTGTGAGTTTTTGAGTGTTTCAGAGAGTGTCCGAGAGTTTCAGTGAGTGTCAGAGAGTGTCAGAGAGTGTCAGAAAGTTTAAGAGAGTGTCAGATAGTGTCAGAGAGTTTCAGAGAGTGTCACAGAGTGTCAGAGAGTTTCAGGGAGTGTCAGAGAGTTTCAGAGAGTTTCTGAGAGTGTCAGAGAGTTTCAGAGAGCTTCTGAGATTGTCTGAGAGTGTCAGAGAGTGTCAAAGAGTATGAGATAGTGTCAGAGAGTGTCAGAGAGTTTCAGAGAGTTTCAGAGAATATCACAGAGTGTCAGAGAGAGTCTGAGAGTGTCAGAGACTGTCGGAGAGTTTCTGAGAGTATCTGTGAGTGTCAGAGAGAGTCAGAGAGTTTCACAGTGTGTCACAGAGTGTCAGAGAGTGTCACAGAGTGTCAGAGAGTGTCAGAGAGTTTCAGAGAGAGTCAGATCGTGTCAGAGAGTGTCAGAGAGGTTCAGAGAGTTTCAGAAAATATCAGAGAGTGTCAGAGAGTGTCTGAGAGAGTCAGAGAGTGTCGGAGAGATACTCAGAGTATCTGTGAGTGTAAGAGAGTGTCAGAGGGCTCTGCGATTTTCTGAGTGTGTCAGAGAGTATCACAGTGTCAGTGACTGTCAGAGAGTGTCACAGAGTTTCAAAGAGTTTCACAGGGTATCAGAGAGTGTCAGAGAGTGTCTGAGATTGTCATAGAGTGTCAGAGAGTGTCAGATAGTGTCGGAGAATTTTTGAGTGTTTCAGAGAGTGTCCGAGAGTTTCAGAGAGTGTCAGAGTGTGTCAGAGAGTGTCAGAAAGTTTCAGAGAGTGTCAGATAGTGTCAGCGAGTTTCAGAGAGTGTCACAGAGTGTCAGAGAGTTTCAGGGAGTCTCTGAGAGTTTCAGAGAGTTTCTGAGAGTTTCTGAGAGTGTCAGAGAGTTTCAGAGAATTTCAGAGAGAGTCAGTCAGTGTCAGAGAGTTTCAGAGAGTTTCTGAGAGTGTCAGAGAGTGCCAGAGAGTTTCTGAGAGTTTCTGAGAGCTTCAGATAGTGTCAGAGAGTGTCAGAGATTGTCCGAGGGTTCTGAGAGATTCTGAGTGTGTCAGAGAGTGTCAGCGAGTTTCCGAGAGTTTCAGAGAGTGTCACAGCGTGTCAGAGAGTGTCAGAGAGTTTCACAGTGTGTCACAGAGTGTCAGAGAGTGTCAGAGAGTTTCAGAGATTGCCAGATAGTGTCGGAGAGTGTTTGCGTGTTTCAGAGAGTGTCAGAGAGTTTCAGAGAGTGTCAGAGAGTGTCAGAAAGTTTCAGAGAGTGTCAGATAGTGTCAGAGAGCTTCAGAGAGTGTCACAGAGTGTCAGAGTGTGTCAGGGAGTGTCAGAGAGTTTCAGAGAGTTTCTGAGAGTTTCTGAGAGTTTCTGAGAGTGTCAGAGAGTTTCAGAGAGTTTCAGAGAGGGTCAGAGAGTGTCAGAAAGATTCAGAGAGTTTCAGATAGTGTCAGAGAGTTTCAGAGAGTGTCACAGAGTGTCAGAGAGTTACAGAGAGCTTCAGAGAGTGTCAGAGAGTGTCAGAGAGTGTCAGAGAGTTTCAGAGAGTGTCAGAGAGTGTCAAAGAGTTTCAGAGAGTGTCAGAGAGTTTCAGACAGTTTCTGAGAGTGTCAGAGAGTGCCAGAGAGTTTCAGAGATTGTCAAAGAGTTTCAGAGAGTGTCAGAGAGTTTCAGAGATCGTTTGAGCGTGTCAGAGATTGCCAGAGAGTTTTTGAAAGTGTCAGAGAGTGTCAGAGAGTTTCAGAGAGTGTCAGAGAGTGTCAAAGAGTTTCAGAGAGTGTCAGAGAGTTTCAGACAGTTTCTGAGAGTGTCAGAGAGTGCCAGAGTGTTTCAGCGATTGTCACAGAGTTTCAGAGAGTGTCAGAGAGTGTCAGAGAGTTTCGGAGAGTTTCAGAGAGTGTCAGAGAGTGTCAGAGAGTTTCAGAGAGTGTTAGAGAGTTTCAGAGGGCGTCTGAGCGTGTCAGAGATTGCCAGAGAGTTTTTGAAAGTGTCAGAGAGTGTCAGAGAGTGTCAGAGAGTTTCAGAGAGTTTCACAGAGTGTCAGAGAGATTGCAGAGAGTTTCAGAGAGTGTCACAGACTGTCAGAGAGTTTCAGAGAGCTTCTGAGAATGTCAGTGAGAGTCAGATAGTGACAGAGTGTTTCAGTGAGTGTCAGAGAGTTTCAGAGAGTTTCAGAGAGTGTCAGAGAGTTTCAGAGAGTTTCAGAGAGTGTCAGAGAGTTTCAGAGAGCTTCTGAGATTGTCTGAGAGTGTCAGAGAGTGTCAAAGAGTATGAGATAGTGTCAGAGAGTGTCAGAGAGTTTCAGAGAGTTTCAGAGAATATCACAGAGTGTCAGAGAGAGTCTGAGAGTGTCAGAGACTGTCGGAGAGTTTCTGAGAGTATCTGTGAGTGTAAGAGAGTGTCAGAGGGTTCTGAGAGTTTCGGAGTGTGTCAGGGAGTGTCACAGAGTGTCAGAGACTGTCAGAGAGTGTCAAAGAGTTTCAGAGAGTTTCACAGAGTGTCAGAGAGTGTCAGAGTGTCAGAGAATGTCGCAGAATTTCTGAGAGTATCTGTGCGTGTCAGAGAGAGTCAGAGAGTTTCACAGTGTGTCACAGAGTGTCAGAGAGTGTCACAGAGTGTCAGAGAGTGTCAGAGAGTTTCAGAGAGAGTCAGATCGTGTCAGAGAGTGTCAGAGAGGTTCAGAGAGTTTCAGAAAATATCAGAGAGTGTCAGAGAGTGTCTGAGAGAGTCAGAGAGTGTCGGAGAGATACTCAGAGTATCTGTGAGTGTAAGAGAGTGTCAGAGGGCTCTGCGAGTTTCTGAGTGTGTCAGAGAGTATCACAGTGTCAGAGACTGTCAGAGAGTGTCACAGAGTTTCAAAGAGTTTCACAGAGTATCAGAGAGTGTCAGAGAGTGTCTGAGATTGTCATAGAGTGTCAGAGAGTGTCAGATAGTGTCAGAGAGTTTTTGAGTGTTTCAGAGAGTGTCCGAGAGTTTCAGAGAGTGTCAGAGAGTGTCAGAGAGTGTCAGAGAGTGTCAGAAAGTTTCAGAGAGTGTCAGATAGTGTCAGCGAGTTTCAGAGAGTGTCACAGAGTGTCAGAGAGTTTCAGGGAGTCACAGAGAGTTTCAGAGAGTTTCTGAGAGTTTCTGAGAGTGTCAGAGAGTTTCAGAGAATTTCAGAGAGAGTCAGAGAGTGTCAGAAAGTTTCAGAGAGTGTCAGATAGTGTCAGAGTGTTTCAGAGAGTGTCAGAGAGTGTCAGAGAGTGTCAGAGAGTTTCAGAGAGTGTCAGAGAATGTCAAAGGGTTTCAGTCAGTGTCAGAGAGTTTCAGAGAGTTTCTGAGAGTGTCAGAGAGTGCCAGAGAGTTTCTGAGAGTTTCTGAGAGCTTCAGATAGGTCAGAGAGTGTCAGAGATTGTCCGAGGGTTCTGAGAGATTCTGAGTGTGTCAGAGAGTGTCAGCGAGTTTCCGAGAGTTTCAGAGAGTGTCCGAGCGTGTCAGAGAGTGTCAGAGAGTTTCACAGTGTGTCACAGAGTGTCAGAGAGTGTCAGAGAGTTTCAGAGATTGCCAGATAGTGTCGGAGAGTGTTTGCGTGTTTCAGAGAGTGTCAGAGAGTTTCAGAGAGTGTCAGAAAGTTTCAGAGAGTGTCAGATAGTGTCAGAGAGCTTCAGAGAGTGTCACAGAGTGTCAGAGTGTGTCAGGGAGTGTCAGAGAGTTTCAGAGAGTTTCTGAGAGTTTCTGAGAGTGTCAGAGAGTTTCAGAGAGTTTCAGAGAGGGTCAGAGAGTGTCAGAAAGATTCAGAGAGTTTCAGATAGTGTCAGAGAGTTTCAGAGAGTGTCACAGAGTGTCAGAGAGTTACAGAGAGCTTCAGAGAGTGTCAGAGAGTGTCAGAGAGTTTGAGAGAGTGTCAGAGAGTGTCAAAGAGTTTCAGAGAGTGTCAGAGAGTTTCAGACAGTTTCTGAGAGTGTCAGAGAGTGCCAGAGAGTTTCAGAGATTGTCAAAGAGTTTCAGAGAGTGTCAGAGAGTGTCAGAGAGTTTCGGAGAGTTTCAGAGGGTGTCAGAGAGTGTCAGAGAGTTTCAGAGAGTGTCAGAGAGTTTCAGAGATCGTTTGAGCGTGTCAGAGATTGCCAGAGAGTTTTTGAAAGTGTCAGAGAGTGTCAGAGAGTGTCAGAGGGTTTCAGAGAGTTCCACAGAGTGTCAGAGAGATTGCAAAGAGTTTCAGAGAGTTTCAGAGAGTTTCAGAGAGGGTCACAGACTGTCAGAGAGTTTCAGAGAGCTTCTGAGAGTGTCAGTGAGAGTCAGATAGTGACAGAGTGTTTCAGTGAGTGTCAGAGAGTTTCAGAGAGTGTCAGAGAGTTTCAGAGAGTTTCAGAGAGTGTCAGAGAGTTTCAGAGAGCTTCTGAGATTGTCTGAGAGTGTCAGAGAGTGTCAAAGAGTATGAGATAGTGTGTGAGAGTATCAGAGAGTTTCAGAGAGTTTCAGAGAATATCACAGAGTGTCAGAGAGAGTCTGAGAGTTTCAGAGACTGTCGGAGAGTTTCTGAGAGTATCTGTGAGTGTAAGAGAGTGTCAGAGGGTTCTGAGAGTTTCGGAGTGTGTCAGGGAGTGTCACAGAGTGTCAGAGACTGTCAGAGAGTGTCAAAGAGTTTCAGAGAGTTTCACAGAGTGTCAGAGAGTGTCAGAGAGTGTCAGAGAATGTCGCAGAATTTCTGAGAGTATCTGTGCGTGTCAGAGAGAGTCAGAGAGTTTCACAGTGTGTCACAGAGTGTCAGAGAGTGTCACAGAGTGTCAGAGAGTGTCAGAGAGATTCAGAGAGAGTCAGATCGTGTCAGAGAGTGTCACAGAGTGTCAGAGAGTGTCAGAGAGTAACCGAGAGTGATACAGAGTGTCAGAGAGCGTCAGAGCTTGTCAGAGCCTGATAGAGACAGTCAAGAGTGTCAGATAGTGATCGGGAGTGTCTGAGAGTGTCAGAGAGTGATTGAGAGTGTCAGAGAGTGTCTGAGAGTGTCAGAGAGTGTCAGAGAATGTCGGAGAGTTTCTGAGAGTATCTGTGAGTGTAAGAGAGTGTCACAGAGTGGCAGAGACTGTCAGTGAGTGACAGAGAGTTTCAGAGCGTGTCACAGCATGTCAGAGAGTTTCAGAGAGCTTCAGAGAGTGTCAGAGGGTGTCTGAGAGTTTCAGACAGTTTCAGAAGGTGTCAAAGAGTTTTAGAGAGTGTCAGACAGTGTCAGAGATTGTCGGAGAGTTTCAGAGAGTATTAGAGAGTGTCAGACAGTTTCAGAGATTTTCAGAGAATGTCAGAGACTGTCAGAGAGTGTCACAGAGTTTCAAAGAGTTTCACAGAGTGTCAGAGAGTGTCAGAGAGTGTCTGAGATTGTCATAGAGTGTCAGAGAGTGTCAGAGAATGTCGGAGAGTTTCAGAGAGTGTCAGATCGTGTCGGAGAGTTTTTGAGTGTTTCAGAGAGTGTCAGAGAGTGTCAGAGAGTTTCAGAGAGTGTCAGAAAGTTTCAGAGACTGTCAGATAGTGTCAGAGAGTTTCAGAGAGTGTCACAGAGTGTCAGAGAGTTTCAGGGAGTGTCAGAGAGTTTCAGAGAGTTTCTGAGATTGTCAGAGAGTTTCAGAGAATTTCAGAGAGAGTCAGAGAGTGTCAGAAAGCTTCAGAGAGTGTCAGATAGTGTCAGAGTGTTTCAGAGAGTGTCAGAGAGTGTCAGAGAGTGTCAGAGAGTGTCAGATAGTGTCAGAGAGTGTCAAAGGGTTTCAGTCAGTGTCAGAGAGTTTCAGAGAGTTTCTGAGAGTGTCAGAGAGTGCCAGAGAGTTTCTGAGAGTTTCTGAGGGCTTCAGATAGTGTCAGAGAGTGTCAGAGAGTGTCAGAGATTGTCCGAGGGTTCTGAGAGATTCTGAGTGTGTCAGAGAGTGTCAGCGAGTTTCCGAGAGTTTCAGAGAGTGTCACAGCGTGTCAGAGAGTGTCAGAGAGTTTCACAGTGTGTCACAGAGTGTCAGAGAGTGTCAGAGAGTTTCAGAGAGTGTCTGACAGTGTCTGAGAGTGTCAGATAAAGTCAGCGAGTGTCTGAGAGTGATAGAGAGTGTCAGAGAGTGATGGAGAGTATCTGAGAGTGTCTGAGAGTGTCAGAGAGAGTCAGCGTGTGCCTGAGAGTTATAGAGATTGTCAGAGAATGTCAGAGATTGGTAGAGAGTGATAGAGAGTGTCTGAGAGTGTCAGAGAGTGTCAGAGAGTGTAAGAGAGTGTCTGAGAGCGTCGGAGAGTGTCAGAGAGTGTCAGAGAGGGTCTGACAGAGATAGAGAGTGTCAGAGAGTCTCAGAGAGTGATCGAGAGTGTCTGAGAGCGTCTGACAGTGTCAGAGAGTGTCAGAGAGTGATAGCGAGTGTCTGAGAGTGATAGAGAGTGTCTGAGAGTGTCTGAGACTGCCTGAGTGTGATTGAGAGTGTCTGAGAATGTCAGAGAGTGTCAGCGAGTGTCTGAGAGTGATAGAGAGTGTCTGAAAGTATCAGAGAGTGTCTGAGAGTGTCAGATGAAGTCAGCGAGTTTCTGAGAGTGTTAGAGATTGTCAGAGAATGTCAGAGAGTGGTAGAGAGTGATAGACAGTGTCTGAGAGTGTCTGAGAGTGATAGAGAGTGTCAGAGAGTGTCAGAGAGTGATGGAGAGTATCTGAGAGTGTCAGAGAGTGTCTGAGAGTGTCAGAGAGAGTCAGCGAGTGACTGAGAGTGATAGAGATTGTCAGAGAATGTCAGAGAGTGGTAGAGAGTGATAGAGAGTGTCTGAGAGTGTCAGCGAGTGTCAGAGAGTGAAAGAGAGTGTCAGAGAGGCTCTAACAGTGATAGAGAGTGTCAGAGGGTTTCAGAGAGTGATCGAGATTGTCTGAGAGCGTCTGAGAGTGTCAGAGAGAGTCAGAGAGTGATAGAGAGTGTCAGAGAGTGTCAGAGAGAGAAAGAGAGTGATAGAGATTCTCTGAGAGCGCCTGAGAGTGTCAGAGTGTGTCTGAGAGAGAAAGGGAGAGTCTGAGAGTGTCAGAGAGTGATAGCGAGTGCCAGAGAGTGTCAGAGAGTGATAGAGAGTCTCTGAGAGCGCCTGAGAGTGTCAGAGTGTGTCACAGAGTGATAAACAGAGTCAGAGAGTGAACGAGAGTGTCTGAGAGCGTCTGAGAGTGTCAGAGAGTGTCAGAGAGTGATAGAGAGTGTTAGAGAGTGTCAGAGAGAGGTAGAGAGTGATAGAGGCTGTCTCAGAGTGTCAGAGAGTGTCAGAGTGAGATAGAGAGTGTCTGAGAGTGTCAGAGAGTGATAAAGTGTGTCAGAGAATGTCAGAGAATGTCAGAGAGTGACAGAGAGTGTCAGAGAGTGATTGAGAGTGTCTGAGAGTGTCAGAGAGTGTCAGCGAGTATCAGAGAGTGATAGAGATTGTCAGATAATCTCAGAGAGAAGTAGAGAGAGATAGAGTGTGTCAGAGAGTGACCGAGAGTGATAGAGAGTGTCAGAGAGCGTCAGAGCTTGTCAGAGACTGTTAGAGAAAGTCAAGAGTGTTGGATAGTGATAGGGAGTGTCTGAGAGTGTCAGAGAGTGATTGAGAGTGTCAGAGAACGTCAGAGAGTGATAGAGAGTGTCAGAGAATGACAGAGAGTGATAGCGAGTGTCTGAGAGTGTCAGAGAGTGATAGAGAATGTCTGACAGTGTCTGAGAGTCTCAGGGAGTGTCTGAGAGTGTCTGAGACTGTCTGAGAATGATAGAGAGTGTCTGAGAGTGTCAGAGAGTGTCAGCGGGTGTCTCAGAGTGATAGAAAGTGTCTGAGAGTATCAGAGAGGGTCTGAGAGAGTCAGAGAATGTCAGCGAGTGTCTGAGAGTGACCAAGAGTGATAGAGACGGTCAGAGAGTGTCAGCGAGAGCCTGAGAGTTATAGAGATTGTCAGAGAATGTCAGAGAGTGGTAGAGAGTGATAGAGAGTCTCTGAGAGCGTCAGAGAGTGTCAGAGAGTGATAGAGAGTGTCTGAGAGCATCTGAGATGTGTCAGAGAGTGTCAGATAGGGTCTGAGAGTGATAGAGAGTGTCAGAGAGAGTCAGGGAGTGATAGAGAGTGTCTGAGAGCGCCTGAGAGTGTCTGAGAGTGTCAGAGAGTGATAAAGAGCGTCAGAGAGTGTCAGAGAGTGATCGAGAGTATCTGAGAGCCTCTGATAGTGTCAGAGAGTGTCAGAGAGTGTCAGAGAGTGATAGAGAGTGTCAGAGAGTGTCAGAGAGAGATAGAGAGTGATAGAGATTGTCTGAGAGTTTCAGAGAGTGTCAGAGAGAGATAGAGAGTGTCTGAGAGTGTCAGAGAGTGTTACAGAGTTTCAGAGAGTGATAAAGTGTGTCAGAGAATGTCAGAGAGTGTCAGAGAGTGTCAAAGAGTGATAGAGAGTGTCAGAGAGTGTCAGAGAGTGTCAGAGAATGATAGAGAGTGTCTGAGAATGTCAGAGAGTGATTGAGAATGCCTGAGAGTGTTTGAGAGTGTCAGAAGGTGATTGAGAGTGTCTGAGAGCGTCAGAGAGTAATAGAAAGTGATATAGAGTGTCTGAGAGTGATAGAGGGTGTCTGAAAGTATCAGAGAGGGTCTGAGAGAGTCAGAGAATGTCAGCGAGTGTCTGAGAGTGACCGAGAGTGATAGAGACGGTCAGAGAGTGTCAGCGAGAGCCTGAGAGTTATCGAGATTGTCAGAGAATGTCAGAGAGTGGTAGAGAGTGATAGAGAGTGATAGAGAGTCTCTGAGAGCGTCAGAGAGTGTCAGAGAGAGTCAGAGAGTGATAGAGAGTGTCTGAGAGCATCTGAGATGTGTCAGAGAGTGTCAGATAGGGTCTGAGAGTGATAGTGAGTGTCAGAGAGAGTCAGGGAGTGTTAGAGAGTGTCTGAGAGCGTCAGAGAGTGTCAGAGAGTTTAGACAGTGTCAGAGAGTGATACAGAGTGTCAGAGGGTGATAAAGTGTGTCAGAGAGTGATAGAGTGTGTCAGAGAGTGACCGAGACTGATAGAGAGTGGCAGAGACTGTCAGAGAGCATCCGAGCTTGTCAGAGAGTGATAGTGAGAGTCATGAGTGTCAGAGAGTGATAGGGAGTGTCTGAGAGTGTCAGAGAGTGATTGAGTGTGTCAGAGAGCGTCAGAGAGTGGTAGAGAGTGATAGAGAGTGACAGAGAATGTCAGAGAGTGACAGAGAGTGTCTGAGAGTGTCTGAGAGAGTCAGAGAGTGTCAGAGAGTGATAGAGAGTGTCAGAGAGTGTCAGACTGTGACAGAGAGTGTCTGAGGACGTCTGAGAGTGTCAGAGAGTGTCAGAGAGATTTAGAGAGTGTCAGAGAGTGTCAGAGAGTGATAGAGAGTGTCTGAGAGTGTCAGATAAAGTCAGAGAGTGTCTGAGAGTGATAGAGATTGTCAGAGAATGTCAGAGAGAGATAGAGAGTGATAGAGAGTGTCTGAGAGTGTCAGAGAGTTTCAGAGAGTTTCAGAGAGTTTCAGAGAGCGTCAGAGAGTGTCAGAGAGTTTCAGAGAGCTTCTGAGATTGTCTGAGAGAGTCAGAGAGTGTCAAAGAATATCAGATAGTGTCAGAGAGTGTCAGAGAGTTTCAGAGAATATCAGAGAGTGCCAGAGAGTGTCTGAGAGTGTCAGAGAATGTCGGAGAGTTTCTGAGAGTATCTGTGAGTGTAAGAAAGTGTCAGAGGGTTCTGAGAATTTCGGAGTGTGTCAGGGAGTGTCACAGAGTGTCAGAGACTGTCAGAGACTGTCAGAGAGTGACAGAGAGTTTCAGTGAGTGTCAGAGAGTTTCAGAGAGTTTCAGAGAGTGTCAGAGATTGTCTGGGAGTGTCAGAGAGTATCAAAGATTTTCAGAGAGTTTCAGAGAGTGTCAGAGAGTGTCAGAGAGTGTCGGAGAGATACTCAGAATATCTGTGAGTGTAAGAGAGTGTCAGAGGGTTCTGCGAGTTTCTGTGTGTGTCAGAGAGTGTCACAGAGTGTCTGAGACTGTCAGAGAGTGTCAGAGAGTTTCAAATAGTTTCAGAGAGTGTCAGAGAATGTCTGAGATTGTCACAGAGTGTCAGAGAGTGTCAGAGAATGTCGGAGAGTTTCTGTGAGTGTCAGAGAGTTTCACAGTGTGACACAGAGTGTCAGAGAGTGTCAGAGAGTTTCAGAGATTGTCAGATAGTGTCGGAGAGTGTTTGAGAGTTTCAGAGAGTTTCAGAGAGTGTCAGAGATTGTCTGAGAGTATCAGATAGTGTCAGAGAGTTTCAGAGAGTGTCACAGACTGTCAGAGAGCGTCAGAGACTGTCAGAGAGCATCAGAGAGATTGCAGAGTGTTTCAGTGAGTGTCAGAGAGTTTCAGACAGTTACAGAGAGGGTCAGAGAGTTTCAGAGACTTTCAGAGATTGTCAGATAGTGTCGGAGACTGTTTGAGTGTTTCAGAGAGTGTCAGAGAGTTTCAGAGAGTGTCAGAGATTGTCAGAAAGTTTCAGAGAGTGTCAGATAGTGTCAGAGAGTTTCAGAGAGTGTCACAGAGTGTCAGAGAGTGTCAGGGAGTGTCAGAGAGTTTCAGAGAGTTTCTGAGAGTTTCTGAGAGTGTCAGAGAGTTGAAGAGAGTTTCAGAGAGGGTCAGAGAGTGTCAGAAAAATTCAGAGAGTGTCAGATAGTGTCAGAGAGTTTCAGAGAGTGTCACAGAGTGTCAGAGAGTTACAGAGAGCTTCAGAGAGTATCAGAGAGTTTCAGAGAGTGTCAGAGAGTTTCAGAGAGTGTCAGAGAGTGTCAAAGAGTTTCAGAGAGCTTCAGAGTGTGTCAGAGATTGTCTGAGAGTGTCAGAGAGTGTCAAAGAGTATCAGATAGTGTCAGAGAGTGTCAGAGAGTTTCAGAGAATATCAGAGAGTGTCAGAGAGTGTCTGAGAGTGTCAGAGAATGTCGGAGAGTTTCTGAGAGTATCTGTGAGTGTAAGAGAGTGTCAGAGGGTTCTGAGAATTTCGGAGTGTGTCAGGGAGTGTCACAGAGTGTCAGAGACTGTCAGAGAGTGTCAGAGATTGACAGAGAGTTTCAGTGAGTGTCAGAGAGTTTCAGAGAGTGTCAGAGAGTGTCAGAGAGTTTCAGAGAGTTTCAGAGGCTGTCAGAGAGTGTCAGAGAGTGTCTGAGAGTGTCAGAGAGTGTCAAAGAGTTTCAGAGAGTTTCAGAGAGTGTCAGAGAGTTTCAGAGAGTTTCAGAGGCTGTCAGAGAGTGTCAGAGAGTGTCTGAGAGTGTCAGAGAGTATCGGAGAGATACTCAGAGTATCTGTGAGTGTAAGAGAGTGTCAGAGGTTTCTGCGAGTTTCTGAGTGTGTCAGAGAGTGTCACAGAGTGTCAGAGACTGTCAGAGTGTGTCAGAGAGTTTCAAATAGTTTCAGAGAGTGTCAGAGAGTGTCTGAGATTGTCATAGAGTGTCAGAGAGTGTCAGAGAATGTCGGAGAGTTTCTGAGAGTGTCCGTGAGTGTCAGAGAGTTTCACAGTGTGTCACAAAGTGTCAGAGAGTGTCAGAGATTTTCAGAGATTGCCTGATAGTGTCGGAGAGTGTTTGCGTGTTTCAGAGCGTGTCAGAGAGTTTCAGAGAGTGTCAGAGAGTGTCAGAACGTTTCAGAGAGTGTCAGATAGTGTCAGAGAGCTTCAGAGAGCGTCACAGAGTGTCAGAGAGTGTCAGGGAGTGTCAGAGAGTTTCAGAGAGTTTCTGAGAGTTTCAGAGAGGGTCAGAGAGTGTCAGAAAGATTCAGAGAGTTTCAGATAGTGTCAGAGAGTTTCAGAGAGTGTCACAGAGTGTCAGAGAGTTACAGAGAGCTTCAGAGAGTGTCAGAGAGTGTCAGAGAGTGTCAGAGAGTTTCAGAGAGCGTCAGAGAGTGTCAAAGAGTTTCAGAGAGTGTCAGAGAGTTTCAGACAGTTTCTGAGAGTGCCAGAGAGTGCCAGAGAGTTTCAGAGATTGTCAAAGAGTTTCAGAGAGTGTCAGAGAGTGTCAGAGAGTTTCGGAGAGTTTCAGAGAGTGTCAGAGAGTGTCAGAGAGTGTCAGAGAGTTTCAGAGAGTGTCAGAGAGTTTCAGAGAGCGTCTGATCGTGTCAGAGATTGCCAGAGAGTTTTTGAAAGTGTCAGAGAGTGTCAGAGAGTGTCAGAGAGTTTCAGAGAGTTTCACAGAGTGTCAGAGAGATTGCAGAGAGTTTCAGAGAGTTTCAGAGAGTTTCAGAGAGTGTCACAGATTGTCAGAGAGTTTCAGAGAGCTTCTGAGAGTGTCAGTGAGAGTCAGATAGTGACAGAGTGTTTAAGTGAGTGTCAGAGAGTTTCAGAGAGTTTCAGAGAGTGTCAGAGAGTTTCAGAGAGTTTCAGAGAGTGTCAGAGAGTTTCAGAGAGCTTCTGAGATTGTCTGAGAGTGTCAGAGAGTGTCAAAGAGTATCAGATAGTGTCAGAGAGTGTCAGAGAGTTTCAGAGAGTTTCAGAGAATATCAGAGAGTGTCAGAGAGAGTCTGAGAGTGTAAGAGACTGTCGGAGAGTTTCTGAGAGTATCTGTGAGTGTAAGAGAGTGTCAGAGGGTTCTGAGAGTTTTGGAGTGTGTCAGGGAGTGTCAGAGAGTGTCAGAGAGTGTCAGAGAATGTCGCAGAACTTCTGAGAGTATCTGTGCGTGTCAGAGAGAGTCAGAGAGTTTCACAGTGTGTCACAGAGTGTCAGAGAGTGTCATAGAGTGTCAGACAGTGTCACAGAGTGACGGAGAGTTTCTGAGAGTATCTGTGAGTGTCAGAGAGTGTCAGAGTCTGTCAGAGGGTTCAGAGAGGTTCTGAATGTGTCAGAGAGTGTCAGAGAGGTTCAGAGAGTTTCAGAGAATATCAGAGAGTGTCAGAGAGTGTCTGAGAGTGTCAGAGAGTGTCAGAGAGTGTCAGAGAATGTCGGAGAGTTTCTGAGAGTATCTGTGAGTGTAAGAGAGTGTCACAGAGTGTCAGAGACTGTCAGTGAGTTACAGAGAGTTTCAGAGCGTGAGTAGCATGTCAGAGAGTTTCAGAGAGCTTCAGAGAGTGTCAGAGGGTGTCTGAGAGTTTCAGAGAGTTTCAGAGAGTGTCAAAGAGTTTTAGAGAGTGTCAGAGAGTGTCGGAGAGTTTCAGAGAGTGTCAGAGAGTGTCAGATAGTGTCGGAGAGTTTTTGAGTGTTTCAGAGAGTGTCAGAGAGTGTCAGAGAGTTTCAGAGAGTGTCACAGAGTGTCAGAGAGTTTCAGGGAGTGTCAGAGAGCTTCAGAGAGTTTCTGAGAGTTTCTGAGAGTGTCAGAGAGTTTCAGAGAATTTCAGAGAGAGTCAGAGGGTGTCAGAAAGCTTCAGAGAGTGTCAGATAGTGTCAGAGTGTTTCAGAGAGTGTCAGAGAGTGTCAGAGAGTGTCAGAGAGTTTCAGAGAGGTTCAGAGAGTGGCAAAGGGTTTCAGTCAGTGTCAGAGAGTTTCAGAGAGTTTCTGAGAGTGTCAGAGAGTGCCAGAGAGTTTCTGAGAGTTTCTGAGAGCTTCAGAGAGTGTCAGAGAGTGTCAGAGAGTGTCAGAGATTGTCCGAGGGTTCTGAGAGATTCTGAGTGTGTCAGAGAGTGTCAGCGAGTTTCCGAGAGTTTCAGAGAGTGTCACAGCGTGTCAGAGAGTGTCAGAGAGTTTCACAGTGTGTCACAGAGTGTCAGAGAGTGTCAGAGAGTTTCAGAGAGTGTCTGACAGTGTCAGAGAGTGTCTGAGAGTGTCAGATAAAGTCAGCGAGTGTCTGAGAGTGATAGAGAGTGTCAGAGAGTGTCACAGAGTGATGGAGAGTATCTGAGAGTGTCAGAGAGTGTCAGAGAGTGTCAGAGAGTGTAAGAGAGTGTCCGAGAGCGTCGGAGAGTGTCAGAGAGTGTCAGAGAGTGTCAGAGAGGGTCTGACAGAGATAGAGATTGTCAGAGAGTCTCAGAGAGTGATCGAGAGTGTCTGAGACCGTCTGACAGTGTCAGAGTGTGTCAGAGAGTGATAGCGAGTGTCTGAGAGTGTCAGAGAGTGATAGAGAGTGTCTGACAGTGTCTGAGAGTGCCAGGGAGTGTCTGAGAGTGTCTGAGACTGCCTGAGTGTGATTGAGAGTGTCTGAGAATGTCAGAGAGTGTCAGCGAGTGTCTGAGAGTGATAGAGAGTGTCTGAAAGTATCAGAGTGTGTCAGAGATTTTCAGAGGTTGCCAGAAAATGTCGAAGAGTGTTTGCGGGTTTCAGAGCGTGTCAGAGAGTTTCAGAGAGTGTCAGACAGTGTCAGAAAGTTTCAGAGAGTGTCAGATAGTGTCAGAGAGCTTCAGAGAGTGTCACAGAGTGTCAGAGAGTGTCAGGGAGTGTCAGAGAGTTTCAGAGAGTTTCTGAGAGTTTCTGAGAGTGTCAGAGAGTTTCAAAGAGTTTCAGAGAGGGTCAGAGAGTGTCAGAAAGATTCAGAGAGTTTCAGATAGTGTCAGAGAGTTTCAGAGAGTGTCACAGAGTGTCAGAGAGTTACAGAGAGCTTCAGAGAGTGTCAGAGAGTGTCAGAGAGATTCAGAGAGTGTCAAAGAGTTTCAGAGAGTGTCAGAGAGTTTCAGACAGTTTCTGAGAGTGCCAGAGAGTGCCAGAGAGTTTCAGAGATTGTCAAAGAGTTTCAGAGAGTGTCAGTGAGTGTCAGAGAGTTTCGGAGAGTTTCAGAGAGTTTCAGAGAGTGTCAGAGAGTTTCAGAGACTGTCAGAGAGTTTCAGAGAGCGTCTGAGCGTGTCAGAGATTGCCAGAGAGTTTTTGAAAGTGTCAGAGAGTGTCAGAGAGTGTCAGAGAGTTTCAGAGAGTTTCACAGAGTGTCAGAGAGATTGCAGAGAGTTTCAGAGAGTGTCACAGATTGTCAGAGAGTTTTAGAGAGCTTCTGAGAGTGTCAGTGAGAGTCAGATAGTGACAGAGTGTTTCAGTGAGTGTCAGAGAGTTTCAGAGAGTTTCAGAGAGTGTCAGAGAGTTTCAGAGAGTTTCAGAGAGTGTCAGAGAGTTTCAGAGAGATTCTGAGATTGTCTGAGAGTGTCAGAGAGTGTCAAAGAGTATCAGATAGTGTCAGAGAGTGTCAGAGAGTTTCAGAGAGTTTCAGAGAATATCAGAGAGTGTCAGAGAGAGTCTGAGAGTGTCAGAGACTGTCGGAGAGTTTCTGAGAGTATCTGTGAGTGTAAGAGAGTGTCAGAGGGTTCTGCGAGTTTTGGAGTGTGTCAGGGAGTGTCACAGAGTGCCAGAGACTGTCAGAGATTGTCAAAGAGTTTCAGACAGTTTCACAGAGTGTCAGAGAGTGTCGGAGAGTGTCAGAGAATGTCGCAGAACTTCTGAGAGTATCTGTGCGTGTCAGAGAGAGTCAGAGAGTTTCACAGTGTGTCACAGAGTGTCAGAGAGTGTCACAGAGTGTCAGAGAGTGTCAGAGAGTGTCGGAGAGTGTCACAGAGTGTCAGAGAGTGTCTGAGAGTTTCAGAGACTGTCAGAGAATGTCGGCGTGTTTCTGAGAGTATATGTGAGTTTCAGAGAGTGTCAGAGGGTGTCACAGTGTGTCACAGAGTGTCAGAGAGTGTCAGAGAGTTTCAGAGAGTGACTGAGAGTGTCATAGAGTGTCAGAGAGTGTCAGAGAATGTCGGAGAGTATCTGTGAGTGTCAGAGAGTGTCAGAGAGTGTCAGAGTCTGTCAGAGGGTTCAGAGAGATTCTGAGTGTGTCAGAGAGTGTCACAGAGTGTCAGAGAGTGTCAGAGTGTTTCAGAGAGTTTCAGAGAATATCAGAGAGTGTCAGAGAGTGTCTGAGAGTGTCAGAGAGTGTCAGAGAGTGTCACAGAGTGTCAGAGAGTGTCAGAGTGTTTCAGAGAGTTTCAGAGAATATCAGAGAGTGTCAGAGAGTTTCTGAGAGTATCTGTGAGTGTAAGAGAGTGTCACAGAGTGTCAGAGACTGTCAGTGAGTTACAGAGAGTTTCAGAGCGTGTACAGCATGTCAGAGAGTTTCAGAGAGCTTCAGAGAGTGTCAGAGGGTGTCTGAGAGTTTCAGAGAGTTTCAGAGAGTGTCAAAGAGTTTTAGAGAGTGTCAAAGAGTGTCGGAGATTTTCAGAGAGTATTAGAGAGTGTCAGACAGTTTCAGAGATTTTCAGAGAATGTCAGAGAGTGTCAGAGAGTGTCTGAGAGAGTCAGGGAGTGTCAGAGAGATACTCAGAGTATCTGTGAGTGTAAGAGAGTGTCAGAGGGCTCTGCGAGTTTCTGAGTGTGTCAGAGAGTATCACAGAGTGTCAGAGACTGTCAGAGAGTGTCACAGAGTTTCAAAGAGTTTCAGAGAGTGTCAGAGAGTGTCTGAGATTGTCATAGAGTGTCAGAGAGTGTCAGAGAATGTCGGAGAGTTTCAGAGTGTGTCAGATAGCGTCGGAGTGTTTTTGAGTGTTTCAGAGAGTGTCAGAAAGTTTCAGAGAGTGTCAGATAGTGTCAGAGAGTTTCTGAGAGTTTCTGAGAGTGTCAGAGAGTTTCAGAGAATTTCAGAGAGAGTCAGAGAGTGTCAGAAAGCTTCAGAGAGTGTCAGATAGTGTCAGAGTGTTGCAGAGAGTGTCAGAGAGTGTCAGAAAGTGTCAGAGAGTTTCAGAGAGTGTCAGAGAGTGGCAAAGGGTTTCAGTCAGTGTCAGAGAGTTTCAGAGAGTTTCTGAGAGTGTCAGAGAGTGCCAGAGAGTTTCTGAGAGTTTCTGAGAGCTGCAGATGGTGTCAGAGAGTGTCAGAGAGTGTCAGAGAGTGTCAGAGATTGTCCGAGGGATCTGAGAGATCCTGAGTGTGTCAGAGATTGTCAGCGAGTTTCCGAGAGTTTCAGAGAGTGTCACAGCGTGTCAGAGAGTGTCAGAGAGTTTCACAGTGTGTCACAGAGTGTCAGAGAGTGTCAGAGAGTTTCAGAGAGTGTCTGACAGTGTCAGAGAGTGTCTGAGAGTGTCAGATAAAGTCAGCGAGTGTCTGAGAGTGATAGAGAGTGTCAGAGAGTGTCACAGAGTGATGGAGAGTATCTGAGAGTGTCAGAGAGTGTCAGAGAGTGTCAGAGAGTGTAAGAGAGTGTCCGAGAGCGTCGGAGAGTGTCAGAGAGTGTCAGAGAGTGTCAGAGAGGGTCTGACTGAGATAGATATTGTCAGAGAGTCTCAGAGAGTGATCGAGAGTGCCTGAGGCCGTCTGACAGAGTCAGAGAGTGTCAGAGAGTGATAGCGAGTGTCTGAGAGTGTCAGAGAGTGATAGAGAGTGTCTGACAGTGTCTGAGAGCGCCAGGGAGTGTCTGAGAGTGTCTGAGACTGCCTGAGTGTGATTGAGAGTGTCTGAGAATGTCAGAGAGTGTCAGCGAGTGTCTGAGAGTGATAGAGAGTGTCTGAAAATTTCAGAGAGTGTCTGAGAGTGTCAGATAAAGTCAGATAGTTTCTGAGAGTGTTAGAGATTGTCAGAGAATGTCAGAGAGTGGTAGAGAGTGATAGACAGTGTCTGAGAGTGTCTGAGAGTGATAGAGAGTGTCAGAGAGTGTCAGAGAGTGATGGAGAGTATCTGAGAGTGTCAGGGAGTGTCTGAGAGTGTCAGAGAGAGTCAGCAAGTGACTGAGAGTGACAGAGATTGTCAGAGAATGTCAGAGAGTGGTAGAGAGTGATAGAGAGTGTCTGAGAGTGTCAGAGAGAGTCAGAGAGTGAAAGAGAGTGTCTGAGAGCGTCTGAGATTGTCAGAGAGTGTCAGAGAGGCTCTAACAGTGATAGAGAGTGTCAGAGGGTTTCAGAGAGTGATCGAGATTGTCTGAGAGCGTCTGAGAGTGTCAGAGAGAGTCAGAGAGTGATAGAGAGTGTCAGAGAGTGTCAGAGAGAGAAAGAGAGTGATAGAGATTCTCTGAGAGTGTCAGAGAGTGTCAGAGAGAGAAAGGGAGAGTCTGAGAGTGTCAGAGAGTGATAGCGAGTGCCAGAGAGTGTCAGAGAGTTTCAGAGAATATCAGAGAGTGCCAGAGAGTGTCTGAGAGTGTCAGAGAATGTCGGAGAGTTTCTGAGAGTATCTGTGAGTGTAAGAAAGTGTCAGAGGGTTCTGAGAATTTCGGAGTGTGTCAGGGAGTGTCACAGAGTGTCAGAGACTGTCAGAGACTGTCAGAGAGTGACAGAGAGTTTCAGTGAGTGTCAGAGAGTTTCAGAGAGTTTCAGAGAGTGTCAGAGATTGTCTGGGAGTGTCAGAGAGTATCAAAGATTTTCAGAGAGTTTCAGAGAGTGTCAGAGAGTGTCAGAGAGTGTCGGAGAGATACTCAGAATATCTGTGAGTGTAAGAGAGTGTCAGAGGGTTCTGCGAGTTTCTGTGTGTGTCAGAGAGTGTCACAGAGTGTCTGAGACTGTCAGAGAGTGTCAGAGAGTTTCAAACAGTTTCAGAGAGTGTCAGAGAATGTCTGAGATTGTCACAGAGTGTCAGAGAGTGTCAGAGAATGTCGGAGAGTTTCTGTGAGTGTCAGAGAGTTTCACAGTGTGACACAGAGTGTCAGAGAGTGTCAGAGAGTTTCAGAGATTGTCAGATAGTGTCGGAGAGTGTTTGAGAGTTTCAGAGAGTTTCAGAGAGTGTCAGAGATTGTCTGAGAGTATCAGATAGTGTCAGAGAGTTTCAGAGAGTGTCACAGACTGTCAGAGAGCGTCAGAGACTGTCAGAGAGCATCAGAGAGATTGCAGAGTGTTTCAGTGAGTGTCAGAGAGTTTCAGACAGTTACAGAGAGGGTCAGAGAGTTTCAGAGACTTTCAGAGATTGTCAGATAGTGTCGGAGACTGTTTGAGTGTTTCAGAGAGTGTCAGAGAGTTTCAGAGAGTGTCAGAGATTGTCAGAAAGTTTCAGAGAGTGTCAGATAGTGTCAGAGAGTTTCAGAGAGTGTCACAGTGTGTCAGAGAGTGTCAGGGAGTGTCAGAGAGTTTCAGAGAGTTTCTGAGAGTTTCTGAGAGTGTCAGAGAGTTGAAGAGAGTTTCAGAGAGGGTCAGAGAGTGTCAGAAAAATTCAGAGAGTGTCAGATAGTGTCAGAGAGTTTCAGAGAGTGTCACAGAGTGTCAGAGAGTTACAGAGAGCTTCAGAGAGTATCAGAGAGTTTCAGAGAGTGTCAGAGAGTTTCAGAGAGTGTCAGAGAGTGTCAAAGAGTTTCAGAGAGTTTCAGAGTGTGTCAGAGATTGTCTGAGAGTGTCAGAGAGTGTCAAAGAGTATCAGATAGTGTCAGAGAGTGTCAGAGAGTTTCAGAGAATATCAGAGAGTGTCCGAGAGTGTCTGAGAGTGTCAGAGAATGTCGGAGAGTTTCTGAGAGTATCTGTGAGTGTAAGAGAGTGTCAGAGGGTTCTGAGAATTTCGGAGTGTGTCAGGGAGTGTCACAGAGTGTCAGAGACTGTCAGAGAGTGTCAGAGATTGACAGAGAGTTTCAGTGAGTGTCAGAGAGTTTCAGAGAGTGTCAGAGAGTGTCAGAGAGTTTCAGAGAGTTTCAGAGGCTGTCAGAGAGTGTCAGAGAGTGTCTGAGAGTGTCAGAGAGTGTCAAAGAGTTTCAGAGAGTGTCAGAGAGTGTCAGAGAGTTTCAGAGAGTTTCAGAGGCTGTCAGAGAGTGTCAGAGAGTGTCTGGGAGTGTCAGAGAGTATCGGAGAGATACTCAGAGTATCTGTGAGTGTAAGAGAGTGTCAGAGGTTTCTGCGAGTTTCTGAGTGTGTCAGAGAGTGTCACAGAGTGTCAGAGACTGTCAGAGTGTGTCAGAGAGTTTCAAATAGTTTCAGAGAGTGTCAGAGAGTGTCTGAGATTGTCATAGAGTGTCAGAGAGTGTCAGAGAATGTCGGAGAGTTTCTGAGAGTGTCCGTGAGTGTCAGAGAGTTTCACAGTGTGTCACAAAGTGTCAGAGAGTGTCAGAGATTTTCAGAGATTGCCTGATAGTGTCGGAGAGTGTTTGCGTGTTTCAGAGCGTGTCAGAGAGTTTCAGAGAGTGTCAGAGAGTGTCAGAACGTTTCAGAGAGTGTCAGATAGTGTCAGAGAGCTTCAGAGAGTGTCACAGAGTGTCAGAGAGTGTCAGGGAGTGTCAGAGAGTTTCAGAGAGTTTCTGAGAGTTTCAGAGAGGGTCAGAGAGTGTCAGAAAGATTCAGAGAGTTTCAGATAGTGTCAGAGAGTTTCAGAGAGTGTCACAGAGTGTCAGAGAGTTACAGAGAGCTTCAGAGAGTGTCAGAGAGTGTCAGAGAGTGTCAGAGAGTTTCAGAGAGCGTCAGAGAGTGTCAAAGAGTTTCAGAGAGTGTCAGAGAGTTTCAGACAGTTTCTGAGAGTGCCAGAGAGTGCCAGAGAGTTTCAGAGATTGTCAAAGAGTTTCAGAGAGTGTCAGAGAGTGTCAGAGAGTTTCGGAGAGTTTCAGAGAGTGTCAGAGAGTGTCAGAGAGTGTCAGAGAGTTTCAGAGAGTGTCAGAGAGTTTCAGAGAGCGTCTGATCGTGTCAGAGATTGCCAGAGAGTTTTTGAAAGTGTCAGAGAGTGTCAGAGAGTGTCAGAGAGTTTCAGAGAGTTTCACAGAGTGTCAGAGAGATTGCAGAGAGTTTCAGAGAGTTTCAGAGAGTTTCAGAGAGTGTCACAGATTGTCAGAGAGTTTCAGAGAGCTTCTGAGAGTGTCAGTGAGAGTCAGATAGTGACAGAGTGTTTCAGTGAGTGTCAGAGAGTTTCAGAGAGTTTCAGAGAGTGTCAGAGAGTTTCAGAGAGTTTCAGAGAGTGTCAGAGAGTTTCAGAGAGCTTCTGAGATTGTCTGAGAGTGTCAGAGAGTGTCAAAGAGTATCAGATAGTGTCAGAGAGTGTCAGAGAGTTTCAGAGAATGTCGGAGAGTTTCTGTGAGTGTCAGAGAGTTTCACAGTGTGACACAGAGTGTCAGAGAGTGTCAGAGAGTTTCAGAGATTGTCAGATAGTGTCGGAGAGTGTTTGAGAGTTTCAGAGAGTTTCAGAGAGTGTCAGAGATTGTCTGAGAGTATCAGATAGTGTCAGAGAGTTTCAGAGAGTGTCACAGACTGTCAGAGAGCGTCAGAGACTGTCAGAGAGCATCAGAGAGATTGCAGAGTGTTTCAGTGAGTGTCAGAGAGTTTCAGACAGTTACAGAGAGGGTCAGAGAGTTTCAGAGACTTTCAGAGATTGTCAGATAGTGTCGGAGACTGTTTGAGTGTTTCAGAGAGTGTCAGAGAGTTTCAGAGAGTGTCAGAGATTGTCAGAAAGTTTCAGAGAGTGTCAGATAGTGTCAGAGAGTTTCAGAGAGTGTCACAGTGTGTCAGAGAGTGTCAGGGAGTGTCAGAGAGTTTCAGAGAGTTTCTGAGAGTTTCTGAGAGTGTCAGAGAGTTGAAGAGAGTTTCAGAGAGGGTCAGAGAGTGTCAGAAAAATTCAGAGAGTGTCAGATAGTGTCAGAGAGTTTCAGAGAGTGTCACAGAGTGTCAGAGAGTTACAGAGAGCTTCAGAGAGTATCAGAGAGTTTCAGAGAGTGTCAGAGAGTTTCAGAGAGTGTCAGAGAGTGTCAAAGAGTTTCAGAGAGTTTCAGAGTGTGTCAGAGATTGTCTGAGAGTGTCAGAGAGTGTCAAAGAGTATCAGATAGTGTCAGAGAGTGTCAGAGAGTTTCAGAGAATATCAGAGAGTGTCCGAGAGTGTCTGAGAGTGTCAGAGAATGTCGGAGAGTTTCTGAGAGTATCTGTGAGTGTAAGAGAGTGTCAGAGGGTTCTGAGAATTTCGGAGTGTGTCAGGGAGTGTCACAGAGTGTCAGAGACTGTCAGAGAGTGTCAGAGATTGACAGAGAGTTTCAGTGAGTGTCAGAGAGTTTCAGAGAGTGTCAGAGAGTGTCAGAGAGTTTCAGAGAGTTTCAGAGGCTGTCAGAGAGTGTCAGAGAGTGTCTGAGAGTGTCAGAGAGTGTCAAAGAGTTTCAGAGAGTGTCAGAGAGTGTCAGAGAGTTTCAGAGAGTTTCAGAGGCTGTCAGAGAGTGTCAGAGAGTGTCTGGGAGTGTCAGAGAGTATCGGAGAGATACTCAGAGTATCTGTGAGTGTAAGAGAGTGTCAGAGGTTTCTGCGAGTTTCTGAGTGTGTCAGAGAGTGTCACAGAGTGTCAGAGACTGTCAGAGTGTGTCAGAGAGTTTCAAATAGTTTCAGAGAGTGTCAGAGAGTGTCTGAGATTGTCATAGAGTGTCAGAGAGTGTCAGAGAATGTCGGAGAGTTTCTGAGAGTGTCCGTGAGTGTCAGAGAGTTTCACAGTGTGTCACAAAGTGTCAGAGAGTGTCAGAGATTTTCAGAGATTGCCTGATAGTGTCGGAGAGTGTTTGCGTGTTTCAGAGCGTGTCAGAGAGTTTCAGAGAGTGTCAGAGAGTGTCAGAACGTTTCAGAGAGTGTCAGATAGTGTCAGAGAGCTTCAGAGAGTGTCACAGAGTGTCAGAGAGTGTCAGGGAGTGTCAGAGAGTTTCAGAGAGTTTCTGAGAGTTTCAGAGAGGGTCAGAGAGTGTCAGAAAGATTCAGAGAGTTTCAGATAGTGTCAGAGAGTTTCAGAGAGTGTCACAGAGTGTCAGAGAGTTACAGAGAGCTTCAGAGAGTGTCAGAGAGTGTCAGAGAGTGTCAGAGAGTTTCAGAGAGCGTCAGAGAGTGTCAAAGAGTTTCAGAGAGTGTCAGAGAGTTTCAGACAGTTTCTGAGAGTGCCAGAGAGTGCCAGAGAGTTTCAGAGATTGTCAAAGAGTTTCAGAGAGTGTCAGAGAGTGTCAGAGAGTTTCGGAGAGTTTCAGAGAGTGTCAGAGAGTGTCAGAGAGTGTCAGAGAGTTTCAGAGAGTGTCAGAGAGTTTCAGAGAGCGTCTGATCGTGTCAGAGATTGCCAGAGAGTTTTTGAAAGTGTCAGTGAGTGTCGGAGAGTGTCCGAGAGTTTCAGAGAGTTTCACAGAGTGTCAGAGAGATTGCAGAGAGTTTCAGAGAGTTTCAGAGAGTTTCAGAGAGTGTCACAGATTGTCAGAGAGTTTCAGAGAGCTTCTGAGAGTGTCAGTGAGAGTCAGATAGTGACAGAGTGTTTCAGTGAGTGTCAGAGAGTTTCAGAGAGTTTCAGAGAGTGTCAGAGAGTTTCAGAGAGTTTCAGAGAGTGTCAGAGAGTTTCAGAGAGCTTCTGAGATTGTCTGAGAGTGTCAGAGAGTGTCAAAGAGTATCAGATAGTGTCAGAGAGTGTCAGAGAGTTTCAGAGAGTTTCAGAGAATATCAGAGAGTGTCAGAGAGAGTCTGAGAGTGTAAGAGACTGTCGGAGAGTTTCTGAGAGTATCTGTGAGTGTAAGAGAGTGTCAGAGGGTTCTGAGAGTTTTGGAGTGTGTCAGGGAGTGTCAGAGAGTGTCAGAGAGTGTCAGAGAATGTCGCAGAACTTCTGAGAGTATCTGTGCGTGTCAGAGAGAGTCAGAGAGTTTCACAGTGTGTCACAGAGTGTCAGAGAGTGTCATAGAGTGTCAGACAGTGTCACAGAGTGTCGGAGAGTTTCTGAGAGTATCTGTGAGTGTCAGAGAGTGTCAGAGTCTGTCAGAGGGTTCAGAGAGGTTCTGAATGTGTCAGAGAGTGTCAGAGAGGTTCAGAGAGTTTCAGAGAATATCAGAGAGTGTCAGAGAGTGTCTGAGAGTGTCAGAGAGTGTCAGAGAGTGTCAGAGAATGTCGGAGAGTTTCTGAGAGTATCTGTGAGTGTCAGAGAGTGTCAGAGTCTGTCAGAGGGTTCAGAGAGGTTCTGAATGTGTCAGAGAGTGTCAGAGAGGTTCAGAGAGTTTCAGAGAATATCAGAGAGTGTCAGAGAGTGTCAGAGAGTGTCAGAGAGTGTCAGAGAGTGTCGGAGAGTTTCAGAGAGTGTCAGAGAGTGTCAGATAGTGTCGGAGAGTTTTTGAGTGTTTCAGAGAGTGTCAGAGAGTGTCAGAGAGTTTCAGAGAGTGTCACAGAGTGTCAGAGAGTTTCAGGGAGTGTCAGAGAGCTTCAGAGAGTTTCTGAGAGTTTCTGAGAGTGTCAGAGAGTTTCAGAGAATTTCAGAGAGAGTCAGAGGGTGTCAGAAAGCGTCAGAGCGTGTCAGATAGTGTCAGAGTGTTTCAGAGAGTGTCAGAGAGTGTCAGAGTGTCAGAGAGTTTCAGAGAGGTTCAGAGAGTGGCAAAGGGTTTCAGTCAGTGTCAGAGAGTTTCAGAGAGTTTCTGAGAGTGTCAGAGAGTGCCAGAGAGTTTCTGAGAGTTTCTGAGAGCTTCAGAGAGTGTCAGAGAGTGTCAGAGAGTGTCAGAGATTGTCCGAGGGTTCTGAGAGATTCTGAGTGTGTCAGAGAGTGTCAGCGAGTTTCCGAGAGTTTCAGAGAGTGTCACAGCGTGTCAGAGAGTGTCAGAGAGTTTCACAGTGTGTCACAGAGTGTCAGAGAGTGTCAGAGAGTTTCAGAGAGTGTCTGACAGTGTCAGAGAGTGTCTGAGAGTGTCAGATAAAGTCAGCGAGTGTCTGAGAGTGATAGAGAGTGTCAGAGAGTGTCACAGAGTGATGGAGAGTATCTGAGAGTGTCAGAGAGTGTCAGAGAGTGTCAGAGAGTGTAAGAGAGTGTCCGAGCGCGTCGGAGAGTGTCAGAGAGTGTCAGAGAGTGTCAGAGAGGGTCTGACAGAGATAGAGATTGTCAGAGAGTCTCAGAGAGTGATCGAGAGTGTCTGAGACCGTCTGACAGTGTCAGAGTGTGTCAGAGAGTGATAGCGAGTGTCTGAGAGTGTCAGAGAGTGATAGAGAGTGTCTGACAGTGTCTGAGAGTGCCAGGGAGTGTCTGAGAGTGTCTGAGACTGCCTGAGTGTGATTGAGAGTGTCTGAGAATGTCAGAGAGTGTCAGCGAGTGTCTGAGAGTGATAGAGAGTGTCTGAAAGTATCAGAGTGTGTCAGAGATTTTCAGAGGTTGCCAGAAAATGTCGGAGAGTGTTTGCGGGTTTCAGAGCGTGTCAGAGAGTTTCAGAGAGTGTCAGAGAGTGTCAGAAAGTTTCAGAGAGTGTCAGATAGTGTCAGAGAGCTTCAGAGAGTGTCACAGAGTGTCAGAGAGTGTCAGGGAGTGTCAGGGAGTGTCAGAGAGTTTCAGAGAGTTTCTGAGAGTTTCTGAGAGTGTCAGAGAGTTTCAAAGAGTTTCAGAGAGGGTCAGAGAGTGTCAGAAAGATTCAGAGAGTTTCAGATAGTGTCAGAGAGTTTCAGAGAGTGTCACAGAGTGTCAGAGAGTTACAGAGAGCTTCAGAGAGTGTCAGAGAGTGTCAGAGAGATTCAGAGAGTGTCAAAGAGTTTCAGAGAGTGTCAGAGAGTTTCAGACAGTTTCTGAGAGTGCCAGAGAGTTTCAGAGATTGTCAAAGAGTTTCAGAGAGTGTCAGTGAGTGTCAGAGAGTTTCGGAGAGTTTCAGAGAGTTTCAGAGAGTGTCAGAGAGTTTCAGAGACTGTCAGAGAGTTTCAGAGAGCGTCTGAGCGTGTCAGAGATTGCCAGAGAGTTTTTGAAAGTGTCAGAGAGTGTCAGAGAGTGTCAGAGAGTTTCAGAGAGTTTCACAGAGTGTCAGAGAGATTGCAGAGAGTTTCAGAGAGTGTCACAGATTGTCAGAGAGTTTTAGAGAGCTTCTGAGAGTGTCAGTGAGAGTCAGATAGTGACAGAGTGTTTCAGTGAGTGTCAGAGAGTTTCAGAGAGTTTCAGAGAGTGTCAGAGAGTTTCAGAGAGTTTCAGAGAGTGTCAGAGAGTTTCAGAGAGATTCTGAGATTGTCTGAGAGTGTTAGAGAGTGTCAAAGAGTATCAGATAGTGTCAGAGAGTGTCAGAGAGTTTCAGAGAGTTTCAGAGAATATCAGAGAGTGTCAGAGAGAGTCTGAGAGTGTCAGAGACTGTCGGAGAGTTTCTGAGAGTATCTGTGAGTGTAAGAGAGTGTCAGAGGGTTCTGCAAGTTTTGGAGTGTGTCAGGGAGTGTCACAGAGTGCCAGAGACTGTCAGAGATTGTCAAAGAGTTTCAGACAGTTTCACAGAGTGTCAGAGAGTGTCGGAGAGTGTCAGAGAATGTCGCAGAACTTCTGAGAGTATCTGTGCGTGTCAGAGAGAGTCAGAGAGTTTCACAGTGTGTCACAGAGTGTCAGAGAGTGTCACAGAGTGTCAGAGAGTGTCAGAGAGTGTCGGAGAGTGTCACAGAGTGTCAGAGAGTGTCTGAGAGTTTCAGAGACTGTCAGAGAATGTCGGCGTGTTTCTGAGAGTATATGTGAGTTTCAGAGAGTGTCAGAGGGTGTCACAGTGTGTCACAGAGTGTCAGAGAGTGTCAGAGAGTTTCAGAGAGTGACTGAGAGTGTCATAGAGTGTCAGAGAGTGTCAGAGAACGTCAGAGAGTGATAGAGAGTGTCTGAGAGCGTCAGAGAGTGTCAGAGAGTGATTGAGAGTGTCAGAGAATGTCAGAGAGTGATAGCGAGTGTCTGAGAGTGTCAGAGAGTGTCAGCGGGTGTCTCAGAGTGATAGAGAGTGTCTGAGAGTATCAGAGAGGGTCTGAGAGAGTCAGAGAATGTCAGCGAGTGTCTGTGAGTGACCGAGAGCGATAGAGACGGTCAGAGAGTGTCAGCGAGAGCCTGAGAGTTATGGAGATTGTCAGAGAATGTCAGAGAGTGGTAGAGAGTGACAGAGAGTCTCTGAGAGCGTCAGAGAGTGTCAGAGAGTGTCAGAGAGTGATAGAGAGTGTCTGAGAGCATCTGAGATGTGTCAGATAGGGTCTGAGAGTGATAGAGAGTTTCAGAGAGAGTCAGGGAGTGTTCGAGAGTGTCTGAGAGCGTCTGAGAGTGTCAGAGAGTGTCAGAGAGTTTAGACAGTGTCAGAGAGTGATACCGAGTGTCAGAGGGTGATAACGTGTGTCAGAGAGTGTCAGAGAGTGCCAGAGAGTGTCTGAGAGCGCCTGAGAGTGTCTGGAAGTGTCAGAGAGTGATAAAGAGTGTCAGAGAGTGTCAGAGAGTGATCGAGAGTGTCTGAGAGCCTCTGATAGTGTCAGAGAGTGTCAGAGAGTGTCAGAGAGTGTCAGAGAGTGATAGAGAGTGTCAGAGAGTGTCAGAGAGAGATAGAGAGTGATATAGATTGTCTGAGAGTTTCAGAGAGTGTCAGAGAGAGATAGAGAGTGTCTGAGAGTGTCAGAGAGTGTTACAGAGTTTCAGAGAGTGATAAAGTGTGTCAGAGAATGTCAGAGAGTGTCAGAGAGTGTCAAAGAGTGATAGAGAGTGTCAGAGAGTGTCAGAGAGTGTCAGAGAGTGTCAGAGAATGATAGAGAGTGTCTGAAAATGTCAGAGAGTGATTGAGAGTGCCTGAGAGTGTCTGAGAGTGCCAGAAGGTGATTGAGAGTGTCTGAGAGCGTCAGAGAGTGATAGAAAGTGATATAGTGTGATTGAGAGTGTTTAAGAGTGTCAGAGAGTGTCAGAAAGTGATAGAGAGAGTCTGAGAATGTCAGTGAGTGTCAGAGCTTGTCAGAGTGTGATAGAGACAGTCAGAGAGTGTCAGAGAGTGATAGGGAGTGTCTGAGAGTGTCAGAGAGCGAATATGAGTGTCTGAGCGTGTCAGAGTGTGATTGAGAGCGTCTGAGAGTGTCAGAGAGTGTCAGAGAGTGATTGAGAGTGTCAGAGAGTGATTGAGAATGTCTGAGAGTGTCTGAGAGTTTCAGAGAGTGTCAGCGAGTATAAGAGAGTGATAGAGATTGTCTGAGAATCTCAGAGAGTAGTCGAGAGAGATAGAGAGTGTCAGAGAGTAACCGAGAGTGATACAGAGTGTCAGAGAGCGTCAGAGCTTGTCAGAGCCTGATAGAGACAGTCAAGAGTGTCAGATAGTGATCGGGAGTGTCTGAGAGTGTCAGAGAGTGATTGAGAGTGTCAGAGAGCGTCAGAGAGTGATAGAGAGTGTCTAAGAGTGTCAGAGATTTTCAGAGAGTGATTGAGAGTGTCAGAGAGTGTCAGAGAATGTCAGAGATTGATAGCGAGTGTCTGAGAGTGTCAGAGAGTGATAGAGAATGTCTGAGAGTGTCTGAGAGTGTCAGGGAGTGTCTGAGAGTGTCTGAGACTGTCTGAGAGTGTCAGACAGTGTCAGCGAGTGATTTAAAATGTCAGAGAGTGTCAGAGAATGTCAGAGAGTGATAGAGAGTGTCTGAGAATGTCAGAGAGTGGTAGATAGGGATAGATAGTGTCTGAGAGTGTCAGAGAGTGTCAGAGAGTGAGAGAGAGTGTCTGAGAGCGTCTGAGAGTGTCAGAGAGTGTCAGAGAGGGTCTGACAGTGATAGAGAGTGTCAGAGAGTGATTGAGAATGTCAGAGAGTGTCAGAGATTGATCGAGAGTGTCTGAGAGTGTCTGAGAGTGTCTGAGACAGTCTGAGTGTGATAGAGAGTGTCTGAGAATGTCAGAGAGTGGTAGATAGGGATAGATAGTGTCTGAGAGTGTCAGAGAGTGTCAGAGAGTGAGAGAGAGTGTCTGAGAGCGTCTGAGAGTGTCAGAGAGTGTCAGAGAGGGTCTGACAGTGATAGAGAGTGTCAGAGAGTGTCAGAGAGTGATAGAGAGTGTCTGACAGTATCAGAGAGTGTCTGAGAGTGTCAGATAAAGTCAGCGAGTGTCATAGAGTGATAGAGATTGTCAGAGAATGTCAGAGAGTGGTAGAGAGTGATAGAGATTGTCTGAGAGTGTCTGAGAGTGTCAGAGAGTGTTAGAGAGTGTCAGAGAGTGTCAGAGAGTGATGGAGAGTATCTGAGAGTGTCAGAGAGTGTCTGAGAGAGTCAGAGAGAGTCAGCGAGTGCCTGAGAGTGATTGAGAGTGTCAGAGAGTGATTGAGAATGTCTGAGAGTGTCTGAGAGTTTCAGAGAGTGTCAGCGAGTATAAGAGAGTGATAGAGATTGTCAGAGAATCTCAGAAAGTAGTAGAGAGAGATAGAGAGTGTCAGAGAGTAACCGAGAGTGATACAGAGTGTCAGAGAGCGTCAGAGCTTGTCAGAGCCTGATAGAGACAGTCAAGAGTGTCAGATAGTGATAGGGAGTGTCTGAGAGTGTCAGAGAGTGATTGAGAGTGTCAGAGAGCGTCAGAGAGTGATAGAGAGTGTCTAAGAGTGTCAGAGATTTTCAGAGAGTGATTGAGAGTGTCAGAGAGTGTCAGAGAATGTCAGAGAGTGATAGCGAGTGTCTGAGAGTGTCAGAGAGTGATAGAGAATGTCTGAGAGTGTCTGAGAGTGTCAGGGAGTGTCTGAGAGTGTCTGAGACTGTCTGAGAGTGTCAGACAGTGTCAGCGAGTGATTTAAAATGTCAGAGAGTGTCAGAGAATGTCAGAGAGTGATAGCGAGTGTCTGAGAGTGTCTGAGAGTGTCTGAGACAGTCTGAGTGTGATAGAGAGTGTCTGAGAATGTCAGAGAGTGGTAGATAGGGATAGATAGTGTCTGAGAGTGTCAGAGAGTGTCAGAGAGTGAGAGAGAGTGTCTGAGAGCGTCTGAGAGTGTCAGAGAGTGTCAGAGAGGGTCTGACAGTGATAGAGAGTGTCAGAGAGTGATTGAGAATGTCAGAGAGTGTCAGAGATTGATAGAGAGTGTCTGAGAGTGTCTGAGAGTGTCTGAGACAGTCTGAGTGTGATAGAGAGTGTCTGAGAATGTCAGAGAGTGGTAGATAGGGATAGATAGTGTCTGAGAGTGTCAGAGAGTGTCAGAGAGTGAGAGAAAGTGTCTGAGAGCGTCTGAGAGTGTCAGAGAGTGTCAGAGAGGGTCTGACAGTGATTGAGAGTGTCAGAGAGTGATTGAGAATGTCTGAGAGTGTCTGAGAGTTTCAGAGAGTGTCAGCGAGTATAAGAGAGTGATAGAGATTGTCTGAGAATCTCAGAGAGTAGTAGAGAGAGATAGAGAGTGTCAGAGAGTAACCGAGAGTGATACAGAGTGTCAGAGAGCGTCAGTGCTTGTCAGAGCCTGATAGAGACAGTCAAGAGTGTCAGATAGTGATAGGGAGTGTCTGAGAGTGTCAGAGAGTGATTGAGAGCGTCAGAGAGTGATAGAGAGTGTCTAAGAGTGTCAGAGATTTTCAGAGAGTGATTGAGAGTGTCAGAGAGTGTCAGAGAATGTCAGAGAGTGATAGCGAGTGTCTGAGAGTGTCAGAGAGTGATAGAGAATGTCTGAGAGTGTCTGAGAGTGTCAGACAGTGTCAGCGAGTGATTTAAAATGTCAGAGAGTGTCAGAGAATGTCAGAGAGTGATAGCGAGTGTCTGAGAGTGTCTGAGAGTGTCTGAGACAGTCTGAGTGTGATAGAGAGTGTCTGAGAATGTCAGAGAGTGGTAGATAGGGATAGATAGTGTCTGAGAGTGTCAGAGAGTGTCAGAGAGTGAGAGAGAGTGTCTGAGAGCGTCTGAGAGTGTCAGAGAGTGTCAGAGAGGGTCTGACAGTGATAGAAAGTGTCAGAGAGTGATTGAGAATGTCAGAGAGTGTCTGAGATTGATAGAGATTGTCTGAGAGTGTCTGAGAGTGTCTGAGACAGTCTGAGTGTGATAGAGAGTGTCTGAGAATGTCAGAGAGTGGTAGATAGGGATAGATAGTGTCTGAGAGTGTCAGAGAGTGTCAGAGAGTGTCAGAGAGTGAGAGAGAGTGTCTGAGAGCGTCTGAGAGTGTCAGAGAGGGTCTGACAGTGATAGAGAGTGTCAGAGAGTGTCAGAGAGTGATAGAGAGTGTCTGACAGTTTCAGAGAGTGTCTGAGAGTGTCAGATAAAGTCAGCGAGTGTCAGAGAGTGATAGATATTGTCAGAGAATGTCAGAGAGTGGTAGAGAGTGATAGAGATTGTCTGAGAGTATCTGAGAGTGTCAGAGAGTGATAGAGAGTGTCAGAGAGTGTCAGAGAGTGATGGAGAGTATCTGAGAGTGTCAGAGAGTGTCTGAGAGAGTCAGAGAGAGTCAGCGAGTGCCTGAGAGTGATTGAGAGTGTCAGAGAGTGATTGAGAATGTCTGAGAGTGTCTGAGAGTTTCAGAGAGTGTCAGCGAGTATAAGAGAGTGATAGAGATTGTCTGAGAATCTCAGAGAGTAGTAGAGAGAGATAGAGAGTGTCAGAGAGTAACCGAGAGTGATACAGAGTGTCAGAGAGCGTCAGAGCTTGTCAGAGCCTGATAGAGACAGTCAAGAGTGTCAGATAGTGATAGGGAGTGTCTGAGAGTGTCAGAGAGTGATTGAGAGCGTCAGAGAGTGATAGAGAGTGTCTAAGAGTGTCAGAGATTTTCAGAGAGTGATTGAGAGTGTCAGAGAGTGTCAGAGAATGTCAGAGAGTGATAGCGAGTGTCTGAGGGTGTCAGAGAGTGATAGAGAATGTCTGAGAGTGTCTGATAGTGTCAGGGAGTGTCTGAGAGTGTCTGAGACTGTCTGAGAATGTCAGACAGTGTCAGCGAGTGATTTAAAATGTCAGAGAGTGTCAGAGAATGTCAGAGAGTGATAGCGAGTGTCTGAGAGTGTCTGAGAGTGTCTGAGACAGTCTGAGTGTGATAGAGAGTGTCTGAGAATGTCAGAGAGTGGTAGATAGGGATAGATAGTGTCTGAGAGTGTCAGAGAGTGTCAGAGAGTGAGAGAGAGTGTCTGAGAGCGTCTGAGAGTGTCAGAGAGTGTCAGAGAGGGTCTGACAGTGATAGAGAGTGTCAGAGAGTGATTGAGAATGTCAGAGAGTGTCAGAGATTGATAAAGTGTCTGAGAGTGTCTGAGAGTGTCTGAGACAGTCTGAGTGTGACAGAGAGTGTCAGAGAATGTCAGAGAGTGGTAGATAGGGATAGATAGTGTCTGAGAGTGTCAGAGAGTGTCAGAGAGTGAGAGAGAGTGTCTGAGAGCGTCTGAGAGTGTCAGAGAGGGTCTGACAGTGATAGAGAGTGTCAGCGAGTGTCAGAGAGTGATAGAGATTGTCAGAGAATGTCAGAGAGTGGTAGAGAGTGATAGAGATTGTCTGAGAGTGTCAGAGAGTGTCAGAGAGTGATGGAGAGTATCTGAGAGTGTCAGAGAGTGTCTGAGAGAGTCAGAGAGAGTCAGCGAGTGCCTGAGAGTGATTGAGAGTGTCAGCGAGTGATTGAGAATGTCTGAGAGTGTCTGAGAGTTTCAGAGAGTGTCAGCGAGTATAAGAGAGTGATAGAGATTGTCAGAGAATCTCAGAGAGTAGTAGAGAGAGATAGAGAGTGTCAGAGAGTAACCGAGAGTGATGCAGAGTGTCAGAGAGCGTCAGAGCTTGTCAGAGCCTGATAGAGACAGTCAAGAGTGTCAGATAGTGATAGGGAGTGTCTGAGAGTGTCAGAGAGTGATTGAGAGTGTCAGAGAGCGTCAGAGAGTGATAGAGAGTGTCTAAGAGTGTCAGAGATTTTCAGAGAGTGATTGAGAGTGTCAGAGAGAGTCAGAGAATGTCAGAGAGTGATAGCGAGTGTCTGAGAGTGTCAGAGAGTGATAGAGAATGTCTGAGAGTGTCTGAGAGTGTCAGGGAGTGTCTGAGAGTGTCTGAGAGTGTCTGAGACTGTCTGAGAGTGTCAGACAGTGTCGGCGAGTGATTTAAAATGTCAGAGAGTGTCAGAGAATGTCAGAGAGTGATAGCGAGTGTCTGAGAGTGTCTGAGAGTGTCTGAGACAGTCTGAGTGTGATAGAGAGTGTCTGAGAATGTCAGAGAGTGGTAGATAGGGATAGATAGTGTCTGAGAGTGTCAGAGAGTGAGAGAGAGTGTCTGAGAGCGTCAGAGAGTGTCAGAGAGTGTCAGAGAGGGTCTGACAGTGATAGAGAGTGTCAGAGAGTGATTGAGAATGTCAGAGAGTGTCAGAGATTGATAGAGAGTGTCTGAGAGTGTCTGAGAGTGTCTGAGACAGTCTGAGTGTGATAGAGAGTGTCTGAGAATGTCAGAGAGTGGTAGATAGGGATAGATAGTGTCTGAGAGTGTCAGAGAGTGTCAGAGAGTGAGAGAGAGTGTCTGAGAGCGTCTGAGAGTGTCAGAGAGGGTCTGACAGTGATAGAGAGTGTCAGAGAGTGTCAGAGAGTGATAGAGAGTGTCTGACAGTATCAGAGAGTGTCTGAGAGTGTCAGATAAAGTCAGCGAGTGTCAGAGAGTGATAGAGATTGTCAGAGAATGTCAGAGAGTGGTAGAGAGTGATAGAGAGTTTCTGAGAGTGTCTGAGAGTGTCAGAGAGTGATAGAGAGTGTCAGAGAGTGTCAGAGAGTGATGGAGAGTATCTGAGAGTGTCAGAGAGTGTCTGAGAGAGTCAGAGAGAGTCAGCGAGTGCCTGAGTGTGATAGAGATTGTCAGAGAATGTCAGAGAGTGGTAGATAGGGATAGAGAGTGTCTGAGAGTGTCAGAGACTGTCAGAGAGTGAGAGAGAGTGTCTGAGAGCGTCTGAGTGTGACAGAGAATGTCAGAGAGTGACAGAGAGTGTCAGAGAGTGTCAGAGAGTGATAGAGAGTGTCAGAGACTGTCAGACAGTGACAGAGAGTGTCTGAGAGCGTCTCAGTGTCAGAGAGTGTCAGAGAGATTTAGAGAGTGTCAGAGAATGTCAGAGAGTGATAGAGAGTGTCTGGGAGTGTCAGAGAGTGATAAAGTGTGTCAGAGAATGTCAGAGAGTGTCAGAGAGTGTCAGAGAGTGTCAGAGAGTGTTAGAGAGTGTCAGAGAGTGTCAGAGAGTGATATAGAGTGTCTGAGAATGTCAAAGAGTGTCAGAGAGTGATTGAGAGTGTCAGAGAGTGTCAGAGAGTGATTGAGAATGTCTGAGAGTGTCTGAGAGTGTCAGAGAGTGATTGAGAGTGTCTGAGATTGTCAGAGTGTGATAGAAAGTGGTATAGAGTGTCTCAGAGTGATTGAGAGTGTTTAAGAGTGTCAGAGAGTGTCAGAGAGTGATAGAGAGTGTCTGAGAATGTCAGAGAGTGTCAGAGCTTGTCAGAGTGTGATGGAGAAAGTCAGAGAGTGTCAGAGTGTGATAGGGAGTGTCTTAGCGTGTCAGAGAGTGATTGAGAGTGTCTGAGAGTGCCAGAGAGTGATTGAAAGTGTCAGAGAGTGTCAGAGAATGTCAGAGAGTGATAGCGAGTGTCGGAGAGTGTCAGAGAGTGATAGAGAGTGTCTGAGAGTGTCAGAGAGTGTCAGAGAGCGTCCGAGCTGTCAGAGAGTGATAGAGAGACTCAAGAGTGTCAGAGAGTGATAGGGATTGTCTTAGCGTGTCAGAGAGTGATTGAGAGTGTCTGAGAGTGCCAGAGAGTGATTGAGAGTGTCAGAGAGAGATTGAGAGTGATTGAGAATGTCTGAGAGTGTCAGCGAGTGTCAGAGAGTGATAGAGATTGTCGGAGAATGTCAGAGAGTGGTAGAGAGTGATAGAGTGTGTCAGAGAGTGACTGAGAGTGATAAAGAGTGTCTGAGAGTGTCAGAGAGTGTCAGAGAGTGATTGAAAGTGTCAGAGAGTGTCAGAGAATGTCAGAGAGTGATAGCGAGTGTCTGAGAGTGTCAGAGAGTGATAGAGAGTGTCTGAGAGTGTCAGAGAGTGTCAGAGAGCGTCCGAGCTGTCAGAGAGTGATAGAGAGAGTCAAGAGTGTCAGAGAGTGATACGGATTGTCTGAGAGTGTCAGAGAGTGATTGAGAGTGTCAGAGAGCGTCAGAGAGTGATAGAGAGTGTCTGAGAGTGTAAGAGAGTGTCAGAGAGTGATTGAAAGTGTCAGAGAGTGTCAGAGAATGTCAGAGAGTGATAGCGAGTGTCTGAGAGTGTTAGAGAGTGATAGAGAGTGTCTGAGAGTGTCAGGGACTGTCTGAGAGTGTATGTGACTGTCTGAGTGTGATAGAGAGTATCTGAGAATGTCAGAGAGTGTCAGCGAATGTCTGAGAGTGATAGAGATTGTCAGAGAATGTCAGAGAGTATCAGAGAGTGATGGAGAGTATCTGAGAGTGATCGAGAGTGTCTGAGAGTGTCAGAGACTGATAGAGAGTGTCAGAGAGTATCAGAGAGTATCAGAGAGTGATGGAGAGTATCTGAGAGTATCAGAGAGTGTCTGAGAGTGTCGGAGAGAGTCAGCGAGAGCCTGAGAGTGATAGAGATTGTCAGAGAATGTCAGAGAGTGATAGAGAGTCTCTGAGAGTGTCAGAGAGTGTCAGAGAGTGATAGAGAATGCCTGAGAGTGTTTGAGAGTGTCAGAGAGTGATTGAGAGTGTCTGAGAGTGTCATAGAGTGTCAGAGAGTGATAGAGAGGGTCTGAGAATTTCAGAGAGTGTCAGAGCTTGTCAGAGTGTGATAGAGACAGTCAGAGAGTGTCAGAGAGTGATAGGGATTGTCTGAGAGTGTCAGAGAGTGATTATGAGTGTCTGAAAGTGTCAGAGTGTGATAGAGAGCGTCTGAGAGTGTCAGAGAGTGATTGAGAGTGTCAGAGAGTGATTGAGAGTGATTGAGAATGTCTGAGAGTGTCTGAGAGTGTCAGAGAGTGTCAGCGATTATCAGAGAGTGACAGAGATTGTCTGTGAATCTCACAGAGTCGTAGACAGAGATAGAGTGTGTGAGAGAGTGACAGAGAGTGATAGAGAGTGTCAGAGAGCGTCAGAGCTTGTCACAGACTGATAGAGAGAGTCAAGAGTGTCAGATCGTGATAGGGCGTGTCTGAGAGTGTCAGAGAGTGATTGAGAGTGTCTGAGAGTGTCAGAGAGTTCAGAGAGTTATTGAGAGTGTCAGAGAGTGTCAGAGAATGTCAGAGAGTGATAGCGAGTGTCTGAGAGAGTCAGAGAGTGATAGAGAATGTCTGAGAGTTTCTGAGAGTGTCAGGGAGTGTCTGAGAGTGTCTGAGACTGTCTGAGAGTGATCGAGAGTGTCTGAGAGTGTCAGAGAGTGTCAGCGAGTGTCTGAGAGTGATAGAGTGTCTGAGAGTATCAGAGAGTGTATGAGAGTGTCAGAGAATGTCAGCGAGTGTCTGAGAGTGACGGAGAATGATAGAGAGTGTCAGAGAGTGTCAGAGAGCGTCCGAGCTTGTCAGAGAGTGATAGAGAGAGTCATGAGTGTCAGAGAGTGATAGGGAGTGTCTGAGAGTGTCAGAGAGTGATTGAGTGTGTCAGAGAGCTTCAGAGAGTGTTAGAGAGTGATAGAGTGTGACAGAGAATGTCAGAGAGTGACAGAGAGTGTCAGTGAGTGTCAGGGAGTGATAGAGAGTGTCAGAGACTGTCAGACAGTGACAGAGAGTGTCTGAGAGCGTCTGAGAGTGTCAGAGAGTGTCAGAGAGTGTCAGAGAGTGTCAGAGAGATTTAGAGAGTGTCAGAGAATGTCAGAGAGTGATAGAGAGTGTCTGAGAGTGTCAGAGAGTGATAGAGAGTGTCTGAGAATGTCAAAGAGTGTCAGAGAGTGATAAAGTGTGTCAGAGAATGTCAGAGAGTGTCAGAGAGTGTTAGAGAGTGTCAGAGAGTGATAGAGAGTGTCTGAGAATGTCAAAGAATGTCAGAGAGTGATTGAGAGTGTCAGAGAGTGTCAGAGAGTGATTGAGAATGTCTGAGAGTGTCTGAGAGTGTCAGAGAGTGATTGAGAGTGTCTGAGATTGTCAGAGTGTGATAGAAAGTGATATAGCTTGTCTGAGAGTGATTGAGAGTGTTTAAGAGTGTCAGAGAGTGTCAGAGAATAATAGAGAGTGTCTGAGAATGTCAGAGAGAGTCAGAGCTTGTCAGAGTGTGATGGAGAAAGTCAGAGAGTGTCAGAGTGTGATAGGGAGTGTCTTAGCGTGTCAGAGAGTGATTGAGAGTGTCTGAGAGTGTCAGAGAGTGATTGAGAGTGTCAGAGAGAGATTGAGAGTGATTGAGAATGTCTGAGAGTGTCAGCGAGTGTCAGAGAGTGATAGAGATTGTCGGAGAATGTCAGAGAGTGGTAGAGAGTGATAGAGTGTGTCAGAGAGTGACTGAGAGTGATAAAGAGTGTCAGAGAGTGTCAGAGAGCGTCAGAGAGTGATAGAGAGTGTCTGAGAGTGTCAGAGAGTGTCAGAGAGTGATTGAAAGTGTCAGAGTGTCAGAGAATGTCAGAGAGTGATAGCGAGTGTCTGAGAGTGTCAGAGACTGATAGAGAGTGTCTGAGAGTGTCAGAGAGTGTCAGAGAGCGTCCGAGCTTGTCAGAGAGTGGTAGAGAGAGTCAAGAGTGTCAGAGAGTGATAGGGATTGTCTGAGAGTGTCAGAGAGTGATTGAGAGTGTCAGAGAGCGTCAGAGAGTGATAGAGAGTGTCTGAGAGTGTAAGAGAGTGTCAGAGAGTGATTGAAAGTGTCAGAGAGTGTCAGAGAATGTCAGAGAGTGATAGCGAGTGTCTGAGAGTGTCAGAGAGTGATAGAGAGTGTCTGAGAGTGTCTGAGAGTGTCAGTTAGTGTCTGAGAGTGTCTGTGACTGTCTGAGTGTGATAGAGAGTATCTGAGAATGTCAGAGAGTGTCAGCGAGTGTCTGAGAGTGATATAGAGTGTCTGACAGTATCAGAGACGGTCTGAGAGTGTCAGATAAAGTCAGCGAGTGTCTGAGAGTGATAGAGATTGTCAGAGAATGTCAGAGAGTGGTAGAGAGTGATCGAGAGTGTCTAAGAGTGTCAGAGACTGATAGAGAGTGTCAGAGAGTGTCAGAGAGTGTCAGAGAGTGATGGAGAGTATCTGAGAGTGTCAGAGAGTGTCTGAGAGTGTCGGAGAGAGTCAGCGAGAGCCTGAGAGTGATAGAGATTGTCAGAGAATGTCAGAGAGTGGTAGAGAGTGTCTGAGAGCATCTGAGATGTGTCAGAGAGTGTCAGATAGGGTCTGAGAGTGATAGAGAGAGTCAGAGAGTGTCAGGGAGTGTTAGAGAGTGTCTGAGAGCGTCTGTGAGTGTCAGAGAGTTTAGACCGTGTCAGAGAGTGATACCGAGTGTCAGAGGGTGATAAAGTGTGTCAGAGAGTGTCAGAGAGTGACAGAGAGTGTTTGAGAGCGCCTGAGAGTGTCAGAGAGTGTCAGCGAGTGATAAAGAGTGTCAGAGAGTGTCAGAGAGTGATCGAGAGTGTCTGAGAGCGTCTGATAGTGTCAGAGAGTGTCAGAGAGTGGCAGAGAGTGATAGAGAGTGTCAGAGAGTGTCAGAGAGAGATAGAGAGTGATAGAGATTGTCTGAGAGTGTCAGAGAGTGTCAGAGAGAGATAGAGAGTGTCTGAGAGTGTCAGAGAGTGATACAGAGTTTCAGAGAGTGATAAAGTGTGTCAGAGAATGTCAGAGAGTGTCAGAGAGTGATAGAGAGTCTCAGAGAATGTCAGAGAGTGTCAAAGTGTGCTAGAGAGTGACAGAGAGTGTCAGAGAGTGTCAGAGAGTGTCAGAGAGTGTCAGAGAGTGTCAGAGAGAGTCAGAGAGAGTCAGAGAGAGTCAACGAGTGCCTGAGAGTGATAGAGATTGTCAGAGAATGTCAGAGAGTGGTACATAGGGATAGAGAGTGTCTGAGAGTGTCAGAGACTGTCAGAGAGTGAGAGAGAGTGTCTGAGAGCGTCTGAGAGTGTCAGAGAGTGTCAGAGAGGGTCTGACAGTGATAGAGAGTGTCAGAGAGTGTCAGAGAGTGATAGAGTGTGTCTGAGAGCGTCTGAGAGTGTCAGAATGTGTCAGAGAGTGTCAGAGAGTTTTAGAGAGTGTCAGAGAGTGATACAGAGTGTCAGAGGGTGATAAAGTGTGTCAGAGACTGTCAGAGAGTGGTAGAGAAAGTCTGAGAGCGCCTGAGAGTGGCAGAGTGTGTCAGAGAGTGTCACAGAGTGATAAAGAGTGTCAGATAGTATCAGAGAGTGATAGAGAGTGTCAGAGAGCGTCTGAGAGTGTCAGAATGTGTCAGAGAGTGTCAGAGAGTTTTAGAGAGTGTCAGAGCGTGATACAGAGTGTCAGAGGGTGATAAAGTGTGTCAGAGACTGTCAGAGAGTGGTAGAGAAAGTCTGAGAGCGCCTGAGAGTGTCAGAGTGTGTCAGAGAGTGTCAGAGAATGTCAGAGAGTGTCAGAGAGTGTCACAGAGTGATAGAGAGTGTCAGAGAGTGTCAGAGAGTGATAGAGAGTGTCTGAGAATGTCAAAGAGTGTCAGAGAGTGATTGAGAGTGTCAGAGAGTGTCAGAGAGTGATTGAGAATGTCTGAGAGTGTCTGAGAGTGTCAGAGAGTGATTGAGAGTGTCTGAGATTGTCAGAGTGTGATAGAAAGTGATATAGAGTGTCTGAGAGTGATTGAGAGTGTTTAAGAGTGTCAGAGAGTGTCAGAGAGTGATAGAGAGTGTCTGAGAATGTCAGAGAGTGTCAGAGCTTGTCAGAGTGTGATGGAGAAAGTCAGAGAGTGTCAGAGTGTGATAGGGAGTGTCTTAGCGTGTCAGAGAGTGATTGAGAGTGTCTGAGAGTCAGAGAGTGATTGAGAGTGTCAGAGAGAGATTGAGAGTGATTGAGAATGTCTGAGAGTGTCAGCGAGTGTCAGAGAGTGATAGAGATTGTCGGAGAATGTCAGAGAGTGGTAGAAAGTGATAGAGTGTGTCAGAGAGTGACTGAGAGTGATAAAGAGTGTCAGACAGTGTCAGAGAGCGTCAGAGAGTGATAGAGCGTGTCTGAGAGTGTCAGAGAGTGTCAGAGAGTGATTGAAAGTGTCAGAGTGTCAGAGAATGTCAGAGAGTGATAGCGAGTGTCTGAGAGTGTCAGAGACTGATAGAGAGTGTCTGAGAGTGTCAGAGAGTGTCAGAGAGCGTCCGAGCTTGTCAGAGTGTGATAGAGAGAGTCAAGAGTGTCAGAGAGTGATAGGGATTGTCTGAGAGTGTCAGAGAGTGATTGAGAGTGTCAGAGAGCGTCAGAGAGTGATAGAGAGTGTCTGAGAGGGTAAGAGAGTGTCAGAGAGTGATTGAAAGCGTCAGAGAGTGTCAGAGAATGTCAGAGAGTGATAGCGAGTGTCTGAGAGTGTCAGAGAGTGATAGAGAGTGTCTGAGAGTGTCTGAGAGTGTCAGGGAGTGTCTGAGAGTGTCTGTGACTGTCTGAGTGTGATAGAGAGTATCTGAGAATGTCAGAGAGTGTCAGCGAGTGTCTGAGAGTGATAGAGAGTGTCTGACAGTATCAGAGAGGGTCTGAGAGTGTCAGATAAAGTCAGCGAGTGTCTGAGAGTGATAGAGATTGTCAGAGAATGTCAGAGAGTGGTAGAGAGTGATCGAGAGTGTCTAAGAGTGTCAGAGACTGATAGAGGGTGTCAGAGAGTGTCAGAGAGTGTCAGAGAGTGATGGAGAGTATCTGAGAGTGTCAGAGAGTGTCTGAGAGTGTCGGAGAGAGTCAGCGAGAGCCTGAGAGTGATAGAGATTGTCAGAGAATGTCAGAGAGTGGTAGAGAGTGTCTGAGAGCATCTGAGATGTGTCAGAGAGTGTCAGATAGGGTCTGAGAGTGATAGAGAGTGTCAGAGAGTGTCAGGGAGTGTTAGAGAGTGTCTGAGAGCGTCTGTGAGTGTCAGAGAGTTTAGACCGTGTCAGAGAGTGATACCGAGTGTCAGAGGGTGATAAAGTGTGTCAGAGAGTGTCAGAGAGTGACAGAGAGTGTCTGAGAGCGCCTGAGAGTGTCAGAGAGTGTCAGCGAGTGATAAAGAGTGTCAGAGAGTGTCAGAGAGTGATCGAGAGTGTCTGAGAGCGTCTGATAGTGTCAGAGAGTGGCAGAGAGTGATAGAGAGTGTCAGAGAGTGTCAGAGAGAGATAGAGAGTGATAGAGATTGTCTGAGAGTGTCAGAGAGTGTCAGAGAGAGATAGAGAGTGTCTGAGAGTGTCAGAGAGTGATACAGAGTTTCAGAGAGTGATAAAGTGTGTCAGAGAATGTCAGAGAGTGTCAGAGAGTGATAGAGAGTCTCAGAGAATGTCAGAGAGTGTCAAAGAGTGCTAGAGAGTGACAGAGTCTGTCAGAGAGTGTCAGAGAGTGTCAGAGAGAGTCAGAGAGAGTCAACGAGTGCCTGAGAGTGATAGAGATTGTCAGAGAATGTCAGAGAGTGGTAGATAGGGATAGAGAGTGTCTGAGAGTGTCAGAGACTGTCAGAGAGTGAGAGAGAGTGTCTGAGAGCGTCTGAGATTGTCAGAGAGTGTCAGAGAGGGTCTGACAGTGATAGAGAGTGTCAGAGAGTGTCAGAGAGTGATACAGAGTGTCAGAGAGTGATACAGAGTGTCAGAGGGTGATAAAGTGTGTCAGAGAATGTCAGAGAGTGTTAGAGAGTGTCAGAGAGTGTCAGAGAGTGATAGAGAGTGTCTGAGAATGTCAAAGAGTGTCAGAGAGTGTCAGAGAGTGATTGAGAGTCTCTGAGATTGTCAGAGTGTGATAGAAAGTGGTATAGAGTGTCTGAGAGTGATTGAGAGTGCTTAAGAGTGTCAGAGCGTGTCAGAGAGTGATAGAGAGTGTCTGAGAATGTCAGAGAGTGTCAGAGCTTGTCAGAGTGTGATGGAGAAAGTCAGAGAGCGTCAGAGTGTGATAGGGAGTGTCTTAGCGTGTCAGAGAGTGATTGAGAGTGTCTGAGAGTGTCAGAGAGTGATTGAGAGTGTCAGGGAGAGATTGAGAGTGATTGAGAATGTCTGAGAGTGTCAGCGAGTGTCAGAGAGTGATAGAGATTGTCAGAGAATGTCAGAGAGTGGTAGAGAGTGATAGAGTGTGTCAGAGAGTGACTGAGAGCGTCAGAGAGTGATAGAGAGTGTCTGAGAGTGTCAGAGAGTGTCAGAGAGTGATTGAAAGTGTCAGAGAGTGTCAGAGAATGTCAGACAGTGATAGCGAGTGTCTGAGAGTGTCAGAGAGTGATAGAGAATGTCAGAGAGTTTCTGAGAGTGTCAGGGAGTGTCTGAGAGTGTCTCAGACTCTCTGAGAGTGATAGAGAGGGTCTGAGAGTGTCAGAGAGTGTCAGCGAGTGTCTGAGAGTGATAGAGTGTCTGAGAGTATCAGAGAGTGTCTGAGAGTGTCAGAGAATGTCAGCGAGTGTCTGAGAGTGACAGAGAATGATAGAGAGTGTCAGAGAGTGTCAGAGAGCGTCCGAGCTTGTCAGAGAGTGATAGAGAGAGTCATGAGTGTCAGAGAGTGATAGGGAGTGTCTGAGAGCGTCAGAGAATGATTGAGTGTGTCAGAGAGCGTCAGAGAGTGTTAGAGAGTGATAGAGTGTGACAGAGAATGTCAGAGAGTGACAGAGAGTGTCAGAGAGTGTCAGAGAGTGATAGAGAGTGTCAGAGACTGTCAGACAGTGACAGAGAGTGTCTGAGAGCGTCTGAGAGTGTCAGAGAGTGTCAGAGAGATTTAGAGAGTGTCAGAGAATGTCAGAGAGTGACAGAGAGTGTATGAGAGTGTCAGAGAGTGATAGAGAGTGTCAGAGACTGTCAGACAGTGACAGAGAGTGTCTGAGAGTGTCTGAGAGTGTCAGAGAGTGATAAAGTGTGTCAGAGAATGTCAGAGAGTGTCAGAGAGTGTCAGAGAGTGTTAGAGAGTGTCAGAGAGTGTCAGAGAGTGATAGAGAGTGTCTGAGAATGTCAAAGAGTGTCAGAGAGTGATTGAGAGTGTCAGAGAGTGTCAGAGAGTGATTGAGAATGTCTGAGAGTGTCTGAGAGTGTCAGAGAGTGATTGAGAGTCTCTGAGATTGTCAGAGTGTGATAGAAAGTGGTATAGAGTGTCTGAGAGTGATTGAGAGTGCTTAAGAGTGTCAGAGAGTGTCAGAGAGTGATAGAGAGTGTCTGAGAATGTCAGAGAGTGTCAGAGCTTGTTAGAGTGTGATGGAGAAAGTCAGAGAGTGTCAGAGTGTGATAGGGAGTGTCTTAGCGTGTCAGAGAGTGATTGAGAGTGTCTGAGAGTGTCAGAGAGTGAATGAGAGTGTCAGGGAGAGATTGAGAGTGATTGAGAATGTCTGAGAGTGTCAGCGAGTGTCAGAGAGTGATAGAGATTGTCAGAGAATGTCAGAGAGTGGTAGAGAGTGATAGAGTGTGTCAGAGAGTGACTGAGAGTGATAAAGAGTGTCAGAGAGTGTCAGAGAGCGTCAGAGAGTGATAGAGAGTGTCTGAGAGTGTCAGAGAGTGTCAGAGAGTGATTGAAAGTGTCAGAGAGTGTCAGTGAATGTCAGAGAGTGATAGCGAGTGTCTGAGAGTGTCAGAGAGTGATAGAGAGTGTCTGAGAGAGTCAGAGAGTGTCAGAGAGCGTCCGAGCTTGTCAGAGAGTGATAGAGAGAGTCAAGAGTGTCAGAGAGTGATAGGGATTGTCTGAGAGTGTCAGAGAGTGATTGAGAGTGTCAGAGAGTGATAGAGAGTGTCTGAGAGTGTAAGAGAGTGTCAGAGAGTGATTGAAAGTGTCAGAGAGTGTCAGAGAATGTCAGAGAGTGATAGCGATTGTCTGAGAGTGTCAGAGAGTGATAGAGAGTGTCTGAGAGTGTCTGAGAGTGTCAGGGACTGTCTGAGAGTGTCTGTGACTGTCTGAGAGTGATAGAGAGTATCTGAGAATGTCAGAGAGTGTCAGCGAGTGTCTGAGTGTGATAGAGAGTGTCTGACAGTATCAGAGAGGTTCTGAGAGTGTCAGATAAAGTCAGCGAGTGTCTGAGAGTGATAGAGATTGTCAGAGAATGTCAGAGAGTGGTAGAGAGTGATCGAGAGTGTCTGAGAGTGTCAGAGACTGATAGAGAGTGTCAGAGAGTGTCAGAGAGAGATGGAGAGTATCTGAGAGTGTCAGAGAGTGTCTGAGAGTGTCGGAGAGAGTCAGCGAGAGCCAGAGAGTGATACAGATTGTCAGAGAGTATCAGAGAGTGATAGAGAGTGATAGAGCGTGTCAGAGAGCGTCAGAGAGCGTCAGAGAGTGTCAGAGCGTGTCAGAGAGTGTCAGAGAGTGACAGTGAGTGTCTGATGTGTCTGACAGTGACAGAGAGTGTCTGTGATTGTCAGTGAGTGTCAGAGAGTGATATAGAGTGTCTGAGAGTGTCTGAGAGTGTCAGAGATTGTCAGAGTGTGTCAGAGAGGTATAGAGTGTGTCTGAGACTGTCAGAGTGTGTCAGAGAGTGTCAGAGAGTGTCAGAGCGTGTTAGAGAGTGTCAGAGGGGTTTGAGAGTGACAGAGAGTGTCTGCGAGTGTCAGCGAGTGTCAGAGAGTGATATAAAGTGTCTGAGAGTGTCAGAGATTGTCAGAGTGTGTCAGAGAGTGATACAGAGTGTCTGAGACTGTCAGAGTGTGTCAGAGTGTGTCAGAGAGCGATAGAGATTGATAGAGAGTGTATGAGAGTGTCAGAGAGTGTCTGAGAGTGTCAGAGAGTATCAGAGAGTGATAGAGTGTCTGAGAGTGTCAGAGAGTGTCTGAGAGTCTCAGAGAGTGTCTGAGAGTCATGGAGAGTGTCTGAGAGTTTCAGAGAGTGTCTGAGAGTGTCACAGAGAGTCAGAGAGTGATTGAGAGTGTCTGAGAGTGTCAGAGAGTGTCTGAGACTGTCAGAGAGTGTCAGAGTGTGTCATAGAATAATAGAGAGTGATAGAGAGTGTCAGAGAGTGTCATAGAGTGATAGAGAGTGTCAAAGAGTGTCAGAGAGTGATAGAAAGTGATTGAATGTGTCTGAGAGTGACAGAGACTGTCAGAGTGTGCCAGAGAGTGATAAAGAGTGTTAGAGTGTGTCTGAGAATGTCAGAGAGTGTCAGAGAGTGTCAGAGAGTGATAGAGAGCGTCAGAGAGTGATAGAGAGTGATAGAGAGAGTCTGAGAGTGTCAGAGAGTGATAGAGAGTGATAGAGAGTGTCTGAGACTGTCAGAGTGCGTCAGAGAGCGATAGAGATTGATAGAGAGTGTATGAGAGTGTCAGAGAGTGTCTGAGAGTGTCAGAGAGTGATAGAGTGTCTCAGAGTGTCAGAGAGTGTCTGAGAGTGATGGAGAGTGTCTGAGAGTTTCAGAGAGTGTCTGAGAGTGTCACAGAGAGTCAGAGAGTGTCAGAGAGTGTCATTGAGTGTCAGAGAGTGTCAGAGAGTTTCAGAGACTGATTGAGAGTGTCAGAGAGAGTCAGAAAGTGATAGAGAGTGATAGAGAGTGTCAGAGAGTGTCAGAGAGTGATAGAGAGTGTCAGAGAGTGATAGAGAGTGTCAGAGAGTGTCTGAGAGTGTCAGAGAGTGTCAGAGAGTGTCAGAGAGTGATAGAGAGTGATAGGGAGTGTCAGAGATTGTCATTGAGTGTCAGAGAGCGTCAGAGAGATTCAGAAAGTGTCAGAGAGTGTCAGAGAGTGATAGAGAGTGATAGAGAGTGATAGAGAGTGTCAGAGAGTGATAGACAGTGATAGAGAGTGATAGAGCGTGTCAGAGAGTGATATAGAGAGATAGTGAGTGTCAGAGAGTGGTTAAGAGTGATAGGGAGTGTCAGAGAGTGATAGAGAGCGTCAGAGAGTGATATAGAGTGATAGTGTGTGTCAGACAGTGGTTAAGAGTGATAGGGAGTGTCAGAGAGTGTCAGTGAGTGTCAGAGTGTGTCAGAGAATAATAGAGAGTGATAGAGAGTGTCAGAGAGTGTCTAAGAGTGTCAGAGATTGTCAGAGAGTGATAGAGAGTGTCAGAGAGTGTCAAAGAGTGATAGAGAGTGTCACAGTGTGTCAGAGAGTGATAGAATGTGATTGAATGTGTCTGAGAGTGTCAGAGACTGTCAGAGAGTGCCAGAGAGTGATAAAGAGTGTAAGAGACTGTCAGAGAGTGTCAGAGAGTGTCAGAGAGTGATAGAGAGTGATAGAGAGTTTCAGAGAGTGACAGAGAGTGATAGAGAGAGTCTCAGAGTGTCAGAGAGTGTCAGAGAGTGATAGAGAGTGATAGGGAGTGTCAGAGAGTGTCAGAGAGTGTCAGAGAGTGTCAGAGAGTGATTGAGAGTGTCAGAGAGTGATTGAGAGTGTCAGAGAGTGATTGACAGTGTCAGAGAGTGTCAGAAAGAGATAGAGAGTGCCAGAGAGTGATAGAGAGTGCCAGAGAGTGATGGAGAGTGTCTGAGAGTGTCAGAGAGTGATAGAGAGTGATAGAGAGTGATAGAGAGTGATAGAGAGTGTCAGAGAGTGTCAGAGAGCGTCCGAGCTTGTCAGAGAGTGATAGAGAGAGTCAAGAGTGTCAGAGAGTGATAGGGATTGTCTGAGAGTGTCAGAGAGTGATTGAGAGTGTCAGAGTGTGATAGAGAGTGTCTGAGAGTGTAAGAGAGTGTCAGAGAGTGATTGAAAGTGTCAGAGAGTGTCAGAGAATGTCAGAGAGTGATAGCGAGTGTCTGAGAGTGTCAGAGAGTGATAGAGAGTGTCTGAGAGTGTCTGAGAGTGTCAGGGACTGTCTGAGAGTGTCTGTGACTGTCTGAGTGTGATAGAGAGTATCTGAGAATGTCAGAGAGTGTCAGCGAGTGTCTGAGTGTGATAGAGAGTGTCTGACAGTATCAGAGAGGTTCTGAGAGTGTCAGATAAAGTCAGCGAGTGTCTGAGAGTGATAGAGATTGTCAGAGAATGTCAGAGAGTGGTCGAGAGTGATCGAGAGTGTCTGAGAGTGTCAGAGACTGATAGAGAGTGTCAGAGAGTGACTGAGAGTGTCAGAGAGTGTCAGAGAGTGATAGAGTGTCTGAGAGTGTCAGAGAGTGTCTGAGAGTGTCTGAGAGTGATGGAGAGTGTCTGAGAGTTTCAGAGAGTGTCTGAGAGTGTCACAGAGAGTCAGAGAGTGTCAGAGAGTGTCATTGAGTGTCAGAGAGTGTCAGAGAGTTTCAGAGACTGATTGAGAGTGTCAGAGAGAGTCAGAAAGTGATAGAGAGTGATAGAGAGTGGTAGAGAGTGTCAGAGAGTGATAGATAGTGTCTGAGAGTGTCAGAGAGTGTCAGAGAGTGATAGAGAGTGTCAGAGAGTGATAGAGAGTGTCAGAGAGTGTCTGAGAGTGTCAGAGAGTGTCAGAGATTGTCAGAGAGTGAGAGAGAGTGATAGGGAGTGTCAGAGATTGACATTGACTGTCAGAGAGCGTCAGAGAGATTCAGAAAGTGTCAGAGAGTGTCAGAGAGTGATAGAGAGTGATAGAGAGTGATAGAGAGTGTCAGAGTGTGATAGACAGTGATAGAGAGTGATAGAGCGTGTCAGAGAGTGATATAGAGTGATAGTGAGTGTCAGAGAGTGGTTAAGAGTGATAGGGAGCGTCAGAGAGTGATAGAGAGCTTCAGAGAGTGATATAGAGTGATAGTGTGTGTCAGACAGTGGTTAAGAGTGATAGGGAGTGTCAGAGAGTGTCAGTGAGTGTCAGAGTGTGTCAGAGAATAATAGAGAGTGATAGAGAGTGTCAGAGAGTGTCTAAGAGTGTCAGAGATTGTCAAAGAGTGTCAGAGAGTGTCAGAGTGTGTCAGAGAATAATAGAGAGTGATAGAGAGTGTCAGAGAGTGTCAAAGAGTGATAGAGAGTGTCACAGAGTGTCAGAGAGTGATAGAATGTGATTGAATGTGTCTGAGAGTGTCAGAGACTGTCAGAGAGTGCCAGAGAGTGATAAAGAGTGTAAGAGAGTGTCTGAGGGTGTCAGAGAGTGTCAGAGAGTGATAGAGAGTGATAGAGAGTTTCAGAGAGTGACAGAGAGTGATAGAGAGAGTCTCAGAGTGTCAGAGAGTGTCAGAGAGCGATAGAGAGTTATAGGGAGTGTCAGAGAGTGTCATTGAGTGTCAGAGAGTGTCAGAGAGTGATTGAGAGTGTCAGAGAGTGATTGAGAGTGTCAGAGAGTGATTGAGAGTGTCAGAGAGTGTCAGAAAGTGATAGAGGGTGCCAGAGAGTGATAGAGAGTGCCAGAGAGTGATAGAGAGTGTCTGAGAGTGTCAGAGAGTGTCAGAGAGTGATAGAGAGTGTCAGAGAGTGATAGAGAGTGTCAGAGAGTGTCAGAGAGTGATAGAGAGTGATAGGGAGTGTCAGAGATTGTCATTGAGTGTCAGAGAGTGTCAGAGAGTGTCAGAGAGTTTCAGAGAGTGATAGAGAGTGATAGAGAGTGTCAGAGAGTGATAGAGAGTGATAGAGAGTGATAGAACGTGTCAGAGAGTGATATAGAGAGATAGTGAGTGTCAGAGAGTGATTAAGAGTGATAGGGAGTGTCAGAGAGTGTCATTGAGTGTCAGAGAGTTTCAGAGAGTTTCAGAGAGTGATAGAGCGTGTCAGAGAGTGATATAGAGGGATAGTGAGTGTCAGAGAGTGGTTAAGAGTGACAGGGCTTGTCAGAGAGTGTCAGTGAGTGTCAGAGAGAGTCAGAGAGTTTCAGAGAGTGATAGAGAGTGTCAGAGATCGATAGAGAGTGATAGAGAGCGTCAGAGAGTGATAGAGAGTGATAGTGAGTGTCTGAGCGTGTCAGAGAGTGATAGAGAGTGATAGGGAGTGTCAGAGTGTGTCATTGAGTGACAGAGAGTGTCAGAGAGTGTCAGAGAGTTTCATAGAGTTTCAGAGAGTGATTGAGAGTGTCAGAGAGTGTCAGAAAGTGATAGAGAGTGATAGAGAGTGATAGAGAGTGTCAGAGAGTGATAGAGAGTGATAGAGAGTGTCTGAGAGTGTCAGAGTGTATCAGAGAGTGTCAGAGAGTGATAGAGAGTGATAGACAGTGTTAGAGCGTGATAGAGATTGATAGAGAGTGTCTGAGAGTGTCAGAGAATGTCAGAGAGTGTCAGAGAGTGATAGAGAGTGATAGGAAGTGTCAGAGATTGTCATTGATTGTCAGAGAGTGTCAGAGAGTTTCAGAGAGTGATAGAGAGTGTCACAGAGTGATATAGAGTGATAGTGAGTGTCAGAGAGTGGTTATGAGTGATAGGGAGTGTCAGAGAGTGTCATTGAGTGTCAGAGAGTGTCAGATAGTTTCAGAGAGTGATAGAGAGTGTCAGAGAGTGATAGAGAGTGATAGAGAGTGTCAGAGAGTGTCAGATAGTGGTAGAGAGTGATAGAGATTGATAGAGAGTGATATAGAGTGATAGTGAGTGTCAGAGAGTGGTTAAGAGTGATAGGGAGTGTCAGAGAGTGGTTAAGAGTGATAGGGAGTGTCAGAGAGTGTCATTGAGTGTCAGAGAGTGTCAGAGAGTGATAGAGATTGATAGAGAGTGCATGAGAGTGTCAGAGAGTGTCTGAGAGTGTCAGAGAGTGTCAGAGAGTGATAGAGAGTGTCTGAGAGTGTAAGAGAGTGTCTGAGACTGTCAGAGTGTGTCAGAGTGTGTCAGAGAGTGATAGAGATTGATAGAGAGTGTATGAGAGTGTCAGCGAGTGTCTGAGAGTGTCTGAGACTGTCAGAGTGTGTCAGAGTGTGTCAGAGAGTGATAGAGATTGATAGAGAGTGTATGAGAGTGTCAGAGAGTGTCTGAGAGTGTCTGAGACTGTCAGAGTGTGTCAGAGAGTGATAGAGTTTGATAGAGAGTGTATGAGAGTGTCAGAGAGTGTCTGAGAGTGTCAGAGAGTGTCAGAGAGTGTCAGAGAGTGACAGAGAGTGTCTGAGAGTGTCAGAGAGTGTCTGAGAGTGTCAGAGAGTGTCTGAGAGTGATGGAGAGTGTCTGAGAGTGTCAGAGAGTGTCTGATAGTGTCAGAGATTGTCAGAGAGTGATAGAGAGCGTCTGAGAGTGTCAGAGAGTGTCAGAGTGTGTCAGAGAATAATAGAGAGTGATAGAGAGTGTCTGAGAGTGTCTGAGAGTGTCAGAGAGTGTCTGATAGTGTCAGAGATTGTCAGAGAGTGATAGAGAGCGTCTGAGAGTGTCAGAGAGTGTCAGAGAGTGTCAGAGAGATTCAGAGAGTGATAGAGAGTGATAGAGAGTGTCAGAGAGTGATAGAGAGTGATAGAGAGTGATAGAACGTGTCAGAGAGTGATATAGAGAGATAGTGAGTGTCAGAGAGTGGTTAAGAGTGATAGGGAGTGTCAGAGAGTGTCATTGAGTGTCAGAGAGTTTCAGAGAGTTTCAGAGAGTTTCAGAGAGTGATAGAGCGTGTCAGAGAGTGATATAGAGGGATAGTGAGTGTCAGAGAGTGGTTAAGAGTGACAGGGCTTGTCAGAGAGTGTCAGTGAGTGTCAGAGAGAGTCAGAGAGTTTCAGAGAGTGATAGAGAGTGTCAGAGATTGATAGAGAGTGATAGAGAGTGTCAGAGAGTGATAGAGAGTGATAGTGAGTGTCTGAGCGTGTCAGAGAGTGATAGAGAGTGATAGGGAGTGTCAGAGAGTGTCATTGAGTGACAGAGAGTGTCAGAGATTGTCCGAGAGTTTCAGAGAGTTTCAGAGAGTGATTGAGAATGTCAGAGAGTGTCAGAAAGTGATAGAGAGTGATAGAGAGTGATAGACAGTGTTAGAGCGTGATAGAGAGTGATAGAGAGTGTCTGAGAGTGTCAGAGAGTGTCAGAGAGTGATAGAGAGTGAGAGGAAGTGTCAGAGATTGTCATTGATTGACAGAGAGTGTCAGAGAGTTTCAGAGAGTGATAGAGAGTGATAGAGAGTGTCAGAGAGTGATAGAGAGTGATAGAGAGTGTCAGAGAGTGATAGAGAGTGATAGACAGTGTTAGAGCGTGATAGAGATTGATAGAGAGTGTCTGAGAGTGTCAGAGAGTGTCAGAGAGTGTCAGAGAGTGATAGAGAGTGATAGGAAGTGTCAGAGATTGTCATTGATTGTCAGAGAGTGTCAGAGAGTTTCAGAGAGTGATAGAGTGTGTCACAGAGTGATATAGAGTGATAGTGAGTGTCAGAGAGTGGTTAAGAGTGATAGGGAGTGTCAGAGAGTGGTTAAGAGTGATAGGGAGTGTCAGAGAGTGTCATTGAGTGTCAGAGAGTGTCAGAGAGTGATAGAGATTGATAGAGAGTGCATGAGAGTGTCAGAGAGTGTCTGAGAGTGTCAGAGAGTGTCAGAGAGTGTCAGAGAGTGATAGAGAGTGTCTGAGAGTGTCAGAGAGTGTCTGAGACTGTCAGAGTGTGTCAGAGTGTGTCAGAGAGTGAGAGAGATTGATAGAGAGTGTATGAGAGTGTCAGAGAGTGTCTGAGAGTGTCTGAGACTGTCAGAGTGTGTCAGAGTGTGTCAGAGAGTGATAGAGTTTGATAGAGAGTGTATGAGAGTGTCAGAGAGTGTCTGAGAGTGTCAGAGAGTGTCAGAGAGTGTCAGAGAGTGACAGAGAGTGTCTGAGAGTGTCAGAGAGTGTCTGAGAGTGTCTGAGAGTGTCTGAGAGTGATGGAGAGTGTCTGAGAGTGTCAGAGAGTGTCTGAGAGTGTCAGAGATTGTCAGAGAGTGATAGAGAGCGTCTGAGAGTGTCAGAGAGTGTCAGAGAGTGTCAGAGTGTGTCAGAGAATAATAGAGAGTGATAGAGAGTGTCTGAGAGTGTCAGAGAGTGTCAGAGAGTGTCTGATAGTGTCAGAGATTGTCAGAGAGTGATAGAGAGCGTCTGAGAGTGTCAGAGAGTGTCAGAGAGTGTCAGAGAGATTCAGAGAGTGATAGAGAGTGATAGAGAGTGTCAGAGAGTGATAGAGAGTGATAGAGAGTGATAGAACGTGTCAGAGAGTGATATAGAGAGATAGTGAGTGTCAGAGAGTGGTTAAGAGTGATAGGGAGTGTCAGAGAGTGTCATTGAGTGTCAGAGAGTTTCAGAGAGTTTCAGAGAGTGATAGAGCGTGTCAGAGAGTGATATAGAGGGATAGTGAGTGTCAGAGAGTGGTTAAGAGTGACAGGGCTTGGCAGAGAGTGTCAGTGAGTGTCAGAGAGAGTCAGAGAGTTTCAGAGAGTGATAGAGAGTGTCAGAGATTGATAGAGAGTGATAGAGAGTGTCAGAGAGTGATAGAGAGTGATAGTGAGTGTCTGAGCGTGTCAGAGAGTGATCGAGAGTGATAGGGAGTGTCAGAGTGTGTCATTGAGTGACAGAGAGTGTCAGAGATTGTCAGAGAGTTTCAGAGAGTTTCAGAGAGTGATTGAGAATGTCAGAGAGTGTCAGAAAGTGATAGAGAGTGATAGAGAGTGATAGACAGTGTTAGAGCGTGATAGAGAGTGATAGAGAGTGTCTGAGAGTGTCAGAGAGTGTCAGAGAGTGTCAGAGAGTGATAGAGAGTGATAGGAAGTGTCAGAGATTGTCATTGATTGACAGAGAGTGTCAGAGAGTTTCAGAGAGTGATAGAGAGTGTCACAGAGTGATATAGAGTGATAGTGAGTGTCAGAGAGTGGTTATGAGTGATAGGGAGTGTCAGAGAGTGTCATTGAGTGTCTGAGAGTGTCTGATAGTTTCAGAGAGTGATAGAGAGTGTCAGAGAGTGATAGAGAGTGATAGAGAGTGTCAGAGAGTGTCAGATAGTGGTAGAGAGTGATAGAGAGTGATAGAGAGTGATAGAGATTGATAGAGAGTGATATAGAGTGATAGTGAGTGTCAGAGAGTGGTTAAGAGTGATAGGGAGTGTCAGAGAGTGTCATTGAGTGTCAGAGAGTGTCAGAGAGTGATAGAGAGTGTCTGAGACTGTCAGAGTGTGTCAGACTGTTTCAGAGAGTGATAGAGATTGATAGAGAGTGTATGAGAGTGTCAGAGAGTGTCTGAGAGTGTCTGAGACTGTGAGAGTGTGTCAGAGTGTGTCAGAGAGTGATAGAGTTTGATAGAGAGTGTATGAGAGTGTCAGAGAGTGTCTGAGAGTGTCTGAGACTGTGAGAGTGTGTCAGAGTGTGTCAGAGAGTGATAGAGTTTGATAGAGAGTGTATGAGAGTGTCAGAGAGTGTCTGAGAGTGTCAGAGAGTGTCAGAGAGTGATAGAGAGTGTCTGAGAGTGTCAGAGAGTGTCTGAGAGTCTCAGAGAGTGTCTGAGAGTGATGGAGAGTGTCTGAGAGTGTCAGAGATTGTCTGATAGTGTCAGAGATTGTCAGAGAGTGACAGAGAGCGTCTGAGAGTGTCAGAGAGTGTCAGAGAGTGTCAGAGTGTGTCAGAGAATAATAGAGAGTGATAGAGAGTGTCAGAGAGTGTCATAGAGTGATAGAGAGTGTCAAAGAGTTTCAGAGAGTGATAGAAAGTGAAAGAGAGTGTCAGAGAGTGATAGAGAGTGATAGAGAGAGTCTGAGAGTATCAGAGAGTGATAGAGAGTGACAGGAAGTGTCAGAGAGTGTCATTGAGTGTCAGAGAGTGTCAGAGAGTTTCAGAGACTGATTGAGAGTGTCAGAGAGTGTCAGAAAGTGATAGAGAGTGATAGAGAGTTGTAGAGAATGTCAGAGAGTGATAGAGAGTGTCTGAGAGTGTCAGAGAGTGATAGAAAGTGTCAGAGAGTGATAGAGAGTGATAGAGAGTGTCTGAGAGTGTCAGAGAGTGTCAGAGAGTGATAGAGAGTGCCAGAGAGTGATAGAGAGTGATAGAGAGTGTCTGAGAGTGTCAGAGAGTGTCTGAGACTGTCAGAGTGTGTCAGAGTGTGTCAGAGAGTGATAGAGATTGATAGAGAGTGTATGAGAGTGTCAGCGAGTGTCTGAGAGTGTCTGAGACTGTCAGAGTGTGTCAGTTTGTGTCAGAGAGTGATAGAGATTGATAGAGAGTGTATGAGAGTGTCAGAGAGTGTCTGAGAGTGTCTGAGACTGTCAGAGTGTGTCAGAGAGTGATAGAGTTTGATAGAGAGTGTATGAGAGTGTCAGAGAGTGTCTGAGAGTGTCAGAGAGTGTCAGCGAGTGTCAGAGAGTGACAGAGAGTGTCTGAGAGTGTCAGAGAGTGTCTGAGAGTGTCAGAGAGTGTCTGAGAGTGATGGAGAGTGTCTGAGAGTGTCAGAGAGTGTCTGATAGTGTCAGAGATTGTCAGAGAGTGATAGAGAGCGTCTGAGAGTGTCAGAGAGTGTCAGAGTGTGTCAGAGAATAATAGAGAGTGATAGAGAGTGTCTGAGAGTGTCTGAGAGTGTCAGAGAGTGTCTGATAGTGTCAGAGATTGTCAGAGAGTGATAGAGAGCGTCTGAGAGTGTCAGAGAGTGTCAGAGAGTGTCAGAGAGATTCAGAGAGTGATAGAGAGTGATAGAGAGTGTCAGAGAGTGATAGAGAGTGATAGAGAGTGATAGAACGTGTCAGAGAGTGATATAGAGAGATAGTGAGTGTCAGAGAGTGGTTAAGAGTGATAGGGAGTGTCAGAGAGTGTCATTGAGTGTCAGAGAGTTTCAGAGAGTTTCAGAGAGTGATAGAGCGTGTCAGAGAGTGATATAGAGTGATAGAGAGTGTCAGAGAGTGATAGAGAGTGATAGTGAGTGTCTGAGCGTGTCAGAGAGTGATAGAGAGTGATAGGGAGTGTCAGAGTGTGTCATTGAGTGACAGAGAGTGTCAGAGATTGTCAGAGAGTTTCAGAGAGTTTCAGAGAGTGATTGAGAATGTCAGAGAGTGTCAGAAAGTGATTGAGAGTGATAGAGAGTGATAGACAGTGTTAGAGCGTGATAGAGAGTGATAGAGAGTGTCTGAGAGTGTCAGAGAGTGTCAGAGAGTGTCAGAGAGTGATAGAGAGTGAGAGGAAGTGTCAGAGATTGTCATTGATTGACAGAGAGTGTCAGAGAGTTTCAGAGAGTGATAGAGAGTGATAGAGAGTGTCAGAGAGTGATAGAGAGTGATAGAGAGTGTCTGAGAGTGTCAGAGTGTATCAGAGAGTGTCAGAGAGTGATAGAGAGTGATAGACAGTGTTAGAGCGTGATAGAGATTGATAGAGAGTGTCTGAGAGTGTCAGAGAGTGTCAGAGAGTGTCAGAGAGTGATAGAGAGTGATAGGAAGTGTCAGAGATTGTCATTGATTGTCAGAGAGTGTCAGAGAGTTTCAGAGAGTGATAGAGAGTGTCACAGAGTGATATAGAGTGATAGTGAGTGTCAGAGAGTGGTTATGAGTGATAGGGAGTGTCAGAGAGTGTCATTGAGTGTCAGAGAGTTTCAGAGAGTTTCAGAGAGTGATAGAGCGTGTCAGAGAGTGATATAGAGTGATAGAGAGTGTCAGAGAGTGATAGAGAGTGATAGTGAGTGTCTGAGCGTGTCAGAGAGTGATAGAGAGTGATAGGGAGTGTCAGAGTGTGTCATTGAGTGACAGAGAGTGTCAGAGATTGTCAGAGAGTTTCAGAGAGTTTCAGAGAGTGATTGAGAATGTCAGAGAGTGTCAGAAAGTGATTGAGAGTGATAGAGAGTGATAGACAGTGTTAGAGCGTGATAGAGAGTGATAGAGAGTGTCTGAGAGTGTCAGAGAGTGTCAGAGAGTGTCAGAGAGTGATAGAGAGTGAGAGGAAGTGTCAGAGATTGTCATTGATTGACAGAGAGTGTCAGAGAGTTTCAGAGAGTGATAGAGAGTGATAGAGAGTGTCAGAGAGTGATAGAGAGTGATAGAGAGTGTCTGAGAGTGTCAGAGTGTATCAGAGAGTGTCAGAGAGTGATAGAGAGTGATAGACAGTGTTAGAGCGTGATAGAGATTGATAGAGAGTGTCTGAGAGTGTCAGAGAGTGTCAGAGAGTGTCAGAGAGTGATAGAGAGTGATAGGAAGTGTCAGAGATTGTCATTGATTGTCAGAGAGTGTCAGAGAGTTTCAGAGAGTGATAGAGAGTGTCACAGAGTGATATAGAGTGATAGTGAGTGTCAGAGAGTGGTTATGAGTGATAGGGAGTGTCAGAGAGTGTCATTGAGTGTCAGAGAGTGTCAGATAGTTTCAGAGAGTGATAGAGAGTGTCAGAGAGTGATAGAGAGTGATAGAGAGTGTCAGTGAGTGTCAGATAGTGGTAGAGAGTGATAGAGAGTGATAGAGATTGATAGAGAGTGATATAGAGTGATAGTGAGTGTCAGAGAGTGGTTAAGAGTGATAGGGAGTGTCAGAGAGTGGTTAAGAGTGATAGGGAGTGTCAGAGAGTGTCATTGAGTGTCAGAGAGTGTCAGAGAGTGATAGAGATTGATAGAGAGTGCATGAGAGTGTCAGAGAGTTTCTGAGAGTGTCAGAGAGTGTCAGAGAGTGATAGAGAGTGTCTGAGAGTGTCAGAGAGTGTCTGAGACTGTCAGAGTGTGTCAGAGTGTGTCAGAGAGTGATAGAGATTGATAGAGAGTGTATGAGAGTGTCAGAGAGTGTCTGAGAGTGTCTGAGACTGTCAGAGTGTGTCAGAGTGTGTCAGAGAGTGATAGAGTTTGATAGAGAGTGTATGAGAGTGTCAGAAAGTGTCTGAGAGTGTCAGAGAGTGTCAGAGAGTGTCAGAGAGTGACAGAGAGTGTCTGAGAGTGTCAGAGAGTGATAGAGAGTGATAGACAGTGTTAGAGCGTGATAGAGATTGATAGAGAGTGTCTGAGAGTGTCAGAGAGTGTCAGAGAGTGTCAGAGAGTGATAGAGAGTGATAGGAAGTGTCAGAGATTGTCATTGATTGTCAGAGACTGTCAGAGAGTTTCAGAGAGTGATAGAGAGTGTCACAGAGTGATATAGAGTGATAGTGAGTGTCAGAGAGTGGTTATGAGTGATAGGGAGTGTCAGAGAGTGTCATTGAGTGTCAGAGAGTGTCAGATAGTTTCAGAGAGTGATAGAGAGTGTCAGAGAGTGATAGAGAGTGATAGAGAGTGTCAGAGAGTGTCAGATAGTGGTAGAGAGTGATAGAGAGTGATAGAGATTGATAGAGAGTGATATAGAGTGATAGTGAGTGTCAGATAGTGGTTAAGAGTGATAGGGAGTGTCAGAGAGTGGTTAAGAGTGATAGGGAGTGTCAGAGAGTGTCATTGAGTGTCAGAGAGTGTCAGAGAGTGATAGAGATTGATAGAGAGTGTATGAGAGTGTCAGAGAGTGTCTGAGAGTGTCTGAGACTGTGAGAGTGTGTCAGAGTGTGTCAGAGAGTGATAGAGTTTGATAGAGAGTGTATGAGAGTGTCAGAGAGTGTCTGAGAGTGTCAGAGAGTGTCAGAGAGTGATAGAGAGTGTCTGAGAGTGTCAGAGAGTGTCTGAGAGTCTCAGAGAGTGTCTGAGAGTGATGGAGAGTGTCTGAGAGTGTCAGAGATTGTCTGATAGTGTCAGAGATTGTCAGAGAGTGACAGAGAGCGTCTGAGAGTGTCAGAGAGTGTCAGAGAGTGTCAGAGTGTGTCAGAGAATAATAGAGAGTGATAGAGAGTGTCAGAGAGTGTCATAGAGTGATAGAGAGTGTCAAAGAGTTTCAGAGAGTGATAGAAAGTGAAAGAGAGTGTCAGAGAGTGATAGAGAGTGACAGGAAGTGTCAGAGAGTGTCATTGAGTGTCAGAGAGTGTCAGAGAGTTTCAGAGACTGATTGAGAGTGTCAGAGAGTGTCAGAAAGTGATAGAGAGTGATAGAGAGTTGTAGAGAATGTCAGAGAGTGATAGAGAGTGTCTGAGAGTGTCAGAGAGTGATAGAAAGTGTCAGAGAGTGATAGAGAGTGATAGAGAGTTTCTGAGAGTGTCAGAGAGTGTCTGAGAGTGTCATAGAGTGTCAGAGAGTGATAGAGAGTGATAGAGACAGTCTGAGAGTATCAGAGAGTGATAGAGAGTGACAGGGAGTGTCAGAGAGTGTCATTGAGTGTCAGAGAGTGTCAGAGAGTTTCAGAGACTGATTGAGAGTGTCAGAGAGTGTCAGAAAGTGATAGAGAGTTGCAGAGAGTGTCAGAGAGTGATAGAGAGTGATAGAGAGTGTCTGAGAGTGTCAGAGAGTGTCAGAGAGTGATAGAGAGTGCCAGAGAGTGATAGAGAGTGATAGAGAGTGTCTGAGACTGTCAGAGTGTGTCAGAGTGTGTCAGAGAGTGATAGAGATTGATAGAGAGTGTATGAGAGTGTCAGCGAGTGTCTGAGAGTGTCTGAGACTGTCAGAGTGTGTCAGAGTGTGTCAGAGAGTGATAGAGATTGATAGAGAGTGTATGAGAGTGTCAGAGAGTGTCTGAGAGTGTCTGAGACTGTCAGAGTGTGTCAGAGAGTGATAGAGTTTGATAGAGAGTGTATGAGAGTGTCAGAGAGTGTCTGAGAGTGTCAGAGAGTGTCAGCGAGTGTCAGAGAGTGACAGAGAGTGTCTGAGAGTGTCAGAGAGTGTCTGAGAGTGTCAGAGAGTTTCTGAGAGTGATGGAGAGTGTCTGAGAGTGTCAGAGAGTGTCTGATAGTGTCAGAGATTGTCAGAGAGTGATAGAGAGCGTCTGAGAGTGTCAGAGAGTGTCAGAGAGTGTCAGAGTGTGTCAGAGAATAATAGAGAGTGATAGAGAGTGTCTGAGAGTGTCTGAGAGTGTCAGAGAGTGTCTGATAGTGTCAGAGATTGTCAGAGAGTGATAGAGAGCGTCTGAGAGTGTCAGAGAGTGTCAGAGAGTGTCAGAGAGATTCAGAGAGTGATAGAGAGTGATAGAGAGTGTCAGAGAGTGATAGAGAGTGATAGAGAGTGATAGAACGTGTCAGAGAGTGATATAGAGAGATAGTGAGTGTCAGAGAGTGGTTAAGAGTGATAGGGAGTGTCAGAGAGTGTCATTGAGTGTCAGAGAGTTTCAGAGAGTTTCAGAGAGTGATAGAGCGTGTCAGAGAGTGATATAGAGTGATAGAGAGTGTCAGAGAGTGATAGAGAGTGATAGTGAGTGTCTGAGCGTGTCAGAGAGTGATAGAGAGTGATAGGGAGTGTCAGAGTGTGTCATTGAGTGACAGAGAGTGTCAGAGATTGTCAGAGAGTTTCAGAGAGTGATTGAGAATGTCAGAGAGTGTCAGAAAGTGATTGAGAGTGATAGAGAGTGATAGACAGTGTTAGAGCGTGATAGAGAGTGATAGAGAGTGTCTGAGAGTGTCAGAGAGTGTCAGAGAGTGTCAGAGAGTGATAGAGAGTGAGAGGAAGTGTCAGAGATTGTCATTGATTGACAGAGAGTGTCAGAGAGTTTCAGAGAGTGATAGAGAGTGATAGAGAGTGTCAGAGAGTGATAGAGAGTGATAGAGAGTGTCTGAGCGTGTCAGAGTGTATCAGAGAGTGTCAGAGAGTGATAGAGAGTGATAGACAGTGTTAGAGCGTGATAGAGATTGATAGAGAGTGTCTGAGAGTGTCAGAGAGTGTCAGAGAGTGTCAGAGAGTGATAGAGAGTGATAGGAAGTGTCAGAGATTGTCATTGATTGTCAGAGAGTGTCAGAGAGTTTCAGAGAGTGATAGAGAGTGTCACAGAGTGATATAGAGTGATAGTGAGTGTCAGAGAGTGGTTATGAGTGATAGGGAGTGTCAGAGAGTGTCATTGAGTGTCAGAGAGTGTCAGATAGTTTCAGAGAGTGATAGAGAGTGTCAGAGAGTGATAGAGAGTGATAGAGAGTGTCAGTGAGTGTCAGATAGTGGTAGAGAGTGATAGAGAGTGATAGAGATTGATAGAGAGTGATATAGAGTGATAGTGAGTGTCAGAGAGTGGTTAAGAGTGATAGGGAGTGTCAGAGAGTGGTTAAGAGTGATAGGGAGTGTCAGAGAGTGTCATTGAGTGTCAGAGAGTGTCAGAGAGTGATAGAGATTGATAGAGAGTGCATGAGAGTGTCAGAGAGTGTCTGAGAGTGTCAGAGAGTGTCAGAGAGTGATAGAGAGTGTCTGACAGTGTCAGAGAGTGTCTGAGACTGTCAGAGTGTGTCAGAGAGTGATAGAGATTGATAGAGAGTGTATGAGAGTGTCAGAGAGTGTCTGAGAGTGTCTGAGACTGTCAGAGTGTGTCAGAGTGTGTCAGAGAGTGATAGAGTTTGATAGAGAGTGTATGAGAGTGTCAGAGAGTGTCTGAGAGTGTCAGAGAGTGTCAGAGAGTGACAGAGAGTGTCTGAGAGTGTCAGAGAGTGATAGAGAGTGATAGACAGTGTTAGAGCGTGATAGAGATTGATAGAGAGTGTCTGAGAGTGTCAGAGAGTGTCAGAGAGTGTCAGAGAGTGATAGAGAGTGATAGGAAGTGTCAGAGATTGTCATTGATTGTCAGAGAGTGTCAGAGAGTTTCAGAGAGTGATAGAGAGTGTCACAGAGTGATATAGAGTGATAGTGAGTGTCAGAGAGTGGTTATGAGTGATAGGGAGTGTCAGAGAGTGTCATTGAGTGTCAGAGAGTGTCAGATAGTTTCAGAGAGTGATAGAGAGTGTCAGAGAGTGATAGAGAGTGTCAGAGAGTGTCAGATAGTGGTAGAGAGTGATAGAGAGTGATAGAGATTGATAGAGAGTGATATAGAGTGATAGTGAGTGTCAGAGAGTGGTTAAGAGTCATAGGGAGTGTCAGAGAGTGGTTAAGAGTGATAGGGAGTGTCAGAGAGTGTCATTGAGTGTCAGAGAGTGTCAGAGAGTGATAGAGATTGATAGAGAGTGCATGAGAGTGTCAGAGAGTGTCTGAGAGTGTCAGAGAGTGTCAGAGAGTGATAGAGAGTGTCAGAGAGTGTCAGAGAGTGTCTGAGACTGTCAGAGTGTGTCAGAGTGTGTCAGAGAGTGATAGAGATTGATAGAGAGTGTATGAGAGTGTCAGAGAGTGTCTGAGAGTGTCTGAGACTGTCAGAGTGTGTCAGAGTGTGTCAGAGATTGATAGAGTTTGATAGAGAGTGTATGAGAGTGTCAGAGAGTGTCTGAGAGTGTCAGAGAGTGTCAGAGAGTGTCAGAGAGTGACAGAGAGTGTCTGAGAGTGTCAGAGAGTGTCTGAGAGTGTCAGAGAGTGTCTGAGAGTGATGGAGAGTGTCTGAGAGTGTCAGAGAGTGTCTGATAGTGTCAGAGATTGTCAGAGAGTGATAGAGAGCGTCTGAGAGTGTCAGAGAGTGTCAGAGAGTGTCAGAGTGTGTCAGAGAATAATAGAGAGTGATAGAGAGTGTCTGAGAGTGTCTGAGAGTGTCAGAGAGTGTCTGATAGTGTCAGAGATTGTCAGAGAGTGATAGAGAGCGTCTGAGAGTGTCAGAGAGTGTCAGAGAGTGTCAGAGAGATTCAGAGAGTGATAGAGAGTGATAGAGAGTGTCAGAGAGTGATAGAGAGTGATAGAGAGTGATAGAACGTGTCAGAGAGTGATATAGAGAGATAGTGAGTGTCAGAGAGTGGTTAAGAGTGATAGGGAGTGTCAGAGAGTGTCATTGAGTGTCAGAGAGTTTCAGAGAGTATCAGAGAGTGATAGAGCGTGTCAGAGAGTGATATAGAGGGATAGTGAGTGTCAGAGAGTGGTTAAGAGTGACAGGGCTTGGCAGAGAGTGTCAGTGAGTGTCAGAGAGAGTCAGAGAGTTTCAGAGAGTGATAGAGAGTGTCAGAGATTGATAGAGAGTGATAGAGAGTGTCAGAGAGTGATAGAGAGTGATAGTGAGTGTCTGAGCGTGTCAGAGAGTGATCGAGAGTGATAGGGAGTGTCAGAGTGTGTCATTGAGTGACAGAGAGTGTCAGAGATTGTCAGAGAGTTTCAGAGAGTTTCAGAGAGTGATTGAGAATGTCAGAGAGTGTCAGAAAGTGATAGAGAGTGATAGAGAGTGATAGACAGTGTTAGAGCGTGATAGAGAGTGATAGAGAGTGTCTGAGAGTGTCAGAGAGTGTCAGAGAGTGTCAGAGAGTGATAGAGAGTGATAGGAAGTGTCAGAGATTGTCATTGATTGACAGAGAGTGTCAGAGAGTTTCAGAGAGTGATAGAGAGTGTCACAGAGTGATATAGAGTGATAGTGAGTGTCAGAGAGTGGTTATGAGTGATAGGGAGTGTCAGAGAGTGTCATTGAGTGTCAGAGAGTGTCTGATAGTTTCAGAGAGTGATAGAGAGTGTCAGAGAGTGATAGAGACTGATAGAGAGTGTCAGAGAGTGTCAGATAGTGGTAGAGAGTGATAGAGAGTGATAGAGAGTGATAGAGATTGATAGAGAGTGATATAGAGTGATAGTGAGTGTCAGAGAGTGGTTAAGAGTGATAGGGAGTGTCAGAGAGTGTCATTGAGTGTCAGAGAGTGTCAGAGAGTGATAGAGAGTGTCTGAGACTGTCAGAGTGTGTCAGAGTGTGTCAGAGAGTGATAGAGATTGATAGAGAGTGTATGAGAGTGTCAGAGAGTGTCTGAGAGTGTCTGAGACTGTGAGAGTGTGTCAGAGTGTGTCAGAGAGTGATAGAGTTTGATAGAGAGTGTATGAGAGTGTCAGAGAGTGTCTGAGAGTGTCAGAGAGTGTCAGAGAGTGATAGAGAGTGTCTGAGAGTGTCAGAGAGTGTCTGAGAGTGTCAGAGAGTGTCTGACAGTGATGGAGAGTGTCTGAGAGTGTCAGAGATTGTCTGATAGTGTCAGAGATTGTCAGAGAGTGACAGAGAGCGTCTGAGAGTGTCAGAGAGTGTCAGAGAGTGTCAGAGTGTGTCAGAGAATAATAGAGAGTGATAGAGAGTGTCAGAGAGTGTCATAGAGTGACAGAGAGTGTCAAAGAGTTTCAGAGAGTGATAGAAAGTGAAAGAGAGTGTCAGAGAGTGATAGAGAGTGATAGAGAGAGTCTGAGAGTATCAGAGAGTGATAGAGAGTGACAGGAAGTGTCAGAGAGTGTCATTGAGTGTCAGAGAGTGTCAGAGAGTTTCAGAGACTGATTGAGAGTGTCAGAGAGTGTCAGAAAGTGATAGAGAGTGATAGAGAGTTGTAGAGAATGTCAGAGAGTGATAGAGAGTGTCTGAGAGTGTCAGAGAGTGATAGAAAGTGTCAGAGAGTGATAGAGAGTGATAGAGAGTTTCTGAGAGTGTCAGAGAGTGTCTGAGAGTGTCATAGAGTGTCAGAGAGTGATAGAGAGTGATAGAGACAGTCTGAGAGTATCAGAGAGTGATAGAGAGTGACAGGGAGTGTCAGAGAGTGTCATTGAGTGTCAGAGAGTGTCAGAGAGTTTCAGAGACTGATTGAGAGTGTCAGAGAGTGTCAGAAAGTGATAGAGAGTGATAGAGAGTTGCAGAGAGTGTCAGAGAGTGATAGAGAGTGATAGAGAGTGTCTGAGAGTGTCAGAGAGTGATAGAGAGTGTCAGAGAGTGATAGAGAGTGATAGAGAGTATCTGAGAGTGTCAGAGAGTGTCTGAGATTGTCACAGAGTGTCAGAGAGTGATAGAGAGTGTCAGAGAGTGATAGAGAGTGTCTAAGAGTGTCAGAGAGTGATAGAGAATGTCAGAGAGTGATAGAGAGTGATAGAGAGAGTCTGAGAGTATCAGAGAGTGATAGAGAGTGACAGGGAGTGTCATAGAGTGATAGAGAGTGTCAAAGAGTTTCAGAGAGTGATAGAAAGTGTCAGAGAGTGATAGAGAGTGATAGAGAGAGTCTGAGAGTATCAGAGAGTGATAGAGAGTGACAGGAAGTGTCAGAGAGTGTCATTGAGTGTCAGAGAGTGTCAGAGAGTTTCAGAGACTGATTGAGAGTGTCAGAGAGTGTCAGAAAGTGATAGAGAGTGATAGAGAGTTGTAGAGAATGTCAGAGAGTGATAGAGAGTGTCTGAGAGTGTCAGAGAGTGTCTGAGAGTGTCAGAGAGTGTCAGAGAGTGATAGAGAGAGTCTGAGAGTGTCAGAGAGTGTCTGAGAGTGTCAGAGAGTGTCTGAGAGTGATGGAGAGTGTCTGAGACTGTCAGAGTGTGTCAGAGTGTGTCAGAGAGTGATAGAGATTGATAGAGAGTGTATGAGAGTGTCAGAGAGTGTCTGAGAGTGTCTGAGACTGTGAGAGTGTGTCAGAGTGTGTCAGAGAGTGATAGAGTTTGATAGAGAGTGTATGAGAGTGTCAGAGAGTGTCTGAGAGTGTCAGAGAGTGTCAGAGAGTGATAGAGAGTGTCTGAGAGTGTCAGAGAGTGTCTGAGAGTGTCAGAGAGTGTCTGAGAGTGATGGAGAGTGTCTGAGAGTGTCAGAGATTGTCTGATAGTGTCAGAGATTGTCAGAGAGTGATAGAGAGCGTCTGAGAGGGTCAGAGAGTGTCAGAGAGTGTCAGAGTGTGTCAGAGAGTGATACAGAGTGATAGAGAGTGTCTGAGAGTGTCAGAGAGTGTCTGAGAGTGTCAGAGAGTGTCTGAGAGTGATGGAGAGTGTCTGAGAGTGTCAGAGATTGTCTGATAGTGTCAGAGATTGTCAGAGAGTGACAGAGAGCGTCTGAGAGTGTCAGAGAGTGTCAGAGAGTGTCAGAGTGTGTCAGAGAATAATAGAGAGTGATAGAGAGTGTCAGTGAGTGTCATGTAGTGATAGAGAGTGTCAAAGAGTTTCAGAGAGTGATAGAAAGTGAAAGAGAGTGTCAGAGAGTGATAGAGAGTGATAGAGAGAGTCTGAGAGTATCAGAGAGTGATAGAGAGTGACAGGAAGTGTCAGAGAGTGTCATTGAGTGTCAGAGAGTGTCAGAGATTGTCTGATAGTGTCAGAGATTGTCAGAGAGTGACAGAGAGCGTCTGAGAGTGTCAGAGAGTGTCAGAGAGTGTCAGAGTGTGTCAGAGAATAATAGAGAGTGATAGAGAGTGTCAGAGAGTGTCATGTAGTGATAGAGAGTGTCAAAGAGTTTCAGAGAGTGATAGAAAGTGAAAGAGAGTGTCAGAGAGTGATAGAGAGTGATAGAGAGAGTCTGAGAGTATCAGAGAGTGATAGAGAGTGACAGGAAGTGTCAGAGAGTGTCATTGAGTGTCAGAGAGTGTCAGAGAGTTTCAGAGACTGATTGAGAGTGTCAGAGAGTGTCAGAAAGTGATAGAGAGTGATAGAGAGTTGTAGAGAGTGTCAGAGAGTGATAGAGAGTGTCAGAGAGTGATAGAAAGTGTCAGAGAGTGATAGAGAGTGATAGAGAGTTTCTGAGAGTGTCAGAGAGTGTCTGAGAGTGTCATAGAGTGTCAGAGAGTGATAGAGAGTGATAGAGAGAGTCTGAGAGTATCAGAGAGTGATAGAGAGTGACAGGGAGTGTCAGAGAGTGTCATTGAGTGTCAGAGAGTGTCAGAGAGTTTCAGAGACTGATTGAGAGTGTCAGAGAGTGTCAGAAAGTGATAGAGAGTGATAGAGAGTTGTAGAGAGTGTCAGAGAGTGATAGATAGTGATAGAGAGTGTCTGAGAGTGTCAGAGAGTGTCAGAGAGTGTCAGAGAGTGATAGAGAGTGTCAGAGAGTGATTGAGAGTGATAGAGAGTATCTGAGAGTGTCAGAGAGTGTCTGAGAGTGTCATAGAGTGTCAGAGAGTGATAGAGAGTGTCAGAGAGTGATAGAGAGTGATAGAGAGTGATAGAGAGTGTCAGAGAGTGATAGAGAGTGATAGAGAGAGTCTGAGAGTATCAGAGAGTGATAGAGAGTGACAGGGAGTGTCAGAGAGTGTCATTGAGTGTCAGAGAGTGTCAGAGAGTTTCAGAGACTGATTGAGAGTGTCAGTGAGTGTCAGAAAGTGATAGAGAGTGATAGAGAGTTGTAGAGAGTGTCAGAGAGTGATAGAGAGTGATAGTGTCTGAGAGTGTCAGAGAGTGTCAGAGAGTGATAGAGAGTGTCAGAGAGTGATAGAGAGTGTCTGAGAGAGTCTGAGAGTGTCTGAGAGTGTCAGAGAGTGATAGAGAGTGTCAGAGAGTGATAGAGAGTGTCAGAGAGTGTCAGAGAGCGTCAGAGAGTGTCAGAGAGTGATAGAGAGTGTCAGAGAGTGATAGAGAGTGTCTGAGAGTGTCAGAGATTGTCATTGAGTGTCAGAGAGCGTCAGAGAGATTCAGAGAGTGATAGTGTGTGTCAGAGAGTGGTTAAGAGTGATAGGGAGTGTCAGAGAGTGTCAGTGAGTGTCAGAGTGTTTCAGAGAATAATAGAGAGTGATAAAGAGTGTCAGAGAGTGTCTGAGAGTGTCAGAGATTGTCACAGAGTGTCAGAGAGTGTCAGAGTGTGTCAGAGAATAATAGAGAGTGATAGAGAGTGTCAAAGAGTGTCAGAGAGTGATAGAACGTGATTGAATGTGTCTGAGAGTGTCAGAGAGTGTCAGAGAGTGATAGAGAGTGATAGAGAGTGTCAGAGAGTCATAGAGAGTGATAGAGAGAGTCTCAGAGTGTCAGAGAGTGTCAGAGAGTGATAGAGAGTTATAGGAAGTGTCAGAGATTGTCATTGATTGTCAGAGAGTGTCAGAGAGTTTCAGAGAGTGATAGTGTCACAGAGTGATATAGAGTGATAGTGAGTGTCAGAGAGTGGTTAAGAGTGATAGGGAGTGTCAGAGAGTGATAGAGAGTGTCAGAGAGTGTCAGAGATTTTCAGAGAGTGATAGAGAGCGTCAGAGAGTGATATAGAGTGATAGTGTGTGTCAGAGAGTGGTTAAGAGTGATAGGGAGTGTCAGAGATTGTCAGTGAGTGTCAGAGTGTTTCAGAGAATAATAGAGAGTGATAGAGAGTGTCAGAGAGTGTCTGAGAGTGTCAGAGATTGTCAGAGAGTGTCAGAGAGTGTCAGAGTGTGTCAGAGAATAATAGAGAGTGATAGAGAGTGTCAAAGAGTGTCAGAGAGTGATAGAATGTGATTGAATGTGTCTGAGAGCGTCAGAGACTGCCAGAGAGTGATAAAGAGTGTTAGAGAGTGTCAGAGAGTGTCAGAGAGTGATAGAGAGTGATAGAGAGAGTCTCAGAGTGTCAGAGAGTGTCAGAGAGTGTCAGAGAGTGATAGGGAGTGTCAGAGAGTGATTGAGAGTGTCAGAGAGTGTCATAGAGTGATAGAGAGTGTCAAAGAGTGTCAGAGAGTGATAGAATGTGATTGAATGTGTCTGAGAGTGTCAGAGACTGTCAGAGAGTGCCAGAGAGTGATGGAGAATGTCAGAGAGTGATAGAGAGTGATAGAGTGTGACAGAGAGTGTCAGAGAATAATAGAGAGTGATAGAGAATGTCAGAGAGTGTCTGAGAGTGTCAGAGATTGTCAGAGAGTGTCAGAGTGTGTCAGAGAATAATAGAGAGTGATAGATAGTGTCAAAGAGGGTCACAGAGTGATAGAGAGTGTCAAAGAGTGTCAGAGAGTGATAGAATGTGATTGAATGTGTCTGAGAGTGTCAGAGACTGTCAGAGAGTGCCAGAGAGTGATAAAGAGTGTTAGAGAGTGTCTGAGAGTGTCAGAGAGTGTCAGAGAGTGATAGAGAGTGATAGAGAGTGTCAGAGAGTGATAGAGAGTGATAGAGAGAGTCTCAGAGTGTCAGAGAGTGTCAGAGAGTGATAGAGAGTGATAGGGAGTGTCAGAGAGTGTCAGAGAGTGATAGAGAGTGATAGGGAGTGTCAGAGAGTGTCATTGAGTGTCAGAGAGTGTCAGAGAGTGGTAGAGAGTGAAAGAGAGTGTCAGAGAGTGTCATGTAGTGATAGAGAGTGTCAAAGAGTTTCAGAGAGTGATAGAAAGTGAAAGAGAGTGTCAGAGAGTGATAGAGAGTGATAGAGAGAGTCTGAGAGTATCAGAGAGTGATAGAGAGTGACAGGAAGTGTCAGAGAGTGTCATTGAGTGTCAGAGAGTGTCAGAGAGTTTCAGAGACTGATTGAGAGTGTCAGAGAGTGTCAGAAAGTGATAGAGAGTGATAGAGAGTTGTAGAGAGTGTCAGAGAGTGATAGAGAGTGTCAGAGAGTGATAGAAAGTGTCAGAGAGTGATAGAGAGTGATAGAGAGTTTCTGAGAGTGTCAGAGAGTGTCTGAGAGTGTCATAGAGTGTCAGAGAGTGATAGAGAGTGATAGAGAGAGTCTGAGAGTATCAGAGAGTGATAGAGAGTGACAGGGAGTGTCAGAGAGTGTCATTGAGTGTCAGAGAGTGTCAGAGAGTTTCAGAGACTGATTGAGAGTGTCAGAGAGTGTCAGAAAGTGATAGAGAGTGATAGAGAGTTGTAGAGAGTGTCAGAGAGTGATAGATAGTGATAGAGAGTGTCTGAGAGTGTCAGAGAGTGTCAGAGAGTGTCAGAGAGTGATAGAGAGTGTCAGAGAGTGATTGAGAGTGATAGAGAGTATCTGAGAGTGTCAGAGAGTGTCTGAGAGTGTCATAGAGTGTCAGAGAGTGATAGAGAGTGTCAGAGAGTGATAGAGAGTGATAGAGAGTGATAGAGAGTGTCAGAGAGTGATAGAGAGTGATAGAGAGAGTCTGAGAGTATCAGAGAGTGATAGAGAGTGACAGGGAGTGTCAGAGAGTGTCATTGAGTGTCAGAGAGTGTCAGAGAGTTTCAGAGACTGATTGAGAGTGTCAGTGAGTGTCAGAAAGTGATAGAGAGTGATAGAGAGTTGTAGAGAGTGTCAGAGAGTGATAGAGAGTGATAGTGTCTGAGAGTGTCAGAGAGTGTCAGAGAGTGATAGAGAGTGTCAGAGAGTGATAGAGAGTGTCTGAGAGAGTCTGAGAGTGTCTGAGAGTGTCAGAGAGTGATAGAGAGTGTCAGAGAGTGATAGAGAGTGTCAGAGAGTGTCAGAGAGCGTCAGAGAGTGTCAGAGAGTGATAGAGAGTGTCAGAGAGTGATAGAGAGTGTCTGAGAGTGTCAGAGATTGTCATTGAGTGTCAGAGAGCGTCAGAGAGATTCAGAGAGTGATAGTGTGTGTCAGAGAGTGGTTAAGAGTGATAGGGAGTGTCAGAGAGTGTCAGTGAGTGTCAGAGTGTTTCAGAGAATAATAGAGAGTGATAAAGAGTGTCAGAGAGTGTCTGAGAGTGTCAGAGATTGTCACAGAGTGTCAGAGAGTGTCAGAGTGTGTCAGAGAATAATAGAGAGTGATAGAGAGTGTCAAAGAGTGTCAGAGAGTGATAGAACGTGATTGAATGTGTCTGAGAGTGTCAGAGAGTGTCAGAGAGTGATAGAGAGTGATAGAGAGTGTCAGAGAGTGATAGAGAGTGATAGAGAGAGTCTCAGAGTGTCAGAGAGTGTCAGAGAGTGATAGAGAGTTATAGGAAGTGTCAGAGATTGTCATTGATTGTCAGAGAGTGTCAGAGAGTTTCAGAGAGTGATAGTGTCACAGAGTGATATAGAGTGATAGTGAGTGTCAGAGAGTGGTTAAGAGTGATAGGGAGTGTCAGAGAGTGATAGAGAGTGTCAGAGAGTGTCAGAGATTTTCAGAGAGTGATAGAGAGCGTCAGAGAGTGATATAGAGTGATAGTGTGTGTCAGAGAGTGGTTAAGAGTGATAGGGAGTGTCAGAGATTGTCAGTGAGTGTCAGAGTGTTTCAGAGAATAATAGAGAGTGATAGAGAGTGTCAGAGAGTGTCTGAGAGTGTCAGAGATTGTCAGAGAGTGTCAGAGAGTGTCAGAGTGTGTCAGAGAATAATAGAGAGTGATAGAGAGTGTCAAAGAGTGTCAGAGAGTGATAGAATGTGATTGAATGTGTCTGAGAGCGTCAGAGACTGCCAGAGAGTGATAAAGAGTGTTAGAGAGTGTCAGAGAGTGTCAGAGAGTGATAGAGAGTGATAGAGAGAGTCTCAGAGTGTCAGAGAGTGTCAGAGAGTGTCAGAGAGTGATAGGGAGTGTCAGAGAGTGATTGAGAGTGTCAGAGAGTGTCATAGAGTGATAGAGAGTGTCAAAGAGTGTCAGAGAGTGATAGAATGTGATTGAATGTGTCTGAGAGTGTCAGAGACTGTCAGAGAGTGCCAGAGCGTGATGGAGAATGTCAGAGAGTGATAGAGAGTGATAGAGTGTGACAGAGAGTGTCAGAGAATAATAGAGAGTGATAGAGAATGTCAGAGAGTGTCTGAGAGTGTCAGAGATTGTCAGAGAGTGTCAGAGTGTGTCAGAGAATAATAGAGAGTGATAGATAGTGTCAAAGAGGGTCACAGAGTGATAGAGAGTGTCAAAGAGTGTCAGAGAGTGATAGAATGTGATTGAATGTGTCTGAGAGTGTCAGAGACTGTCAGAGAGTGCCAGAGAGTGATAAAGAGTGTTAGAGAGTGTCTGAGAGTGTCAGAGAGTGTCAGAGAGTGATAGAGAGTGATAGAGAGTGTCAGAGAGTGATAGAGAGTGATAGAGAGAGTCTCAGAGTGTCAGAGAGTGTCAGAGAGTGATAGAGAGTGATAGGGAGTGTCAGAGAGTGTCAGAGAGTGATAGAGAGTGATAGGGAGTGTCAGAGAGTGTCATTGAGTGTCAGAGAGTGTCAGAGAGTGGTAGAGAGTGATAGAGAGTGTCCAAGAGTGTCAGAGAGAGTCAGAGAGTGTCAGAGAGTGATAGAGAGTGACAGGGAGTGTCAGGCATTGTCATTGAGTGTCAGAGAGTGTCAGAGAGTTTCAGAGAGTGATGGAGAGTGTCAGAGAGTGATAGAGAGAGAAAGAGAGTGATAGAGAGTGTCAGAGAGTGATAGAGAGTGATAGTGAGTGTCAGAGAGTGATTAAGAGTGATGGGGAGTGTCAGAGAGAGATAGAGAGAGAAAGAGAGTGATAGAGAGTGTCAGAGAGTGATAGAGAGTGATAGAGAATGTCAGAGAGTGATAGAGAGTAATAGAGAGTGTCAGAGAGTGTCATTGAGTGTCAGAGAATTTCAGAGAGTTTCAGAGAGTGATAGAGAGTGTCAGAGAGTGATAGAGAGTGATAGAGAGTGTCAGAGAGTGATAGAGAGTGATAGTGAGTGTCTGAGAGTGTCAGAGAGTGTCAGAGGGTGTCAGAGAGTGATAGAGAGTGTCTGAGAGTGTCAGAGAGTGTCAGAGAGTGTCTGAGAGTGAATGAGTGTGTCTGTGAGTGTCACAGAGATTCAGAGAGTGATTGAGAGTGTCTGAGAGTGTCGGAGAGTGTCAGAGAGTGATATAGAGTGTCAGAGAGTGATATAGAGTGTCAGAGAGTGATACAGAGTGATAGAGAGTGTCTGAGAGTGTCAGAGCGTGTCAGAGTGTGTCAGAGAATAATAGAAAGTGATAGAGAGTGTCAGAGAGTGTCATCGAGTGATAGAGAGTTTCAAAGAGTGTCAGAGAGTGATAGAAAGTGATTGAATGTGTCTGAGAGTGTCAGAGACTGTCAGAGAGTGCCAGAGAGTGATAAAGAGTGTCAGAGAGTGTCTGAGAGTGTCAGAGAGAGTGTCAGAGAGTGTCAGAGAGTGATAGAGAGTGATAGGGAGTGTCAGAGAGTGTCATTGAGTGTCAGAGAGTGTCAGAGAGTGATAGAGAGTGATAGAGAGTGTCCAAGAGTGTCAGAGAGAGTCAGAGAGTGTCAGAGAGTGATAGAGAGTGACAGGGAGTGTCAGGCATTGTCATTGAGTGTCAGAGAGTGTCAGAGAGTTTCAGAGAGTGATGGAGAGTGTCAGAGAGTGATAGAGAGAGAAAGAGAGTGATAGAGAGTGTCAGAGAGTGATAGAGAGTGATAGTGAGTGTCAGAGAGTGATTAAGAGTGATGGGGAGTGTCCGAGAGTGTCATTGAGTGTCAGAGAATTTCATAGAGTTTCAGAGAGTGATAGAGAGTGTCAGAGAGTGATAGAGAGTGATAGAGAGTGTCAGAGAGTGATAGAGAGTGATAGTGAGTGTCTGAGAGTGTCAGAGAGTGTCAGAGAGTGATAGAGAGTGATAGGGAGTGTCTGAGAGTGTCAGAGAGTGTCAGTGCGTGATAGAGAGTGATAGTGAGTGTCAGAGAGTGACAGAGAGTGTCAGAGAGTGTCTGAGAGAGTCTGAGAGTGTCAGAGACTGTCAGAGTGTGTCAGAGAGTGATAGAGAGTGATAGAGCGTGTCTGAGTGTGTCAGAGAGTGTCAGAGAGTGATAGAGAGTGATAGAGAGTGTCAGAGTGTGTCAGAGAGCGTCAGAGAGTGTCAGAGAGTGTCAGAGAGTGTCAGAGAGTGATAGAGAGTGTCAGAGAGTGTCAGAGAGTGTCAGAGAGCGTCAGAGAGTGTCAGAGAGTGATAGAGAGTGTCTGAGGTGTCTGAGAGTGACAGAGAGTGTCTGCGATTGTCAGTGAGTGTCAGAGAGTGATATAGAGTGTCTGAGAGTGTCTGAGATTGTCAGAGATTGTCAGAGTGTGTCAGAGAAGGATAGAGTGTGTCTGAGACTGTCAGAGAGTGTCAGAGTTTGTCAGAGAGTGTCAGAGCGTGATAGAGAGTGTCTGAGGTGTCTGAGAGTGACAGAGAGTGTCTGCGAGTGTCAGTGACTGTCAGAGGGTGATATAAAGTGTCTGAGAGTGTCTGAGAGTGTTTGAGAGTGTCAGAGATTGTCAGAGTGTGTCAGAGAGTGATAGAGAGTGTCTGAGACTGTCAGAGTGTGTCAGAGAGTGATAGAGATTGATAGAGAGTGTATGAGAGTGTCAGAGAGTGTCTGAGAGTGTCAGAGAGTGATAGAGAGTGTCTGAGAGTGTCAGAGAGTGTCTGAGAGTGAATGAGAGTGTCTGAGAGTGTCACAGAGATTCAGAGAGTGATTGAGAGTGTCTGAGAGTGTCAGAGAGTGTCTGAGAGTGTCGGAGAGTGTCAGAGAGTGATAGAGAGTGTCAGAGAGTGATACAGAGTGATAGAGAGTGTCTGAGAGTGTCAGAGCGTGTCAGAGTGTGTCAGAGAATAATAGAGAGTGATAGAGAGTGTCAGAGAGTGTCATCGAGTGATAGAGAGTTTCAAAGAGTGTCAGAGAGTGCAAGAGAGTGATAAAGAGTGTCAGAGAGTGTCAGAGAGTGTCAGAGATTGTCAGAGAGTGTCAGAGTGTGTCAGAGAATAATAGAGAGTGATAGATAGTGTCAGAGAGGGTCACAGAGTGATAGAGAGTGTCAAAGAGTGTCAGAGAGTGATAGAATGTGATTGAATGTGTCTGAGAGTGTCAGAGACTGTCAGAGAGTGCCAGAGAGTGATAAAGAGTGTTAGAGAGTGTCTGAGAGTGTCAGAGAGTGTCAGAGAGTGTCAGAGAGTGATAGAGAGTGATAGAGAGTGTCAGAGAGTGATAGAGAGTGATAGAGAGAGTCTCAGAGTGTCAGAGAGTGTCAGAGAGTGTCAGAGAGTGATAGAGAGTGATAGGGAGTGTCAGAGAGTGTCAGAGAGTGATAGAGAGTGATAGGGAGTGTCAGAGAGTGTCATTGAGTGTCAGAGAGTGTCAGAGAGTGATAGAGAGTGATAGAGAGAGTCCAAGAGTGTCAGAGAGAGTCAGAGAGTGTCAGAGAGTGATAGAGAGTGACAGGGAGTGTCAGGCATTGTCATTGAGTGTCAGAGAGTGATGGAGAGTTTCAGAGAGTGATGGAGAGTGTCAGAGAGTGATAGAGAGAGAAAGAGAGTGATAGAGAGTGTCAGAGAGTGATAGAGAGTGATAGTGAGTGTCAGAGAGTGATTAAGAGTGATGGGGAGTGTCAGAGAGTGATAGAGAGAGAAAGAGAGTGATAGAGAGTGTCAGAGAGTGATAGAGAGTGATAGAGAGTGTCAGAGAGTGATAGAGAGTGATAGTGAGTGTCTGAGAGTGTCAGAGAGTGTCAGAGAGTGTCAGAGAGTGTCAGAGAGTGATAGAGAGTGTCTGAGAGTGTCAGAGAGTGTCTGAGAGTGAATGAGTGTGTCTGTGAGTGTCACAGAGATTCAGAGAGTGATTGAGAGTGTCTGAGAGTGTCGGAGAGTGTCAGAGAGTGATATAGAGTGTTAGAGAGTGATATAGAGTGTCAGAGAGTGATACAGAGTGATAGAGAGTGTCTGAGAGTGTCAGAGCGTGTCAGAGTGTGTCAGAGAATAATAGAGAGTGATAGAGAGTGTCAGAGAGTGTCATCGAGTGATAGAGAGTTTCAAAGAGTGTCAGAGAGTGATACAGAGTGATAGAGAGTGTCTGAGAGTGTCAGAGCGTGTCAGAGTGTGTCAGAGAATAATAGAGAGTGATAGAGAGTGTCAGAGAGTGTCATCGAGTGATAGAGAGTTTCAAAGAGTGTCAGAGAGTGATAGAAAGTGATTGAATGTGTCTGAGAGTGTCAGAGACTGTCAGAGAGTGCCAGAGAGTGATAAAGAGTGTCAGAGAGTGTCTGAGAGTGTCAGAGAGAAAGTGTCAGAGAGTGTCAGAGAGTGATAGAGAGTGATAGGGAGTGTCAGAGAGTGTCATTGAGTGTCAGAGAGTGTCAGAGAGTGATAGAGAGTGATAGAGAGTGTCCAAGAGTGTCAGAGAGAGTCAGAGAGTGTCAGAGAGTGATAGAGAGTGACAGGGAGTGTCAGGCATTGTCATTGAGTGTCAGAGAGTGTCAGAGAGTTTCAGAGAGTGATGGAGAGTGTCAGAGAGTGATAGAGAGAGAAAGAGAGTGATAGAGAGTGTCAGAGAGTGATAGAGAGTGATAGTGAGTGTCAGAGAGTGATTAAGAGTGATGGGGAGTGTCCGAGAGTGTCATTGAGTGTCAGAGAATTTCATAGAGTTTCAGAGAGTGATAGAGAGTGTCAGAGAGTGATAGAGAGTGATAGAGAGTGTCAGAGAGTGATAGAGAGTGATAGGGAGTGTCTGAGAGTGTCAGAGAGTGTCAGTGCGTGATAGAGAGTGATAGTGAGTGTCAGAGAGTGACAGAGAGTGTCAGAGAGTGTCTGAGAGAGTCTGAGAGTGTCAGAGACTGTCAGAGTGTGTCAGAGAGTGATAGAGAGTGATAGAGCGTGTCTGAGTGTGTCAGAGAGTGTCAGAGAGTGATAGAGAGTGATAGAGAGTGTCAGAGTGTGTCAGAGAGCGTCAGAGAGTGTCAGAGAGTGTCAGAGAGTGTCAGAGAGTGATAGAGAGTGTCAGAGAGTGTCAGAGAGTGTCAGAGTGCGTCAGAGAGTGTCAGAGAGTGATAGAGAGTGTCTGAGAGTGTCAGAGAGTGTCTGAGAGTGAATGAGAGTGTCTGAGAGTGTCACAGAGATTCAGAGAGTGATTGAGAGTGTCTGAGAGTGTCAGAGAGTGTCTGAGAGTGTCGGAGAGTGTCAGAGAGTGATAGAGAGTGTCTGCGATTGTCAGTGAGTGTCAGAGAGTGATATAGAGTGTCTGAGAGTGTCTGAGATTGTCAGAGATTGTCAGATTGTGTCAGATAAGGAAAGAGTGTGTCTGAGACTGTCAGAGAGTGTCAGAGTTTGTCAGAGAGTGTCAGAGCGTGATAGAGAGTTTCTGAGGTGTCTGAGAGTGACAGAGAGTGTCTGCGAGTGTCAGTGACTGTCAGAGGGTGATATAAAGTGTCTGAGAGTGTCTGAGAGTGTTTGAGAGTGTCAGAGATTGTCAGAGTGTGTCAGAGAGTGATATAGAGTGTCTGAGACTGTCAGAGTGTGTCAGAGAGTGATAGAGATTGATAGAGAGTGTATGAGAGTGTCAGAGAGTGTCTGAGAGTGTCAGAGAGTGATAGAGAGTGTCTGAGAGTGTCAGAGAGTGTCTGAGAGTGAATGAGAGTGTCTGAGAGTGTCACAGAGATTCAGAGAGTGATTGAGAGTGTCTGAGAGTGTCAGAGAGTGTCTGAGAGTGTCGGAGAGTGTCAGAGAGTGATAGAGAGTGTCAGAGAGTGATACAGAGTGATAGAGAGTGTCTGAGAGTGTCAGAGCGTGTCAGAGTGTGTCAGAGAATAATAGAGAGTGATAGAGAGTGTCAGAGAGTGTCATCGAGTGATAGAGAGTTTCAAAGAGTGTCAGAGAGTGCAAGAGAGTGATAAAGAGTGTCAGAGAGTGTCTGAGAGTGTCAGAGATTGTCAGAGAGTGTCAGAAAGTGATAGAGAGTGATATAGAGTGTCAGAGAGTGATAGAGAGTGATAGGGAGTGTCAGAGAGTGTCATTGAGTGTCATTGAGTGTCAGAGAGTTTCAGAGAGTGACTGAGAGTGTCAGAAAGTGATAGAGAGAGTCAGAGAGTGATAGAGAGTGATAGAGACTGTCTGAGAGTGTCAGAGAGGGTCAGAGAGTGATAGAGAGTGATAGAGAGTGATAGAGTGTGTCAGAGAGTGATAGAGAGTGTCTGAGTGTGTCAGAGAGTTTCAGAGAGTGACTGAGAGTGATAGAGAGTGATAGGGAGTGTCAGAGATTGTCATTGAGTGTCAGAGAGTGTCAGAGAGTTTCAGAGAGTGATTGAGAGTGTCAGAGTGTGTCAGAAAGTGATAGAGAGTGTCAGAGAGTGATAGAGAGTGATAGAGACTGTCTGCGAGTTTCAGATAGTGATAGAGAGTGTCAGAGAGAGATAGAGAGTGATAGAGAATGATAGAAAGTGTCAGAGAGTGATAGAGAGTGATAGAGCGTGTCAGAGAGTGATAGAGAGTGATAGAGAGTGTCAAAGAGTGATATAGAGTGATAGTGAGTGTCAGAGAGTGGTTATGAGTGATAGGGAGTGTCAGAGAGTGTCATTGAGTGTCAGAGAGTGTCAGAGAGTTTCAGAGAGTGACAGAGAGTGTCAGAGAGTGATAGAGAGTGATAGAGAGTGTCAGAGAGTGATATAGAGTGTCAGAGAGTGATAGAGAGTGATAGTGAGTGTCAGAGAGTGTCAGAGAGTTTCAGAGAGTGACAGAGAGTGTCAGAGAGTGATAGAGAGTGATAGAGAGTGTCAGAGAGTGATAGAGAGTGTCAGAGAGTGATAGAGAGTGATAGTGAGTGTCTGAGAGTGTCAGAGAGAGTCAGAGAGTGATAGTGAGTGATAGGGAGTGTCTGAGAGTGTCAGAGAGAGTCAGAGAGTGTCAGAGCGTGATAGAAAGTGTCAGAGATTGTCATTGAGTGTCATTGAGTGTCAGAGAATTTCAGAGAGTTTCAGAGAGTGATAGAGAGTGTCAGAGAGTGTCAGAGAGTGATAGAGAGTGATAGAGAGTGTCAGAGAGTGATAGAGAGTGATAGTGAGTGTCTGAGAGTGTCAGAGAGTGTCAGAGAGTGATAGAGAGTGATAGGGAGTGTCTGAGAGTGTCAGAGAGTGTCAGTGCGTGATAGAGAGTGATAGTGAGTGTCAGAGAGTGACAGAGAGTGTCAGAGAGTGTCTGAGAGAGTCTGAGAGTGTCAGAGTCTGTCAGAGTGTGTCAGAGAGTGATAGAGAGTGATAGAGCGTGTCTGAGTGTGTCAGAGAGTGTCAGAGAGTGATAGAGAGTGATAGAGAGTGTCAGAGAGAGTCAGAGAGCGTCAGAGAGTTTCAGAGAGTGTCAGAGAGTGTCAGAGAGTGTCAGACAGTGATAGAGAGTGTCAGAGAGTGTCAGAGATTGTCAGAGAGCGTCAGAGAGTGATAGAGAGTGTCTGAGGTGTCTGAGAGTGACAGAGAGTGTCTGCGATTGTCAGTGAGTGTCAGAGAGTGATATAGAGTGTCTGAGAGTGTCTGAGATTGTCAGAGATTGTCAGAGTGTGTCAGAGAAGGATAGAGTGTGTCTGAGACTGTCAGAGAGTGTCAGAGTGTGTCAGAGAGTGTCAGAGAGTGTCAGAGCGTGACAGAGAGTGTCTGAGGTGTCTGAGGTGTCTGAGAGTGACAGAGAGTGTCTGCGAGTGTCAGTGACTGTCAGAGAGTGATATAAAGTGTCTGAGAGTATCTGAGAGTGTCTGAGAGTGTCAGAGATTGTCAGAGTGTGTCAGAGTGTGATAGAGAGTGTCTGAGACTGTCAGAGTGTGTCAGAGTGTGTCAGAGAGTGATAGAGATTGATAGAGAGTGTATGAGAGTGTCAGAGAGTGATAGAGAGTGTCTGAGAGTGTCAGAGAGTGTCAGAGAGTGTCTGAGAGTGAATGAGTGTGTCTGTGAGTGTCACAGAGATTCAGAGAGTGATTGAGAGTGTCTGAGAGTGTCAGAGAGTGTCAGAGAGTGATATAGAGTGTCAGAGAGTGATATAGAGTGTCAGAGAGTGATACAGAGTGATAGAGAGTGTCTGAGAGTGTCAGAGCGTGTCAGAGTGTGTCAGAGAATAATAGAGAGTGATAGAGAGTGTCAGAGAGTGTCATCGAGTGATAGAGAGTTTCAAAGAGTGTCAGAGAGTGATAGAAAGTGATTGAATGTGTCTGAGAGTGTCAGAGACTGTCAGAGAGTGCCAGAGAGTGATAAAGAGTGTCAGAGAGTGTCTGAGAGTGTCAGAGAGTGTCAGAGAGTGTCAGAGAGTGATAGAGAGTGATAGGGAGTGTCAGAGAGTGTCATTGAGTGTCAGAGAGTGTCAGAGAGTGATAGAGAGTGATAGAGAGTGTCCAAGAGTGTCAGAGAGAGTCAGAGAGTGTCAGAGAGTGATAGGGAGTGACTGGGAGTGTCAGGCATTGTCATTGAGTGTCAGAGAGTGTCAGAGAGTTTCAGAGAGTGATGGAGAGTGTCAGAGAGTGATAGAGAGAGAAAGAGAGTGATAGAGAGTGTCAGAGAGTGATAGAGAGTGATAGTGAGTGTCAGAGAGTGATTAAGAGTGATGGGGAGTGTCCGAGAGTGTCATTGAGTGTCAGAGAATTTCATAGAGTTTCAGAGAGTGATAGAGAGTGTCAGAGAGTGATAGAGAGTGATAGAGAGTGTCAGAGAGTGATAGAGAGTGATAGTGAGTGTCTGAGAGTGTCAGAGAGTGTCAGAGAGTGATAGAGAGTGATAGGGAGTGTCTGAGAGTGTCAGAGAGTGTCAGTGCGTGATAGAGAGTGATAGTGAGTGTCAGAGAGTGACAGAGAGTGTCAGAGAGTGTCTGAGAGAGTCTGAGAGTGTCAGAGACTGTCAGAGTGTGTCAGAGAGTGATAGAGAGTGATAGAGCGTGTCTGAGTGTGTCAGAGAGTGTCAGAGAGTGATAGAGAGTGTCAGAGTGTGTCAGAGAGCGTCAGAGAGTGTCAGAGAGTGTCAGAGAGTGTCAGAGAGTGTCAGAGAGTGATAGAGAGTGTCAGAGAGTGTCAGAGAGTGTCAGAGAGCGTCAGAGAGTGTCAGAGATTGATAGAGAGTGTCTGAGGTGTCTGAGAGTGACAGAGAGTTTCTGCAATTGTCAGTGAGTGTCAGAGTGTGATATAGAGTGTCTGAGAGTGTCTGAGATTGTCAGAGATTGTCAGAGCGTGTCAGAGAAGGATAGAGTGTGTCTGAGACTGTCAGAGAGTGTCAGAGAGTGTCAGAGAGTGTCAGAGCGTGATAGAGAGTGTCTGAGGTGTCTGAGAGTGACAGAGAGTTTCTGCGAGTGTCAGTGACTGTCAGAGGGTGATATAAAGTGTCTGAGACTGTCAGAGAGTGTCAGAGTTTGTCAGAGAGTGTCAGAGAGTGTCAGAGCGTGATAGAGAGTGTCTGAGGTGTCTGAGAGTGACAGAGAGTGTCTGCGAGTGTCAGTGACTGTCAGAGGGTGATATAAAGTGTCTGAGAGTGTCTGAGAGTGTTTGAGAGTGTCAGAGATTGTCAGAGTGTGTCAGAAAGTGATAGAGAGTGTCTGAGACTGTCAGAGTGTGTCAGAGAGTGATAGAGATTGATAGAGAGTGTATGAGAGTGTCAGAGAGTGTCTGAGAGTGTCAGAGAGTGATAGAGAGTGTCTGAGAGTGTCAGAGAGTGTCTGAGAGTGAATGAGAGTGTCTGAGAGTGTCACAGAGATTCAGAGAGTGATTGAGAGTGTCTGAGAGTGTCAGAGAGTGTCTGAGAGTGTCGGAGAGTGTCAGAGAGTGATAGAGAGTGTCAGAGAGTGATACAGAGTGATAGAGAGTGTCTGAGAGTGTCAGAGCGTGTCAGAGTGTGTCAGAGAATAATAGAGAGTGATAGAGAGTGTCAGAGAGTGTCATCGAGTGATAGAGAGTTTCAAAGAGTGTCAGAGAGTGCAAGAGAGTGATAAAGAGTGTCAGAGAGTGTCTGAGAGTGTCAGAGATTGTCAGAGAGTGTCAGAAAGTGATAGAGAGTGATATAGAGTGTCAGAGAGAGATAGAGAGTGATAGAGAGAGTCGGAGAGTGTCAGAGAGTGTCAGAGAGTGATAGAGAGTGATAGGGAGTGTCAGAGAGTGTCATTGAGTGTCATTGAGTGTCAGAGAGTTTCAGAGAGTGACTGAGAGTGTCAGAAAGTGATAGAGAGAGTCAGAGAGTGATAGAGAGTGATAGAGACTGTCTGAGAGTGTCAGAGAGTGTCAGAGAGTGATAGAGAGTGATAGAGAGTGATAGAGTGTGTCAGAGAGTGATAGAGAGTGTCTGAGTGTGTCAGAGAGTGTCAGAGAGTGTCAGAGAGTGATAGAGAGTGATAGGGAGTGTCAGAGATTGTCATTGAGTGTCAGAGAGTGTCAGAGAGTTTCAGAGAGTGATTGAGAGTGTCAGAGTGTGTCAGAAAGTGATAGAGAGTGTCAGAGAGTGATAGAGAGTGATAGAGACTGTCTGCGAGTTTCAGAGAGTGATAGAGAGTGTCAGAGAGAGATAGAGAGTGATAGAGAATGATAGAAAGTGTCAGAGAGTGATAGAGAGTGATAGAGCGTGTCAGAGAGTGATCGAGAGTGATAGAGAGTGTCAAAGAGTGATATAGAGTGATAGTGAGTGTCAGAGAGTGGTTATGAGTGATAGGGAGTGTCAGAGAGTGTCATTGAGTGTCAGAGAGTGTCAGAGAGTGTCAGAGAGTGTCAGAGAGTGTCAGAGAGTGATAGAGAGTGTCAGAGAGTGTCAGAGAGTGTCAGAGAGCGTCAGAGAGTGTCAGAGATTGATAGAGAGTGTCTGAGGTGTCTGAGAGTGACAGAGAGTTTCTGCAATTGTCAGTGAGTGTCAGAGTGTGATATAGAGTGTCTGAGAGTGTCTGAGATTGTCAGAGATTGTCAGAGCGTGTCAGAGAAGGATAGAGTGTGTCTGAGACTGTCAGAGAGTGTCAGAGAGTGTCAGAGAGTGTCAGAGCGTGATAGAGAGTGTCTGAGGTGTCTGAGAGTGACAGAGAGTTTCTGCGAGTGTCAGTGACTGTCAGAGGGTGATATAAAGTGTCTGAGACTGTCAGAGAGTGTCAGAGTTTGTCAGAGAGTGTCAGAGAGTGTCAGAGCGTGATAGAGAGTGTCTGAGGTGTCTGAGAGTGACAGAGAGTGTCTGCGAGTGTCAGTGACTGTCAGAGGGTGATATAAAGTGTCTGAGAGTGTCTGAGAGTGTTTGAGAGTGTCAGAGATTGTCAGAGTGTGTCAGAAAGTGATAGAGAGTGTCTGAGACTGTCAGAGTGTGTCAGGGAGTGATAGAGATTGATAGAGAGTGTATGAGAGTGTCAGAGAGTGTCTGAGAGTGTCAGAGAGTGATAGAGAGTGTCTGAGAGTGTCAGAGAGTGTCTGAGAGTGAATGAGAGTGTCTGAGAGTGTCACAGAGATTCAGAGAGTGATTGAGAGTGTCTGAGAGTGTCAGAGAGTGTCTGAGAGTGTCGGAGAGTGTCAGAGAGTGATAGAGAGTGTCAGAGAGTGATACAGAGTGATAGAGAGTGTCTGAGAGTGTCAGAGCGTGTCAGAGTGTGTCAGAGAATAACAGAGAGTGATAGAGAGTGTCAGAGAGTGTCATCGAGTGATAGAGAGTTTCAAAGAGTGTCAGAGAGTGCAAGAGAGTGATAAAGAGTGTCAGAGAGTGTCTGAGAGTGTCAGAGATTGTCAGAGAGTGTCAGAAAGTGATAGAGAGTGATATAGAGTGTCAGAGAGAGATAGAGAGTGATAGAGAGAGTCGGAGAGTGTCAGAGAGTGTCAGAGAGTGATAGAGAGTGATAGGGAGTGTCAGAGAGTGTCATTGAGTGTCATTGAGTGTCAGAGAGTTTCAGAGAGTGACTGAGAGTGTCAGAAAGTGATAGAGAGAGTCAGAGAGTGATAGAGAGTGATAGAGACTGTCTGAGAGTGTCAGAGAGTGTCAGAGAGTGATAGAGAGTGATAGAGAGTGATAGAGTGTGTCAGAGAGTGATAGAGAGTGTCTGAGTGTGTCAGAGAGTGTCAGAGAGTGTCAGAGAGTGATAGAGAGTGATAGGGAGTGTCAGAGATTGTCATTGAGTGTCAGAGAGTGTCAGAGAGTTTCAGAGAGTGATTGAGAGTGTCAGAGTGTGTCAGAAAGTGATAGAGAGTGTCAGAGAGTGATAGAGAGTGATAGAGACTGTCTGCGAGTTTCAGAGAGTGATAGAGAGTGTCAGAGAGAGATAGAGAGTGATAGAGAATGATAGAAAGTGTCAGAGAGTGATAGAGAGTGATAGAGCGTGTCAGAGAGTGATCGAGAGTGATAGAGAGTGTCAAAGAGTGATATAGAGTGATAGTGAGTGTCAGAGAGTGGTTATGAGTGATAGGGAGTGTCAGAGAGTGTCATTGAGTGTCAGAGAGTGTCAGAGAGTTTCAGAGAGTGACAGAGAGTGTCAGAGAGTGATAGAGAGTGATAGAGAGTGTCAGAGAGTGATATAGAGTGTCAGAGAGTGATAGAGAGTGATAGTGAGTGTCAGAGAGTGTCAGAGAGTTTCAGAGAGTGACAGAGAGTGTCAGAGAGTGATAGAGAGTGATAGAGAGTGATAGAGTGTGTCAGAGAGTGATAGAGAGTGTCTGAGTGTGTCAGAGAGTGTCAGAGAGTGTCAGAGAGTGATAGAGAGTGATAGGGAGTGTCAGAGATTGTCATTGAGTGTCAGAGAGTGTCAGAGAGTTTCAGAGAGTGATTGAGAGTGTCAGAGTGTGTCAGAAAGTGATAGAGAGTGTCAGAGAGTGATAGAGAGTGATAGAGACTGTCTGCGAGTTTCAGAGAGTGATAGAGAGTGTCAGAGAGAGATAGAGAGTGATAGAGAATGATAGAAAGTGTCAGAGAGTGATAGAGAGTGATAGAGCGTGTCAGAGAGTGATCGAGAGTGATAGAGAGTGTCAAAGAGTGATATAGAGTGATAGTGAGTGTCAGAGAGTGGTTATGAGTGATAGGGAGTGTCAGAGAGTGTCATTGAGTGTCAGAGAGTGTCAGAGAGTTTCAGAGAGTGACAGAGAGTGTCAGAGAGTGATAGAGAGTGATAGAGAGTGTCAGAGAGTGATATAGAGTGTCAGAGAGTGATAGAGAGTGATAGTGAGTGTCAGAGAGTGTCAGAGAGTTTCAGAGAGTGACAGAGAGTGTCAGAGAGTGATAGAGAGTGATAGAGAGTGTCAGAGAGTGATAGAGAGTGTCAGAGAGTGATAGAGAGTGATAGTGAGTGTCTGAGAGTGTCACAGAGAGTCAGAGAGTGATAGAGAGTGATAGGGAGTGTCTGAGAGTGTCAGAGAGAGTCAGAGAGTGTCAGAGCGTGATAGAAAGTGTCAGAGAGTGTCATTGAGTGTCATTGAGTGTCAGAGAATTTCAGAGAGTTTCAGAGAGTGATAGAGAGTGTCAGAGAGTGATAGAGAGTGATAGAGAGTGTCAGAGAGTGTCAGAGAGTGATAGAGAGTGATAGTGAGTGTCTGAGAGTGTCAGAGAGTGTCAGTGCGTGATAGAGACTGATAGTGAGTGTCAGAGAGTGACAGAGAGTGTCAGAGAGTGTCTGAGAGAGTCTGAGAGTGTCAGAGACTGTCAGAGTGTGTCAGAGAGTGATAGAGAGTGATAGAGCGTGTCTGAGTGTGTCAGAGAGTGTCAGAGAGTGATAGAGAGTGATAGAGAGTGTCAGAGAGAGTCAGAGAGCGTCAGAGAGTGTCAGAGAGTGTCAGAGAGTGTCAGAGAGTGTCAGACAGTGATAGAGAGTGTCAGAGAGTGTCAGAGATTGTCAGAGAGCGTCAGAGAGTGATAGAGAGTGTCTGAGGTGTCTGAGAGTGACAGAGAGTGTCTGCGATTGTCAGTGAGTGTCAGAGAGTGATATAGAGTGTCTGAGAGTGTCTGAGATTGTCAGAGATTGTCAGAGTGTGTCAGAGAAGGATAGAGTGTGTCTGAGACTGTCAGAGAGTGTCAGAGTGTGTCAGAGAGTGTCAGAGAGTGTCAGAGCGTGACAGAGAGTGTCTGAGGTGTCTGCGAGTGTCAGTGACTGTCAGAGAGTGATATAAAGTGTCTGAGAGTATCTGAGAGTGTCTGAGAGTGTCAGAGATTGTCAGAGTGTGTCAGAGTGTGATAGAGAGTGTCTGAGACTGTCAGAGTGTGTCAGAGTGTGTCAGAGAGTGATAGAGATTGATAGAGAGTGTATGAGAGTGTCAGAGAGTGATAGAGAGTGTCTGAGAGTGTCAGAGAGTGTCAGAGAGTGTCTGAGAGTGAATGAGTGTGTCTGTGAGTGTCACAGAGATTCAGAGAGTGATTGAGAGTGTCTGAGAGTGTCAGAGAGTGTCAGAGAGTGATATAGAGTGTCAGAGAGTGATATAGAGTGTCAGAGAGTGATACAGAGTGATAGAGAGTGTCTGAGAGTGTCAGAGCGTGTCAGAGTGTGTCAGAGAATAATAGAGAGTGATAGAGAGTGTCAGAGAGTGTCATCGAGTGATAGAGAGTTTCAAAGAGTGTCAGAGAGTGATAGAAAGTGATTGAATGTGTCTGAGAGTGTCAGAGACTGTCAGAGAGTGCCAGAGAGTGATAAAGAGTGTCAGAGAGTGTCTGAGAGTGTCAGAGAGTGTCAGAGAGTGATAGAGAGTGATAGGGAGTGTCAGAGAGTGTCATTGAGTGTCAGAGAGTGTCAGAGAGTGATAGAGAGTGATAGAGAGTGTCCAAGAGTGTCAGAGAGAGTCAGAGAGTGTCAGAGAGTGATAGGGAGTGACTGGGAGTGTCAGGCATTGTCATTGAGTGTCAGAGAGTGTCAGAGAGTTTCAGAGAGTGATGGAGAGTGTCAGAGAGTGATAGAGAGAGAAAGAGAGTGATAGAGAGTGTCAGAGAGTGATAGAGAGTGATAGTGAGTGTCAGAGAGTGATTAAGAGTGATGGGGAGTGTCCGAGAGTGTCATTGAGTGTCAGAGAATTTCATAGAGTTTCAGAGAGTGATAGAGAGTGTCAGAGAGTGATAGAGAGTGATAGAGAGTGTCAGAGAGTGATAGAGAGTGATAGTGAGTGTCTGAGAGTGTCAGAGAGTGTCAGAGAGTGATAGAGAGTGATAGGGAGTGTCTGAGAGTGTCAGAGAGTGTCAGTGCGTGATAGAGAGTGATAGTGAGTGTCAGAGAGTGACAGAGAGTGTCAGAGAGTGTCTGAGAGAGTCTGAGAGTGTCAGAGACTGTCAGAGTGTGTCAGAGAGTGATAGAGAGTGATAGAGCGTGTCTGAGTGTGTCAGAGAGTGTCAGAGAGTGATAGAGAGTGTCAGAGTGTGTCAGAGAGCGTCAGAGAGTGTCAGAGAGTGTCAGAGAGTGTCAGAGAGTGTCAGAGAGTGATAGAGAGTGTCAGAGAGTGTCAGAGAGTGTCAGAGAGTGTCAGAGAGCGTCAGAGAGTGTCAGAGATTGATAGAGAGTGTCTGAGGTGTCTGAGAGTGACAGAGAGTGTCTGCAATTGTCAGTGAGTGTCAGAGAGTGATATAGAGTGTCTGAGAGTGTCTGAGATTGTCAGAGATTGTCAGAGCGTGTCAGAGAAGGATAGAGTGTGTCTGAGACTGTCAGAGAGTGTCAGAGAGTGTCAGAGAGTGTCAGAGCGTGATAGAGAGTGTCTGAGGTGTCTGAGAGTGACAGAGAGTGTCTGCGAGTGTCAGTGACTGTCAGAGGGTGATATAAAGTGTCTGAGAGTGTCTGAGAGTGTTTGAGAGTGTCAGAGATTGTCAGAGTGTGTCAGAGTGTGATAGAGAGTGTCTGAGACTGTCAGAGTGTGTCAGAGTGTGTCAGAGAGTGATAGAGATTGATAGAGAGTGTATGAGAGTGTCAGAGAGTGTCTGAGAGTGTCAGAGAGTGATAGAGAGTGTCTGAGAGTGTCAGAGAGTGTCTGAGAGTGAATGAGAGTGTCTGAGAGTGTCACAGAGATTCAGAGAGTGATTGAGAGTGTCTGAGAGTGTCAGAGAGTGTCTGAGAGTGTCGGAGAGTGTCAGAGAGTGATAGAGAGTGTCAGAGAGTGATACAGAGTGATAGAGAGTGTCTGAGAGTGTCAGAGCGTGTCAGAGTGTGTCAGAGAATAATAGAGAGTGATAGAGAGTGTCAGAGAGTGTCATCGAGTGACAGAGAGTTTCAAAGAGTGTCAGAGAGTGCAAGAGAGTGATAAAGAGTGTCAGAGAGTGTCTGAGAGTGTCAGAGAGTGTCAGAGAGTGTCAGAGAGTGATAGAGAGTGATATAGAGTGTCAGAGAGAGATAGAGAGTGATAGAGAGAGTCTGAGAGTGTCAGAGAGTGTCAGAGAGTGATAGAGAGTGATAGGGAGTGTCAGAGAGTGTCATTGAGTGTCATTGAGTGTCAGAGAGTTTCAGAGAGTGATTGAGAGTGTCAGAAAGTGATAGAGAGAGTCAGAGAGTGATAGAGAGTGATAGAGACTGTCTGAGAGTGTCAGAGAGTGTCAGAGAGTGATAGAGAGTGATAGAGAGTGATAGAGTGTGTCAGAGAGTGATAGAGAGTGTCTGAGTGTGTCAGAGAGTGTCAGAGAGTGATAGAGAGTGATAGGGAGTGTCAGAGATTGTCATTGAGTGTCAGAGAGTGTCAGAGAGTTTCAGAGAGTGATTGAGAGTGTCAGAGTGTGTCAGAAAGTGATAGAGAGTGTCAGAGAGTGATAGAGAGTGATAGAGACTGTCTGCGAGTTTCAGAGAGTGATAGAGAGTGTCAGAGAGAGATAGAGAGTGATAGAGAGTGATAGAAAGTGTCAGAGAGTGATAGAGAGTGATAGAGCGTGTCAGAGAGTGATAGAGAGTGATAGAGAGTGTCAAAGAGTGATATAGAGTGATAGTGAGTGTCAGAGAGTGGTTATGAGTGATAGGGAGTGTCAGAGAGTGTCATTGAGTGTCAGAGAGTGTCAGAGAGTTTCAGAGAGTGACAGAGAGTGTCAGAGAGTGATAGAGAGTGATAGAGAGTGTCAGAGAGTGATAGAGAGTGTCAGAGAGTGATAGAGAGTGATAGTGAGTGTCAGAGAGTGTCAGAGAGTTTCAGAGAGTGACAGAGAGTGTCAGAGAGTGATAGAGAGTGACAGAGAGTGTCAGAGAGTGATAGAGAGTGTCAGAGAGTGATAGAGAGTGATAGTGAGTGTCTGAGAGTGTCAGAGAGAGTCAGAGAGTGACAGAGAGTGATAGGGAGTGTCTGAGAGTGTCAGAGAGAGTCAGAGAGTGTCAGAGCGTGATAGAGAGTGATAGAGAGTGGCAGAGAGTGTCTGAGAGAATCTGAGAGTGTCAGAGTCTGTCAGAGTGTGTCAGAAAGTGATAGAGAGTGATAGAGCGTGTCTGAGTGTGTCAGAGAGTGTCAGAGAGTGATAGAGAGTGATAGAGAGTGTCAGAGAGTGTCATAGAGTGATAGAGAGTGTCAGAGAGTGTCAAAGTGTGTCAGAGTGTGTCAGAGAATAATAGAGAGTGATAGAGAGTGTCAGAGAGTGATATAGAGTGATAGTGAGTGTCAGAGAGTTGTTAAGAGTGATAGGGAGTTTCAGAGAGTGTCATTGAGTGTCAGAGTGTCAGAGAGTTTCAGAGAATGATAGAGAGTGTCAAAGAGTGATATAGAGTGATAGTGAGTGTCAGAGAGTGGTTAAGAGTGATAGGGAGTGTCAGAGAGTGTCAGTGAGTGTCAGAGAGTGTCAGAGAGTTTCAGAGAGTTTCAGAGAGTGATCGAGAGTGTCAGAGAGTGATAGAGATTGTCAGAAAGTGATAGAGGGTGTCAGAGTGTGATAGAGAGCGTCTGAGAGTTTCAGAGAGTGTCATAGAGTGATAGAGAGTGATAGAGAGTGTCAGAGAGTGTCAGTGATTGTCAGAGAGAGTCAGAGAGTTTCAGAGAGTGACAGAGAGTGTCAGAGATTGAAAGAGTGTGATAGAGAGTGTCAGAGAATGATAGAGAGTGTCAGAGAGTGATAGAGAGTGATAGGGAGTGTCTGAGAGTGTCAGAGAGAGTCAGAGAGTGTCAGAGCGTGATAGAGAGTGATAGAGAGTGTCAGAGAGTGTCTGAGAGAGTCTGAGAGTGTCAGAGTCTGTCAGAGTGTGTCAGAGAGTGATAGAGAGTGTCAGAGAGTGTCATGGAGTGATAGAGAGTGTCAGAGATTGTCAGAGTGTGTCAGAGTGTGTCAGAGAATAATAGAGAGTGATAGAGATTGTCAGAGAGTGTCATAGAGTGATAGAGAGTGTCAAAGAGTGTCAGAGAGTGATAGAAAGTGATTGAATGTGTCTGAGAGTGTCAGAGACTGTCAAAGAGTGCCAGAGAGTGATAAAGAGTATTAGAGAGTGTCTGAGAGTGTCTGAGAGTTTCAGAGAGTGTCAGAGAGTGTCAGAGAGTGATAGAGAGTGATAGAGAGTGTCAGAGAGTGATAGAGAGCGTCTGAGAGTGTCAGAGAGTGTCAGAGAGAGTCAGAGAGTGTCAGAGAGTGATAGGGAGTGTCAGAGAGTGTCATTGAGTGTCAGAGAGTTTCAGAGAGTGATTGAGAGTGTCAGAGAGTGTCAGAAAGTGATAGAGAGTGATAGAGTGTGATAGTGAGTGTCAGAGAGTGATAGAGAGTGATAGAGAGTGTCTGTGAGTGTCAGAGAGTGTCAGAGAGTGATAGAGAGTGTCAGAGAGTGTCAGAGAGTGATAGAGAGTGTCTGAGAGTGTCAGAGAGTGTCAGTGAGTGATAGAGAGTGATAGGGAGTGTCAGAGAGTGTCAGAGAGTTTCAGAGAGTGATATAGATTGTCAGAGAGTGATAGAGAGTGATAGAGAATGTCAGAGAGTGATAGAGAGTGATAGAGCGTGTCAGAGAGTGATATAGAGTGATAGTGAGTGTCAGAGAGTGTTTAAGAGTGATCGGGAGTGTCAGAGTGCGTCATTGATTGTCAGAGAGTGTCAGAGAGTTTCAGAGAGTGACAGAGAGTGTCAGAGAGTGATATAGAGTGATACTGAGTGTCAGAGAGTGGTTAAGAGTGATAGGGAGTGTCATAGTGTGTCAGAGATTGATAGAGAGTGATAGGGAGAGTCAGAGAGTGTCATTGAGTGTCAGAGAGTGTCAGAGAGATTCAGAGAGTGATTGAGAGTGTCAGAGAGTGTCAGATAGTGATAGAGTGTGATAGAGAGTGTCAGAGAGTGATAGAGAGTGTCTGAGAGTGTCTGAGAGTGTCAGAGAGTGTCAGAGAGTGTCAGAGAGTGATAGAGAGTGTCAGGAGTGATAGAGAGTGATAGGGAGTGTCACAGAGTGTCATTGAGTGATGGAGAGTGTCAGAGAGTGTCACAGAGTGTCAGGAGTGATAGAGAGTGATAGGGAGTGTCACAGAGTGTCATTGAGTGATGGAGAGTGTCACATAGTGTCAGAGAGTGATAGAGAGTGATAGAGAGTGTCAGTGAGTGTCAGAGTGTGTCAGAGGTTGTCAGAGTGTTTCAGAGAGTGACAGAGAGTGTCAGAGAGTGTCATAGAGTGATGGAGAGTGTCAGATAGTGATAGAGTGTGGCAGAGAGTGTCAGAGCGTAATAGAGAGTGATAGAGAGCGTCAGAGAGTGTAATAGAGTGTCAGAGAGTGTCAGAGTGTGTCAGAGTGTGTCAGAGTGTGTCAGAGAGTGTCAGAGAGTGTCAGAGAGTGATAGAGAGTGTCAGAGAGTGTCAGAGAGTGTCAGAGTGTGTCAGAGGTTGTCAGAGTGTGTCAGAGAGTGACAGAGAGCGATAGAGAGTGTCAGAGAGTGTCATTGAGTGATGGAGAGTGTCAGAGAGTGTCAGAGAGTGATAGAGAGTGATAGAGAGTGTCAGAGAGAGTCAGAGAGTGATAGAGAGTGTCAGAGAGTGATAGAGAGTGTCATTGGGTGTCATTGAGTGATAGAGAGTGATAGAGAGTGTCAGAGAGTGATAGAGAGTGTCAGAGAGTGTCATTGAGTGATAGAGAGTGTCACAGAGTGTCAGAGAGTGATGGAGAGAGATAGGGAGTGTCACAGAGTGTCATTAAGTGATGGAGAGTGTCAGAGAGTGATAGAGAGTGATAGAGAGTGTCAGAGAGTGACCGAGAGTGTCAGAGCGAGTCACAGAGTGTCTGAGTGTGTCACAGAGTGTCAGAGAGTGATAGAGAGTGATAGAGACTGTCAGAGAGTGTCAGAGTGTGATAGAGAGTATCAGAGAGTGTCAGAGAGTGATAGAGAGTGATAGAGAGTGTCAGAGAGTGTCAGAGAGTGATAGAGAGTGATAGAGAGTGACAGAGAGTGATAGAGAGTGTCTGTGATTATCAGAGATTGTCTGAGAGTGTCCGAGAGTGTCAGAGAGTGTTAGAGAGTAATAAAGAGTGATAGAGAGTGTCTGTGATTATCAGAGATTGTCTGAGAGTGTCCGAGAGTGTCAGAGAGTGTTAGAGAGTAATAAGGAGTGATAGAGAGTGTCAGAGAGTGTCATTGAGTGATAGAGAGTGTCAGAGAGTGTCAGAGAATGATAGAGAGTGTCTGAAAGTGATAGAGAGTGATAGAGAGTGTCAGAGAGTGGCAGAGTGTGATTGAGAGAGACTGAGAGTGTCTGAAAGTGTCAGAGAGTGTCAGAGAGTGAAGAGAGTGATAGGGAGTGTCAGAGAGTGTCATTGAGTGTCTGATTGTGTCAGAGAGTGTCAGAGAGTGTCAGAGAGTGATAGAGACTGTCACAGAGTGTCATTGAGTGATAGAGTGTGTCAGAGAGAGTCAGAGAGTGATAGAGAGTGATAGAGAGTGTCAGAGAGAGACAGAGTGTGATAGAGAGTGTCAGAGAGTGTCAGAGAGTGATATAGAGTGTCAGAGAGTGATAGAGAGTGTCATTGGGTGTCAGAGAGTGATACGGAGTGTGATAGAGAGTGTCTGAGAGTGTCAGAGAGTGATGGAGAGTGTCAGAGAGTGTCACAGAGTGTCAGGAGTGATAGAGAGTGATAGGGAGTGTCACAGAGTGTCATTGAGTGATGGAGAGTGTCAGATAGTGTCAGAGAGTGATAGAGAGTGATAGAGAGTGTCAGTGAGTGTCAGAGTGTGTCAGAGGTTGTCAGAGTGTTTCAGAGAGTGACAGAGAGTGATAGAGAGTGTCAGAGAGTGTCATAGAGTGATGGAGAGTGTCAGATAGTGATAGAGTCTGGCAGAGAGTGTCAGAGCGTAATAGAGAGTGATAGAGAGCGTCAGAGAGTGTAATGGAGTGATAGAGAGTTTCAGAGTGTGTCACAGAGTGTCTGATTGTGTCAGAGAGTGTCAGAGAGTGTTAGAGAGTGTCACAGATTGTCATTGCGTGATAGAGAGTGCCAGAGAGTGTCAGAGAGTGATAGAGAGTGTCAGAGAGTGTCAGAGTGTGTCAGAGTGTGTCAGAGAGTGTCAGAGAGTGTCAGAGAGTGTCAGAGAGTGTCAGAGTGTGTCAGAGTGTGTCAGAGAGTGACAGAGAGCGATAGAGAGTGTCAGAGAGTGTCATTGAGTGATGGAGAGTGTCAGAGAGTGTCAGAGAGTGATAGAGAGTGATAGAGAGTGTCAGAGAGAGTCAGAGAGTGATAGAGAGTGTCAGAGAGTGATAGAGAGTGTCATTGGGTGTCATTGAGTGATAGAGAGTGATAGAGAGTGTCAGAGAGTGATAGAGAGTGTCAGAGAGAGTCAGAGAGTGATAGAGAGTGTCAGAGAGTGTCAGAGAGTGATAGAGAGTGATATAGAGTGTCAGAGAGTGATAGAGAGTGTCATTGGGTGTCAGAGAGTGATACGGAGTGTGATCGAGGGTGTCTGAGAGTGTCAGAGAGTGATGGAGAGTGATAGAGAGTGTCACAGAGTGTCAGAGAGTGATGGAGTGTGATATAGAGTGTCACAGAGTGTCATTGAGTGATGGAGAGTGTCAGAGAGTGTCAGAGAGTGATAGAGAGTGATAGAGAGTGATAGTGAGTGTCAGAGAGTCTCAGAGAGTAATAGAGAGTGATAGAGAGTGTCAGAGAGTGTCAGAGAGTGATAGAGAGTGATCGAGAGTGTCAGAGAGTGATAGAGAGTGTCAGAGAACGTCATTGAGTGATAGAGTGTGTCAGAGAGTGTCAGAGAGTGATCGAGACTGTCAGAGAGCGATAGAGAGTGTCAGAGAGTGATAGAGAGAGATAGAGAGTGATAGAGAGTGTCTGTGATTGTCAGAGAGTGCCTGAGAGTGTCAGAGAGTGTCAGTGAGTGTCAGAGAGTGATAAAGAGTGTCAGAGAGTGTCATTGAGTGATAGAGAGTGTCAGAGAGTGATAGAGAGTGTCAGAAAGTGATAGAGAGTGATAGAGAGTGTCAGAGAGTGATGGAGAGTGATTGAGAGTGTCTGAGAGTGTCAGAGAGTGAAGAGAGTGATGGAGAGTGATTGAGAGTGTCTGAGAGTGTCAGAGAGTGAAGAGAGTGATAGGGAGTGTCAGAGAGTGTCATTGAGTGTCTGATTGTGTCAGAGAGTGTCAGAGAGTGATAGAGACTGTCACAGAGTGTCATTGAGTGATAGAGAGTGTCAGAGAGTGATAGAGAGTGATAGAGAGTGTCAGAGAGAGACAGAGAGTGATAGAGAGTGTCAGAGAGTGTCAGAGAGTGATAGAGAGTGATATAGAGTGTCAGAGAGTGATAGAGAGTGTCATTGGTTGTCAGAGAGTGATACGGAGTGTGATAGAGAGTGTCTGAGAGTGTCAGAGAGTGATGGAGAGTGATAGAGAGTGTCACAGAGTGTCAGAGAGTGATGGAGAGTGATAGGGAGTGTCACAGAGTGTCATTAAGTGATGGGGAGTGTCAGAGAGTGTCAGAGAGTGATACAGAGTGATAGAGAGTGTCAGAGAGTGACTGAGAGTGTCAGAGTGAGTCACAGAGTGTCTGAGTGTGTCAGAGAGTGTCAGAGAGTGATAGAGAGTGATAGAGACTGTCAGAGAGTGTCAGAGAGTGATAGAGAGTATCAGAGAGTGTCAGAGAGTGATAGAGAGTGATAGAGAGTGTCAGAGAGTGTCAGAGAGTGTCAAAGAGTGATAGAGAGTGTCAGAGAGTGATAGAGAGTGTCAGAGAGTGTCATTGAGTGATAGAGTGTGTCAGAGAGTGTCAGAGAGTGATCGAGAGTGATAGAGAGCGATACAGAGTGTCAGAGAGTGATAGAGAGTGATAGAGAGTGATAGAGAGTGTCTGAGAGTGTCTGTGATTGTCAGAGAGTGTCTGAGAGTGTCAGAGAGTGTCCGACGGTGATAAAGAGTGATAGAGAGTGTCTGAGAGTGTCAGAGAGTGTCAGAGAGTGTCAGAGAGTGTCAGAGAGTGATGGAGAGTGTCAGAGAGTGTCATTGAGTGATAGAGATTGTCAGAGAGTGATAGAGAGTGATGGATAGTGTCTGAGAGTGTCAGAGAGTGATAGAGAGTGATATAGATTGTCAGAGAGTGATAGAGAGTGTCATTGGGTGTCAGAGAGTGATACGGAGTGTGATCGAGGGTGTCTGAGAGTGTCAGAGAGTGATGGAGAGTGATAGAGAGTGTCACAGAGTGTCAGAGAGTGATGGAGTGTGATATAGAGTGTCACAGAGTGTCATTGAGTGATGGAGAGTGTCAGAGAGTGTCAGAGAGTGATAGAGAGTGATCGAGAGTGTCAGAGAGTGATAGAGAGTGTCAGAGAACGTCATTGAGTGATAGAGTGTGTCAGAGAGTGTCAGAGAGTGATCGAGACTGTCAGAGAGCGATAGAGAGTGTCAGAGAGTGATAGAGAGAGATAGAGAGTGTCAGAGAGTCTCAGAGAGTAATAGAGAGTGATAGAGAGTGTCAGTGAGTGTTAGAGAGTGATAAAGAGTGATAGAGAGTGATAGAGTGTGTCAGAGAGTGTCAGAGAGTGATCGAGACTGTCAGAGAGCGATAGAGAGTGTTAGAGAGTGATAGAGAGTGATAGAGAGTGTCTGTGATTGTCAGAGAGTGCCTGAGAGTGTCAGAGAGTGTCAGAGAGTGTTAGAGAGTGATAAAAATTGATAGAGAGTGTCTGAGAGTGTCAGAGAGTTTCAGAGAGTGTCAGAGAGTGATAGAGAGTGTCAGAAGGTGTCATTGAGTGACAGAGAGTGTCAGAGAGTGATAGAGAGTGTCAGAAAGTGATAGAGAGTGATAGAGAGTGTCAGAGAGTGATAGAGAGTTATTGAGAGTGTCTGAGAGTGTCAGAGAGTGAAGAGAGTGATAGGGAGTGTCAGAGAGTGTCATTGAGTGTCTGATTGTGTCAGAGAGTGTCAGAGAGTGATAGAGACTGTCACAGAGTGTCTTTGAGTGATAGAGAGTGTCAGAGAGTGTCAGAGAGTGATAGAGAGTGTCAGAGAGAGTCAGAGAATGATAGAGACTGTCAGAGAGAGACAGAGAGTGATAGAGAGTGTCAGAGAGTGTCAAAAAGTGATAGAGAGTGATATAGAGTGTCAGAGAGTGATAGAGAGTGTCATTGGGTGTCAGAGAGTGATACGGAGTGTGATAGAGAGTGTCTGAGAGTGTCAGAGAGTGATGGAGAGTGATAGAGAGTGTCACAGAGTGTCAGAGAGTGATGGAGAGAGATAGGGAGTGTCACAGAGTGTCATTAAGTGATGGAGAGTGTCAGAGAGTGATAGAGAGTGATAGAGAGTGTCAGAGAGAGTCAGAGAATGATAGAGACTGTCAGAGAGAGACAGAGAGTGATAGAGAGTGTCAGAGAGTGTCAAAGAGTGATAGAGAGTGATATAGAGTGTCAGAGAGTGATAGAGAGTGTCATTGGGTGTCAGAGAGTGATACGGAGTGTGATAGAGAGTGTCTGAGAGTGTCAGAGAGTGATGGAGAGTGATAGAGAGTGTCACAGAGTGTCAGAGAGTGATGGAGAGAGATAGGGAGTGTCACAGAGTGTCATTGAGTGATGGAGAGTGTCAGAGAGTGTCAGAGAGTGATAGAGAGTGATAGAGAGTGATAGTGAGTGTCAGAGAGTCTCAGAGAGTAATAGAGAGTGATAGAGAGTGTCAGAGAGTGTCAGAGAGTGATAGAGAGTGATCGAGAGTGTCAGAGAGTGATAGAGAGTGTCAGAGAACGTCATTGAGTGATAGAGTGTGTCAGAGAGTGTCAGAGAGTGATCGAGACTGTCAGAGAGCGATAGAGAGTGTCAGAGAGTGATAGAGAGAGATAGAGAGTGATAGAGAGTGTCTGTGATTGTCAGAGAGTGCCTGAGAGTGTCAGAGAGTGTCAGTGAGTGTTAGAGAGTGATAAAGAGTGATAGAGAGTGTCTGAGAGTGTCAGAGAGTTTCAGAGAGTGTCAGAGAGTGATAAAGAGTGTCAGAGAGTGTCATTGAGTGATAGAGAGTGTCAGAGAGTGATAGAGAGTGTCAGAAAGTGATAGAGAGTGATAGAGAGTGTCAGAGAGTGATGGAGAGTGATTGAGAGTGTCTGAGAGTGTCAGAGAGTGAAGAGAGTGATAGGGAGTGTCAGAGAGTGTCATTGAGTGTCTGATTGTGTCAGAGAGTGTCAGAGAGTGATAGAGACTGTCACAGAGTGTCATTGAGTGATAGAGAGTGTCAGAGAGTGATAGAGAGTGATAGAGAGTGTCAGAGAGAGTCAGAGAGTGATAGAGAGTGATAGAGAGTGTCAGAGAGAGACAGAGAGTGATAGAGAGTGTCAGAGAGTGTCAGAGAGTGATAGAGAGTGATATAGAGTGTCAGAGAGTGATAGAGAGTGTCATTGGTTGTCAGAGAGTGATACGGAGTGTGATAGAGAGTGTCTGAGAGTGTCAGAGAGTGATGGAGAGTGATAGAGAGTGTCACAGAGTGTCAGAGAGTGATGGAGAGTGATAGGGAGTGTCACAGAGTGTCATTAAGTGATGGGGAGTGTCAGAGAGTGTCAGAGAGTGATAGAGAGTGATAGAGAGTGTCAGAGAGTGACCGAGAGTGTCAGAGTGAGTCACAGAGTGTCTGAGTGTGTCAGAGAGTGTCAGAGAGTGATAGAGAGTGATGGAGACTGTCAGAGAGTGTCAGAGAGTGATAGAGAGTATCAGAGAGTGTCAGAGAGTGATAGAGAGTGATAGAGAGTGTCAGAGAGTGTCAGAGAGTGTCAAAGAGTGATAGAGAGTGATAGAGAGTGTCAGAGAGTGATAGAGAGTGTCAGAGAGTGTCATTGAGTGATAGAGTGTGTCAGAGAGTGTCAGAGAGTGATCGAGAGTGATAGAGAGCGATACAGAGTGTCAGAGAGTGTCCGACGGTGATAAAGAGTGATAGAGAGTGTCTGAGAGTGTCAGAGAGTGTCAGAGAGTGTCAGAGAGTGTCAGAGAGTGATGGAGAGTGTCAGAGAGTGTCATTGAGTGATAGAGATTGTCAGAGAGTGATAGAGAGTGATGGATAGTGTTTGAGAGTGTCAGAGAGTGATAGAGAGTGATATAGAGTGTCAGAGAGTGATAGAGAGTGTCATTGGGTGTCAGAGAGTGATACGGAGTGTGATCGAGGGTGTCTGAGAGTGTCAGAGAGTGATGGAGAGTGATAGAGAGTGTCACAGAGTGTCATTGAGTGATGGAGATTGTCAGAGAGTGTCAGAGAGTGATAGAGAGTGATAGTGAGTGTCAGAGAGTCTCAGAGAGTAATAGAGAGTGATAGAGAGTGTCAGAGAGTGTCAGAGAGTGATAGAGAGTGATCGAGAGTGTCAGAGAGTGATAGAGAGTGTCAGAGAACGTCATTGAGTGATAGAGTGTGTCAGAGAGTGTCAGAGAGTGATCGAGACTGTCAGAGAGCGATAGAGAGTGTCAGAGAGTGATAGAGAGAGATAGAGAGTGTCAGAGAGTCTCAGAGAGTAATAGAGAGTGATAGAGAGTGTCAGTGAGTGTTAGAGAGTGATAAAGAGTGATAGAGAGTGATAGAGTGTGTCAGAGTGTGTCAGAGAGTGATCGAGACTGTCAGAGAGCGATAGAGAGTGTTAGAGAGTGATAGAGAGTGATAGAGAGTGTCTGTGATTGTCAGAGAGTGCCTGAGAGTGTCAGAGAGTGTCAGAGAGTGTTAGAGAGTGATAAAGATTGATAGAGAGTGTCTGAGAGTGTCAGAGAGTTTCAGAGAGTGTCAGAGAGTGATAGAGAGTGTCAGAAGGTGTCATTGAGTGACAGAGAGTGTCAGAGAGTGATAGAGAGTGTCAGAAAGTGATAGAGAGTGATAGAGAGTGTCAGAGAGTGATAGAGAGTTATTGAGAGTGTCTGAGAGTGTCAGAGAGTGAAGAGAGTGATAGGGAGTGTCAGAGAGTGTCATTGAGTGTCTGATTGTGTCAGAGAGTGTCAGAGAGTGATAGAGACTGTCACAGAGTGTCTTTGAGTGATAGAGAGTGTCAGAGAGTGTCAGAGAGTGATAGAGAGTGTCAGAGAGAGTCAGAGAATGATAGAGACTGTCAGAGAGAGACAGCGAGTGATAGAGAGTGTCAGAGAGTGTCAAAGAGTGATAGAGAGTGATATAGAGTGTCAGAGAGTGATAGAGAGTGTCATTGGGTGTCAGAGAGTGATACGGAGTGTGATAGAGAGTGTCTGAGAGTGTCAGAGAGTGATGGAGAGTGATAGAGAGTGTCACAGAGTGTCAGAGAGTGATGGAGAGAGATAGGGAGTGTCACAGAGTGTCATTAAGTGATGGAGAGTGTCAGAGAGTGATAGAGAGTGATAGAGAGTGTCAGAGAGTGACCGAGAGTGTCAGAGCGAGTCACAGAGTGTCTGAGTGTGTCACAGAGTGTCAGAGAGTGATAGAGAGTGATAGAGACTGTCAGAGAGTGTCAGAGTGTGATAGAGAGTATCAGAGAGTGTCAGAGAGTGATAGAGAGTGATAGAGAGTGTCAGAGAGTGTCAGAGAGTGATAGAGAGTGATAGAGAGTGACAGAGAGTGATAGAGAGTGTCTGTGATTATCAGAGATTGTCTGAGAGTGTCCGAGAGTGTCAGAGAGTGTTAGAGAGTAATAAAGAGTGATAGAGAGTGTCTGTGATTATCAGAGATTGTCTGAGAGTGTCCGAGAGTGTCAGAGAGTGTTAGAGAGTAATAAAGAGTGATAGAGAGTGTCAGAGAGTGTCATTGAGTGATAGAGAGTGTCAGAGAGTGTCAGAGAATGATAGAGAGTGTCTGAAAGTGATAGAGAGTGATAGAGAATGTCAGAGAGTGACAGAGTGTGATTGAGAGTGACTGAGAGTGTCTGAGATTGTCAGAGAGTGTCAGAGAGTGAAGAGAGTGATAGGGAGTGTCAGAGAGTGTCATTGAGTGTCTGATTGTGTCAGAGAGTGTCAGAGAGTGTCAGAGAGTGATAGAGACTGTCACAGAGTGTCAATGAGTGATAGAGTGTGTCAGATAGAGTCAGAGAGTGATAGAGAGTGATAGAGAGTGTCAGAGAGAGACAGAGTGTGATAGAGAGTGTCAGAGAGTGTCAGAGAGTGATATAGAGTGTCAGAGAGTGATAGAGAGTGTCATTGGGTGTCAGAGAGTGATACGGAGTGTGATAGAGAGTGTCTGAGAGTGTCAGAGAGTGATGGAGAGTGTCAGAGAGTGTCACAGAGTGTCAGGAGTGATAGAGAGTGATAGGGAGTGTCACAGAGTGTCATTGAGTGATGGAGAGTGTCAGATAGTGTCAGAGAGTGATAGAGAGTGATAGAGAGTGTCAGAGCGTGTCAGAGTGTGTCAGAGGTTGTCAGAGTGTTTCAGAGAGTGACAGAGAGTGATAGAGAGTGTCAGAGAGTGTCATAGAGTGATGGAGAGTGTCAGATAGTGATAGAGTGTGGCAGAGAGTGTCAGAGCGTAATAGAGAGTGACAGAGAGCGTCAGAGAGTGTAATGGAGTGATAGAGAGTTTCAGAGTGTGTCACAGAGTGTCTGATTGTGTCAGAGAGTGTCAGAGAGTGTTAGAGAGTGTCACAGATTGTCATTGTGTGATAGAGAGTGCCAGAGAGTGTCAGAGAGTGATAGAGAGTGTCAGAGAGTGTCAGAGAGTGTCAGAGTGTGTCAGAGTGTGTCAGAGGGTGTCAGAGAGTATCAGAGAGTGTCAGAGAGTGTCAGAGAGTGTCAGAGAGTGTCAGAGTGTGTCAGAGGTTGTCAGAGTGTTTCAGAGAGTGACAGAGAGTGATAGAGAGTGTCAGAGAGTGTCATAGAGTGATGGAGAGTGTCAGATAGTGATAGAGTGTGGCAGAGAGTGTCAGAGCGTAATAGAGAGTGACAGAGAGCGTCAGAGAGTGTAATGGAGTGATAGAGAGTTTCAGAGTGTGTCACAGAGTGTCTGATTGTGTCAGAGAGTGTCAGAGAGTGTTAGAGAGTGTCACAGATTGTCATTGTGTGATAGAGAGTGCCAGAGAGTGTCAGAGAGTGATAGAGAGTGTCAGAGAGTGTCAGAGAGTGTCAGAGTGTGTCAGAGTGTGTCAGAGGGTGTCAGAGAGTATCAGAGAGTGTCAGAGAGTGTCAGAGAGTGTCAGAGAGTGTCAGAGTGTGTCAGAGGTTGTCAGAGTGTGTCAGAGAGTGACAGAGAGCGATAGAGAGTGTCAGAGAGTGTCATAGAGTGATGGAGAGTGTCAGAGAGTGTCAGAGAGTGATAGAGAGTGATAGAGAGTGTCAGAGAGAGTCAGAGAGTGATAGAGAGTGTCAGAGAGTGTTAGAGCGTGTCATTGGGTGTCATTGAGTGATAGAGAGTGTCAGAGAGTGTCAGAGAGTGATAGAGAGTGTCAGAGAGAGTCAGAGAGTGATAGAGAGTGTCAGAGAGTGTCAGAGAGTGATAGAGAGTGATATAGAGTGTCAGAGAGTGATAGAGAGTGTCATTGGGTGTCAGAGAGTGATACGGAGTGTGATCGAGGGTGTCTGAGAGTGTCAGAGAGTGATGGAGAGTGATAGAGAGTGTCACAGAGTGTCAGAGAGTGATGGAGTGTGATATAGAGTGTCACAGAGTGTCATTGAGTGATGGAGAGTGTCAGACAGTGTCAGAGAGTGATAGAGAGTGATAGAGAGTGATAGTGAGTGCTAGAGAGTCTCAGAGAGTAATAGAGAGTGATAGAGAGTGTCAGAGAGTGTCAGAGAGTGATAGAGAGTGATCGAGAGTGTCAGAGAGTGATAGAGAGTGTCAGAGAACGTCATTGAGTGATAGAGTGTGTCAGAGAGTGTCAGAGAGTGATCGAGACTGTCAGAGAGCGATAGAGAGTGTCAGAGAGTGATAGAGAGAGATAGAGAGTGATAGAGAGTGTCTGTGATTGTCAGAGAGTGCCTGAGAGTGTCAGAGAGTGTCAGTGAGTGTTAGAGAGTGATAAAGAGTGATAGAGAGTGTCTGAGAGTGTCAGAGAGTTTCAGAGAGTGTCAGAGAGTGATAAAGAGTGTCAGAGAGTGTCATTGAGTGATAGAGAGTGTCAGAGAGTGATAGAGAGTGTCAGAAAGTGATAGAGAGTGATAGAGAGTGTCAGAGAGTGATGGAGAGTGATTGAGAGTGTCTGAGAGTGTCAGAGAGTGAAGAGAGTGATAGGGAGTGTCAGAGAGTGTAATTGAGTGTCTGATTGTGTCAGAGAGTGTCAGAGAGTGATAGAGACTGTCACAGAGTGTCATTGAGTGATAGAGAGTGTCAGAGAGTGATAGAGAGTGATAGAGAGTGTCAGAGAGAGTCAGAGAGTGATAGAGAGTGATAGAGAGTGTCAGAGAGAGACAGAGAGTGATAGAGAGTGTCAGAGAGTGTCAGAGAGTGATAGAGAGTGATATAGAGTGTCAGAGAGTGATAGAGAGTGTCATTGGTTGTCAGAGAGTGATACGGAGTGTGATAGAGAGTGTCTGAGAGTGTCAGAGAGTGATGGAGAGTGATAGAGAGTGTCACAGAGTGTCAGAGAGTGATGGAGAGTGATAGGGAGTGTCACAGAGTGTCATTAAGTGATGGGGAGTGTCAGAGAGTGTCAGAGAGTGATAGAGAGTGATAGAGAGTGTCAGAGAGTGACCGAGAGTGTCAGAGTGAGTCACAGAGTGTCTGAGTGTGTCAGAGAGTGTCAGAGAGTGATAGAGAGTGATAGAGACTGTCAGAGAGTGTCAGAGAGTGATAGAGAGTATCAGAGAGTGTCAGAGAGTGATAGAGAGTGATAGAGAGTGTCAGAGAATGTCAGAGAGTGTCAAAGAGTGATAGAGAGTGATAGAGAGTGTCAGAGAGTGATAGAGAGTGTCAGAGAGTGTCATTGAGTGATAGAGTGTGTCAGAGAGTGTCAGAGAGTGATCGAGAGTGATAGAGAGCGATACAGAGTGTCAGAGAGTGATAGAGAGTGATAGAGAGTGATAGAGAGTGTCTGAGAGTGTCTGTGATTGTCAGAGAGTGTCTGAGAGTGTCAGAGAGTGTCCGACGGTGATAAAGAGTGATAGAGAGTGTCAGAGAGTGTCAGAGAGTGTCAGAGAGTGATGGAGAGTGTCAGAGAGTGTCATTGAGTGATAGAGATTGTCAGAGAGTGATAGAGAGTGATGGATAGTGTCTGAGAGTGTCTGAGAGTGACAGAGAGTGATGGAGAGTGATAGAGAGTGTCACAGAGTGTCAGAGAGTGATGGAGAGTGATAGAGAGTGTCACAGAGTGTCAGAGAGTGATGGAGAGTGATAGGGAGTGTCACAGAGTGTCATTAAGTGATGGGGAGTGTCAGAGAGTGTCAGAGAGTGATAGAGAGTGATAGAGAGTGTCAGAGAGTGACCGAGAGTGTCAGAGTGAGTCACAGAGTGTCTGAGTGTGTCAGAGAGTGTCAGAGAGTGATAGAGAGTGATAGAGACTGTCAGAGAGTGTCAGAGAGTGATAGAGAGTATCAGAGAGTGTCAGAGAGTGATAGAGAGTGATAGAGAGTGTCAGAGAGTGTCAGAGAGTGTCAAAGAGTGATAGAGAGTGATAGAGAGTGTCAGAGAGTGATAGAGAGTGTCAGAGAGTGTCATTGAGTGATAGAGTGTGTCAGAGAGTGTCAGAGAGTGATCGAGAGTGATAGCGAGCGATACAGAGTGTCAGAGAGTGATAGAGAGTGATAGAGAGTGATAGAGAGTGTCTGAGAGTGTCTGTGATTGTCAGAGAGTGTCTGAGAGTGTCAGAGAGTGTCCGACGGTGATAAAGAGTGATAGAGAGTGTCAGAGAGTGTCAGAGAGTGTCAGAGAGTGTCAGAGAGTGATGGAGAGTGTCAGAGAGTGTCATTGAGTGATAGAGATTGTCAGAGAGTGATAGAGAGTGATGGATAGTGTCTGAGAGTGTCTGAGAGTGACAGAGAGTGACAGAGAGTGTCACAGAGTGTTATTGAGTGATATAGAGTGTCGGAGAGTGCCAGAGAGTGATAGAGAGTGATAGAGAGTGTTAGGGAGAGTGAGAGATTGACAGAGAGTGATAGAGAGTGTCAGAGAGTGTCAGAGAGTGATAGAGAGTGATACAGAGTGTCAGAGAGTGACAGAGTGTGTCAGAGTGAGTCACAGAGTGTCAGAGTGTGTCAGAGAGTGTCAGAGAGTGATAGAGAGTGATAGAGACTGTCAGAGAGTGTCAGAGAGTGATAGAGAGTATCAGAGAGTGTCAGAGAGTGATCGAGAGTGATAGAGAGTGTCAGGGAGTGTCAGAGAGTGATAGAGAGTGATAGAGAGTGACAGAGAGTGATAGAGAGTGTCTGTGATTGTCAGAGATTGTCTGAGAGTGTCAGAGAGTGTCAGAGAGTGTTAGAGAGTGATAAAGAGTGATAGGGAGTGTCTGAGAGTGTCAGAGATTGTCAGAAAGTGTCAGAGAGTGATAGAGAGCGTCAGAGAGTGTCATTGAGTGATAGAGAGTGTCAGAGAGTGTCAGAGAATGTTAGAGAGTGTCAGAAAGTGATAGAGAGTGATAGAGAGTGTCAGAGAGTGATAGAGAGTGATTGAGAGTGTCTGAGAGTGTCTGAGTGTGTCAGAGAGTGTCAGAGAGTGTCAGAGAGGGAAGAGAGTGACAGGGAGTGTCAGAGAGTGTCATTGAGTGTCTGATTGTGTCAGAGAGTGTCAGAGAGTGTCAGAGAGTGATGGAGACAGTCACAGAGTGTCATTGAGTGATCGAGTGTGTCAGAGAGTGTCAGAGAGTGATAGAGAGTGATATAGAGTGTCAGAGAGAGTCAGAGAGTGATAGAGAGCGATAGAGAGTGTCAGAGAGAGACAGAGAGTGATAGAGAGTGATAGAGAGTGTCAGAGAGAGTCAGAGAGTGATAGAGAGTGTCAGAGAGTGTTAGAGAGTGTCATTGGGTGTCATTGAGTGATAGAGAGTGTCAGAGAGTGTCAGAGAGTGATAGAGAGTGTCAGAGAGAGTCAGAGAGTGATAGAGAGTGTCAGAGAGTGTCAGAGAGTGATAGAGAGTGATATAGAGTGTCAGAGAGTGATAGAGAGTGTCATTGGGTGTCAGAGAGTGATACGGAGTGTGATCGAGGGTGTCTGAGAGTGTCAGAGAGTGATGGAGAGTGATAGAGAGTGTCACAGAGTGTCAGAGAGTGATGGAGTGTGATATAGAGTGTCACAGAGTGTCATTGAGTGATGGAGAGTGTCAGACAGTGTCAGAGAGTGATAGAGAGTGATAGAGAGTGATAGTGAGTGCTAGAGAGTCTCAGAGAGTAATAGAGAGTGATAGAGAGTGTCAGAGAGTGTCAGAGAGTGATAGAGAGTGATCGAGAGTGTCAGAGAGTGATAGAGAGTGTCAGAGAACGTCATTGAGTGATAGAGTGTGTCAGAGAGTGTCAGAGAGTGATCGAGACTGTCAGAGAGCGATAGAGAGTGTCAGAGAGTGATAGAGAGAGATAGAGAGTGATAGAGAGTGTCTGTGATTGTCAGAGAGTGCCTGAGAGTGTCAGAGAGTGTCAGTGAGTGTTAGAGAGTGATAAAGAGTGATAGAGAGTGTCTGAGAGTGTCAGAGAGTTTCAGAGAGTGTCAGAGAGTGATAAAGAGTGTCAGAGAGTGTCATTGAGTGATAGAGAGTGTCAGAGAGTGATAGAGAGTGTCAGAAAGTGATAGAGAGTGTCAGAGAGTGATGGAGAGTGATTGAGAGTGTCTGAGAGTGTCAGAGAGTGAAGAGAGTGATAGGGAGTGTCAGAGAGTGTCATTGAGTGTCTGATTGTGTCAGAGAGTGATAGAGACTGTCACAGAGTGTCATTGAGTGATAGAGAGTGTCAGAGAGTGATAGAGAGTGATAGAGAGTGTCAGAGAGAGTCAGAGAGTGATAGAGAGTGATAGAGAGTGTCAGAGAGAGACAGAGAGTGATAGAGAGTGTCAGAGAGTGTCAGAGAGTGATAGAGAGTGATATAGAGTGTCAGAGAGTGATAGAGAGTGTCATTGGTTGTCAGAGAGTGATACGGAGTGTGATAGAGAGTGTCTGAGAGTGTCAGAGAGTGATGGAGAGTGATAGAGAGTGTCACAGAGTGTCAGAGAGTGATGGAGAGTGATAGGGAGTGTCACAGAGTGTCATTAAGTGATGGGGAGTGTCAGAGAGTGTCAGAGAGTGATAGAGAGTGATAGAGAGTGTCAGAGAGTGACCGAGAGTGTCAGAGTGAGTCACAGAGTGTCTGAGTGTGTCAGAGAGTGTCAGAGAGTGATAGAGAGTGATAGAGACTGTCAGAGAGTGTCAGAGAGTGATAGAGAGTATCAGAGAGTGTCAGAGAGTGATAGAGAGTGATAGAGAGTGTCAGAGAGTGTCAGAGAGTGTCAAAGAGTGATAGAGAGTGATAGAGAGTGTCAGAGAGTGATAGAGAGTGTCAGAGAGTGTCATTGAGTGATAGAGTGTGTCAGAGAGTGTCAGAGAGTGATCGAGAGTGATAGAGAGCGATACAGAGTGTCAGAGAGTGATAGAGAGTGATAGAGAGTGATAGAGAGTGTCTGAGAGTGTCTGTGATTGTCAGAGAGTGTCTGAGAGTGTCAGAGAGTGTCCGACGGTGATAAAGAGTGATAGAGAGTGTCTGAGAGTGTCAGAGAGTGTCAGAGAGTGTCAGAGAGTGTCAGAGAGTGATGGAGAGTGTCAGAGAGTGTCATTGAGTGATAGAGATTGTCAGAGAGTGATAGAGAGTGATGGATAGTGTCTGAGAGTGTCTGAGAGTGACAGAGAGTGACAGAGAGTGTCACAGAGTGTCATTGAGTGATATAGAGTGTCAGAGAGTGCCAGAGAGTGATAGAGAGTGATAGAGAGTGTTAGGGAGAGTGAGAGATTGACAGAGAGTGATAGAGAGTGTCAGAGAGTGTCAGAGAGTGATAGAGAGTGATACAGAGTGTCAGAGAGTGACAGAGTGTGTCAGAGTGAGTCACAGAGTGTCAGAGTGTGTCAGAGAGTGTCAGAGAGTGATAGAGAGTGATAGAGACTGTCAGAGAGTGTCAGAGAGTGATAGAGAGTGTCCGACGGTGATAAAGAGTGATAGAGAGTGTCTGAGAGTGTCAGAGAGTGTCAGAGAGTGTCAGAGAGTGTCAGAGAGTGATGGAGAGTGTCAGAGAGTGTCATTGAGTGATAGAGATTGTCAGAGAGTGATAGAGAGTGATGGATAGTGTCTGAGAGTGTCTGAGAGTGACAGAGAGTGACAGAGAGTGTCACAGAGTGTCATTGAGTGATATAGAGTGTCAGAGAGTGCCAGAGAGTGATAGAGAGTGATAGAGAGTGTTAGGGAGAGTGAGAGATTGACAGAGAGTGATAGAGAGTGTCAGAGAGTGTCAGAGAGTGATAGAGAGTGATACAGAGTGTCAGAGAGTGACAGAGTGTGTCAGAGTGAGTCACAGAGTGTCAGAGTGTGTCAGAGAGTGTCAGAGAGTGACAGAGAGTGATAGAGAGTGTCTGTGATTGTCAGAGATTGTCTGAGAGTGTCAGAGAGTGTCAGAGAGTGTTAGAGAGTGATAAAGAGTGATAGGGAGTGTCTGAGAGTGTCAGAGATTGTCAGAAAGTGTCAGAGAGTGATAGAGAGCGTCAGAGAGTGTCATTGAGTGATAGAGAGTGTCAGAGAGTGTCAGAGAATGTTAGAGAGTGTCAGAAAGTGATAGAGAGTGATAGAGAGTGTCAGAGAGTGATAGAGAGTGATTGAGAGTGTCTGAGAGTGTCTGAGTGTGTCAGAGAGTGTCAGAGAGTGTCAGAGAGGGAAGAGAGTGACAGGGAGTGTCAGAGAGTGTCATTGAGTGTCTGATTGTGTCAGAGAGTGTCAGAGAGTGTCAGAGAGTGATGGAGACAGTCACAGAGTGTCATTGAGTGATCGAGTGTGTCAGAGAGTGTCAGAGAGTGATAGAGAGTGATATAGAGTGTCAGAGAGAGTCAGAGAGTGATAGAGAGCGATAGAGAGTGTCAGAGAGAGACAGAGAGTGATAGAGAGTGATAGAGAGTGTCAGAGAGAGTCAGAGAGTGATAGAGAGTGTCAGAGAGTGTTAGAGAGTGTCATTGGGTGTCATTGAGTGATAGAGAGTGTCAGAGAGTGTCAGAGAGTGATAGAGAGTGTCAGAGAGAGTCAGAGAGTGATAGAGAGTGTCAGAGAGTGTCAGAGAGTGATAGAGAGTGATATAGAGTGTCAGAGAGTGATAGAGAGTGTCATTGGGTGTCAGAGAGTGATACGGAGTGTGATCGAGGGTGTCTGAGAGTGTCAGAGAGTGATGGAGAGTGATAGAGAGTGTCACAGAGTGTCAGAGAGTGATGGAGTGTGATATAGAGTGTCACAGAGTGTCATTGAGTGATGGAGAGTGTCAGACAGTGTCAGAGAGTGATAGAGAGTGATAGAGAGTGATAGTGAGTGCTAGAGAGTCTCAGAGAGTAATAGAGAGTGATAGAGAGTGTCAGAGAGTGTCAGAGAGTGATAGAGAGTGATCGAGAGTGTCAGAGAGTGATAGAGAGTGTCAGAGAACGTCATTGAGTGATAGAGAGTGATCGAGTGTGTCAGAGAGTGTCAGAGAGTGATCGAGACTGTCAGAGAGCGATAGAGAGTGTCAGAGAGTGATAGAGAGAGATAGAGAGTGATAGAGAGTGTCTGTGATTGTCAGAGAGTGCCTGAGAGTGTCAGAGAGTGTCAGTGAGTGTTAGAGAGTGATAAAGAGTGATAGAGAGTGTCTGAGAGTGTCAGAGAGTTTCAGAGAGTGTCAGAGAGTGATAAAGAGTGTCAGAGAGTGTCATTGAGTGATAGAGAGTGTCAGAGAGTGATAGAGAGTGTCAGAAAGTGATAGCGAGTGTCAGAGAGTGATGGAGAGTGATTGAGAGTGTCTGAGAGTGTCAGAGAGTGAAGAGAGTGATAGGGAGTGTCAGAGAGTGTCATTGAGTGTCTGATTGTGTCAGAGAGTGTCAGAGAGTGATAGAGACTGTCACAGAGTGTCATTGAGTGATAGAGAGTGTCAGAGAGTGATAGAGAGTGATAGAGAGTGTCAGAGAGAGTCAGAGAGTGATAGAGAGTGATAGAGAGTGTCAGAGAGAGACAGAGAGTGATAGAGAGTGTCAGAGAGTGTCAGAGAGTGATAGAGAGTGATATAGAGTGTCAGAGAGTGATAGAGAGTGTCATTGGTTGTCAGAGAGTGATACGGAGTGTGATAGAGAGTGTCTGAGAGTGTCAGAGAGTGATGGAGAGTGATAGAGAGTGTCACAGAGTGTCAGAGAGTGATGGAGAGTGATAGGGAGTGTCACAGAGTGTCATTAAGTGATGGGGAGTGTCAGAGAGTGTCAGAGAGTGATAGAGAGTGATAGAGAGTGTCAGAGAGTGACCGAGAGTGTCAGAGTGAGTCACAGAGTGTCTGAGTGTGTCAGAGAGTGTCAGAGAGTGATAGAGAGTGATAGAGACTGTCAGAGAGTGTCAGAGAGTGATAGAGAGTATCAGAGAGTGTCAGAGAGTGATAGAGAGTGATAGAGAGTGTCAGAGAGTGTCAGAGAGTGTCAAAGAGTGATAGAGAGTGATAGAGAGTGTCAGAGAGTGATAGAGAGTGTCAGAGAGTGTCATTGAGTGATAGAGTGTGTCAGAGAGTGTCAGAGAGTGATCGAGAGTGATAGAGAGCGATACAGAGTGTCAGAGAGTGATAGAGAGTGATAGAGAGTGATAGAGAGTGTCTGAGAGTGTCTGTGATTGTCAGAGAGTGTCTGAGAGTGTCAGAGAGTGTCCGACGGTGATAAAGAGTGATAGAGAGTGTCTGAGAGTGTCAGAGAGTGTCAGAGAGTGTCAGAGAGTGTCAGAGAGTGATGGAGAGTGTCAGAGAGTGTCATTGAGTGATAGAGATTGTCAGAGAGTGATAGAGAGTGATGGATAGTGTCTGAGAGTGTCTGAGAGTGACAGAGAGTGACAGAGAGTGTCACAGAGTGTCATTGAGTGATATAGAGTGTCAGAGAGTGCCAGAGAGTGATAGAGAGTGATAGAGAGTGTTAGGGAGAGTGAGAGATTGACAGAGAGTGATAGAGAGTGTCAGAGAGTGTCAGAGAGTGATAGAGAGTGATACAGAGTGTCAGAGAGTGACAGAGTGTGTCAGAGTGAGTCACAGAGTGTCAGAGTGTGTCAGAGAGTGTCAGAGAGTGATAGAGAGTGATAGAGACTGTCAGAGAGTGTCAGAGAGTGATAGAGAGTATCAGAGAGTGTCAGAGAGTGATCGAGAGTGATAGAGAGTGTCAGGGAGTGTCAGAGAGTGATAGAGAGTGATAGAGAGTGACAGAGAGTGATAGAGAGTGTCTGTGATTGTCAGAGATTGTCTGAGAGTGTCAGAGAGTGTCAGAGAGTGTTAGAGAGTGATAAAGAGTGATAGGGAGTGTCTGAGAGTGTCAGAGATTGTCAGAAAGTGTCAGAGAGTGATAGAGAGCGTCAGAGAGTGTCATTGAGTGATAGAGAGTGTCAGAGAGTGTCAGAGAATGTTAGAGAGTGTCAGAAAGTGATAGAGAGTGATAGAGAGTGTCAGAGAGTGATAGAGAGTGATTGAGAGTGTCTGAGAGTGTCTGAGTGTGTCAGAGAGTGTCAGAGAGTGTCAGAGAGGGAAGAGAGTGACAGGGAGTGTCAGAGAGTGTCATTGAGTGTCTGATTGTGTCAGAGAGTGTCAGAGAGTGTCAGAGAGTGATGGAGACAGTCACAGAGTGTCATTGAGTGATCGAGTGTGTCAGAGAGTGTCAGAGAGTGATAGAGAGTGATATAGAGTGTCAGAGAGAGTCAGAGAGTGATAGAGAGCGATAGAGAGTGTCAGAGAGAGACAGAGAGTGATAGAGAGTGTCAGAGAGTGATAGAGAGTGATAGAGAGTGATATAGAGTGTCAGAGAGTGATAGAGAGAGTCATTGGGTGTCAGAGAGTGATACGGAGTGTGATAGAGAGTGTCTGAGAGTGTCAGAGAGTGACGGAGAGTGACAGAGAGTGTCACAGAGTTTCAGGAGTGATAGAGAGTGATAGGGAGTGTCACAGAGTGTCATTGAGTGATGGAGAGTGTCAGAGAGTGTCAGAGAGTGATAGAGAGTGATAGAGAGTGTCAGAGAGTGTCAGAGAGTGTCAGAGTGTGTCAGAGGTTGTCAGTGTGTTTCAGAGAGTGACAGAGAGTGATAGAGAGTGTCAGAGAGTGTCATAGAGTGATGGAGAGTGTCAGAGAGTGTCAGAGAGTGTCAGAGAGTTTCAGAGAGTGATAGAGAGTGATAGAGAGTGTCTGAGAGTGTCAGAGAGTGTGAGAGAGTGTCAGAGAGTGATAGGGAGTGATAGAGAGTTTCTGAGCGTGTCAGAGTGTGTCAGAGAGTGTCAGAGAGTTTCAGAGAGTGATAGAGAGTGATAGAGAGTGTCTGAGAGTGTCAGAGAGTGTCAGAGAGTGATAGGGAGTGACAGAGAGTGTCTGAGAGTGTCAGAGTTTGTCAGAGGGTGTCAGAGAGTGATAGAGAGTGATAGAGAGTGTCAGAGAGTGTCAGAGAGTGTCAGATAGTGCCAGAGAGTGATAGAGATTGTGTGAGTGTGTCAGAGCGTGTCAGAGATTGATAGAGACTGATAGAGAGTGTCAGAGTGTGATAGAGAGTGATAGAGAGTGTCTGAGAATGTCAGAGAGTGTCTGAGTGTGTCAGAGAGTGTCAGAGAGTGACCGAGAGTGTCAGAGTGAGTCACAGAGTGTCTGAGTGTGTCAGAGAGTGTCAGAGAGTGATAGAGAGTGATAGAGACTGTCAGAGAGTGTCAGAGAGTGATAGAGAGTATCAGAGAGTGTCAGAGAGTGATAGAGAGTGATAGAGAGTGTCAGAGAGTGTCAGAGAGTGTCAAAGAGTGATAGAGAGCGATAGAGAGTGTCAGAGAGTGATAGAGAGTGTCAGAGAGTGTCATTGAGTGATAGAGTGTGTCAGAGAGTGTCAGAGAGTGATCGAGAGTGATAGAGAGCGATACAGAGTGTCAGAGAGTGATAGAGAGTGATAGAGAGTGATAGAGAGTGTCTGAGAGTGTCTGTGATTGTCAGAGAGTGTCTGAGAGTGTCAGAGAGTGTCCGACGGTGATAAAGAGTGATAGAGAGTGTCTGAGAGGGTCAGAGAGTGTCAGAGAGTGATGGAGAGTGTCAGAGAGTGTCATTGAGTGATAGAGAGTGTCAGAGAGTGATAGAGAGTGATGGATAGTGTCTGAGAGTGTCTGAGAGTGACAGAGAGTGACAGAGAGTGTCACAGAGTGTCATTGAGTGATATAGAGTGTCAGAGAGTGCCAGAGAGTGATAGAGAGTGTCAGAGAGTGTCAGAGAATGTTAGAGAGTGTCAGAAAGTGATAGAGAGTGATAGAGAGTGTCAGAGAGTGATAGAGAGTGATTGAGAGTGTCTGAGAGTGTCTGAGAGTGTCAGAGAGTGTCAGAGAGGGAAGAGAGTGACAGGGAGTGTCAGAGAGTGTCATTGAGTGTCTGATTGTGTCAGAGAGTGTCAGAGAGTGTCAGAGAGTGATGGAGACAGTCACAGAGTGTCATTGAGTGATCGAGTGTGTCAGAGAGTGTCAGAGAGTGATAGAGAGTGATATAGAGTGTCAGAGAGAGTCAGAGAGTGATAGAGAGCGATAGAGAGTGTCAGAGAGAGACAGAGAGTGATAGAGAGTGTCAGAGAGTGTCAGAGAGTGATAGAGAGTGATATAGAGTGTCAGAGAGTGATAGAGAGAGTCATTGGGTGTCAGAGAGTGATACGGAGTGTGATAGAGAGTGTCTGAGAGTGTCAGAGAGTGACGGAGAGTGACAGAGAGTGTCACAGAGTTTCAGGAGTGATAGAGAGTGATAGGGAGTGTCACAGAGTGTCATTGAGTGATGGAGAGTGTCAGAGAGTGTCAGAGAGTGATAGAGAGTGATAGAGAGTGTCAGAGAGTGTCAGAGAGTGTCAGAGTGTGTCAGAGGTTGTCAGTGTGTTTCAGAGAGTGACAGAGAGTGATAGAGAGTGTCAGAGAGTGTCATAGAGTGATGGAGAGTGTCAGAGAGTGTCAGAGAGTGTCAGAGAGTTTCAGAGAGTGATAGAGAGTGATAGAGAGTGTCTGAGAGTGTCAGAGAGTGTGAGAGAGTGTCAGAGAGTGATAGGGAGTGATAGAGAGTTTCTGAGCGTGTCAGAGTGTGTCAGAGAGTGTCAGAGAGTTTCAGAGAGTGATAGTGAGTGATAGAGAGTGTCTGAGAGTGTCAGAGAGTGTCAGAGAGTGATAGGGAGTGACAGAGAGTGTCTGAGAGTGTCAGAGTTTGTCAGAGGGTGTCAGAGAGTGATAGAGAGTGATAGAGAGTGTCAGAGAGTGTCAGAGAGAGTCAGATAGTGCCAGAGAGTGATAGAGATTGTGTGAGTGTGTCAGAGCGTGTCAGAGATTGATAGAGAGTGATAGAGAGTGTCAGAGTGTGATAGAGAGTGATAGAGAGTGTCTGAGAATGTCAGAGAGTGTCTGAGTGTGTCAGAGAGTGTCAGAGAGTGACCGAGAGTGTCAGAGTGAGTCACAGAGTGTCTGAGAGTGTCAGAGAGTGTCAGAGAGTGATAGAGAGTGATAGAGACTGTCAGAGAGTGTCAGAGAGTGATAGAGTGTATCAGAGAGTGTCAGAGAGTGATAGAGAGTGATAGAGAGTGTCAGAGAGTGTCAGAGAGTGTCAAAGAGTGATAGAGAGTGATAGAGAGTGTCCGAGAGTGATAGAGAGTGTCAGAGAGTGTCATTGAGTGATAGAGTGTGTCAGAGAGTGTCAGAGAGTGATCGAGAGTGATAGAGAGCGATACAGAGTGTCAGAGAGTGATAGAGAGTGATAGAGAGTGATAGAGAGTGTCTGAGAGTGTCTGTGATTGTCAGAGAGTGTCTGAGAGTGTCAGAGAGTGTCCGACGGTGATAAAGAGTGATAGAGAGTGTCTGAGAGTGTCAGAGAGTGTCAGAGAGTGTCAGAGAGTGTCAGAGAGTGATGGAGAGTGCCAGAGAGTGTCATTGAGTGATAGAGAGTGTCAGAGAGTGATAGAGAGTGATGGATAGTGTCTGAGAGTGTCTGAGAGTGACAGAGAGTGACAGAGAGTGTCACAGAGTGTCATTGAGTGATATAGAGTGTCAGAGAGTGCCAGAGAGTGATAGAGAGTGATAGAGAGTGTTAGGGAGAGTGAGAGATTGACAGAGAGTGATAGAGAGTGTCAGAGAGTGTCAGAGAGTGATAGAGAGTGATACAGAGTGTCAGAGAGTGACAGAGTGTGTCAGAGTGAGTCACAGAGTGTCAGAGTGTGTCAGAGAGTGTCAGAGAGTGATAGAGAGTGATCGAGACTGTCAGAGAGTGTCAGAGAGTGATAGAGAGTATCAGAGAGTGTCAGAGAGTGATCGAGAGTGATAGAGAGTGTCAGGGAGTGTCAGAGAGTGATAGAGAGTGACAGAGAATGATAGAGAGTGTCTGTGATTGTCAGAGATTGTCTGAGTGTGTCAGAGATTGTCAGAGAGTGTTAGAGAGTGATAAAGAGTGATAGGGAGTGTCTGAGAGTGTCAGAGATTGTCAGAAAGTGTCAGAGAGTGATAGAGAGCGTCAGAGAATGTCATTGAGTGATAGAGAGTGTCAGAGAGTGTCAGAGAATGTTAGAGAGTGTCAGAAAGTGATAGAGAGTGATATTGAGTGTCAGAGAGTGATAGAGAGTGATTGAGAGTGTCTGAGAGTGTCTGAGAGTGTCAGAGAGTGTCAGAGAGGGAAGAGAGTGACAGGGAGTGTCAGAGAGTGTCATTGAGTGTCTAATTGTGTCAGAGAGTGTCAGAGAGTGTCAGAGAGTGATGGAGACAGTCACAGAGTGTCATTGAGTGATCGAGTGTGTCAGAGAGTGTCAGAGAGTGATAGAGAGTGATATAGAGTGTCAGAGAGAGTCAGAGAGTGATAGAGAGCGATAGAGAGTGTCAGAGAGAGACAGAGAGTGATAGAGAGTGTCAGAGAGTGTCAGAGAGTGATAGAGAGTGATATAGAGTGTCAGAGAGTGATAGAGAGAGTCATTGGGTGTCAGAGAGTGATACGGAGTGTGATAGAGAGTGTCTGAGAGTGTCAGAGAGTGACGGAGAGTGACAGAGAGTGTCACAGAGTTTCAGGAGTGATAGAGAGTGATAGGGAGTGTCACAGAGTGTCATTGAGTGATGGAGAGTGTCAGAGAGTGTCAGAGAGTGATAGAGAGTGATAGAGAGTGTCAGAGAGTGTCAGAGAGTGTCAGAGTGTGTCAGAGGTTGTCAGTGTGTTTCAGAGAGTGACAGAGAGTGATAGAGAGTGTCAGAGAGTGTCATAGAGTGATGGAGAGTGTCAGAGAGTGTCAGAGAGTGTCAGAGAGTTTCAGAGAGTGATAGAGAGTGATAGAGAGTGTCTGAGAGTGTCAGAGAGTGTGAGAGAGTGTCAGAGAGTGATAGGGAGTGATAGAGAGTTTCTGAGCGTGTCAGAGTGTGTCAGAGAGTGTCAGAGAGTTTCCGAGAGTGATAGAGAGTGATAGAGAGTGTCTGAGAGTGTCAGAGAGTGTCAGAGAGTGATAGGGAGTGACAGAGAGTATCTGAGAGTGTCAGAGTTTGTCAGAGGGTGTCAGAGAGTGATAGAGAGTGATAGAGAGTGTCAGAGAGTGTCAGAGAGTGTCAGATAGTGCCAGAGAGTGATAGAGATTGTGTGAGTGTGTCAGAGCGTGTCAGAGATTGATAGAGAGTGATAGAGAGTGTCAGAGTGTGATAGAGAGTGATAGAGAGTGTCTGAGAATGTCAGAGAGTGTCTGAGTGTGTCAGAGAGTGTCAGAGAGTGATTGAGAGTGATAGAGAGTGTCAGAGAGCGTCATAGAGTGATAGAGAGAGTCAAAGAGCGTCATGGAGTGATAGAGAGTGTCAGTGGGCGATAGAGAGTGTCAGAGAGTGATAGAGAGTGTCAGAGAGTGATAGAGATTGATAGAGATTGTCTGAGAGTGTCAGAGAGTGTCAGAGAGTGTCAGAGAGTTTCAGAGAGTGATAGAGAGTGATAGAGAGTGTGAGAGAGTGTCAGAGAGTGTGAGAGAGTGTCAGAGAGTGATAGGGAGTGATAGAGAGTGTCTGAGCGTGTCAGAGTGTGTCAGAGAGTGTCAGAGAGTTTCAGAGAGTGATAGAGAGTGATAGAGAGTGTCTGAGAGTGTCAGAGAGTGTCAGAGTGTGTCAGAGAGTTTCAGAGAGTGTCAGAGACTGATAGAGAGTGATAGAGAGTTTCAGAGAGTGTCAGAGAGTATCTGAGACTGTCAGAGAGTGTCAGAGAGTGTCAGAGTGTGATAGAGAGTGTCAAAGTGTGTCAGAGAGTGTCAGAGTGTCAGAGAGTGATAGGGAGTGACAGAGAGTGTCTGAGAGTGTCAGAGTGTGTCAGAGAGTGCCAGAGAATGATAGAGAGAGCTAGAGAGTGTCAGCGAGCGTCATAGAGTGATAGAGAGTGTCATAGAGTTGTAGAGAGTATCAGAGAGCGATAGAGAATGTCAGAGAGTGATAGAGATTGATAGAGAGTGTCTGAGAGTGTCAGAGAGTGTCAGAGGGTGATAGAGAGTGATAGAGACTGTCTGAGAGCGTCAGAGAGTGTCAGAGTGTGTCAGAGTGTGTCAGAGGGTGTCAGAGAGTATCAGAGAGTGTCAGAGAGTGTCAGAGAGTGTCAGAGAGTGTCAGAGTGTGTCAGAGGTTGTCAGAGTGTGTCAGAGAGTGACAGAGAGCGATAGAGAGTGTCAGAGAGTGTCATAGAGTGATGGAGAGTGTCAGAGTGTGTCAGAGAGTGATAGAGAGTGATAGAGAGTGTCAGAGAGAGTCAGAGAGTGATAGAGAGTGTCAGAGAGTGATAGAGAGTGTCATTGGGTGTCATTGAGTGATAGAGAGTGTCAGAGAGTGTCAGAGAGTGATAGAGAGTGATAGAGAGTGTCAGAGAGAGTCAGAGAGTGATAGAGAGTGTCAGAGAGTGTCAGAGAGTGATAGAGAGTGATATAGAGTGTCAGAGAGTGATAGAGTGTGTCATTGGGTGTCAGAGAGTGATACGGAGTGTGATCGAGGGTGTCTGAGAGTGTCAGAGAGTGATGGAGAGTGATAGAGAGTGTCACAGAGTGTCAGAGAGTGATGGAGTGTGATATAGAGTGTCACAGAGTGTCATTGAGTGATGGAGAGTGTCAGAGAGTGTCAGAGAGTGATAGAGAGTGATAGAGAGGGATAGTGAGTGTCAGAGAGTCTCAGAGAGTAATAGAGAGTGATAGAGAGTGTCAGAGAGTGTCAGAGAGTGATAGAGAGTGATAGAGAGTGTCAGAGAGTGATAGAGAGTATCAGAGAGTGTCATTGAGTGATAGAGTGTGTCAGAGAGTGCCAGAGAGTGATCGAGACTGTCAGAGAGCGATAGAGAGTGTCAGAGAGTGATAGAGAGAGATAGAGAGTGATAGAGAGTGTCTGTGATTGTCAGAGAGTGCCTGAGAGTGTCAGAGAGTGTCAGTGAGTGTTAGAGAGTGATAAAGAGTGATAGAGAGTGTCTGAGAGTGTCAGAGAGTTTCAGAGAGTGTCAGAGAGTGATAAAGAGTGTCAGAGAGTGTCATTGAGTGATAGAGAGTGTCAGAGAGTGATAGAGAGTGTCAGAAAGTGATAGAGAGTGATAGAGAGTGTCAGAGAGTGATGGAGAGTGATTGAGAGTGTCTGAGAGTGTCAGAGAGTGAAGAGAGTGATAGGGAGTGTCAGAGAGTGTCATTGAGTGTCTGATTGTGTCAGAGAGTGTCAGAGAGTGATAGAGACTGTCACAGAGTGTCATTGAGTGATAGAGAGTGTCAGAGAGTGATAGAGAGTGATAGAGAGTGTCAGAGCGAGTCAGAGAGTGATAGAGAGTGATAGAGAGTGTCAGAGAGAGACAGAGAGTGATAGAGAGTGTCAGAGAGTGTCAGAGAGTGATAGAGAGTGATATAGAGTGTCAGAGAGTGATAGAGAGTGTCATTGGTTGTCAGAGAGTGATACGGAGTGTGATAGAGAGTGTCTGAGAGTGTCAGAGAGTGATGGAGAGTGATAGAGAGTGTCACAGAGTGTCAGAGAGTGATGGAGAGTGATAGGGAGTGTCACAGAGTGTCATTAAGTGATGGGGAGTGTCAGAGAGTGTCAGAGAGTGATAGAGAGTGATAGAGAGTGTCAGAGAGTGACCGAGAGTGTCAGAGTGAGTCACAGAGTGTATGAGTGTGTCAGAGAGTGTCAGAGAGTGATAGAGAGTGATAGAGACTGTCAGAGAGTGTCAGAGAGTGATAGAGAGTATCAGAGAGTGTCAGAGAGTGATAGAGAGTGATGGAGAGTGTCAGAGAGTGTCAGAGAGTGTCAAAGAGTGATAGAGAGTGATAGAGAGTGTCAGAGAGTGATAGAGAGTGTCAGAGAGTGTCATTGAGTGATAGAGTGTGTCAGAGAGTGTCAGAGAGTGATCGAGAGTGATAGAGAGCGATACAGAGTGTCAGAGAGTGATAGAGAGTGATAGAGAGTGATAGAGAGTGTCTGAGAGTGTCTGTGATTGTCAGAGAGTGTCTGAGAGTGTCAGAGAGTGTCCGACGGTGATAAAGAGTGATAGAGAGTGTCTGAGAGTGTCAGAGAGTGTCAGAGAGTGTCAGAGAGTGTCAGAGAGTGATGGAGAGTGTCAGAGAGTGTCATTGAGTGATAGAGAGTGTCAGAGAGTGATAGAGAGTGATGGATAGTGTCTGAGAGTGTCTGAGAGTGACAGAGAGTGACAGAGAGTGTCACAGAGTGTCATTGAGTGATATAGAGTGTCAGAGAGTGCCAGAGAGTGATAGAGAGTGATAGAGAGTGTTAGGGAGAGTGAGAGAGTGACAGAGAGTGATAGAGAGTGTCAGAGAGTGTCAGAGAGTGATAGAGAGTGATACAGAGTGTCAGAGAGTGACAGAGTGTGTCAGAGTGAGTCACAGAGTGTCTGAGTGTGTCAGAGAGTGTCAGAGAGTGATAGAGAGTGATAGAGACTGTCAGAGAGTGTCAGAGAGTGATAGAGAGTATCAGAGAGTGTCAGAGAGTGATAGAGAGTGATAGAGAGTGACAGAGAGTGATAGAGAGTGTCTCTGATTGTCAGAGATTGTCTGAGAGTGTCAGAGAGTGTCAGAGAGTGTTAGAGAGTGATAAAGAGTGATAGGGAGTGTCTGAGAGTGTCAGAGATTGTCAGAAAGTGTCAGAGAGTGATAGAGAGCGTCAGAGAGTGTCATTGAGTGATAGAGAGTGTCAGAGAATGTTAGAGAGTGTCAGAAAGTGATAGAGAGTGATAGAGAGTGTCAGAGAGTGATAGAGAGTCATTGAGAGTGTCTGAGAGTGTCTGAGAGTGTCAGAGAGTGTCAGAGAGGGAAGAGAGTGATAGGGAGTGTCAGGGAGTGTCATTGAGTGTCTGATTGTGTCAGAGAGTGTCAGAGAGTGTCAGAGAGTGATGGAGACTGTCACAGAGTGTCATTGAGTGATCGAGTGTGTCAGAGAGTGTCAGAGAGTGATAGAGAGTGATATAGAGTGTCAGAGAGAGTCAGAGAGTGATAGAGAGCGATAGAGAGTGTCAGAGAGAGACAGAGAGTGATAGAGAGTGTCAGAGAGTGTCAGAGAGTGATAGAGAGTGATATAGAGTGTCAGAGAGTGATAGAGAGAGTCATTGGGTGTCAGAGAGTGATACGGAGTGTGATAGAGAGTGTCTGAGAGTGTCAGAGAGTGACGGAGAGTGACAGAGAGTGTCACAGAGTTTCAGGAGTGATAGAGAGTGATAGGGAGTGTCACAGAGTGTCATTGAGTGATGGAGAGTGTCAGAGAGTGTCAGAGAGTGATAGAGAGTGATAGAGAGTGACAGAGAGTGATAGAGAGTGTCAGAGAGTGTCATAGAGTGATGGAGAGTGTCAGAGAGTGTCAGAGAGTGTCAGAGAGTTTCAGAGAGTGATAGAGAGTGATAGAGAGTGTCTGAGAGTGTCAGAGAGTGTGAGAGAGTGTCAGAGAGTGATAGGGAGTGATAGAGAGTGTCTGAGCGTGTCAGAGTGTGTCAGAGAGTGTCAGAGAGTTTCAGAGAGTGATAGAGAGTGATAGAGAGTGTCTGAGAGTGTCAGAGAGTGTCAGAGAGTGATAGGGAGTGACAGAGAGTGTCTGAGAGTGTCAGAGAGTGTCAGAGAGTGATAGGGAGTGACAGAGAGTGTCTGAGAGTGTCAGAGTTTGTCAGAGGGTGTCAGAGAGTGATAGAGAGTGATAGAGAGTGTCAGAGAGTGTCAGAGAGTGTCAGATAGTGCCAGAGAGTGATAGAGATTGTGTGAGTGTGTCAGAGCGTGTCAGAGATTGATAGAGAGTGATAGAGAGTGTCAGAGTGTGATAGAGAGTGATAGAGAGTGTCTGAGAATGTCAGAGAGTGTCTGAGTGTGTCAGAGAGTGTCAGAGAGTGATTGAGAGTGATAGAGAGTGTCAGAGAGCGTCATAGAGTGATAGAGAGAGTCAAAGAGCGTCATGGAGTGATAGAGAGTGTCAGTGGGCGATAGAGAGTGTCAGAGAGTGATAGAGAGTGTCAGAGAGTGATAGAGATTGATAGAGATTGTCTGAGAGTGTCTGAGAGTGTCAGAGAGTGTCAGAGAGTGTCAGAGAGTTTCAGAGAGTGATAGAGAGTGATAGAGAGTGTGAGAGAGTGTCAGAGAGTGTGAGAGAGTGTCAGAGAGTGATAGGGAGTGATAGAGAGTGTCTGAGCGTGTCAGAGTGTGTCAGAGAGTGTCAGAGAGGTTCAGAGAGTGATAGAGAGTGATAGAGAGTGTCTGAGAGTGTCAGAGAGTGTCAGAGTGTGTCAGAGAGTGTCAGAGAGTGTCAGAGACTGATAGAGAGTGATAGAGAGTTTCAGAGAGTGTCAGAGAGTATCTGAGAGTGTCAGAGAGTGTCAGAGTGTGATAGAGAGTGTCAGAGTGTGTCAGAGAGTGTCAGAGTGTCAGAGAGTGATAGGGAGTGACAGAGAGTGTCTGAGAGTGTCAGAGTGTGTCAGAGAGTGCCAGAGAATGATAGAGAGAGCTAGAGAGTGTCAGCGAGCGTCATAGAGTGATAGAGAGTGTCATAGAGTGATAGAGAGTATCAGAGAGCGATAGAGACTGTCAGAGAGTGATAGAGATTGATAGAGAGTGTCTGAGAGTGTCAGAGAGTGTCAGAGGGTGATAGAGAGTGATAGAGACTGTCTGAGAGCGTCAGAGAGTGTCAGAGTGTGTCAGAGGGTGTCAGAGAGTGACAGAGAGTGATAGAGAGTGTCAGAGTGTGTCAGTGTGCGTCAGAGAGTGCCACAGAGTGATAGAGAGTGTCAGAGAGTGATTGAGAGAGTCTGCGAGTATCAGAGAGTGATACAGAGTGTCAGAGAGTGTCAGAGAGTGTCAGAGAGTAATAGAGAGTGATAGAGAGTGGCTGAGAGTGTCAGAGAGTAATAGAGAGTGTCAGAGAGTGTCAGAGAGTGATAGAGAGTGTCTGAGAGTGTCAGAGAGTGATAGAGAGTGTCTGAGAGTGTCAGAGGGTGATAGAGAGTGTCTCAGAGTGTCTCAGAGAGTCAGAGAGTGTCAGAGAGTGTCAGAGAGTGATAGAGAGTGATAGAGAGTGATAGAGAGTGTCTGAGAGTGACAGAGAGTGTCTGAGAGTTTCTGAGAGCGTCAGTGACTTTCAGAGTGTAACAGTGAGTGATAGAGAGTGGTAGAGAGTGTCTGAGAGTGTCAGAGAGAGTCAGAGAGTCTAATAGAGTGATAGAGAGTGTCAGAGAGTGTCTGAGAGTGTCAGAGAGTGTCAGAGCATGTGAGAGAGTGTCAGAGAGTGATAGAGAATGTCTGATAGTGTCTGAGAGTGACAGAGTGTGTCTGAGAGTGTCAGTGAGTGTCAGAGATTGTCAAAGTGTGTCAGAGAGTGATAGAGTGTGATAAAGAGTGATAGAGAGTGTCAGAGAGTGTCAGAGAGTGTCAGAGAGTGAGAGAGTGTGTCTGAGTGTGTCAGAGAGTTATAGAGAGTGATAGAGAGTGTCTGAGAGTGTCAGTGAGTGTCAGAGAGTGATAGAGAGTGTCTGAGAGTGTCAGAGATTGTCAGAGGGTTTCAGAGAGTGATAGAGAGTGATAGAGAGTGTCAGAGAGTTTCAGAGAGTGTCAGATAGTGCCAGAGAGTGATAGAGATTGTGTGAGTGTGTCAGAGATTGATAGAGAGTGATAGAGAGTGTCAGAGTGTGATAGAGAGTGATAGAGAGTGTCTGAGAATGTCAGAGAGTGTCTGAGTGTGTCAGAGAGTGTCAGAGAGTGATTGAGAGTGATAGAGAGTGTCAGAGAGCGTCATAGAGTGATAGAGAGAGTCAAAGAGCATCATGGAGTGATAGAGAGTGTCAGTGGGCGATAGAGAGTGTCAGAGAGTGATAGAGAGTTTCAGAGAGTGATAGAGATTGATAGAGATTGTCTGAGAGTGTCTGAGAGTGTCAGAGAGTGTCAGAGAGTGTCAGAGAGTTTCAGAGAGTGATAGAGAGTGATGGAGAGTGTCTGAGAGTGTCAGAGAGTGTGAGAGAGTGTCAGAGAGTGATAGGGAGTGATAGAGAGTGTCTGAGCGTGTCAGAGTGTGTCAGAGTGTGTCAGAGAGTGTCAGAGAGTTTCAGAGAGTGATAGAGAGTGATAGACAGTGTCTGAGAGTGTCAGAGAGTGTCAGAGAGTGTCAGAGAGTGATAGAGAGTGATAGGGAGTGTCAGAGAGTGATAGGGAGTGACAGAGAGTGTCTGAGAGTGTCAGAGATTGTCAGAGACTGATAGAGAGTGATAGAGAGTTTCAGAGAGTGTCAGAGAGTATCTGAGAGTGTCAGAGAGTGTCAGAGAGTGTCAGAGTGTGATAAAGAGTGTCTGAGAGTGTCAGAGTGTGTCAGAGAGTGTAAGAGAATGATAGAGAGAGCTAGAGAGTGTCAGCGAGCGTCATAGAGTGATAGAGAGTGTCATGGAGTGATAGAGAGTATCAGAGAGCGATAGAGAGTGTCAGAGAGTGATAGAGATTGATAGAGAGTGTCTGAGAGTGTTTGAGAGTGTCAGAGAGTGTCAGAGAGTGATAGAGAGTGATAGAGACTGTCTGAGAGTGTCAGAGAGTGTCAGAGTGCGTCAGTGAGTGTCAGAGAGTGACAGAGAGTGATATAGAGTGTCAGAGTGTGTCAGTGTGCGTCAGAGAGTGTCAGAGAGTGATAGAGAGTGTCAGAGAGTGATAGAGAGAGTCTGCGAGTATCAGAGAGTGATACAGAGTGTCAGAGAGTGTCAGAGAGTGTCAGAGAGTAATAGAGAGTGATAGAGAGTGGCTGAGAGTGTCAGAGAGTAATAGAGAGTGTCAGAGAGTGTCAGAGAGTGATAGAGAGTGTCTGAGAGTGTCAGAGAGTGATAGAGAGTGTCTGAGAGTGTCAGAGGGTGATAGAGTGTGTCTGAGAGTGTCTCAGAGAGTCAGAGAGTGTCAGAGAGTGTCAGAGAGTGATAGAGAGTGATAGAGAGTGATAGAGAGTGTCTGAGAGTGACAGAGAGTGTCTGAGAGTTTCTGAGAGCGTCAGTGACTTTCAGAGTGTATCAGTGAGTGATAGAGAGTGGTAGAGAGTGTCTGAGAGTGTCAGAGAGTGTCAGAGAGTGTAATAGAGTGATAGAGAGTGTCAGAGAGTGTCAGAGAGTGTCTGAGAGTGTCAGATAGTGTCAGAGTATGTGAGAGAGTGTCAGAGAGTGTGAGAGAGTGTCAGAGAGTGATAGGGAGTGATAGAGAGTGTCTGAGCGTGTCAGAGTGTGTCAGAGAGTGTCAGAGAGTTTCAGAGAGTGATAGAGAGTGATAGAGTGTGTCTGAGAGTGTCAGAGAGTGTCAGAGAGTGTCAGAGAGTGTCAGAGAGTGATAGGGAGTGACAGAGAGTGTCTGAGAGTGTCAGAGTGTGTCAGAGAGTGTCAGAGATTGTCAGAGACTGATAGAGAGTGATAGAGAGTTTCAGAGAGTGTCAGAGAGTATCTGAGAGTGTCAGAGAGTGTCAGAGTGTGATAAAGAGTGTCTGAGAGTGTCAGAGTGTGTCAGAGAGTGTAAGAGAATGATAGAGAGAGCTAGAGAGTGTCAGCGAGCGTCATAGAGTGATAGAGAGTGTCATGGAGTGATAGAGAGTATCAGAGACCGATAGAGAGTGTCAGAGAGTGATAGAGATTGATAGAGAGTGTCTGAGAGTGTCTGAGAGTGTCAGAGAGTGTCAGAGAGTGATAGAGAGTGATAGAGACTGTCTGAGAGTGTCAGAGAGTGTCAGAGTGCGTCAGAGAGTGTCAGAGAGTGACAGAGAGTGATATAGAGTGTCAGAGTGTGTCAGTGTGCGTCAGAGAGTGTCAGAGAGTGATAGCGAGTGTCAGAGAGTGATAGAGAGAGTCTGCGAGTATCAGAGAGTGATACAGAGTGTCAGAGAGTGTCAGAGAGTAATAGAGAGTGATAGAGAGTGGCTGAGAGTGTCAGAGAGTAATAGAGAGTGTCAGAGAGTGATAGAGAGTGTCTGAGAGTGTCAGAGAGTGATAGAGAGTGTCTGAGAGTGTCAGAGGGTGATAGAGTGTGTCTGAGAGTGTCTCAGAGAGTCAGAGAGTGGCTGAGAGTGTCAGAGAGTAATAGAGAGTGTCAGAGAGTGATAGAGAGTGTCTGAGAGTGTCAGAGAGTGATAGAGAGTGTCTGAGAGTGTCAGAGGGTGATAGAGTGTGTCTGAGAGTGTCTCAGAGAGTCAGAGAGTGTCTGAGAGTGACAGAGAGTGTCTGAGAGTTTCTGAGAGCGTCAGTGACTTTCAGAGTGTATCAGTGAGTGATAGAGAGTGGTAGAGAGTGTCTGAGAGTGTCAGAGAGTGTCAGAGAGTGTAATAGAGTGATAGAGAGTGTCAGAGAGTGTCAGAGAGTGTCTGAGAGTGTCAGATAGTGTCAGAGACTGTGAGAGAGTGTCAGAGAGTGATAGAGAATGTCTGATAGTGTCTGAGAGTGACAGTGTGTGTCTGAGAGTGTCAGTGAGTGTCAGAGATTGTCAGAGTGTGTCAGAGAGTGATAGAGAGTGATAAAGAGTGATAGAGAGTGTCAGAGAGTGTCAGAGAGTGTCAGAGAGTGAGAGAGTGTGTCTGAGTGTGTCAGAGAGTTATAGAGAGTGATAGAGAGTGTCTGAGAGTGTCAGTGAGTGTCAGAGAGTGATAGAGAGTGTCTGAGAGTGTCAGAGATTGTCAGAGGGTTTCAGAGAGTGATAGAGAGTGATAGAGAGTGTCAGATAGTTTCAGAAAGTGTCAGATAGTGCCAGAGAGTGATAGAGATTGTGTGAGTGTGTCAGAGCTTGTCAGAGATTGATAGAGAGTGATAGAGAGTGTCAGAGTGTGATATAGAGTGATAGAGAGTGTCTGAGAGTGTCAGAGAGTGTCTGAGTGTGTCAGAGAGTGTCAGAGAGTGTCAGAGAGTGATAGAGAGTGTCAGAGAGTGATTGAGAGTGATATAGAGTGATAGAGAGTGTCTGAGAGTGTCAGAGGGTGTCTGAGTGTGTCAGAGAATGATTGAAAGTGTCTGAAAGTGTCAGAGAGTGTCAGAGAGTGTCTGAGAGTGTCAGAGAGTGTCAGAGATTGACAGAGAGTGATAGAGAGTGTCTGAGAGTGTCAGAGAGTGTCTGAGTGTGTCTGAGTGTGTCAGAGAGTGTCTGAGAGTGTCAGAGAGTGATAGAGAGTGTCAGAGAGTGATTGAGAGTGTCAGAGAGTGTCAGAGAGTGTCTGAGAGTGTCTGAGAGTGTCAGAGAGTGATAGAGAGTGTCAGAGAGTGATTGAGAGTGTCAGAGAGTGTCAGAGAGTGTCTGAGAGTGTCAGAGATTGACAGAGAGTGATAGAGAGTGATAGAGAGTGTCTGAGAGTGTCAGAGAGTGTCAGAGAGTGTCTGAGTGTGTCAGAGAGTGTCAGAGAGTGTCAGAGAGTGATAGAGAGTGTCAGAGAGTGATTGAGAGTGTCAGAGAGTGTCAGAGAGTGTCTGAGAGTGTCAGAGAGTGTCTGAGTTTGTCAGAGAGTGTCTGAGAGTGTCAGAGAGTGATTGAGAGTGTCTGAAAGTGTCAGAGAGTGTCAGAGAGTGTCAGAGAGTGTCTGAGAGTGTCAGAGAGTGTCAGAGAGTGATTGAGAGTGTCAGAGAGTGTCAGAGAGTGATATAGAGTGTCTGAAAGTGTCAGAGAGTGTCAGAGAGTGTCTGAGAGTGTCAGAGAGTGATTGAGAGTGTCAGAGAGTGTCAGAGAGTGATATAGAGTGATAGAGAGTGTCTGAGAGTGTCAGAGGGTGTCTGAGTGTGTCAGAGAATGATTGAAAGTGTCTGAAAGTGTCAGAGAGTGTCAGAGAGTGATTGAGAGTGTCTGAAAGTGTCAGAGAGTGTCAGAGAGTGTCTGAGAGTGTCAGAGAGTGTCAGAGATTGACAGAGAGTGATAGAGAGTGTCTGAGAGTGTCAGAGAGTGTCTGAGTGTGTCTGAGTGTGTCAGAGAGTGTCTGAGAGTGTCTGAGAGTGTCAGAGAGTGATTGAGAGTGTCAGCGAGTGTCAGAGAGTGATATAGAGTGATTGAGAGTGTCTGAAAGTGTCAGAGAGTGTCAGAGAGTGATGGAGAGTGTCAGAGAGTGTCAGAGAGTAATAGAGAGTGATAGAGAGTGTCTGAGAGTGTCAGAGAGTGTCTGAGTGTGTCTGAGTGTGTCAGAGAGTGTCTGAGAGTGATTGAGAGTGTCAGAGAGTGATTGAGAGTGTCAGAGAGTGTCAGAGAGTGATATAGAGTGATTGAGAGTGTCTGAAAGTGTCAGAGAGTGTCAGAGAGTGATGGAGAGTGTCAGAGAGTGTCAGAGAGTGTCAGAGAGTAATAGAGAGTGATAGAGAGTGTCAGAGAGTGTCAGAGAGTGATAGAGAGTGTCAGAAAGTGTCAGAGAGTGTCAGAGAGTGTCTGAGAGTGTCAGAGAGTGTCAGAGATTGACAGAGAGTGTCAGAGAGTGTCTGAGTGTGTCTGAGAGTGTCAGAGGGTGTCTGAGTGCGTCAGAGAGTGATTGAGAGTGTCTGAAAGTGTCAGAGAGTGTCAGAGAGTGATTGAGAGTGTCTGAAAGTTTCAGAGAGTGTCAGAGAGTGATGGAGAGTGTCAGAGATTGTCAGAGTGTGTCAGAGAGTGATAGAGAGTGATAAAGAGTGATAGAGAATGTCAGAGAGTGATAGAGAGTGTCAGAGAGTGTCTGAGTGTGTCAGAGAGCGTCTGAGAGTGTCAGAGAGTGATTGAGAGTGTCTGAAATTGTCAGAGAGTGTCAGAGAGTGATTGAGAGTGTCTGAAAGTGTCTGAGAGTGTCAGAGAGTGTCAGAGAGTGATTGAGAGTGTCTGAAAGTGTCTGAGAGTGTCAGAGGGTGTCTGAGTGTGTCAGAGAGTGATTGAGAGTGTCTGAAAGTGTCAGAGAGTGTCAGAGAGTGATTGAGAGTGTCTGAAAGTGTCAGAGAGTGTCAGAGAGTGTCTGAGAGTGTCAGAGAGTGTCAGAGATTGATAGAGAGTGATAGAGAGTGTCTGAGAGTGTCAGAGAGTGTCTGAGTGTGTCAGAGTGTGTCTGAGAGTGTCGGAGAGTGATTGAGAGTGTCAGAGAGTGTCAGAGAGTGATATAGAGTGATAGAGAGTGTCTGAGAGTGTCAGAGGGTGTCTGAGAGTGTCAGAGAGTGTCTGAAAGTGTCAGAGAGTGTCAGAGAGTGTCAGAGAGTGTCAGAGAGTGAGAGAGTGTGTCTGAGTGTGTCAGAGAGTTATAGAGAGTGATAGAGAGTGTCTGAGAGTGTCAGTGAGTGTCAGAGAGTGATAGAGAGTGTCTGAGAGTGTCAGAGATTGTCAGAGGGATTCAGAGAGTGATAGAGAGTGATAGAGAGTGTCAGATTGTTTCAGAGAGTGTCAGATAGTGCCAGAGAGTGATAGAGATTGTGTGAGTGTGTCAGAGCGTGTCAGAGATTGATAGAGAGTGATAGAGAGTGTCAGAGTGTGATAGAGAGTGATAGAGAGTGTCTGAGAGTGTCAGAGAGTGTCAGAGAGTGTCAGAGAGTGATAGAGTGTGTCAGAGAGTGATTGAGAGTGTCAGAGAGTGTCAGAGAGTGTCTGAGAGTGTCAGAGAGTGTCTGAGTGTGTCAGAGAGTGTCTGAGAGTGATTGAGAGTGTCTGAAAGTGTCAGAGAGTGTCAGAGAGTGTCTGAGAGTGTCAGAGAGTGTCTGAGTGTGTCAGAGAGTGTCTGAGAGTGTCAGAGAGTGATTGAGAGTGTCTGAAAGTGTCAGAGAGTGTCTGAGAGTGTCAGAGAGTGTCTGAGTGTGTCAGAGAGTGTCTGAGAGTGTCAGAGAGTGATTGAGAGTGTCTGAAAGTGTCAGAGAGTGTCAGAGAGTGTCTGAGTGTGTCAGAGAGTGTCTGAGAGTGTCAGAGAGTGTCAGAGAGTGTCTGAGAGTGTCAGAGAGTGTCTGAGTGTGTCAGAGAGTGTCTGAGAGTGTCAGAGAGTGATTGAGAGTGTCAGAGAGTGTCAGAGAGTGATAGAGAGAGTCTGAGAGTGTCAGAGAGTGTCTGAGTGTGTCAGAGAGTGATTGAGAGTGCAGTGAGTGTCAGAGAGTGATTGAGAGTGTCTGAAAGTGTCAGAGAGTGTCAGAGAGTGTCAGAGAGTGGTAGAGAGTGTCAGAGAGTGTCTGAGTGTGTCAGAGAGTGTCTGAGAGTGTCAGAGAGTGATTGAGATTGTCTGAAATTGTCAGAGAGTGTCTGAGAGTGTCAGAGAGTGTCAGAGAGTGATATAGAGTGATAGAGAGTGTCTGAGAGTGTCAGAGGGTGTCTGAGTGTGTCAGAGAGTGATTGAGAGTGTCAGAGAGTGATTGAGAGTGTCAGAGAGTGATTGAGAGTGTCTGAAAGTGTCAGAGAGTGTCAGAGAGTGTCTGAGAGTGTCAGAGAGTGTCAGAGAGTGATATAGAGTGATAGAGAGTGTCTGAGAGTGTCAGAGGGTGTCTGAGTGTGTCAGAGAGTGATTGAGAGTGTCTGAAAGTGTCAGAGAGTGTCAGAGAGTGATTGAGAGTGTCTGAAAGTGTCAGAGAGTGTCAGAGAGTGATGGAGAGTGTCAGAGAGTGTCTGAGAGTGTCAGAGAGTGATTGAGAGTTTCTGAAAGTGTCAGAGAGTGTCAGAGAGTGATTGAGAGTGTCTGAAAGTGTCAGAGAGTGTCAGAGAGTGATAGAGAGTGTCTGAGAGTGTCAGAGAGTGTCAGAGAGTGTCAGAGAGTGATTGAGAGTGTCAGAGAGTGATAGAGTGAGTCAGAGAGTGTCAGAAAGTGTCAGAGAGTGATAGAGAGTGTCTGAGAGCGTCTGACAGTGTCAGACAGTGTCAGAGACTGATAGATAGTGCCAGAGAGTGATTGAGAGTGTCTGAGAGTGTCTGAGTGAGTCAGAGAGTGATAGAGAGTGTCAGAGAGTGTCTGAGTGTGTCAGAGAGTGTCTGAGAGTGTCAGAGAGTGATTGAGAGTGTCAAAGAGTGATTGAGAGTGTCAGAGAGTGATAGAGAGTTTCAGAGAGTGTCAGAAAGTGTCAGAGAGTGATAGAGTGTGTCTGAGAGCGTCTGAGAGTGTCAGACAGTGTCAGAGAGTGTCAGAGACTGATAGATAGTGCCAGAGAGTGATTGAGAGTGTCTGAGAGTGTCTGAGAGAGTCAGAGAGTGATATAAAGTGTCAGAGAGAGATAGAGAGTGTCTGAGAGTGTCAGAGAGTGATACAGTGTGTCAGAGACTGATAGAGAGTGTCAGAGAATGTCAGAGAGTGTCAGAGAGTGTCAGAGAGTGTCAGAGAGGGGTAGAGAGTGATAGAGAGTGTCAGAGATTGTCAGAGGGTGTCAGAGTGTGATAGAGAGTGATAGAGTGTGTCTGAGAGCGTCTGAGAGTGTCAGACAGTGTCAGAGAGTGTCAGAGACTGATAGATAGTGCCAGAGAGTGATTGAGAGTGTCTGAGAGTGTCTGAGAGAGTCAGAGAGTGATATAAAGTGTCAGAGAGAGATAGAAAGTGCCTGAGAGTGTCAGAGAGTGATACAGTGTGTCAGAGACTGATAGAGAGTGTCAGAGAATGTCAGAGAGTGTCAGAGAGTGTCAGAGAGTGTCAGAGAGGGGTAGAGAGTGATAGAGAGTGTCAGAGATTGTCAGAGGGTGTCAGAGTGTGATAGAGAGTGATAGAGTGTGTCTGAGAGTGTCAGAGAGTGTCTGAGTGTGTCAGAGAGTGTCTGAGAGTGTCAGAGAGTGATTGAGAGTGTCAGAAAGTGTCAGAGAGTGATAGAGAGTGATAGAGAGTGTCTGAGAGTGTCAGAGAGTGTCTGTGTGTGTCAGTGAGTGTCTGAGAGTGTCAGAGAGTGTCAGCGAGTGATAGAGAGTGATAGAGAGTGTCTGAGAGTTTCAGAGAGTGTCTGAGTGTGTCAGAGAGTGTCTGAGAGTGTCAGAGAGTGATTGAGAGTGTCAGAGAGTGTCAGAGAGTGATCGAGAGTGATAGAGAGTGTCTGAAAGTGTCAGAGAGTGTCAGAGAGTGATTGAGAGTGTCTGAAAGTGTCAGAGAGTGTCAGAGAGTGATAGTGAGTGTCAGAGAGTGTCTGAGTGTGTCTGAGAGTGTCTGAGAGTGTCAGAGAGTGATTGAGAGTGTCTGAAAGTGTCAGAGAGTGTCAGAGAGTGATTGAGAGTGTCTGAAAGTGTCAGAGAGTGTCAGAGAGTGATTGAGAGTGTCTGAAAGTGTCAGAGAGTGTCAGAGAGTGATAGAGAGTGTCTGAGAGTGTCAGAGAGAGTCAGAGAGTGATAGAGAGTGTCTGAGAGTGTCAGAGAGTGTCTGAGTGTGTCAGAGAGTGATAGAGAGTGATAGAGAGTGTCAGAGAGTGTCAGAGAGTGTCAGAGAGAGATAGAGAGTGTCAGAGAGTGTCAGAGAGTGTCTGAGTGTGTCAGAGAGTGTCAGAGAGTGTCAAAGAGTGATAGAGAGTGATAGAGAGTGTCTGAGAGTGTCAGAGAGTGTCTGAGAGTGTCTGAGAGTGTCTGAGAGTGTCAGAGAGTGATTGAGAGTGTCAGAGAGTGTCAGAGAGTGATAGTGAGTGATAGAGAGTGTCTGAGAGTGTCAGAGAGTGTCTGAGTGTGTCAGAGAGTGATTGAGAGTGTCTGAAAGTGTCAGAGAGTGTCAGAGAGTGATTCAGTGATTGAGAGTGTCTGAAAGTGTCAGAGAGTGTCAGAGAGTGTCAGAGAGTGATTGAGAGTGTCTGAAAGTGTCAGAGAGTGTCAGAGAGTGATAGAGAGTGTCTGAGAGTGTCAGAGAGTGTCAGAGAGTGTCAAAGAGTGATTGAGAGTGTCAGAGAGTGATTGAGAGTGTCAGAGAGTGTCAGAGAGTGATAGTGAGTGATAGAGAGTGTCTGAGAGTGTCAGAGAGTGTCTGAGTGTGTCAGAGAGTGATTGAGAGTGTCTGAAAGTGTCAGAGAGTGTCAGAGAGTGATAGAGAGTGTCTGAGAGTGTCAGAGAGTGTCAGAGAGTGTCAAAGAGTGATTGAGAGTGTCAGAGAGTTATCGAGAGTTTCAGAGAGTGTCAGAAAGTGTCAGAGTGTGATAGAGAGTGATAGAGAGTGTCTGAGAGTGTCAGAGAGTGTCTGAGTGTGTCAGAGAGTGTCTGAGTGTGTCAGAGAGTGTCTGAGAGTGTCAGAGAGTGATTGCGAGTGTCAGAAAGTGTCAGAGAGTGATAGAGAGTGATAGAGAGTGTCTGAGAGTGTCAGAGAGTGTCTGAGTGTGTCAGAGAGTGTCTGAGAGTGTCAGAGAGTGATTGAGAGTGCTTGAAAGTATCAGAGAGTGTCAGAGAGTGTCAGAGAGTGTCTGAGAGTGTCAGAGAGTGTCAGCGAGTTTTAGAGAGTGATAGAGAGTGTCTGAGACTGTCAGAGAGTGTCAGAGAGTGTCAGAGAGTGATTGAGAGTGTCTGAAAGTGTCAGAGAGTGTCAGAGAGTGTCTGAGAGTGTCAGAGAGTGTCAGAGAGTGATAGAGAGTGTCTGAGAGTGTCAGAGAGAGTCTGAGTGTGTCAGAGAGAGTCTGAGAGTGTCAGAGAGTGATTGAGAGTGTCTGAAAGTGTCAGAGAGTGTCAGAGAGTGTCAGAGAGTGTCTGAGAGTGTCAGAGAGTGTCAGAGAGTGATAGAGAGTGTCTGAGAGTGTCAGAGAGAGTCTGAGTGTGTCAGAGAGCGTCTGAGAGTGTCAGAGAGTGATTGAGAGTGTCAGAGAGTGATTGAGACTGTCTGAAAGTATCAGAGAGTGTCAGATAGTTATTGAGAGAGTCTGAAAGTGTCAGAGAGTGTCAGAGAGTGTCAGAGAGTGTCTTAGAGTGTCAGAGAGTATCAGAGAGTGATAGAGAGTGTCTGAGAGTGTCAGAGAGTGTCTGAGTGTGTCAGAGAGTGTCTGAGAGTGTCAGAGAGTGATTGAGAGTGTCAGAGAGTGTCAGAGAGTGATAGAGAGAGTCTGAGAGTGTCAGAGAGTGTCTGAGTGTGACAGAGAGTGATTGAGAGTGTCTGAAAGTGTCAGAGAGTGTCAGAGAGTGATTGAGAGTGTCTGAAAGTGTCAGAGAGTTTCAGAGAGTGATAGAGAGTGTCAGAGAGTGTCTGAGTGTGTCAGAGAGTGTCTGAGAGTGTCCGAGAGTGATTGAGAGTGTCTGAAATTGTCAGAGAGTGTCAGAGAGTGATTGAGAGTGTCTGACAGCGTCTGAGAGTGTCAGAGAGTGATTGAGAGTGTCTGAAAGTGTCAGAGAGTGTCAGAGAGTGTCTGAGAGTGTCAGAGAGTGTCAGAGATTGATAGAGAGTGATAGAGAGTGTCTGAGAGTGTCAGAGAGTGTCTGAGTGTGTCAGAGAGTGTCTGAGAGTGTCAGAGAGTGATTGAGAGTGTCAGAGAGTGATTTAGAGTGATAGAGAGTGTCTGAGAGTGTCAGAGGGTGTCTGAGTGTGTCAGAGAGTGATTGAGAGTGTCTGAAAGTGTCAGAGAGTGTCAGAGAGTGATTGAGAGTGTCAGAGAGTGTCAGAGAGTGTCAGAGAGTGATGGAGAGTGTCAGAGAGTGATTGACGGTGTCTGAAAGTGTCAGAGAGTGTCAGAGAGTGTCAGAGAGTGATTGAGAGTGTCTGAAAGTGTCAGAGAGTGTCAGAGAGTGATAGAGAGTGTCTGAGAGTGTTAGAGAATGTCAGAGAGTGTCAAAGAGTGATTGAGAGTGTCAGAGAGTGATAGAGAGAGTCAGAGAGTGTCAGAAAGTGTCAGTGAGTGATAGAGAGTGTCTGAGAGCGTCTGAGAGTGTCAGACAGTGTCAGAGAGTGTCAGAGACTGATAGATAGTGCCAGAGAGTGATTGAGAGTGTCTGAGAGTGTCTGAGAGAGTCAGAGAGTGATAGAGAGTGTCAGAGAGAGATAGAGAGTGTCTGAGAGTGTCAGAGAGTGATACAGTGTGTCAGAGACTGATAGAGAGTGTCAGAGAATGTCAGAGATTGTCAGAGAGTGTTAGAGAGGGATAGAGAGTGATAGAGAGTGTCAGAGATTGTCAGAGGGTGTCAGAGTGTGATAGAGAGTGATATAGAGTGTCAGAGAGTGTCAGAGAGTGATAGAGAGTGTCTGAGAGTGTCAGAGAGTGATAGAGAGTGTCTGAGAGTGTCAGAGAGTAATAGAGAGTGATAGAGAGTGTCTGAGAGTGTCTGAGAGTGTCAGAGATTGTCAGAGTGTGATAGAGAGTGATAGAGAGTGTCAGAGAGTGTCAGAGAGTGTCAGAGACTGTCAGAGAGAGATAGAGAGTGTCAGAGAGTGTCAGAGAGTGTCTGAGTGTGTCAGAGAGTGTCAGAGAGTATCAGAGAGTATCAGAGAGTGATAGAGAGTGATAGAGAGTGTCTGAGAGTGTCAGAGAGTGTCTGAGTGTGTCAGAGAGTGTCTGAGAGTGATTGAGAGTGTCTGACAGCGTCTGAGAGTGTCATAGAGTGATTGAGAGTGTCTGAAAGTGTCAGAGAGTGTCAGAGAGTGTCTGAGAGTGTCAGAGAGTGTCAGAGATTGATAGAGAGTGATAGAGAGTGTCTGAGAGTGTCAGAGAGTGTCTGAGTGTGTCAGAGAGTGTCTGAGAGTGTCAGAGAGTGATTGAGAGTGTCAGAGAGTGATTTAGAGTGATAGAGAGTGTCTGAGAGTGTCAGAGGGTGTCTGAGTGTGTCAGAGAGTGATTGAGAGTGTCTGAAAGTGTCAGAGAGTGTCAGAGAGTGATTGAGAGTGTCAGAGAGTGTCAGAGAGTGTCAGAGAGTGATGGAGAGTGTCAGAGAGCGTCTGAGTGTGTCAGAGAGTGTCTGAGAGTGTCAGAGAGTGATTGACGGTGTCTGAAAGTGTCAGAGAGTGTCAGAGAGTGTCAGAGAGTGATTGAGAGTGTCTGAAAGTGTCAGAGAGTGTCAGAGAGTGATAGAGAGTGTCTGAGAGTGTTAGAGAGTGTCAGAGAGTGTCAAAGAGTGATTGAGAGTGTCAGAGAGTGATAGAGAGAGTCAGAGAGTGTCAGAAAGTGTCAGTGAGTGATAGAGAGTGTCTGAGAGCGTCTGAGAGTGTCAGACAGTGTCAGAGAGTGTCAGAGACTGATAGATAGTGCCAGAGAGTGATTGAGAGTGTCTGAGAGTGTCTGAGAGAGTCAGAGAGTGATAGAGAGTGTCAGAGAGAGATAGAGAGTGTCTGAGAGTGTCAGAGAGTGATACAGTGTGTCAGAGACTGATAGAGAGTGTCAGAGAATGTCAGAGATTGTCAGAGAGTGTTAGAGAGGGATAGAGAGTGATAGAGAGTGTCAGAGATTGTCAGAGGGTGTCAGAGTGTGATAGAGAGTGATATAGAGTGTCAGAGAGTGTCAGAGAGTGATAGAGAGTGTCTGAGAGTGTCAGAGAGTGATAGAGAGTGTCTGAGAGTGTCAGAGAGTAATAGAGAGTGATAGAGAGTGTCTGAGAGTGTCTGAGAGTGTCAGAGATTGTCAGAGTGTGTCAGAGAGTGATAGAGAGTGATAGAGAGTGTCTGAGAGTGTCTGAGAGTGTCAGAGATTGTCAGAGTGTGTCAGAGTGTGTCAGAGAGTGATAGAGAGTGATAGAGAGTGTCAGAGAGTGTCAGAGACTGTCAGAGAGAGATAGAGAGTGTCAGAGAGTGTCAGAGAGTGTCTGAGTGTGTCAGAGAGTGTCAGAGAGTATCAGAGAGTATCAGAGAGTGATAGAGAGTGATAGAAAGTGTCTGAGAGTGTCAGAGAGTGTCTGAGTGTGTCAGAGAGTGTCTGAGAGTGTCAGAGAGTGATTGAGAGTGTCAGAGAGTGTCAAAGAGTGATTGAGAGTGTCAGAGAGTGTCAGAGAGTGATAGTGAGTGATAGAGAGTGTCTGAGAGTGTCAGAGAGTGATTGAGAGTGTCAGAGAGTGTCAGAGAGTGATAGTGAGTGATAGAGTGTGTCTGAGAGTGTCAGAGAGTGTCTGAGTGTGTCAGAGAGTGATTGAGAGTGTCTGAAAGTGTCAGAGAGTGTCAGAGAGTGATTGAGTGTCTGAAAGTGTCAGAGAGTGTCAGTGAGTGATAGAGAGTGTCAGAGAGTTTCTGAGTGTGTCAGAGAGTGTCTGAGAGTGTCAGAGAGTGATTGAGAGTGTCTGAAAGTGTCTGAGAGTGTCAGAGAGTGTCTGAGTGTGTCAGAGAGTGATTGAGAGTGTCTGAAAGTGTCAGAGAGTGTCAGAGAGTGATTGAGTGTCTGAAAGTGTCAGAGAGTGTCAGTGAGTGATAGAGAGTGTCAGAGAGTGTCTGAGTGTGTCAGAGAGTGTCTGAGAGTGTCAGAGAGTGATTGAGAGTGTCTGAAAGTGTCAGAGAGTGTCAGAGAGTGTCAGAGAGTGATTGAGAGTGTCTGAAAGTGTCAGAGAGTGTCAGAGAGTGATAGAGAGTGTCTGAGAGTGTCAGAGAGTGTCAGAGAGTGTCAAAGAGTGATTGAGAGTGTCAGAGAGTGATAGATAGTTTCAGAGAGTGTCAGAAAGTGTCAGAGAGTGATAGAGTGTGTCTGAGAGCGTCTGAGAGTGTCCGACAGTGTCAGAGAGTGTCAGAGAATGATAGATAGTGCCAGAGAGTGGTTGAGAGTGTCTGAGAGTGTCTGAGAGAGTCCGAGAGTGATAAAAAGTGTCAGAGAGAGATAGAGAGTGTCTGAGAGTGTCAGAGAGTGATACAGTGTGTCAGAGACTGATAGAGAGTGTCAGAGAATGTCAGAGAGTGTCAGAGAGTGTCAGAGAGGGATAGAGAGTGATAGAGAGTGTCAGAGATTGTCAGAGGGTGTCAGAGTGTGATAGAGAGTGATAGAGAGTGTCTGAGTGTGTCAGAGAGTGTCTGAGTGTGTCAGAGAGTGTCTGAGAATGTCAGAGAGTGATTGAGAGTGTCAGAAAGTGTCAGAGAGTGATAGAGAGTGATAGAGAGTGTCTGAGAGTGTCAGAGAGTGTCTGAGTGTGTCAGTGAGTGTCTGAGAGTGTCAGAGAGTGATTGAGAGTGTCAGAGAGTGTCAGAGAGTGATCGAGAGTGATAGAGAGTGTCTGAGAGTGTCAGAGAGCGTCTGAGTGTGTCAGAGAGTGTCTGAAAGTGTCAGAGAGTGTCAGAGAGTGTCAGAGAGTGATTGAGAGTGTCTGAAAGTGTCAGAGAGTGTCAGAGAGTGATAGAGAGTGTCTGAGAGTGTCAGCGAGTGTCAGAGAGTGTCAAAGAGTGATTGAGAGTGTCAGAGAGTGATAGAGAGTTTCAGAGAGTGTCAGAAAGTGTCAGAGAGTGATTGAGAGTGTCTGAAAGTGTCAGAGAGTGTCAGAGAGTGATAGAGAGTGTCTGAGAGTGTCAGCGAGTGTCAGAGAGTGTCAAAGAGTGATTGAGAGTGTCAGAGAGTGATAGAGAGTTTCAGAGAGTGTCAGAAAGTGTCAGAGAGTGTCAGAGAGTGACAGAGAGTGTCTGAGAGTGTCAGAGAGAGTCAGAGAGTGATAGAGAGTGTCTGAGAGTGTCTGAGAGTGTCAGAGATTGTCAGAGTGTGCCAGAGAGTGATAGAGAGTGATAGAGAGTGTCAGAGAGTGTCAGAGAGAGACAGAGAGTGTCAGAGAGTGTCAGAGAGTGTCTGAGTGTGTCAGAGAGTGTCAGAGAGTGTCAGAGAGTGATAGAGTGATAGAGAGTGTCTGAGAGTGTCTGAGAGTGTCTGAGTGTGTCAGAGAGTGATTGAGAGTGTCTGAAAGTGTCAGAGAGTGTCAGAGAGTGATTGAGTGTCTGAAAGTGTCAGAGAGTTTCAGAGAGTGATAGAGAGTGTCAGAGAGTGTCTGAGTGTGTCAGAGAGTGTCTGAGAGTGTCAGAGAGCGATTGAGAGTGTCAGAGAGTGTCAGAGAGTGATAGATAGTGAGTAATGGAGAGGGTCTGAGAGTGTCAGAGAGTGTCTGAGTGTGTCAGAGAGTGATTGAGAGTGTCTGAAAGTGTCAGAGAGTGTCTGAAAGTGTCAGAGAGTGTCAGAGAGTGTCAGAGAGTGATTGAGAGTGTCTGAAAGTGTCAGAGAGTGTCAGAGAGTGACAGAGAGTGTCTGAGAGTGTCAGAGAGAGTCAGAGAGTGATAGAGAGTGTCTGAGAGTGTCTGAGAGTGTCAGAGATTGTCAGAGTGTGCCAGAGAGTGATAGAGAGTGATAGAGAGTGTCAGAGAGTGTCAGAGAGAGACAGAGAGTGTCAGAGAGTGTCAGAGAGTGTCTGAGTGTGTCAGAGAGTGTCAGAGAGTGTCAGAGAGTGATAGAGTGATAGAGAGTGTCTGAGAGTGTCTGAGAGTGTCTGAGTGTGTCAGAGAGTGATTGAGAGTGTCTGAAAGTGTCAGAGAGTGTCAGACAGTGATTGAGTGTCTGAAAGTGTCAGAGAGTTTCAGAGAGTGATAGAGAGTGTCAGAGAGTGTCTGAGTGTGTCAGAGAGTGTCTGAGAGTTTCAGAGAGTGATTGAGAGTGTCTGAAAGTGTCAGTGAGTGTCTGAGTGTGTCAGAGAGTGTCTGAGAGTGTCAGAGAGTGATTGAGAGTGTCAGAGAGTGATAGTGAGTGATAGAGAGTGTCTGAGAGTGTCAGAGAGTGTCTGAGTGTGTCAGAGAGTGATTGAGAGTGTCTGAAAGTGTCAGAGAGTATCAGAGAGTGATTGAGTGTCTGAAAGTGTCAGAGAGTGTCAGAGAGTGTCTGAGAGTGTCAGAGAGTGATTGAGAGTGTCTGAAAGTGTCAGAGATTGTCAGAGAGTGTCAGAGAGTGATTGAGAGTGTCTGAAAGTGTCAGAGAGTGTCAAAGAGTGATTGAGAGTGTCAGAGAGTGATAGAGAGTTTCAGAGAGTGTCAGAAAGTGTCAGAGAGTGATAGAGTGTGTCTGAGAGCGTCTGAGAGTGTCAGACAGTGTCCGAGAGTGTCAGAGACTGATAGATAGTGCCAGAGAGTGATTGAGAGTGTCTGAGAGTGTCTGAGAGAGTCAGAGAGTGATAGAAAGTGTCAGAGAGAGATAGAGAGTGTCTGAGAGTGTCAGAGAGTGATACAGTGTGTCAGAGACTGATAGAGAGTGTCAGAGAATGTCAGAGAGTGTCAGAGAGTGATTGAGAGTGTCAGAAAGTGTCAGAGAGTGTCTGAGAGTGTCTGAGAGTGTCTGAGAGTGTCAGAGAGTGGCAGAGAGTGTCTGAGTGTGTCAGAGAGTGTCTGAGAGTGTCAGAGAGTGATTGAGAGTGTCTGAAAGTGTCAGAGAGTGTCAGAGAGTGTCTGAGAGTGTCTGAGAGAGTCAGAGAGTGTCAGCGAGTGATAGAGAGTGTCAGAGAGTGTCAGAGAGTGTCAGAGAGTGTCTGAGAGTGTCAGAGAGTGATTGAGAGTGTCTGAGAGTGTCAGAGAGTGATACAGTGTGTCAGAGACTGATAGAGAGCGTCAGAGAATGTCAGAGAGTGTCAGAGAGTGTCAGAGAGGGATAGAGAGTGATAGAGAGTGTCAGAGATTGTCAGAGGGTGTCAGAGTGTGATAGAGAGTGATTGAGAGTGTCTGAGAGTGATACAGTGTGTCAGAGACTGATAGAGAGTGTCAGAGAATGTCAGAGAGTGTCAGAGAGTGTCAGAGAGGGATAGAGAGTGATAGAGAGTGTCAGAGAGTGATTGAGAGTGTCAGAGAGTGTCAGAGAGTGATAGTGAGTGATAGAGTGTGTCTGAGAGTGTCAGAGAGTGTCTGAGTGTGTCAGAGAGTGATTGAGAGTGTCTGAAAGTGTCAGAGAGTGTCAGAGAGTGATTGAGTGTCTGAAAGTGTCAGAGAGTGTCAGTGAGTGATAGAGAGTGTCAGAGAGTGTCTGAGTGTGTCAGAGAGTGTCTGAGAGTGTCAGAGAGTGATTGAGAGTGTCTGAAAGTGTCTGAGAGTGTCAGAGAGTGTCTGAGTGTGTCAGAGAGTGATTGAGAGTGTCTGAAAGTGTCAGAGAGTGTCAGAGAGTGATTGAGTGTCTGAAAGTGTCAGAGAGTGTCAGTGAGTGATAGAGAGTGTCAGAGAGTGTCTGAGTGTGTCAGAGAGTGTCTGAGAGTGTCAGAGAGTGATTGAGAGTGTCTGAAAGTGTCAGAGAGTGTCAGAGAGTGTCAGAGAGTGATTGAGAGTGTCTGAAAGTGTCAGAGAGTGTCAGAGAGTGATAGAGAGTGTCTGAGAGTGTCAGAGAGTGTCAGAGAGTGTCAAAGAGTGATTGAGAGTGTCAGAGAGTGATAGATAGTTTCAGAGAGTGTCAGAAAGTGTCAGAGAGTGATAGAGTGTGTCTGAGAGCGTCTGAGAGTGTCCGACAGTGTCAGAGAGTGTCAGAGAATGATAGATAGTGCCAGAGAGTGGTTGAGAGTGTCTGAGAGTGTCTGAGAGAGTCCGAGAGTGATAAAAAGTGTCAGAGAGAGATAGAGAGTGTCTGAGAGTGTCAGAGAGTGATACAGTGTGTCAGAGACTGATAGAGAGTGTCAGAGAATGTCAGAGAGTGTCAGAGAGTGTCAGAGAGGGATAGAGAGTGATAGAGAGTGTCAGAGATTGTCAGAGGGTGTCAGAGTGTGATAGAGAGTGATAGAGAGTGTCTGAGTGTGTCAGAGAGTGTCTGAGTGTGTCAGAGAGTGTCTGAGAATGTCAGAGAGTGATTGAGAGTGTCAGAAAGTGTCAGAGAGTGATAGAGAGTGATAGAGAGTGTCTGAGAGTGTCAGAGAGTGTCTGAGTGTGTCAGTGAGTGTCTGAGAGTGTCAGAGAGTGATTGAGAGTGTCAGAGAGTGTCAGAGAGTGATCGAGAGTGATAGAGAGTGTCTGAGAGTGTCAGAGAGCGTCTGAGTGTGTCAGAGAGTGTCTGAAAGTGTCAGAGAGTGTCAGAGAGTGTCAGAGAGTGATTGAGAGTGTCTGAAAGTGTCAGAGAGTGTCAGAGAGTGATAGAGAGTGTCTGAGAGTGTCAGCGAGTGTCAGAGAGTGTCAAAGAGTGATTGAGAGTGTCAGAGAGTGATAGAGAGTTTCAGAGAGTGTCAGAAAGTGTCAGAGAGTGATTGAGAGTGTCTGAAAGTGTCAGAGAGTGTCAGAGAGTGACAGAGAGTGTCTGAGAGTGTCAGAGAGAGTCAGAGAGTGATAGAGAGTGTCTGAGAGTGTCTGAGAGTGTCAGAGATTGTCAGAGTGTGCCAGAGAGTGATAGAGAGTGATAGAGAGTGTCAGAGAGTGTCAGAGAGAGACAGAGAGTGTCAGAGAGTGTCAGAGAGTGTCTGAGTGTGTCAGAGAGTGTCAGAGAGTGTCAGAGAGTGATAGAGTGATAGAGAGTGTCTGAGAGTGTCTGAGAGTGTCTGAGTGTGTCAGAGAGTGATTGAGAGTGTCTGAAAGTGTCAGAGAGTGTCAGAGAGTGATTGAGTGTCTGAAAGTGTCAGAGAGTTTCAGAGAGTGATAGAGAGTGTCAGAGAGTGTCTGAGTGTGTCAGAGAGTGTCTGAGAGTGTCAGAGAGCGATTGAGAGTGTCAGAGAGTGTCAGAGAGTGATAGATAGTGAGTAATGGAGAGGGTCTGAGAGTGTCAGAGAGTGTCTGAGTGTGTCAGAGAGTGATTGAGAGTGTCTGAAAGTGTCAGAGAGTGTCTGAAAGTGTCAGAGAGTGTCAGAGAGTGTCAGAGAGTGATTGAGAGTGTCTGAAAGTGTCAGAGAGTGTCAGAGAGTGACAGAGAGTGTCTGAGAGTGTCAGAGAGAGTCAGAGAGTGATAGAGAGTGTCTGAGAGTGTCTGAGAGTGTCAGAGATTGTCAGAGTGTGCCAGAGAGTGATAGAGAGTGATAGAGAGTGTCAGAGAGTGTCAGAGAGAGACAGAGAGTGTCAGAGAGTGTCAGAGAGTGTCTGAGTGTGTCAGAGAGTGTCAGAGAGTGTCAGAGTGTGATAGAGTGATAGAGAGTGTCTGAGAGTGTCTGAGAGTGTCTGAGTGTGTCAGAGAGTGATTGAGAGTGTCTGAAAGTGTCAGAGAGTGTCAGACAGTGATTGAGTGTCTGAAAGTGTCAGAGAGTTTCAGAGAGTGATAGAGAGTGTCAGAGAGTGTCTGAGTGTGTCAGAGAGTGTCTGAGAGTTTCAGAGAGTGATTGAGAGTGTCTGAAAGTGTCAGTGAGTGTCTGAGTGTGTCAGAGAGTGTCTGAGAGTGTCAGAGAGTGATTGAGAGTGTCAGAGAGTGATAGTGAGTGATAGAGAGTGTCTGAGAGTGTCAGAGAGTGTCTGAGTGTGTCAGAGAGTGATTGAGAGTGTCTGAAAGTGTCAGAGAGTATCAGAGAGTGATTGAGTGTCTGAAAGTGTCAGAGAGTGTCAGAGAGTGTCTGAGAGTGTCAGAGAGTGATTGAGAGTGTCTGAAAGTGTCAGAGATTGTCAGAGAGTGTCAGAGAGTGTCAGAGAGTGTCTGAGAGTGTCAGAGAGTGATTGAGAGTGTCTGAGAGTGTCAGAGAGTGATACAGTGTCTCAGAGACTGATAGAGAGCGTCAGAGAATGTCAGAGAGTGTCAGAGAGTGTCAGAGAGGGATAGAGAGTGATAGAGAGTGTCAGAGATTGTCAGAGGGTGTCAGAGTGTGATAGAGAGTGATTGAGAGTGTCTGAGAGTGATACAGTGTGTCAGAGACTGATAGAGAGTGTCAGAGAATGTCAGAGAGTGTCAGAGAGTGTCAGAGAGGGATAGAGAGTGATAGAGAGTGTCAGAGATTGTCAGAGGGTGTCAGAGTGTGATAGAGAGTGATAGCGAGTGTCTGAGAGTGTCAGAGAGTGTCTGAGTGTGTCAGAGAGTGTCTGAGTGTGTCAGAGAGTCTCTGAGAGTGTCAGAGAGTGATTGAGAGTGTCAGAGAGGGATAGAGAGTGATAGAGAGTGTCAGAGATTGTCAGAGGGTGTCAGAGTGTGATAGAGAGTGATAGCGAGTGTCTGAGAGTGTCAGAGAGTGTCTGAGTGTGTCAGAGAGTGTCTGAGTGTGTCAGAGAGTCTCTGAGAGTGTCAGAGAGTGATTGAGAGTGTCAGAAAGTGTCAGAGAGTGATAGATAGTGATAGAGAGTGTCTGAGAGTGTCAGAGAGTGTCTGAGTGTGTCAGTGAGTGTCTGAGAGTGTCAGAGAGTGATTGAGAGTGTCAGAGAGTGTCAGAGAGTGATCGAGAGTGATAGAGAGTGTCTGAGAGTGTCAGAGAGTGTCTGAGTGTGTCAGAGAGTGTCTGAAAGTGTCAGAGAGTGTCAGAGAGTGTCAGAGAGTGATTGAGAGTGTCTGAAAGTGTCAGAGAGTGTCAGAGAGTGATAGAGAGTGTCTGAGAGTGTCAGAGAGAGTCAGAGAGTGATAGAGAGTGTCTGAGAGTGTCTGAGAGTGTCAGAGATTGTCAGAGTGTGCCAGAGAGTGATAGAGAGTGACAGAGAGTGTCAGAGAGTGTCAGAGAGAGACAGAGAGTGTCAGAGAGTGTCAGAGAGTGTCTGAGTGTGTCAGAGAGTGTCAGAGAGTGTCAGAGAGTGATAGAGTGATAGAGAGTGTCTGAGAGTGTCAGAGAGTGTCTGAGTGTGTCAGAGAGTGATTGAGAGTGTCTGAAAGTGTCAGAGAGTGTCAGAGAGTGATTGAGTGTCTGAAAGTGTCAGAGAGTTTCAGAGAGTGATAGAGAGTGTCAGAGAGTGTCTGAGTGTGTCAGAGAGTGTCTGAGAGTGTCAGAGAGTGATTGAGAGTGTCTGAAAGTGTCAGAGAGTGTCTGAGTGTGTCAGAGAGTGTCTGAGAGTGTCAGAGAGTGATTGAGAGTGTCAGAGAGTGTCAGAGAGTGATAGTGAGTGATAGAGAGTGTCTGAGAGTGTCAGAGAGTGTCTGAGTGTGTCAGAGAGTGATTGAGAGTGTCTGAAAGTGTCAGAGAGTGTCTGAGTGTGTCAGAGAGTGTCTGAGAGTGTCAGAGAGTGTCAGAGAGTGTCAGAGAGTGTCAGAGAGTGATTGAGAGTGTCAGAGAGTGTCAGAGAGTGATAGTGAGTGATAGAGAGTGTCTGAGAGTGTCAGAGAGTGTCTGAGTGTGTCAGAGAGTGATTGAGAGTGTCTGAAAGTGTCAGAGAGTGTCTGAGTGTGTCAGAGAGTGTCTGAAAGTGTCAGAGAGTGTCAGAGAGTGTCAGAGAGTGTCAGAGAGTGATTGAGAGTGTCTGAAAGTGTCAGAGATTGTCAGAGAGTGTCAGAGAGTGATTGAGAGTGTCTGAAAGTGTCAGAGAGTGTCAAAGAGTGATTGAGAGTGTCAGAGAGTGATAGAGAGTATCAGAGAGTGTCAGAAAGTGTCAGAGAGTGATAGAGTGTGTCTGAGAGCGTCTGAGAGTGTCAGACAGTGTCCGAGAGCGTCAGAGACTGATAGATAGTGCCAGAGAGTGATTGAGAGTGTCTGAGAGTGTCTGAGAGAGTCAGAGAGTGATAGAAAGTGTCAGAGAGAGATAGAGAGTGTCTGAGAGTGTCAGAGAGTGATACAGTGTGTCAGAGACTGATAGAGAGTGTCAGAGAATGTCAGAGAGTGTCAGAGAGTGATTGAGAGTGTCAGAAAGTGTCAGAGAGTGTCTGAGAGTGTCTGAGAGTGTCAGAGAGTGTCAGAGAGTGTCTGAGTGTGTCAGAGAGTGTCTGAGAGTGTCAGAGAGTGATTGAGAGTGTCTGAAAGTGTCAGAGAGTGTCAGAGAGTGTCTGAGAGTGTCTGAGAGAGTCAGAGAGTGTCAGCGAGTGATAGAGAGTGTCAGAGAGTGTCAGAGAGTGTCAGAGAGTGTCAGAGAGTGTCTGAGAGTGCCAGAGAGTGATTGAGAGTGTCAGAGAGTGTCAGAGAGTGATCGAGAGTGATAGAGAGCGTCTGAGAGTGTAAGAGAGTGTCTGAGTGTGTCAGAGAGTGATTGAGAGTGTCTGAAAGTGTCAGAGAGTGTCTGAGTGTGTCAGAGATTGATTGAGAGTGTCTGATAGTGTCAGAGAGTGTCAGAGAGTGATTGAGAGTGTCTGAAAGTGTCCGAGAGTGTCAGAGAGTGTCAGAGAGTGTCAGAGAGTGATAGTGAGTGTCAGAGAGTGTCTGAGTGTGTCTGAAAGTGTCAGAGAGTGTCAGAGAGTGATCGAGAGTGATAGAGAGTGTCTGAGTGTGTCAGAGAGTGATTGAGAGTGTCTGAAAGTGTCAGAGAGTGTCTCAGTGTGTCAGAGAGTGATTGAGAGTGTCTGAAAGTGTCAGAGAGTGTCAGAGAGTGATTGAGAGTGTCTGAAAGTGTCAGAGAGTGTCAGAGAGTGTCAGAGAGTGATAGTGAGTGTCAGAGAGTGTCTGAGTGTGTCAGAGAGTGTCTGAGAGTGTCAGAGAGTGATTGAGAGTGTCTGAAAGTGTCAGAGAGTGTCAGAGAGTGTCAGAGAGTGATTGAGAGTGTCTGAAAGTGTCAGAGAGTGTCAGAGAGTGATAGAGAGTGTCTGAGAGTGTCAGAGAGAGTCAGAGAGTGTCAAAGAGTGATTGAGAGTGTCAGAGAGTGATAGAGAGAGTCAGAGAGTGTCAGAAAGTGTCAGAGAGTGATAGAGAGTGTCTGAGAGCGTCTGAGAGTGTCAGACAGTGTCAGAGAGTGTCAGAGACTGATAGATAGTGCCAGAGAGTGATTGAGAGTGTCTGAGAGTGTCTGAGAGAGTCAGAGAGTGATAGAGAGTGTCAGAGAGAGATAGAGAGTGTCTGAGAATGTCAGAGAGTGATACAGTGTGTCAGAGGCTGATAGAGAGTGTCAGAGAATTTCAGAGAGTGTCAGAGAGTGTCAGAGAGGGATAGAGAGTGATAGAGAGTGTCAGACATTGTCAGAGGGTGTCAGAGTGTGATAGAGAGTGATAGAGAGTGTCAGAGAATGTCAGAGAGTGTCAGAGAGTGTCAGAGAGTGATAGAGAGTGTCTGAGAGTGTCAGAGAGTGTCAGAGTGTCAGAGAGTGTCAGAGTGTCTGAGAGTGTCAGAGAGTGTCAGCGAGTGATAGAGAGTGTCTGAGAGTGTCAGAGAGTGTCAGAGAGTGTCAGAGTGTCTGAGAGTGTCAGAGAGTGTCAGCGAGTGTCAGAGAGTGTCAGAGAGTGTCTGAGAGTGTCAGATAGTGATTGAGAGTGTCAGAGAGTGTCAGAGAGTGATCGAGAGTGATAGAGAGTGTCTGAGAGTGTCAGAGAGTGTCTGAGTGTGTCAGAGAGTGATTGAGAGTGTCTGAAAGTGTCAGAGAGTGTCTGAGTGTGTCAGAGAGTGATTGAGAGTGTCTGAAAGTGTCAGAGAGTGTCAGAGAGTGATTGAGAGTGTCTGAAAGTGTCAGAGAGTGTCAGAGAGTGTCAGAGAGTGATAGTGAGTGTCAGAGAGTGATAGTGAGTGTCAGAGAGTGTCTGAGTGTGTCAGAGAGTGATTGAGAGTGTCAGAAAGTGTCAGAGAGTGTCAGAGAGTGTCAGAGAGTGTCAGAGAGTGATCGAGAGTGATAGAGAGTGTCTGAGAGTGTCAGAGAGTGTCTGAGTGTGTCAGAGAGTGATTGAGAGTGTCTGAAAGTGTCAGAGAGTGTCTGAGTGTGTCAGAGAGTGATTGAGAGTGTCTGAAAGTGTCAGAGAGTGTCAGAGAGTGATTGAGAGTGTCTGAAAGTGTCAGAGAGTGTCAGAGAGTGTCAGAGAGTGTCAGAGAGTGTCAGAGTGATTGAGAGTGTCAGAGAGTGATAGAGAGAGATAGAGAGAGTCAGAGAGTGTCAGAAAGTGTCAGAGAGTGATAGAGAGTGTCTGAGAGCGTCTGAGAGTGTCAGACAGTGTCAGAGAGTGTCAGAGACTGATAGATAGTGCCAGAGAGTGATTGAGAGTGTCTGAGAGTGTCTGAGAGAGTCAGAGAGTGATATAGAGTGTCAGAGAGAGATAGAGAGTGTCTGAGAGTGTCAGAGAGTGATACAGTGTGTCAGAGACTGATAGAGAGTGTCAGAGAATTTCAGAGAGTGTCAGAGAGTGTCAGAGAGGGATAGAGAGTGATAGAGAGTGTCAGACATTGTCAGAGGGTGTCAGAGTGTGATAGAGAGTGATAGAGAGTGTCAGAGAGTGTCAGAGAGTGTCACAGAGTGTCAGAGAGTGATAGAGAGTGTCTGAGAGTGTCAGAGAGTGTCAGAGAGTGATAGAGAGTGTCTGAGAGTGTCAGAGAGTAATAGAGAGTGATAGAGAATGTCTGAGAGTGTCTGAGAGTGTCAGAGATTGTCAGAGTGTGTCAGAGAGTGATAGAGAGTTGTAGAGAGTGTCAGAGAGTTTCAGAGAGTGTCAGAGAGTGATAGAGAGTGTCTGAGAGTGTCAGAGAGTGTCAGAGAGTGTCAGAGAGTGTCAGAGAGTGATAGAGAGTGTCAGAGAGTGTCAGAGAGTGATAGAGAGTGTCTGAGAGTGTCAGAGAGTGTCAGAGAGTGATTGAGAATGTCAGAGAGTGATAGAGCGTGTCAGAAAGTGTCAGAGAGTGATAGAGAGTGTCTGACAGCGTCTGAGAGTGTCAGACAGTGTCAGAGAGTGTCAGAGACTGATAGATAGTGTCAGAGAGTGATTGAGAGTGTCTGAGAGTGTCTGAGAGAGTCAGAGAGTGATAGAGAGTGTCAGACAGAGATAGAGAGTGTCTGAGAGTGTCAGAGAGTGATACAGTGAGTCAGAGACTGATAGAGAGTGTCATATAATGTCAGAGTGTGTCAGAGAGTGTCAGAGAGGGATAGAGAGTGATAGAGAGTGTCAGAGATTGTCAGAGGGTGTCAGAGAGTGTCAGAGAGTGATGGAGAGTGTCTGAGTGTGTCAGAGAGTGTCAGAGAGTGATAGAGAGTGTCTGAGAGTGTCAGAGAGTAATAGAGAGTGATAGAGAGTGTCTGAGAGTGTCTGAGAGTGTCAGAGATTGTCAGAGTGTGTCAGAGAGTGATAGAGAGTGATAGAGAGTGATAGAGAGTGTCAGAGAGTGTCAAAGAGTGATAGAGAGTGTCTGAGAGTGTCAGAGAGTGTCAAAGAGTGATAGAGAGTGTCTGAGAGTGTCAGAGAGTGTCAGAGAGTGATAGAGAGTGTCTGAGAGTGTCAGAGTGTGTCAAAGAGTGATAGAGAGTGATCGAGAGTGTCTGAGAGTGTCAGAGAGTGTCTGAGTGTGTCAGAGAGTGATACAGTGTGTCAGAGACTGATAGAGAGTGTCAGAGAATGTCAGAGACTGTCACAGAGTGTCACAGAGTGTCAGAGAGGGATAGAGAGAGATAGAGAGTGTCAGAGATTGTCAGACGGTGTCAGAGAGTGTCAGAGAGTGATAGAGAGTGTCTGAGAGTGTCAGAGATGTCAGAGTGTGATTGAGAGTCATTGAGAATGTCTGAGAGCGTCTGAGAGAGTCAGAGAGTGATTCAGAGTGTCAGAGCTTGTCAGAGAGTGTGATATAGAGTGTCTGAGAGTGATTGAGGGTGTCTAACAGTGTCAAAGAGTGATAGAGAGTGTCTGAGAATGTCAGAGAGTGATAGACAGTGTCAGAGAGTGTCAGAGAGTGACCGAGTGTGATAGAGAGTGTCAGAGAGTGTCAGAGAGTGTCAGAGCATGTCAGAGAGTGATGGACAGAGTCAGAGAGTGTCAGAGAGTGATTGGGAGTGTCTGCGAGTGTCAGAGAGTGATTGAGAGTGTCTGAGAGTGTTACAGAGTTTCAGAGAGTGAAAGAGAGTGTCAGGGAGTGTCAGAGCTTGTCAGAGAGTGACAGAGTCAGAGTGTGATAGGGATTGTCTGAGAGTGTTTGAGAGTGTCTGAAACTGATAGATAGTGTCAGAGCGTGATTGAGAGTGTCTGAGAGTGTCTGAGAGAGTCAGAGAGTGATAGAGAGTGTCAGAGAGAGATAGAGAGTGTCTGAGAGTGTCAGAGAGTGATACAGTGTGTCAGAGACTGATAGAGAGTGTCAGAGAATGTCAGAGAGTGTCACAGAGTGTCAGAGAGTGTCAGAGAATGATAGAGAGTGTCAGAGATTGTCAGAGGGTGTCAGAGAGTGTCAGAGAGTGATAGCGAGTGTCTGAGAGTGTCAGAGAGTGTCTGAGTGTGTCAGAGAGTGTCTGAGTGTGTCAGAGAGTCTCTGAGAGTGTCAGAGAGTGATTGAGAGTGTCAGAAAGTGTCAGAGAGTGATAGATAGTGATAGAGAGTGTCTGAGAGTGTCAGAGAGTGTCTGAGTGTGTCAGTGAGTGTCTGAGAGTGTCAGAGAGTGATTGAGAGTGTCAGAGAGTGTCAGAGAGTGATCGAGAGTGTCAGAGAGTGTCTGAGAGTGTCAGAGAGTGTCTGAGTGTGTCAGAGAGTGTCTGAAAGTGTCAGAGAGTGTCAGAGAGTGTCAGAGAGTGATTGAGAGTGTCTGAAAGTGTCAGAGAGTGTCAGAGAGTGATAGAGAGTGTCAGAGAGAGTCAGAGAGTGATAGAGAGTGTCTGAGAGTGTCTGAGAGTGTCAGAGATTGTCAGAGTGTGCCAGAGAGTGATAGAGAGTGATAGAGAGTGTCAGAGAGTGTCAGAGAGAGACAGAGAGTGTCAGAGAGTGTCAGAGAGTGTCTGAGTGTGTCAGAGAGTGTCAGAGAGTGTCAGAGAGTGATAGAGTGATAGAGAGTGTCTGAGAGTGTCAGAGAGTGTCTGAGTGTGTCAGAGAGTGATTGAGAGTGTCTGAAAGTGTCAGAGAGTGTCAGAGAGTGATTGAGTGTCTGAAAGTGTCAGAGAGTTTCAGAGAGTGATAGAGAGTGTCAGAGAGTGTCTGAGTGTGTCAGAGAGTGTCTGAGAGTGTCAGAGAGTGATTGAGAGTGTCTGAAAGTGTCAGAGAGTGTCTGAGTGTGTCAGAGAGTGTCTGAGAGTGTCAGAGAGTGATTGAGAGTGTCAGAGAGTGTCAGAGAGTGATAGTGAGTGATAGAGAGTGTCTGAGAGTGTCAGAGAGTGTCTGAGTGTGTCAGAGAGTGATTGAGAGTGTCTGAAAGTGTCAGAGAGTGTCTGAGTGTGTCAGAGAGTGTCTGAAAGTGTCAGAGAGTGTCAGAGAGTGTCAGAGAGTGTCAGAGAGTGATTGAGAGTGTCTGAAAGTGTCAGAGATTGTCAGAGAGTGTCAGAGAGTGATTGAGAGTGTCTGAGAGTGTCAGAGAGTGTCAAAGAGTGATTGAGAGTGTCAGAGAGTGATAGAGAGTATCAGAGAGTGTCAGAAAGTGTCAGAGAGTGATAGAGTGTGTCTGAGAGCGTCTGAGAGTGTCAGACAGTGTCCGAGAGCGTCAGAGACTGATAGATAGTGCCAGAGAGTGATTGAGAGTGTCTGAGAGTGTCTGAGAGAGTCAGAGAGTGATAGAAAGTGTCAGAGAGAGATAGAGAGTGTCTGAGAGTGTCAGAGAGTGATACAGTGTGTCAGAGACTGATAGAGAGTGTCAGAGAATGTCAGAGAGTGTCAGAGAGTGATTGAGAGAGTCAGAAAGTGTCAGAGAGTGTCTGAGAGTGTCTGAGAGTGTCAGAGAGTGTCAGAGAGTGTCTGAGTGTGTCAGAGAGTGTCTGAGAGTGTCAGAGAGTGATTGAGAGTGTCTGAAAGTGTCAGAGAGTGTCAGAGAGTGTCTGAGAGTGTCTGAGAGAGTCAGCGAGTGATAGAGAGTGTCAGAGAGTGTCAGAGAGTGTCAGAGAGTGTCTGAGAGTGTCAGAGAGTGATTGAGAGTGTCAGAGAGTGTCAGAGAGTGTCAGAGAGTGTCTGAGAGTGCCAAAGAGTGATTGAGAGTGTCAGAGAGTGTCAGAGAGTGATCGAGAGTGATAGAGAGCGTCTGAGAGTGTAAGAGAGTGTCTGAGTGTGTCAGAGAGTGATTGAGAGTGTCTGAAAGTGTCAGAGAGTGTCTGAGTGTGTCACAGATTGATTGAGAGTGTCTGATAGTGTCAGAGAGTGTCAGAGAGTGATTGAGAGTGTCTGAAAGTGTCAGAGAGTGTCAGAGAGTGTCAGAGAGTGTCAGAGAGTGATAGAGAGAGATAGAGAGTGTCAGAGATTGTCAGACGGTGTCAGAGAGTGTCAGAGAGTGATAGAGAGTGTCTGAGAGTGTCAGAGAGTGTCAGAGTGTGATTGAGAGTCATTGAGAATGTCTGAGAGCGTCTGAGAGAGTCAGAGAGTGATTCAGAGTGTCAGAGCTTGTCAGAGAGTGTGATATAGAGTGTCTGAGAGTGATTGAGGGTGTCTAACAGTGTCAAAGAGTGATAGAGAGTGTCTGAGAATGTCAGAGAGTGATAGACAGTGTCAGAGAGTGTCAGAGAGTGACCGAGTGTGATAGAGAGTGTCAGAGAGTGTCAGAGAGTGTCAGAGCATGTCAGAGAGTGATGGACAGAGTCAGAGAGTGTCAGAGAGTGATTGGGAGTGTCTGCGAGTGTCAGAGAGTGATTGAGAGTGTCTGAGAGTGTTACAGAGTTTCAGAGAGTGAAAGAGAGTGTCAGGGAGTGTCAGAGCTTGTCAGAGAGTGACAGAGTCAGAGTGTGATAGGGATTGTCTGAGAGTGTTTGAGAGTGTCTGAAACTGATAGATAGTGTCAGAGCGTGATTGAGAGTGTCTGAGAGTGTCTGAGAGAGTCAGAGAGTGATAGAGAGTGTCAGAGAGAGATAGAGAGTGTCTGAGAGTGTCAGAGAGTGATACAGTGTGTCAGAGACTGATAGAGAGTGTCAGAGAATGTCAGAGAGTGTCACAGAGTGTCAGAGAGTGTCAGAGAATGATAGAGAGTGTCAGAGATTGTCAGAGGGTGTCAGAGAGTGTCAGAGAGTGATAGCGAGTGTCTGAGAGTGTCAGAGAGTGTCTGAGTGTGTCAGAGAGTGTCTGAGTGTGTCAGAGAGTCTCTGAGAGTGTCAGAGAGTGATTGAGAGTCTCAGAAAGTGTCAGAGAGTGATAGATAGTGATAGAGAGTGTCTGAGAGTGTCAGAGAGTGTCTGAGTGTGTCAGTGAGTGTCTGAGAGTGTCAGAGAGTGATTGAGAGTGTCAGAGAGTGTCAGAGAGTGATCGAGAGTGTCAGAGAGTGTCTGAGAGTGTCAGAGAGTGTCTGAGTGTGTCAGAGAGTGTCTGAAAGTGTCAGAGAGTGTCAGAGAGTGTCAGAGAGTGATTGAGAGTGTCTGAAAGTGTCAGAGAGTGTCAGAGAGTGATAGAGAGTGTCTGAGAGTGTCAGAGAGAGTCAGAGAGTGATAGAGAGTGTCTGAGAGTGTCTGAGAGTGTCAGAGATTGTCAGAGTGTGCCAGAGAGTGATAGAGAGTGATAGAGAGTGTCAGAGAGTGTCAGAGAGAGACAGAGAGTGTCAGAGAGTGTCAGAGAGTGTCAGAGAGTGTCAGAGAGTGTCAGAGAGTGATAGAGTGATAGAGAGTGTCTGAGAGTGTCAGAGAGTGTCTGAGTGTGTCAGAGAGTGATTGAGAGTGTCTGAAAGTGTCAGAGAGTGTCAGAGAGTGATTGAGTGTCTGAAAGTGTCAGAGAGTTTCAGAGAGTGATAGAGAGTGTCAGAGAGTGTCTGAGTGTGTCAGAGAGTGTCTGAGAGTGTCAGAGAGTGATTGAGAGTGTCTGAAAGTGTCAGAGAGTGTCTGAGTGTGTCAGAGAGTGTCTGAGAGTGTCAGAGAGTGATTGAGAGTGTCAGAGAGTGTCAGAGAGTGATAGTGAGTGATAGAGAGTGTCTGAGAGTGTCAGAGAGTGTCTGAGTGTGTCAGAGAGTGATTGAGAGTGTCTGAAAGTGTCAGAGAGTGTCTGAGTGTGTCAGAGAGTGTCTGAAAGTGTCAGAGAGTGTCAGAGAGTGTCAGAGAGTGTCAGAGAGTGATTGAGAGTGTCTGAAAGTGTCAGAGATTGTCAGAGAGTGTCAGAGAGTGATTGAGAGTGTCTGAGAGTGTCAGAGAGTGTCAAAGAGTGATTGAGAGTGTCAGAGAGTGATAGAGAGTATCAGAGAGTGTCAGAAAGTGTCAGAGAGTGATAGAGTGTGTCTGAGAGCGTCTGAGAGTGTCAGACAGTGTCCGAGAGCGTCAGAGACTGATAGATAGTGCCAGAGAGTGATTGAGAGTGTCTGAGAGTGTCTGAGAGAGTCAGAGAGTGATAGAAAGTGTCAGAGAGAGATAGAGAGTGTCTGAGAGTGTCAGAGAGTGATACAGTGTGTCAGAGACTGATAGAGAGTGTCAGAGAATGTCAGAGAGTGTCAGAGAGTGATTGAGAGTGTCAGAAAGTGTCAGAGAGTGTCTGAGAGTGTCTGAGAGTGTCAGAGAGTGTCAGAGAGTGTCTGAGTGTGTCAGAGAGTGTCTGAGAGTGTCAGAGAGTGATTGAGAGTGTCTGAAAGTGTCAGAGAGTGTCAGAGAGTGTCTGAGAGTGTCTGAGAGAGTCAGCGAGTGATAGAGAGTGTCAGAGAGTGTCAGAGAGTGTCAGAGAGTGTCTGAGAGTGTCAGAGAGTGATTGAGAGTGTCAGAGAGTGTCAGAGAGTGTCAGAGAGTGTCTGAGAGTGCCAGAGAGTGATTGAGAGTGTCAGAGAGTGTCAGAGAGTGATCGAGAGTGATAGAGAGCGTCTGAGAGTGTAAGAGAGTGTCTGAGTGTGTCAGAGAGTGATTGAGAGTGTCTGAAAGTGTCAGAGAGTGTCTGAGTGTGTCAGAGATTGATTGAGAGTGTCTGATAGTGTCAGAGAGTGTCAGAGAGTGATTGAGAGTGTCTGAAAGTGTCAGAGAGTGTCAGAGAGTGTCAGAGAGTGTCAGAGAGTGATAGTGAGTGTCAGAGAGTGTCTGAGTGTGTCTGAAAGTGTCAGAGAGTGTCAGAGAGTGATCGAGAGTGATAGAGAGTGTCTGAGAGTGTCAGAGAGTGTCTGAGTGTGTCAGAGAGTGATTGAGAGTGTCTGAAAGTGTCAGAGAGTGTCTGAGTGTGTCAGAGAGTGATTGAGAGTGTCTGAAAGTGTCAGAGAGTGTCAGAGAGTGATTGAGAGTGTCTGAAAGTGTCAGAGAGTGTCAGAGAGTGTCAGAGAGTGTCAGAGAGTGATAGTGAGTGTCAGAGAGTGTCTGAGTGTGTCAGAGAGTGTCTGAGAGTGTCAGAGAGTGATTGAGAGTGTCTGAAAGTGTCAGAGATTGTCAGAGAGTGTCAGAGAGTGATTGAGAGTGTCTGAAAGTGTCAGAGAGTGTCAGAGAGTGATAGAGAGTGTCTGAGAGTGTCAGAGAGAGTCAGAGAGTGTCAAAGAGTGATTGAGAGTGTCAGAGAGTGATAGAGAGAGTCAGAGAGTGTCAGAAAGTGTCAGAGAGTGATAGAGAGTGTCTGAGAGCGTCTGAGAGTGTCAGACAGTGTCAGAGAGTGTCAGAGACTGATAGATAGTGCCAGAGAGTGATTGAGAGTGTCTGAGAGTGTCTGAGAGAGTCAGAGAGTGATAGAGAGTGTCAGAGAGAGTCAGAGAGTGTCAGCGAGTGATAGAGAGTGTCAGAGAGTGTCAGAGAGTGTCTGAGAGTGTCAGAGAGTGATTGAGAGTGTCAGAGAGTGTCAGAGAGTGTCAGAGAGTGTCTGAGAGTGCCAGAGAGTGATTGAGAGTGTCAGAGAGTGTCAGAGAGTGATCGAGAGTGATAGAGAGCGTCTGAGAGTGTAAGAGAGTGTCTGAGTGTGTCAGAGAGTGATTGAGAGTGTCTGAAAGTGTCAGAGAGTGTTTGAGTGTGTCAGAGATTGATTGAGAGTGTCTGATAGTGTCAGAGAGTGTCAGAGAGTGATTGAGAGTGTCTGAAAGTGTCAGAGAGTGTCAGAGAGTGTCAGAGAGTGTCAGAGAGTGATAGTGAGTGTCAGAGAGTGTCTGAGTGTGTCTGAAAGTGTCAGAGAGTGTCAGAGAGTGATCGAGAGTGATAGAGAGTGTCTGAGAGTGTCAGAGAGTGTCTGAGTGTGTCAGAGAGTGATTGAGAGTGTCTGAAAGTGTCAGAGAGTGTCTGAGTGTGTCAGAGAGTGATTGAGAGTGTCTGAAAGTGTCAGAGAGTGTCAGAGAGTGATTGAGAGTGTCTGAAAGTGTCAGAGAGTGTCAGAGAGTGTCAGAGAGTGTCAGAGAGTGATAGTGAGTGTCAGAGAGTGTCTGAGTGTGTCAGAGAGTGTCTGAGAGTGTCAGAGAGTGATTGAGAGTGTCTGAAAGTGTCAGAGAGTGTCAGAGAGTGTCAGAGAGTGATTGAGAGTGTCTGAAGGTGTCAGAGAGTGTCAGAGAGTGATAGAGAGTGTCTGAGAGTGTCAGAGAGAGTCAGAGAGTGTCAAAGAGTGATTGAGAGTGTCAGAGAGTGATAGAGAGAGTCAGAGAGTGTCAGAAAGTGTCAGAGAGTGATAGAGAGTGTCTGAGAGCGTCTGAGAGTGTCAGACAGTGTCAGAGAGTGTCAGAGACTGATAGATAGTGCCAGAGAGTGATTGAGAGTGTCTGAGAGTGTCTGAGAGAGTCAGAGAGTGATAGAGAGTGATAGAGAGTGTCTGAGAGTGTCAGAGAGTGTCTGAGTGTGTCAGAGAGTGATTGAGAGTGTCTGAAAGTGTCAGAGAGTGTCTGAGTGTGTCAGAGAGTGATTGAGAGTGTCTGAAAGTGTCAGAGAGTGTCAGAGAGTGATTGAGAGTGTCTGAAAGTGTCAGAGAGTGTCAGAGAGTGTCAGAGAGTGTCAGAGAGTGATAGTGAGTGTCAGAGAGTGTCTGAGTGTGTCAGAGAGTGTCTGAGAGTGTCAGAGAGTGATTGAGAGTGTCTGAAAGTGTCAGAGATTGTCAGAGAGTGTCAGAGAGTGATTGAGAGTGTCTGAAAGTGTCAGAGAGTGTCAGAGAGTGATAGAGAGTGTCTGAGAGTGTCAGAGAGAGTCAGAGAGTGTCAAAGAGTGATTGAGAGTGTCAGAGAGTGATAGAGAGAGTCAGAGAGTGTCAGAAAGTGTCAGAGAGTGATAGAGAGTGTCTGAGAGCGTCTGAGAGTGTCAGACAGTGTCAGAGAGTGTCAGAGACTGATAGATAGTGCCAGAGAGTGATTGAGAGTGTCTGAGAGTGTCTGAGAGAGTCAGAGAGTGATAGAGAGTGTCAGAGAGAGTCAGAGAGTGTCAGCGAGTGATAGAGAGTGTCAGAGAGTGTCAGAGAGTGTCTGAGAGTGTCAGAGAGTGATTGAGAGTGTCAGAGAGTGTCAGAGAGTGTCAGAGAGTGTCTGAGAGTGCCAGAGAGTGATTGAGAGTGTCAGAGAGTGTCAGAGAGTGATCGAGAGTGATAGAGAGCGTCTGAGAGTGTAAGAGAGTGTCTGAGTGTGTCAGAGAGTGATTGAGAGTGTCTGAAAGTGTCAGAGAGTGTCTGAGTGTGTCAGAGATTGATTGAGAGTGTCTGATAGTGTCAGAGAGTGTCAGAGAGTGATTGAGAGTGTCTGAAAGTGTCAGAGAGTGTCAGAGAGTGTCAGAGAGTGTCAGAGAGTGATAGTGAGTGTCAGAGAGTGTCTGAGTGTGTCTGAAAGTGTCAGAGAGTGTCAGAGAGTGATCGAGAGTGATAGAGAGTGTCTGAGAGTGTCAGAGAGTGTCTGAGTGTGTCAGAGAGTGATTGAGAGTGTCTGAAAGTGTCAGAGAGTGTCTGAGTGTGTCAGAGAGTGATTGAGAGTGTCTGAAAGTGTCAGAGAGTGTCAGAGAGTGATTGAGAGTGTCTGAAAGTGTCAGAGAGTGTCAGAGAGTGTCAGAGAGTGTCAGAGAGTGATAGTGAGTGTCAGAGAGTGTCTGAGTGTGTCAGAGAGTGTCTGAGAGTGTCAGAGAGTGATTGAGAGTGTCTGAAAGTGTCAGAGAGTGTCAGAGAGTGTCAGAGAGTGATTGAGAGTGTCTGAAGGTGTCAGAGAGTGTCAGAGAGTGATAGAGAGTGTCTGAGAGTGTCAGAGAGAGTCAGAGAGTGTCAAAGAGTGATTGAGAGTGTCAGAGAGTGATAGAGAGAGTCAGAGAGTGTCAGAAAGTGTCAGAGAGTGATAGAGAGTGTCTGAGAGCGTCTGAGAGTGTCAGACAGTGTCAGAGAGTGTCAGAGACTGATAGATAGTGCCAGAGAGTGATTGAGAGTGTCTGAGAGTGTCTGAGAGAGTCAGAGAGTGATAGAGAGTGTCAGAGAGAGATAGAGAGTGTCTGAGAATGTCAGAGAGTGATACAGTGTGTCAGAGGCTGATAGAGAGTGTCAGAGAATTTCAGAGAGTGTCAGAGAGTGTCAGAGAGGGATAGAGAGTGATAGAGAGTGTCAGACATTGTCAGAGGGTGTCAGAGTGTGATAGAGAGTGATAGAGAGTGTCAGAGAATGTCAGAGAGTGTCAGAGAGTGTCAGAGAGTGATAGAGAGTGTCTGAGAGTGTCAGAGAGTGTCAGAGTGTCAGAGAGTGTCAGAGTGTCTGAGAGTGTCAGAGAGTGTCAGCGAGTGATAGAGAGTGTCTGAGATTGTCAGAGAGTGTCAGAGAGTGTCAGAGTGTCTGAGAGTGTCAGAGAGTGTCAGCGAGTGTCAGAGAGTGTCAGAGAGTGTCAGAGAGTGTCTGAGAGTGTCAGATAGTGATTGAGAGTGTCAGAGAGTGTCAGAGAGTGATCGAGAGTGATAGAGAGTGTCTGAGAGTGTCAGAGAGTGTCTGAGTGTGTCAGAGAGTGATTGAGAGTGTCTGAAAGTGTCAGAGAGTGTCTGAGTGTGTCAGAGAGTGATTGAGAGTGTCTGAAATTGTCAGAGAGTGTCAGAGAGTGATTGAGAGTGTCTGAAAGTGTCAGAGAGTGTCAGAGAGTGTCAGAGAGTGATAGTGAGTGTCAGAGAGTGTCTGAGTGTGTCAGAGAGTGATTGAGAGTGTCAGAAAGTGTCAGAGAGTGTCAGAGAGTGTCAGAGAGTGTCAGAGAGTGATCGAGAGTGATAGAGAGTGTCTGAGAGTGTCAGAGAGTGTCTGAGTGTGTCAGAGAGTGATTGAGAGTGTCTGAAAGTGTCAGAGAGTGTCTGAGTGTGTCAGAGAGTGATTGAGAGTGTCTGAAAGTGTCAGAGAGTGTCAGAGAGTGATTGAGAGTGTCTGAAAGTGTCAGAGAGTGTCAGAGAGTGTCAGAGAGTGTCAGAGAGTGATAGTGAGTGTCAGAGAGTGTCTGAGTGTGTCAGAGAGTGTCTGAGAGTGTCAGAGAGTGATTGAGAGTGTCTGAAAGTGTCAGAGAGTGTCAGAGAGTGTCAGAGAGTGTCAGAGAGTGATTGAGAGTGTCTGAAAGTGTCAGAGAGTGTCAGAGAGTGATAGAGAGTGTCTGAGAGTGTCAGAGAGAGTCAGAGAGTGTCAAAGAGTGATTGAGAGTGTCAGAGAGTGATAGAGAGAGTCAGAGAGTGTCAGAAAGTGTCAGAGAGTGATAGAGAGTGTCTGAGAGCTTCTGAGATATTCAGACAGTGTCAGAGAGTGTCAGAGACTGATACATAGTGCCAGAGAGTGATTGAGAGTGTCTGAGAGTGTCTGAGAGAGTCAGAGAGTGATATAGAGTGTCAGAGAGAGATAGAGAGTGTCTGAGAGTGTCAGAGAGTGATACAGTGTGTCAGAGACTGATAGAGAGTGTCAGAGAATTTCAGAGAGTGTCAGAGAGTGTCAGAGAGGGATAGAGAGTGATAGAGAGTGTCAGACATTGTCAGAGGGTGTCAGAGTGTGATAGAGAGTGATAGAGAGTGTCAGAGAGTGTCAGAGAGTGTCACAGAGTGTCAGAGAGTGATAGAGAGTGTCTGAGAGTGTCAGAGAGTGTCAGAGAGTGATAGAGAGTGTCTGAGAGTGTCAGAGAGTAATAGAGAGTGATAGAGAGTGTCTGAGAGTGTCTGAGAGTGTCAGAGATTGTCAGAGTGTGTCAGAGAGTGATAGAGAGTTGTAGAGAGTGTCAGAGAGTTTCAGAGAGTGTCAGAGAGTGATAGAGAGTGTCTGAGAGTGTCAGAGAGTGTCAGAGAGTGTCAGAGAGTGTCAGAGAGTGATAGAGAGTGTCAGAGAGTGTCAGAGAGTGATAGAGAGTGTCTGAGAGTGTCAGAGAGTGTCAGAGAGTGATTGAGAATGTCAGAGAGTGATAGAGAGTGTCAGAAAGTGTCAGAGAGTGATAGAGAGTGTCTGACAGCGTCTGAGAGTGTCAGACAGTGTCAGAGAGTGTCAGAGACTGATAGATAGTGTCAGAGAGTGATTGAGAGTGTCTGAGAGTGTCTGAGAGAGTCAGAGAGTGATAGAGAGTGTCAGACAGAGATAGAGAGTGTCTGAGAGTGTCAGAGAGTGATACAGTGAGTCAGAGACTGATAGAGAGTGTCATATAATGTCAGAGTGTGTCAGAGAGTGTCAGAGAGGGATAGAGAGTGATAGAGAGTGTCAGAGATTGTCAGAGGGTGTCAGAGAGTGTCAGAGAGTGATGGAGAGTGTCTGAGTGTGTCAGAGAGTGTCACAGAGTGATAGAGAGTGTCTGAGAGTGTCAGAGAGTAATAGAGAGTGATAGAGAGTGTCTGAGAGTGTCTGAGAGTGTCAGAGATTGTCAGAGTGTGTCAGAGAGTGATAGAGAGTGATAGAGAGTGATAGAGAGTGTCAGAGAGTGTCAGAGAGTGTCAGAGAGTGATAGAGAGTGTCTGAGAGTGTCAGAGTGTGTCAAAGAGTGATAGAGAGTGTCTGAGAGTGTCAGAGAGTGTCAAAGAGTGATAGAGAGTGTCTGAGAGTGTCAGAGAGTGTCAGAGAGTGATAGAGAGTGTCTGAGAGTGTCAGAGTGTGTCAAAGAGTGATAGAGAGTGATAGAGAGTGTCTGAGAGTGTCAGAGAGTGTCTGAGTGTGTCAGAGAGTGTCTGAGAGTGTCAGAGAGTGTCTGAGAGTGTATGAGTGTGTCAGAGAGTGTCTGAGTGTGTCAGAGAGTGTCTGAGAATGTCAGAGAGTGATTAAGATTGTCTGAAAGTGTCTGAGAGTGTCAGAGAGTGATGGAGAGTGTCAGAGAGTGATTGAGAATGTCAGAGAGTGATAGAGAGAGTCAGAGAGTGTCAGAACGTGTCAGAGAGTGATAGCGAGTGTCTGAGAGCGTCTGAGAGTGTCAGACAGTGTCAGAGAGTGTCAGAGACTGATAGATAGTGTCAGAGAGTGATTGAGAGTGTCAGAGAGTGATACAGTGTGTCAGAGACTGATAGAGAGTGTCAGAGAATGTCAGAGACTGTCACAGAGTGTCACAGAGTGTCAGAGAGGGATAGAGAGAGATAGAGAGTGTCAGAGATTGTCAGACGGTGTCAGAGAGTGTCAGAGAGTGATAGAGAGTGTCTGAGAGTGTCAGAGAGTGTCAGAGTGTGATTGAGAGTCATTGAGAATGTCTGAGAGCGTCTGAGAGAGTCAGAGAGTGATTCAGAGTGTCAGAGCTTGTCAGAGAGTGTGATATAGAGTGTCTGAGAGTGATTGAGGGTGTCTAACAGTGTCAAAGAGTGATAGAGAGTGTCTGAGAATGTCAGAGAGTGATAGACAGTGTCAGAGAGTGTCAGAGAGTGACCGAGTGTGATAGAGAGTGTCAGAGAGTGTCAGAGAGTGTCAGAGCATGTCAGAGAGTGATGGACAGAGTCAGAGAGTGTCAGAGAGTGATTGGGAGTGTCTGCGAGTGTCAGAGAGTGATTGAGAGTGTCTGAGAGTGTTACAGAGTTTCAGAGAGTGAAAGAGAGTGTCAGGGAGTGTCAGAGCTTGTCAGAGAGTGACAGAGTCAGAGTGTGATAGGGATTGTCTGAGAGTGTTTGAGAGTGTCTGAAACTGATAGATAGTGTCAGAGCGTGATTGAGAGTGTCTGAGAGTGTCTGAGAGAGTCAGAGAGTGATAGAGAGTGTCAGAGAGAGATAGAGAGTGTCTGAGAGTGTCAGAGAGTGATACAGTGTGTCAGAGACTGATAGAGAGTGTCAGAGAATGTCAGAGAGTGTCACAGAGTGTCAGAGAGTGTCAGAGAATGATAGAGAGTGTCAGAGATTGTCAGAGGGTGTCAGAGAGTGTCAGAGAGTGATAGAGAGTCATTGAGAATGTCTGAGAGAGTCTGAGAGAGTCAGAGAGTGTGATATAGATTGTCTGAGAGTGATTGAGGGTGTCTAAGATTGTCAGAGAGTGATAGAGAGTGTCTGAGAACGTCAGAGAGAGATAGAGAGTGTCAGAGAGTGACCGAGTGTGATAGAGAGTGTCAGAGAGTGTCAGAGAGCATGTCAGAGAGTGTCAGAGCATGTCAGAGAGTGATAGACGGAGTCTGAGAGTGTCAGAGAGTGATTGAGAGTGTCTGAGAGTGTTAGAGAGTTTCAGAGAGTGTCAGAGAGTATCAGAGCTTGTCAGAGAGTGATAGAGAGAGTCAGAGAGTAACAGGGAGTGGCTGAGAGTGTCAGAGAGTGATTGAGAGTGTCTGAGAGTGTCAGAGAGTGTCAGAGAGTGATAGAGAGTATCTGAGAGCGTCTGAGAGTGTCAGAGATTGATAGAGAGCGTCAGAGAGAGATAGAGAGTGTCTGAGAGTGTCAGAGAGTGGTACAGTGTGTCAGAGAGTGATAGAGAGTGTCAGAGAATGTCAGAGACTGATAAAGAGTGTCAGAGAATGTCAGAGATTGTCACAGAGTGACAGAGAGTGTCAGAGAGGGATAGAGAGTGATAGAGAGTGTCAGAGATTGTCAGAGGCTGTCAGAGAGTGTCAGAGAGTGATAGAGAGTGTCTGAGAGAGTCAGAGAGTGTCAGAGAGTGTCAGAGAGTGATTGAGAGTCATTGAGAATGTCTGAGAGAGTCTGAGAGAGTCAGAGAGTGATTGAGAGTGTCAGAGCGTGTCAGAGAGTGTGATATAGATTGTCTGAGAGTGATTGAGGGTATCTAAGATTGTCAGAGAGTGATAGAGAGTGTCTGAGAACGTCAGAGAGAGATAGAGAGTGTCAGAGAGTGACCGAGTGTGATAGAGAGTGTCAGAGAGTGTCAGAGAGCATGTCAGAGAGTGTCAGAGCATGTCAGAGAGTGATAGACGGAGTCTGAGAGTGTCAGAGAGTGATTGAGAGTGTCTGAGAGTGTTAGAGAGTTTCAGAGAGTGTCAGAGAGTATCGGAGCTTGTCAGAGAGTGATAGAGAGAGTCAGAGAGTAACAGGGAGTTGCTGAGAGTGTCAGAGAGTGATTGAGAGTGTCTGAGAGTGTCAGAGAGTGTCAGAGAGTGATAGAGAGTATCTGAGAGCGTCTGAGAGTGTCAGAGATTGATAGAGAGTGTCAGAGAGAGATAGAGAGTGTCTGAGAGTGTCAGAGAGTGGTACAGTGTGTCAGAGAGTGATAGAGAGTGTCAGAGAATGTCAGAGAGTGTCACAGAGTGACAGAGAGTGTCAGAGAGGGATAGAGAGTGATAGAGAGTGTCAGAGATTGTCAGAGGGTGTCAGACAGTGATAGAGAGTGTCTGAGAGTGTTAGAGAGTGATAGAGAGTGATAGAGAGTGTCTGAGAGTGTCAGAGAGTGATAGAGAGTGTCTGAGAGTGTCAGAGAGTGATAGAGAGCGTCTGAGAGTGTCTCAGAGAGTCAGAGAGTGTCAGAGAGTGATAGAGAGTGTCTGAGAGTGTCAGAGAGTGCTAGAGAGTGATAGAGAGTGTCTGAGCGTGTCAGAGAGTGTCTGAGTGCCTCAGAGCGTGTCAGAGAGTGATAGAGAGTGATAGAGAGTGTCAGAGAGCGATAGAGAGTGTCTGAGAGTGTCAGAGAGTGATAGAGTGTGTCTGAGAGTGTCAGAGAGTGTCTGAGAGTGTCTCAGAGAGTCAGAGAGTGTCAGAGAGTGATAGAGAGTGATAGAGAGTGTCTGAGAGTGACAGAGAGTGTCTGAGAGTGTCAGTGAGTGTCAGAGGGTGATAGCGTTTGTCTCAGGTGTCTGAGAGTGTCAGAGAGTGATAGAGAGTGTCTGAGAGTGTCAGAGAGTGATGGAGAGTGTCTGAGAGTGTCTCAGAGAGTCACAGAGTGTCAGAGAGTGATAGAGAGAGATAGATAGTGTCTGAGAGTGTCAGAGAGTGATAGAGAGTGTCTGAGAGTGTCAGAGAGTGTCAGAGAGTGTCAGAGACTGTCTGAGAATGTCTCAGCGAGTCACAGAGTGTCAGAGAGTGTCAGAGAGTGATAGTGAGCGATGGAGAGTGATAGAGAGTGTCTGAGAGTGTCAGTGAGTGTCAGAGAGTGATAGAGTGTGTCTGAGACTGTCAGAGTGTGTCAGAGTGTGTCAGAATGTGTCAGAGATTGATAGAGAGCGTCAGAGAGTGTCATAGAGTGATCGAGAGTGTCAGAGAGTGTCTGAGAGTGTCAGAGAGTGTCATAGTGTGATAGAGAGTGTCTGAGAGTGTCAGAGAGTGTATGAGTATGTCAGAGAGTGTCACAGAGTGATAGAGAGTGATAGAGAGTTTCAGAGAGCGTCATAGAGTGATAGAGAGTGTCAGAGAGCGTCATAGAGTGATAGAGAGTGTCTGAGCGTGTCAGAGAGCGTCTGAGAGTGTCTGAGAGTGATAGAGAGTGGCAGAGAGAGTCAGAGAGTGTCAGAGAGTGACAGAGAGTGTCTGAGGGTGTCAGAGAGTGTCTGAGTGTGTCAGAGAGTGTCAGAGAGTGATGGAGAGTGATAGAGAGTGTCAGAGAGCGTCATAGAGTGATAGAGAGTGTCAGAGAGCGTCATAGAGTGATAGAGAGTGGTAGAGAGTGTCAGAGAAAGTCATAGAGTGACAGAGAGTGATAGAGTGTGCAGAGAGTGATAGAGATTGATAGAGAGTGTGTGAGAGTGTCAGAGATTGTCTGAGTGTGTCAGAGAGTGTCAGAGAGTGATAGAGAGTGATAGAGAGTGATAGAGAGCGTCATAGAGTGATAGAGAGTGTCAGAGAGTGTCTGAGAGTGACAGAGAGTGATAGAGAGTGATAGAGAGTGTCAGAGAGAGTCAGAGAGAGTCAGAGAGTGATAGAGAGTGTCTGAGAGTGTCAGAGAGTGATAGAGAGTGTCTGAGAGTGTCAGAGAGTGTCAGAGTGTGTCAGAGAGTGTTAGTGAGTGTCAGAGAGTTTCAAAGAGTGTCAGATAGTGTCAGACAGTGATAGAGAGTGTCTGAGAGTGTCAGAGAGTGATAGAGAGTGATAGAGAGTGTCTGAGCGTATCAGAGAGTGTCAGAGAGTGTCAGAGAGGGATAGGGAGTGTCTGAGAGTGTCAGAGAGTGATAGAGAGTGTCTGAGAGTGTCAGAGAGTGATAGAGAGTGTCTGAGAGTCTCTCAGAGAGTCAGAGATTGTCAGAGAGTGATAGAGAGTGTCTGAGAGTGTCAGAGAGTGATAGAGAGTGATAGAGAGTGTCTGAGCGTGTCAGAGAGTGTCTGAGTGCGTCAGAGAGTGATAGAGAGCGATAGACAGTGTCTGAGAGTGTCAGAGAGTGACAGAGAGTGTCTGAGAGTGTCAGAGAGTGATAGAGAGTGATGGAGAGTGATAGAGAGTGTCTGAGAGTGTCTCAGAGAGTCAGAGAGTGTCAGAGAGTGATGGAGAGTGATAGAGAGTGTCTGAGAGTGTCAGTGAGTGTCAGAGAGTGATAGAGTGTGTCTCAGTGTGTCTGAGAGTGTCAGAGGGTGTCAGAATGTGTCAGAGAGTGAGAGACAGTGTCAGAAAGTGTCATAGAGTGATAGACAGTGTCAGAGAGTGTCAGAGAGTGTCTGAGAGTGTCAGAGAGATTCAGAGTATGTCAGACAGTGTCAGAGAGTGATAGAGAGTGTCTGAGAGTGACAGAGAGTGTCTGAGAGTGTCAGTGAGTGTCAGAGAGTGATAGAGAGTGTCTGAGAGTGTCCGAGAGTGTCAGAGATTGATAGAGAGTGTCTGAGAGTGTCAGAGAGTGTCAGAGAGTGATAGAGAGTGTCTGAGAGTGTCAGAGAGTAATAGAGATTGATAGAGAGAGTTTGAGAATGTCAGTGAGTGTCAGAGAGTGATAGAGAGTGTCTGAGACCGTCAGAGAGTGTCTGAGTGTGTCAGAGCGTGTCAGAGAGTGATAGAGAGTGATAGAGAGTGTCAGAGAGTGATAGAGAGTGATAGAGATTGTCTGAGAGTGACAGAGAGTGTCTGAGAGTGTCAGTGAGTGTCAGAGAGTGATAGAGAGTGTCTGAGAGTGTCTGAGAGTGTCAGAGATTGTCAGAGTGTGTCAGAGAGTGATAGAGAGTGATAGAGAGTGTCTGAGAGTGTCAGTGAGTGTCAGAGAGTGATAGAGAGTGTCTGAGAGTGATAGAGTGTGTCTGAGAGTGTCTGAGAGTGTCAGAGATTGTCAGAGTGTGTCAGAGAGTGATAGAGAGTGATAGAGAGTGTCTGAGAGTGTCAGTGAGTGTCAGAGCGTGATAGAGAGTGTCTGAGAGTGTCAGAGAGTGACAGAGAGTGATAGAGAGTGTCTGAGAGTGTCTGAGAGTGATAGACATTGATAGAGAGTGTCTGAGAATGTCAGTGAGTGTCAGAGAGTGATAGAGAGTGTCTGAGAGCTTCAGAGAGTGTCTGAGTGTGTCAGAGAGTGACTGAGAGTGTCAAAGAGTGATTGAGAGTGTCTGAAAGTGTCAGAGAGTGTCAGAGAGTGTCCGAGAGTGATAGAGAGTGTCTGAGAGTTTCAGAGAGTGTCAGAAGTTATAGAGAGTGATAGAGAGTATCTGAGAGTGTCTGAGAGTGTCTGAGTGTGTCAGAGAATGCCAGAGAGTGTCAGAGAGTGATAGAGAGTGTCAGAGAGTGTCAGAGAGTGATAGAGAGTGATAGAGAGTGATAGAGAGTGTCAGAGAGTGTCTGAGTGTGTCAGAGAGTGTCTGAGAGAGTCAGAGAGTGATTGAGAGTGTCAGAGAGTGTCAGAGAGTGATAGAGAGTGATAGAGAGTATCTGAGAGTGTCTGAGAGTGTCAGAGAATGTCAGAGAGTGATAGAGAGTGTCTGAGAGTGTCAGAGAGTATCAGAGAGTTATAGAGAGTGATAGAGAGTATCTGAGAGTGTCAGAGATTGTCAGAGTGTGATAGAGAGTGATAGTGAGTGTCAGAGAGTGTCAGAGAGTGTCAGAGAGTGATAGAGAGTGTCACAGAGTGTCAGAGAGTGTCAGAGAGTAATAGAGAGTGTCTGAGAGTGTCTGAGAGTATCAGAGATTGTCAGAGTGTGTCAGAGAGTGATAGAGAGTGCTAGAGAGTGTCAGAGAGTGTCAGAGAGTGACATAGAGTGATAGAGAGTGTCTGAGAGTGTCAGAGAGTGTCTGAGTGTGTCAGAGATGGTCTGAGTGTGTCAGAGAGTGTCAGAGAGTGATTGAGAGTGTCAGAGAGTGTCAGAGAGTGATAGAGAGTGATAGAGAGTGTCTGAGAGTGTCAGAGAGTGTCTGAGTGAGTCAGAGAGTGTCTGAGAGTGATTGACAGTGTCTGAAAGTGTCAGAGAGTGTCAGAGAGTGTCAGAGAGTGTCTGAGAGTGTCAGAGAGTGACATTGAGTGATAGAGAGTGTCCGAGAGTGTCAGAGAGTGTCTGAGTGTGTCAGAGAGGGTCTGAGTGTGTCAGAGAGTGTCAGAGAGTGATTGAGAGTGTCAGAGAGTGTCAGAGAGTGATAGAGAGTGATAGAGAGTGTCTGAGAGTGTCAGAGAGTGTCAGAGAGTGTCAGAGAGTGATTGAGAGTGTCAGAGAGTGATTGAGAGTGTCTGAAAGTGTCAGAGTGTCAGAGAGTGTCAGAGAGTGTCTGAGAGTGTCAGAGAGTGTCTGAGAGTGTCAGAGAGTGTCAGAGAGTGATAGAGAGTGTCTGAGAGTGTCCGAGAGTGTCTGAGTGTGTCAGAGAGTGTCTGAGAGTGTCAGAGAGTGTCAGAGAGTGATTGAGAGTGTCAGAGAGTGTCAGAGAGTGATAGAGAGTGATAGAGAGTGTCTGAGAGTGTCAGAGAGTGTCTGAGTGTGTCAGAGAGTGATTGAGAGTGTCTGAAAGTGTCAGAGAGTGTCAGAGAGTGATTGAGAGTGTCTGAAAGTGTCAGAGAGTGTCAGAGAGTGATAGAGAGTGTCAGAGAGTGTCTGAGTGTGTCAGAGAGTGTCTGATGATTGAGAGTGTCTGAAAGTGTCAGAGAGTGTCAGAGAGTGATAGAGAGTGTCAGAGAGTGTCTGAGTGTGTCAGAGAGTGTCTGAGAGTGTCAGAGAGTGATTGAGAGTGTCTGAAAGTGTCAGAGAGTGTCAGAGAGTGATTGAGAGTGTCTGAAAGTGTCAGAGAGTGTCAGAGAGTGATAGAGAGAGTCTGAGAGTGTCAGAGAGTGTCAGAGAGTGTCAAAGAGTGATTGAGAGTGTCAGAGAGTGATAGAGAGTGTCAGAGAGTGTCAGAAAGTGTTAGAGAGTGATAGAGAGTGTCTGAGAGCGTCTGAGAGTGTCAGACATTGTCAGAAAGTGTCAGAGACTGATAGATAGTGCCAGAGAGTGAGTGAGAGTGTCTGAGAGTGTCTGAGCGAGTCACAGAGTGATAGAGAGTGTCAGAGAGAGATAGAGAGTGTCTGAGAGTGATACAGTGTGTCAGAGACTGATAGAGAGTGTCAGAGAATGTCAGAAAGTCTCAGAGAGTGTCAGAGAGGGATAGAGAGTGATAGAGAGTGTCTGAGAGTGTCCGAGAGTGTCTGAGTGTGTCAGAGAGTGTCTGAGAGTGTCAGAGAGTGATTGAGAGTGTCAGAGAGTGTCAGAGAGTGATAGAGAGTGATAGAGAGTGTCTGAGAGTGTCAGAGAGTGTCTGAGTGTGTCAGAGAGTGATTGAGAGTGTCAGAGAGTGTCAGAGAGTGATAGAGAGTGATAGAGAGTGTCTGAGAGTGTCAGAGAGTGTCTGAGTGTGTCAGAGAGTGATTGAGAGTGTCTGAAAGTGTCAGAGAGTGTCAGAGAGTGATTGAGAGTGTCTGAAAGTGTCAGAGAGTGTCAGAGAGTGATAGAGAGTGTCAGAGAGTGTCTGAGTGTGTCAGAGAGTGTCTGATGATTGAGAGTGTCTGAAAGTGTCAGAGAGTGTCAGAGAGTGATAGAGAGTGTCAGAGAGTGTCTGAGTGTGTCATAGAGTGTCTGAGAGTGTCAGAGAGTGATTGAGAGTGTCTGAAAGTGTCAGAGAGTGTCTGATGATTGAGAGTGTCTGAAAGTGTCAGAGAGTGTCAGAGAGTGATAGAGAGTGTCAGAGAGTGTCTGAGTGTGTCATAGAGTGTCTGAGAGTGTCAGAGAGTGATTGAGAGTGTCTGAAAGTGTCAGAGAGTGTCAGAGAGTGTCAGAGAGTGATTGAGAGTGTCTGAAAGTGTCAGAGAGTGTCAGAGAGTGATAGAGAGTGTCTGAGAGTGTCAGAGAGTGTCAGAGAGTGTCAAAGAGTGATTGAGAGTGTCAGAGAGTGATAGAGAGTGTCAGAGAGTGTCAGAAAGTGTTAGAGAGTGATAGAGAGTGTCTGAGAGCGTCTGAGAGTGTCAGACATTGTCAGAAAGTGTCAGAGACTGATAGATAGTGCCAGAGAGTGATTGAGAGTGTCTGAGAGTGTCTGAGCGAGTAAGAGTGTGATAGAGAGTGTCAGAGAGTGTCAGAGAGTGTCAGAGTGTCAGAGAGTGTCAGAGAGTGTCAGAGAGTGTCTGAGAGTGTCAGAGAGTGTCAGAGAGTGATAGGGAGTGACAGAGAGTGTCTGAGAGTGTCAGAGTGTGTCAGAGAGTGTCAGAGAGTGTCAGAGACTGATAGAGAGTGATAGAGAGTTTCAGAGAGTGTCAGAGAGTATCTGAGAGTGTCAGAGAGTGTCAGAGTGTGATAGACAGTGTCAGAGAGTGTCAGAGAGTGTCAGAGTGTCAGAGAGTGATATGGAGTGACAGAGAGTGTCTGAGAGTGTCAGAGTGTGTCAGAAAGTGCAAGAGAATGATAGAGAGAGCTAGAGAGTGTCAGCGAGCGTCATAGAGTGATAGAGAGGGTCAGTGGGCGATAGAGAGTGTCAGAGAGTGATAGAGAGTGTCAGAGAGTGTCAGAAAGTGTCAGAGAGTGATAGAGAGTGTCTGAGAGCGTCTGAGAGTGTCAGACATTGTCAGAAAGTGTCAGAGACTGATAGATAGTGCCAGAGAGTGATTGAGAGTGTCTGAGAGTGTCTGAGCGAGTCAGAGAGTGATAGTGAGTGTCAGAGAGAGATAGAGAGTGTCTGAGAGTGTCAGAGAGTGATACAGTGTGTCAGAGACTGATAGAGAGTGTCAGAGAATGTCAGAGAGTGTCAGAGCGTGACAGAGAGGGATAGAGAGTGATAGAGAGTGTCAGAGATTGTCTGAGAGTGTCAGAGAGTGTCTGAGTGTGTCAGAGAGTGTCTGAGTGTGTCAGAGAGTGTCTGAGAGTGTCAGAGAGTGATTGAGAGTGTCAGAGAGTGTCAGAGAGTGATAGAGAGTGTCTGAGAGTGTCAGAGAGTGTCTGATTTTGTCAGAGAGTGTCTGAAAGTGTCAGAAAGTGATTGAGAGTGTCTGAAAGTGTCAGAGAGTGTCAGAGAGTGTCAGAGAGTGTCTGAGAGTGTCAGAGAGTGTCAGAGAGTGATAGAGAGTGATAGAGAGTGTTTGAGAGTGTCAGAGAGTGATAGAGAGTGATAGAGAGTGTCTGAGAGTGTCAGAGAGTGTCTGAGTGTGTCAGAGAGTGATTGAGAGTGTCAGAGAGTGTCAGAGAGTGATAGAGAGTGATAGAGAGTGTCTGAGAGTGTCAGAGAGTGTCTGAGTGTGTCAGAGAGTGATTGAGAGTGTCTGAAAGTGTCAGAGAGTGTCAGAGAGTGATTGAGAGTGTCTGAAAGTGTCAGAGAGTGTCAGAGAGTGATAGAGAGTGTCAGAGAGTGCCTGAGTGTGTCAGAGAGTGTCTGATGATTGAGAGTGTCTGAAAGTGTCAGAGAGTGTCAGACAGTGATAGAGAGTGTCAGAGAGTGTCTGAGTGTGTCATAGAGTGTCTGAGAGTGTCAGAGAGTGATTGAGAGTGTCTGAAAGTGTCAGAGAGTGTCAGAGAGTGTCAGAGAGTGATTGAGAGTGTCTGAAAGTGTCAGAGAGTGTCAGAGAGTGATAGAGAGTGTCTGAGAGTGTCAGAGAGTGTCAGAGAGTGTCAAAGAGTGATTGAGAGTGTCAGAGAGTGATAGAGAGTGTCAGAGAGTGTCAGAAAGTGTTAGAGAGTGATAGAGAGTGTCTGAGAGCGTCTGAGAGTGTCAGACATTGTCAGAAAGTGTCAGAGACTGATAGATAGTGCCAGAGAGTGATTGAGAGTGTCTGAGAGTGTCTGAGCGAGTCAGAGAGTGATAGAGAGTGTCAGAGAGAGATAGAGAGTGTCTGAGAGTGATACAGTGTGTCAGAGACTGATAGAGAGTGTCAGAGAATGTCAGAGAGTCTCAGAGAGTGTCAGAGAGGGATAGAGAGTGATAGAGAGTGTCAGAGTTTGTCTGAGAGTGTCAGAGAGTGTCTGAGTGTGTCAGAGAGTGTCTGAGTGTGTCAGAGAGTGTCTGAAGAGTGTCAGAGAGTGATTGAGAGTGTCAGAGAGTGTCAGAGAGTGATAGAGAGTGATAGAGAGTGTCTGCGAGTGTCAGAGAGTGTCTGAGTGTGTCAGAGAGTGATTGAGAGTGTCAGAGAGTGATTGAGAGTGTCTGAAAGTGTCAGAGAGTGTCAGAGAGTGTCAGAGAGTGTCTGAGAGTGTCAGAGAGTGTCAGAGAGTGATAGAGAGTGATAGAGAGTGTCTGAGAGTGTCAGAGAGTGTCAGAGAGTGATAGGCAGTGACAGAGAGTGTCTGAGAGTGTCAGAGTGTGTCAGAGTGTGATAGAGAGTGTCAGAGAGTATCTGAGAGTGTCAGAGAGTGTCAGAGTGTGATAGAGAGTGTCAGAGAGTGTCAGAGAGTGTCAGAGTGTCAGAGAGTGTCAGAGAGTGTCTGAGAGTGTCAGAGAGTGTCAGAGAGTGTCAGAGAGTGATAGGGAGTGACAGAGAGTGTCTGAGAGTGTCAGAGTGTGTCAGAGAGTGTCAGAGAGTGTTAGAGACTGATAGAGAGTGATAGAGAGTTTCAGAGAGTGTCAGAGAGTATCTGAGAGTGTCAGAGAGTGTCAGAGTGTGATAGACAGTGTCAGAGAGTGTCAGAGAGTGTCAGAGTGTCAGAGAGTGATATGGAGTGACAGAGAGTGTCTGAGAGTGTCAGAGTGTGTCAGAAAGTGCAAGAGAATGATAGAGAGAGCTAGAGAGTGTCAGCGAGCGTCATAGAGTGATAGAGAGGGTCAGTGGGCGATAGAGAGTGTCAGAGAGTGATAGAGAGTGTCAGAGAGTGTCAGAAAGTGTCAGAGAGTGATAGAGAGTGTCTGAGAGCGTCTGAGAGTGTCAGACATTGTCAGAAAGTGTCAGAGACTGATAGATAGTGCCAGAGAGTGATTGAGAGTGTCTGAGAGTGTCTGAGCGAGTCAGAGAGTGATAGTGAGTGTCAGAGAGAGATAGAGAGTGTCTGAGAGTGTCAGAGAGTGATACAGTGTGTCAGAGACTGATAGAGAGTGTCAGAGAATGTCAGAGAGTGTCAGAGCGTGACAGAGAGGGATAGAGAGTGATAGAGAGTGTCAGAGATTGTCTGAGAGTGTCAGAGAGTGTCTGAGTGTGTCAGAGAGTGTCTGAGTGTGTCAGAGAGTGTCTGAGAGTGTCAGAGAGTGATTGAGAGTGTCAGAGAGTGTCAGAGAGTGATAGAGAGTGTCTGAGAGTGTCAGAGAGTGTCTGATTTTGTCAGAGAGTGTCTGAAAATGTCAGAGAGTGATTGAGAGTGTCTGAAAGTGTCAGAGAGTGTCAGAGAGTGTCTGAGAGTGTCAGAGAGTGTCAGAGAGTGATAGAGAGTGATAGAGAGTGTCTGAGAGTGTCAGAGAGTGTCAGAGAGTGTCAGAGAGTGATAGGGAGTGACAGAGCGTGTCTGAGAGTGTCAGAGTGTGATAGAGAGTGTCAGAGAGTGTCAGAGAGTGTCAGAGTGTCAGAGAGTGATATGGAGTGACAGAGAGTGTCTGAGAGTGTCAGAGTGTGTCAGAGAGTGCAAGAGAATGATAGAGAGAGCTAGAAAGTGTCAGCGAGCGTCATAGAGTGATAGAGAGGGTCAGTGGGCGATAGAGAGTGTCAGAGAGTGATAGAGAGTGTCAGAGAGTGATAGAGATTGATAGAGATTGTCTGAGAGTGCCTGAGAGTGTCAGAGAGAGTCAGAGAGTGTTCGAGAGTGATAGAGACTGTCTGAGAGCGTCAGAGACTGTCAGAGTGTGTCAGTGAGTGTCAGAGAGTGACAGAGAGTGATAGAGAGTGTCAGTGTGTGTCAGAGAGTGTCAGAGTGTGTCAGTGAGTGTCAGAGAGTGACAGAGAGTGATAGAGAGTGTCAGTGTGTGTCAGAGAGTGTCAGAGAGTGATACAGAGTGTCAGAGAGTGTCAGAGAGTTTTAGAGAGTGATAGAGAGTTTCAGAGAGTGTCAGTGAATATCTGAAAATTCAGAGAGTGTCAGAGTGTGATGGAGAGTGTCTGAGAGTGTCAGAGAGTGACAGAGAGTGATAGGGAGTGACAGAGAGTGTCTGAGAGTGTCAGAGTGTGTCAGAGAGTGCAAGAGAGTGATAGAGAGAGCGAGAGAGTGTCTGAGAGTGTCAGAGAGTGTCAGAGTATGTGAGAGAGTGTCAGAGAGTGATAGAGAATGTCTGATAGTGTCTGAGAGTGACAGAGTGTGTCTGAGAGTGTCAGTGAGTGTCAGAGATTGTCAGAGAGTGTCAGAGAGTGTCAGAGAGGGATAGAGAGTGATAGAGAGTGTCAGAGATTGTCTGAGAGTGTCAGAGATTGTCAGAGTGTGTCAGAGTGTGATATAGAGTGATAAAGAGTGATAGAGAGTGTCAGAGAGTGTCACAGAGTGTCACAGAGTGAGAGAGTGTGTCTGAGTGTGTCTCAGAGAGTCAGAGAGTGTCAGAGAGTGTCAGAGAGTGATAGAGAGTGATAGAGAGTGATACAGTGTCTGAGAGTGACAGAGAGTGTCTGAGAGTGTCAGAGGGTGATAGAGAGTGTCTGAGAGTGTCTCAGAGAGTCAGAGAGTGTCAGAGAGTGTCAGAGAGCGATAGAGAGTGATAGAGAGTGTCTGAGAGTGACAGAGAGTGTCTGAGAGTTTCTGAGAGCGTCAGTGACTTTCAGAGTGTATCAGTGAGTGATAGAGAGTGGTAGAGAGTGTCTGAGAGTGTCAGAGAGTGTCAGAGAGTGTCAGAGAGTGTAATAGAGTGATAGAGAGTGTCAGAGAGTGTCAGAGAGTGTCTGAGAGTGTCAGAGAGTGTCAGAGTATGTGAGAGAGTGACTGAGAGTGTCAGAGAGTGATTGAGAGTGTCTGAAAGTGTCAGAGAGTGTCAGAGAGTGTCAGAGAGTGATAGAGAGTTTCTGAGAGTGTCAGAGAGTGTCAGAAGTTATAGAGAGTGATAGAGAGTATCTGAGAGTGTCTGAGAGTGTCTGAGTGTGTCAGAGAGTGTCAGAGAGTGATAGAGAGTGTCTGAGAGTGTCAGAGAGTGTCTGAGAGTGTCAAAGAGTGATTGAGAGTGTCTGAAAGTTTCAGAGAGTGTCAGAGAGTGATAGAGAGTGTCTGAGATTTTCAGAGCGTGTCAGAAGTTATAGAGAGTGATAGTGAGTATCTGAGAGTGTCTGAGAGTGTCTGAGTGTGTCAGAGAGTGTCAGAGAGTGTCAGAGAGTGAGAGAGAGTGTCAGAGAGTGTCAGAGAGTGTCTGAGAGTGTCAGAGAGTGTCAGAGAGTGATAGAGAGTGATAGAGAGTGTCTGAGAGTGTCAGAGAGTGTCAGAGAGTGATAGGCAGTGACAGAGAGTGTCTGAGAGTGTCAGAGTGTGTCAGAGTGTGATAGAGAGTGTCAGAGAGTATCTGAGAGTGTCAGAGAGTGTCAGAGTGTGATAGAGAGTGTCAGAGAGTGTCAGAGAGTGTCAGAGTGTCAGAGAGTGTCAGAGAGTGTCAGAGAGTGTCTGAGAGTGTCAGAGAGTGTCAGAGAGTGTCAGAGAGTGATAGGGAGTGACAGAGAGTGTCTGAGAGTGTCAGAGTGTGTCAGAGAGTGTCAGAGAGTGTTAGAGACTGATAGAGAGTGATAGAGAGTTTCAGAGAGTGTCAGAGAGTATCTGAGAGTGTCAGAGAGTGTCAGAGTGTGATAGACAGTGTCAGAGAGTGTCAGAGAGTGTCAGAGTGTCAGAGAGTGATATGGAGTGACAGAGAGTGTCTGAGAGTGTCAGAGTGTGTCAGAAAGTGCAAGAGAATGATAGAGAGAGCTAGAGAGTGTCAGCGAGCGTCATAGAGTGATAGAGAGGGTCAGTGGGCGATAGAGAGTGTCAGAGAGTGATAGAGAGTGTCAGAGAGTGTCAGAAAGTGTCAGAGAGTGATAGAGAGTGTCTGAGAGCGTCTGAGAGTGTCAGACATTGTCAGAAAGTGTCAGAGACTGATAGATAGTGCCAGAGAGTGATTGAGAGTGTCTGAGAGTGTCTGAGCGAGTCAGTTAGTGATAGTGAGTGTCAGAGAGAGATAGAGAGTGTCTGAGAGTGTCAGAGAGTGATACAGTGTGTCAGAGACTGATAGAGAGTGTCAGAGAATGTCAGAGAGTGTCAGAGCGTGACAGAGAGGGATAGAGAGTGATAGAGAGTGTCAGAGATTGTCTGAGAGTGTCAGAGAGTGTCTGAGTGTGTCAGAGAGTGTCTGAGTGTGTCAGAGAGTGTCTGAGAGTGTCAGAGAGTGATTGAGAGTGTCAGAGAGTGTCAGAGAGTGATAGAGAGTGTCTGAGAGTGTCAGAGAGTGTCTGATTTTGTCAGAGAGTGTCTGAAAGTGTCAGAGAGTGATTGAGAGTGTCTGAAAGTGTCAGAGAGTGTCAGAGAGTGTCTGAGAGTGTCAGAGAGTGTCAGAGAGTGATAGAGAGTGATAGAGAGTGTCTGAGAGTGTCAGAGAGTGTCAGAGAGTGTCAGAGAGTGATAGGGAGTGACAGAGCGTGTCTGAGAGTGTCAGAGTGTGATAGAGAGTGTCAGAGAGTGTCAGAGAGTGTCAGAGTGTCAGAGAGTGATATGGAGTGACAGAGAGTGTCTGAGAGTGTCAGAGTGTGTCAGAGAGTGCAAGAGAATGATAGAGAGAGCTAGAAAGTGTCAGCGAGCGTCATAGAGTGATAGAGAGGGTCAGTGGGCGATAGAGAGTGTCAGAGAGTGATAGAGAGTGTCAGAGAGTGATAGAGATTGATAGAGATTGTCTGAGAGTGCCTGAGAGTGTCAGAGAGAGTCAGAGAGTGTTCGAGAGTGATAGAGACTGTCTGAGAGCGTCAGAGACTGTCAGAGTGTGCCAGTGAGTGTCAGAGAGTGACAGAGAGTGATAGAGAGTGTCAGTGTGTGTCAGAGAGTGTCAGAGTGTGTCAGTGAGTGTCAGAGAGTGACAGAGAGTGATAGAGAGTGTCAGTGTGTGTCAGAGAGTGTCAGAGAGTGATACAGAGTGTCAGAGAGTGTCAGAGAGTTTTAGAGAGTGATAGAGAGTTTCAGAGAGTGTCAGTGAATATCTGAAAATTCAGAGAGTGTCAGAGTGTGATGGAGAGTGTCTGAGAGTGTCAGAGAGTGACAGAGAGTGATAGGGAGTGACAGAGAGTGTCTGAGAGTGTCAGAGTGTGTCAGAGAGTGCAAGAGAGTGATAGAGAGAGCGAGAGAGTGTCTGAGAGTGTCAGAGAGTGTCAGAGTATGTGAGAGAGTGTCAGAGAGTGATAGAGAATGTCTGATAGTGTCTGAGAGTGACAGAGTGTGTCTGAGAGTGTCAGTGAGTGTCAGAGATTGTCAGAGAGTGTCAGAGAGTGTCAGAGAGGGATAGAGAGTGATAGAGAGTGTCAGAGATTGTCTGAGAGTGTCAGAGATTGTCAGAGTGTGTCAGAGTGTGATATAGAGTGATAAAGAGTGATAGAGAGTGTCAGAGAGTGTCACAGAGTGTCACAGAGTGAGAGAGTGTGTCTGAGTGTGTCTCAGAGAGTCAGAGAGTGTCAGAGAGTGTCAGAGAGTGATAGAGAGTGATAGAGAGTGATACAGTGTCTGAGAGTGACAGAGAGTGTCTGAGAGTGTCAGAGGGTGATAGAGAGTGTCTGAGAGTGTCTCAGAGAGTCAGAGAGTGTCAGAGAGTGTCAGAGAGCGATAGAGAGTGATAGAGAGTGTCTGAGAGTGACAGAGAGTGTCTGAGAGTTTCTGAGAGCGTCAGTGACTTTCAGAGTGTATCAGTGAGTGATAGAGAGTGGTAGAGAGTGTCTGAGAGTGTCAGAGAGTGTCAGAGAGTGTCAGAGAGTGTAATAGAGTGATAGAGAGTGTCAGAGAGTGTCAGAGAGTGTCTGAGAGTGTCAGAGAGTGTCAGAGTATGTGAGAGAGTGACTGAGAGTGTCAGAGAGTGATTGAGAGTGTCTGAAAGTGTCAGAGAGTGTCAGAGAGTGTCAGAGAGTGATAGAGAGTTTCTGAGAGTGTCAGAGAGTGTCAGAAGTTATAGAGAGTGATAGAGAGTATCTGAGAGTGTCTGAGAGTGTCTGAGTGTGTCAGAGAGTGTCAGAGAGTGATAGAGAGTGTCTGAGAGTGTCAGAGAGTGTCTGAGAGTGTCAAAGAGTGATTGAGAGTGTCTGAAAGTTTCAGAGAGTGTCAGAGAGTGATAGAGAGTGTCTGAGATTTTCAGAGCGTGTCAGAAGTTATAGAGAGTGATAGTGAGTATCTGAGAGTGTCTGAGAGTGTCTGAGTGTGTCAGAGAGTGTCAGAGAGTGTCAGAGAGTGAGAGAGAGTGTCAGAGAGTGTCAGAGAGTGATAGAGAGTGATAGAGAGTGTCTGAGAGTGTCAGAGAGTGTCTGAGTGTGTCAGAGAGTGTCTGAGAGAGTCAGAGAGTGATTGAGAGTGTCAGAGAGTGTCAGAGAGTGATAGAGAGTGATAGAGAGTATATGAGAGTGTCTGAGAGTGTCAGAGAATGTCGGAGAGTGATAGAGAGTGTCTGAGAGTGTCAGAGAGTGTCAGAGAGTTATAGAGAGTGATAGAGAGTATCTGAGAGTGTCTGAGAGTGTCAGAGATTGTCAGAGTGTGTCAGAGTGTGATAGAGAGTGATAGAGAGTGTCAGAGAGTGTCAGAGAGTGATAGAGAGTGTCAGAGAGTGTCAGAGAGTAATAGAGAGTGTCTGAGAGTGTCAGAGAGTAATAGAGATTGATAGAGATTGTCTGAGAGTGTCTGAGAGTGTCAGAGATTGTCAGAGTGTGTCAGAGAGTGATAGAGAGTGCTAGAGAGTGTCAGAGAGTGTCAGAGAGTGTCAGAGAGTGATAGAGAGTGTCAGAGAGTGTCAGAGAGTGTCAGAGAGTAATAGAGAGTGTCTGAGAGTGTCAGAGAGTAATAGAGATTGATAGAGATTGTCTGAGAGTGTCTGAGAGTGTCAGAGATTGTCAGAGTGTGTCAGAGAGTGATAGAGAGTGCTAGAGAGTGTCAGAGAGTGTCAGAGAGTGTCAGAGAGTGATAGAGAGTGTCAGAGAGTGTCAGAGAGTGTCAGAGAGTGATAGAGAGTGTCAGAGAGTGTCAGAGAGCGTCAGAGAGTAATAGAGAGTGTCTGAGAGTGTCAGAGATTGTCAGAGTGTGTCAGAGTGTGATAGAGAGTGATAGAGAGTGTCAGAGAGTGTCAGAGAGTGTCAGAGAGTGATAGAGAGTGTCAGAGAGAGTCAGAGAGTGTCAGAGAGTAATAGAGAGTGTCTGAGAGTGTCAGAGAGTAATAGAGATTGATAGAGATTGTCTGAGAGTGTCTGAGAGTGTCAGAGATTGTCAGAGAGTGTCAGAGAGTGATAGAGAGTGTCTGAGATTGTCAGAGAGTGTCAGAGAGTGACATAGAGTGATAGAGAGTGTCTGAGAGTGTCAGAGAGTGTCTGAGTGTGTCAGAGAGGGTCTGAGTGTGTCAGAGAGTGTCAGAGAGTGATTGAGAGTGTCAGAGAGTGTCAGAGAGTGATATAGAGTGATAGAGAGTGTCTGAGAGTGTCAGAGAGTGTCTGAGTGTGTCAGAGAGTGTCTGAGAGTGTCAGAGAGTGATTGAGAGTGTCTGAAAGTGTCAGAGAGTGTCAGAGAGTGTCAGAGAGTGTCTGAGAGTGTCAGAGAGTGTCTGAGAGTGATAGAGAGTGTCTGAGAGTGTCTGAGAGTGTCTGAGTGTGTCAGAGAGTGTCTGAGAGTGTCAGAGAGTGATTGAGAGTGTCAGAGAGTGTCAGAGATTGATAGAGAGTGATAGAGAGTGACTGAGAGTGTCAGAGAGTGATAGAGAGTGATAGAGAGTGTCTGAGAGTGTCAGAGAATGTCTGAGTGTGTCAGAGAGTGATTGAGAGTGTCTTAAAGTGTCAGAGAGTGTCAGAGAGTGATAGAGAGTGTCAGAGAGTGTCTGAGTGTGTCAGAGAGTGTCTGATGATTGAGAGTGTCTGAAAGTGTCAGAGAGTGTCAGAGAGTGATAGAGAGTGTCTGAAAGTGTCAGAGAGTGTCAGAGAGTGATTGAGAGTGTCTGAAAGTGTCAGAGAGTGTCAGAGAGTGATAGAGAGTGTCTGAGAGTGTCAGAGAGTGTCAGAGAGTGTCAAAGAGTGATTGAGAGTGTCAGAGAGTGATAGAGAGTGTCTGAGAGTGTCAGAGAGTGTCAGAGAGTGTCAAAGAGTGATTGAGAGTGTCAGAGAGTGATAGAGAGTGTCTGAGAGCGTCTGAGAGTGTCAGACATTGTCAGAACGTGTCAGAGACTGATAGATAGTGCCAGAGAGTGATTGAGAGTGTCTGAGAGTGTCTGAGCGAGTCAGAGAGTGATAGAGAGTGTCAGAGAGAGATAGAGAGTGTCTGAGAGTGTCAGAGAGCGATACAGTGTGTCAGAGACTGATAGAGAGTGATAGAGAGTGTCTGAGGGTGTCAGAGAGTGTCTGAGTGTGTCAGAGAGTGATTGAGAGTGTCTTAAAGTGTCAGAGAGTGTCAGAGAGTGATAGAGAGTGTCAGAGAGTGTCTGAGTGTGTCAGAGAGTGTCTGATGATTGAGAGTGTCTGAAAGTGTCAGAGAATGTCAGAGAGTGATAGAGAGTGTCTGAAAGTGTCAGAGAGTGTCAGAGAGTGTCAGAGAGTGATTGAGAGTGTCTGAAAGTGTCAGAGAGTGTCAGAGAGTGATAGAAAGTGTCTGAGAGTGTCAGAGAGTGTCAGAGAGTGTCAAAGAGTGATTGAGAGTGTCAGAGAGTGATAGAGAGTGTCTGAGAGCGTCTCTGAGAGTGTCAGACATTGTCAGAAAGTGTCAGAGACTGATAGATAGTGCCAGAGAGTGATTGAGAGTGTCTGAGAGTGTCTGAGCGAGTCCGAGAGTGATAGAGAGTGTCAGAGAGAGATACAGTGTGTCAGAGACTGATAGAGAGTGTCAGAGAATGTCAGAGAGTGTCAGAGAGTGTCAGAGAGGGGTAGAGAGTGATAGAGAGTGTCAGAGATTGTCTGAGAGTGTCAGAGATTGTCAGAGTGTGTCAGAGTGTGATATAGAGTGATAAAGAGTGATAGAGAGTGTCAGAGAGTGTCACAGAGTGTCACAGAGTGAGAGAGTGTGTCTGAGTGTGTCTCAGAGAGTCAGAGAGTGTCAGAGAGTGTCAGAGAGTGATAGAGAGTGTCTGAAAGTGACAGAGAGTGTCTGAGAGTGTCAGAGGGTGATAGAGAGTGTCTGAGAGTGTCTCAGAGAGTCAGAGAGTGTCAGAGAGTGTCAGAGAGCGATAGAGAGTGATAGAGAGTGATAGAGAGTGTCTGAGAGTGACAGAGAGTGTCTGAGAGTTTCTGAGAGCGTCAGTGCCTTTCAGAGCGTATCAGTGAGTGATAGAGAGTGGTAGAGAGTGTCTGAGAGTGTCAGAGAGTTTCAGAGAGTGTAATAGAGTGATAGAGAGTGTCAGAGAGTGTCAGAGAGTGTCTGAGAGTGTCAGAGAGTGTCAGAGTATGTGAGAGAGTGACTGAGAGTGTCAGAGAGTGATTGAGAGTGTCTGAAAGTGTCAGAGAGTGTCAGAGAGTGTCAGAGAGTGATAGAGAGTTTCTGAGAGTGTCAGAGAGTGTCAGAAGTTATAGAGAGTTATAGAGAGTATCTGAGAGTGTCTGAGAGTGTCTGAGTGTGTCAGAGAGTGTCAGAGAGTGTCAGAGAGTGATAGAGAGTGTCTGAGAGTGTCAGAGAGTGTCTGAGAGTGTCAAAGAGTGATTGAGAGTGTCTGAAAGTGTCAGAGAGTGTCAGAGAGTGTCAGAGAGTGATAGAGAGTGTCTGAGAGTTTCAGAGAGTGTCAGAAGTTATAGAGAGTGATAGAGAGTATCTGAGAGAGTCTGAGAGTGTCTGAGTGTGTCAGAGAGTGTCAGAGAGTGTCAGAGAGTGATAGAGAGTGTCAGAGAGTGTCAGAGAGTGATAGAGAGTGATAGAGAGTGTCTGAGAGTGTCAGAGAGTGTCTGAGTGTGTCAGAGAGTGTCTGAGAGAGTCAGAGAGTGATTGAGAGTGTCAGAGAGTGTCAGAGAGTGATAGAGAGTGATAGAGAGTATCTGAGAGTGTCAGAGAATGTCAGAGAGTGATAGAGAGTTTCTTGAGAGTGTCAGAGAGTGTCAGATAGTTATAGGGAGTGATAGAGAGTATCTGAGAGTGTCTGAGAGTGTCTGAGAGTGTCAGAGAGTGTCAGAGAGTGTCAGAGTGTGATAGAGAGGGATAGAGAGTGTCAGAGAGTGTCAGAGAGTGTCAGAGAGTGATAGAGAGTGTCAGAGAGTGTCAGAGAGTGTCAGAGAGTAATAGAGAGTGTCTGAGAGTGTCAGAGAGTAATAGAGATTGATAGAGATTGTCTGAGAGTGTCTGAGAGTGCCAGAGATTGTCAGAGTGTGTCAGAGAGTGATAGAGAGTGCGAGAGAGTGATTGAGAGTGTCAGAGAGTGATAGAGAGTGTCTGAGAGCGTCTGAGAGTGTCAGACATTGTCAGAAAGTGTCAGAGACTGATAGATAGTGCCAGAGAGTGATTGAGAGTGTCTGAGAGTGTCTGAGCGAGTCAGAGAGTGATAGAGAGTGTCAGAGAGAGATAGAGAGTGTCTGAGAGTGTCAGAGAGTGATACAGTGTGTCAGAGACTGATAGAGAGTGTCAGAGAATGTCAGAGAGTGTCAGAGAGTGTCAGAGAGGGATAGAGAGTGATAGAGAGTGTCAGAGATTGTCTGAGAGTGTCAGAGATTGTCAGAGTGTGTCAGAGTGTGATATAGAGTGATAAAGAGTGATAGAGAGTGTCAGAGAGTGTCACAGAGTGTCACAGAGTGAGAGAGTGTGTCTGAGTGTGTCTCAGAGAGTCAGAGAGTGTCAGAGAGTGTCAGAGAGTGATAGAGAGTGATAGAGAGTGATAGATAGTGTCTGAGAGTGACAGAGAGTGTCTGAGAGTGTCAGAGGGTGATAGAGAGTGTCTGAGAGTGTCTCAGAGAGTCAGAGAGTGTCAGAGAGTGTCAGAGAGCGATAGAGAGTGATAGAGAGTGATAGAGAGTGTCTGAGAGTGACAGAGAGTGTCTGAGAGTTTCTGAGAGCGTCAGTGACTTTCAGAGTGTATCAGTAAGTGATAGAGAGTGGTAGAGAGAGTCTGAGAGTGTCAGAGAGTTTCAGAGAGTGTAATAGAGTGATAGAGAGTGTCAGAGAGTGATTGAGAGTGTCTGAAAGTGTCTGAGAGTGTCTGAGTGTGTCAGAGAGTGTCAGAGAGTGTCAGAGAGTGATAGAGAGTGTCTGAGAGTGTCAGAGAGTGTCTGAGAGTGTCAAAGAGTGATTGAGTGTGTCTGAAAGTGTCAGAGAGTGTCAGAGAGTGTCAGAGAGTGATAGAGAGTGTCTGAGAGTTTCAGAGAGTGTCAGAAGTTATAGAGAGTGATAGAGAGTATCTGAGAGTGTCTGAGAGTGTCTGAGTGTGTCAGAGAGTGTCAGAGAGTGTCAGAGAGTGATAGAGAGTGTCAGAGAGTGTCAGAGAGTGATAGAGAGTGTCTGAGAGTGTCAGAGAGTGTCTGAGTGTGTCAGAGAGTGTCTGAGAGAGTCAGAGAGTGATTGAGAGTGTCAGAGAGTGTCAGAGAGTGATAGAGAGTGATAGAGAGTATCTGAGAGTGTCTGAGAGTGTCAGAGAATGTCAGAGAGTGATAGAGAGTGTCTGAGAGTGTCAGAGAGTGTCAGAGAGTTATAGAGAGTGATAGAGAGTATCTGAGAGTGTCTGAGAGTGTCTGAGAGTGTCAGAGAGTGTCAGAGTGTGATAGAGAGTGATAGAGAGTGTCAGAGAGTGTCAGAGAGTGTCAGAGAGTAATAGAGAGTGTCTGAGAGTGTCAGAGAGTAATAGAGATTGATAGAGATTGTCTGAGAGTGTCTGAGAGTGTCAGAGATTGTCAGAGTGTGTCAGAGAGTGATAGAGAGTGCTAGAGAGTGTCAGAGAGTGTCAGAGAGTGTCAGAGATTGATAGAGAGTGTCTGAGAGTGTCAGAGAGTGTCAGAGAGTGACATAGAGTGATATAGAGTGTCTGAGAGTGTCAGAGAGTGTCTGAGTGTGTCAGAGAGGGTCTGAGTGTGTCAGAGAGTGTCAGAGAGTGATTGAGAGTGTCAGAGAGTGTCAGAGAGTGATAGAGAGTGATAGAGAGTGTCTGAGAGTGTCAGAGAGTGTCTGAGTGTGTCAGAGAGTGTCTGAGAGAGTCAGAGAGTGATTGAGAGTGTCAGAGAGTGTCAGAGAGTGATAGAGAGTGTCTGAGAGTGTCTGAGAGTGTCTGAGTGTGTCAGAGAGTGTCTGAGAGTGTCAGAGAGTGATTGAGAGTGTCAGAGAGTGTCAGAGATTGATAGAGAGTGATAGAGAGTGACTGAGAGTGCCAGACAGTGATAGAGAGTGATAGAGAGTGACTGAGAGTGTCAGAGAGTGATAGAGAGTGATAGAGAGTGTCTGAGAGTGTCAGAGAGTGTCTGAGATTGATAGAGAGTGATAGAGAGTGACTGAGAGTGTCAGAGAGTGATAGAGAGTGATTGAGAGTGTCTGAGAGTGTCAGAGAGTGATTGAGAGTGTCAGAGAGTGTCAGAGATTGATAGAGAGTGATAGAGAGTGACTGAGAGTGTCAGAGAGTGTCAGAGTGTGATAGAGAGTGATAGAGAGTGTCAGAGAGTGTCAGAGAGTGTCAGAGAGTGATAGAGAGTGTCAGAGAGTGTCAGAGAGTGTCAGAGAGTAATAGAGAGTGTCTGAGAGTGTCAGAGAGTAATAGAGATTGATAGAGAATGTCTGAGAGTGTCTGAGAGTGTCAGAGATTGTCAGAGTGTGTCAGAGAGTGATAGAGAGTGCTAGGGAGTGTCAGAGAGTGTCAGAGAGTGTCAGAGAGTGATAGAGAGTGTCTGAGAGTGTCAGAGAGTGTCAGAGAGTGACATAGAGTGATAGAGAGTGTCCGAGAGTGTCAGAGAGTGTCTGAGTGTGTCAGAGAGGGTCTGAGTGTGTCAGAGAGTGTCAGAGAGTGATTGAGAGTGTCAGAGAGTGTCAGAGAGTGATAGAGAGTGATAGAGAGTGTCTGAGAGTGTCAGAGAGTGTCTGAGTGTTGTCAGAGTGTGTCTGAGTGTGTCAGAGAGTGTCTGAGAGAGTCAGAGAGTGATTGAGAGTGTCAGAGAGTGTCAGAGAGTGATAGAGAGTGATAGAGAGTGTCTGAGAGTGTCTGAGTGTGTCAGAGAGTGTCTGAGAGTGTCAGAGAGTGATTGAGTGTGTCAGAGAGTGTCAGAGATTGATAGAGAGTGATAGAGAGTGACTGAGAGTGTCAGAGAGTGATAGAGAGTGATAGAGAGTGTCTGAGAGTGTCAGAGAGTGTCTGAGAGTGTCAGAGAGTGATTGAGAGTGTCTGAGAGTGTCAGAGAGTGATTGAGAGTGTCAGAGAGTGTCAGAGATTGATAGAGAGTGATAGAGAGTGACTGAGAGTGTCAGAGAGTGATAGAGAGTGATAGAGAGTGTCTGAGAGTGTCGGAGAGTGTCTGAGTGTGTCGGAGAGTGATTGAGAGTGTCTGAAAGTGTCAGAGAGTGTCAGAGAGTGATTGAGAGTGTCTGAAAGTGTCAGAGAGTGTCAGAGAGTGATAGAGAGTGTCAGAGAGTGTCTGAGTGTGTCAGAGAGTGTCTGATGATTGAGAGTGTCTGAAAGTGTCAGAGAGTGTCAGAGAGTGATAGAGAGTGTCTGAAAGTGTCAGAGAGTGTCAGAGAGTGATTGAGAGTGTCTGAAAGTGTCAGAGAGTGTCAGAGAGTGATAGAGAGTGTCTGAGAGTGTCAGAGAGTGTCAAAGAGTGATTGAGAGTGTCAGAGAGTGATAGAGAGTGTCTGAGAGCGTCTGAGAGTGTCAGACATTGTCAGAAAGTGTCAGAGACTGATAGATAGTGCCAGAGAGTGATTGAGAGTGTCTGAGAGTGGCTGAGCGAGTCAGAGAGTGATAGAGAGTGTCAGAGAGAGATAGAGAGTGTCTGAGAGTGTCAGAGAGTGATGCAGTGTGTCAGAGACTGATAGAGAGTGTCAGAGAGTGATTGAGAGTGTCTGAAAGTGTCAGAGAGTGTCAGAGAGTGTCAGAGAGTGATTGAGAGTGTCTGAGAGTGTCAGAGAGTGTCAGAGATTTTCAGAGAGTTCCAGAGAGCTTCAGAGACTGTCAGAGAGTGTCAGAAATTTTCACAGTGTGTCACAGAGTGTCAGAGAGTTTTGGAGAGTGTCAGAGAGTGTCAGAGAGGTTCAGAGAGTTTCTGAGTGTGTCAGAGAGTGTCAGAGACTTTCAGAGAGTGTCACAGAGAGTCAGAGAGTCTCAGAGAGTGTAAGAGAGTTTCAGAGAGTTTCTGAGAGTTTCTGAGAGTGTCAGAGAGTTTCAGAGGGTTTCTGAGTGTGTCAGAGCGTGTCAGAGATTGCCAGAGAGTTTCTGAGATTTTCTGAGACTTTCAGAGAGTGTCAAGAGTTTCAGCCAGTGTCACAGACTGTCAGAGAGCGTCAGAGAGATTGCAGAGAGTGTCAGAGAGTGTGGGAGAGGTTCAGAGAATTGTCAAAGAGTTTCAGAGAGTGTCAGAGATTGTCTGAGAGTTTCAGAGAGTGTCAAAGCGTTTCAGAGAGTGTCAGAGAGTTTCAGAGAGTGTCAGAGATTGCCAGAGAGTTTCTGAGATTTTCTGAGACTTTCAGAGTGTGTCAAGAGTTTCAGAGAGTGTCACAGACTGTCAGAGAATTTCAGAGCGCTTCAGAGAGTGTCAGAGAGTGTCACAGAGTGTCAGAGAGTGACAGAGAGTTTCAGAGAATTGTCAGAGAGTTTCAGAGAGTGTCAGAGAGTGTCAGAGAGTTTCAGAGTGTTTCAGAGAGTGTCAGAGAGTGTCAGAGAGGGTCAGAGAGTTTCAGAGAGTGTCAGAGAGTTTTAGAGAGTTTCTGAGTGTTTCAGAGATTGTCAGAGAGTTTCAGAGAGTGTCACAGAGTGTCAGAGAGTGTCAGGGAGTTTCAGAGAGTTTCAGTGAGTTTCCGAGAGTTTCTGAGAGTGTCAGAGAGTTTCAGAGAGTGTCAGAGAGTGTCAGAAATTTTCAGACAGTTTCAGAGATTGTCAGAAAGTTTCAGAGAGTGTCAGATACTGTCAGAGAGTTTCAGAGAGTGTCACAGAGTGTCAGAGAGTTTGAGAGAGCTTCAGAGAGCGTCAGAGAGTGTCAGAGAGTGTCGGATGTTTTCAGAGAGTTTCAGAGAGTTTCAGAGAGTTTCAGAGAGTGTCAGAGAGTGTCAGAGAGTGTCAGAGAGTTTCAGAGAGTTTCAGTGAGTGTCAAACAGTTTCAGAGAGTGTCAGAGAGCTTCAGAGATTTTCTGAGAGTGTCAGAGAGTGCCAGAGAGTTTCAGAGAGCTTCAGAGAGCGTCAGAGAGTGTCAGAGAGTGTCGGAGGTTTTCAGAGAGTTTCAGATGGTGTCAGAGAGTTTCAGAGAGTTTCAGAGAGTGTCAGAGAGTGTCAGAGAGTTTCAGTGAGTGTCAAAGAGTTTCAGAGAGTGTCAGAGAGTTTCAGAGATTTTCTGAGTCGGTCGGAGAGTGTCCGAGAGAGTCAGAGAGTTTCAGGGAGAGTCAAAAAGTGTCAGAGAGTGTCAGAGAGGGTCAGAGAGTTTCAGAGAGTTTCTGAGAGTGTCACAGCGTGTCAGAGAGTTTCAGAGAGCTTCAGAGAGTGTTAGAGAGTGTAGATAATGTCAGAGAGTGTCTGAGAGTGTCAGAGAGTGATTGAGAGTGTCTGAAAGTGTCAGAGAGTGTCAGAGAGTGTCAGAGAGTGATTGAGAGTGTCTGAAAGTGTCAGAGAGTGTCAGAGAGTGATAGAGAGTGTCTGAGAGTGTCAGAGAGTGTCAGAGAGTGTCAAAGAGTGATTGAGAGTGTCAGAGAGTGATAGAGAGTGTCTGAGAGCTTCTGAGAGTGTCAGACATTGTCAGAAAGTGTCAGAGACTGATAGATAGTGCCAGAGAGTGATTGAGAGTGTCTGAGAGTGTCTGAGCGAGTCAGAGAGTGATAGAGAGTGTCAGAGAGAGATAGAGAGTGTCTGAGAGTGTCAGAGAGTGATACAGTGTGTCAGAGACTGATAGAGAGTGTCAGAGAATGTCAGAGAGTGTCAGAGAGTGTCAGAGAGGGATAGAGAGTGATAGAGAGTGTCAGAGATTGTCTGAGAGTGTCAGAGAGTGTCTGAGTGTGTCAGAGAGTGTCTGAGTGTGTCAGAGAGTGTCTGAAGAGTGTCAGAGAGTGATTGAGAGTGTCTGAGAGTGTCAGAGAGTGTCTGAGTGTGTCAGAGAGTGTCTGAGAGTGTCAGAGAGTGATTGAGAGTGTCTGAAAGTGTCAGAGAGTGTCAGAGAGTGTCAGAGAGTGTCAGAGAGTGTCTGAGAGTGTCAGAGAGTTTCAGAGAGTGATAGAGAGTGTCTGAGAGTGTCAGAGAGTGTCAGAGAGTGTCAGAGAGTGTCAGAGAGTGATAGGGAGTGACAGAGAGTGTCTGAGAGTGTCAGAGTGTGTCAGAGAGTGTCAGAGAGTGTCAGAGACTGATAGAGAGTGATAGAGAGTTTCAGAGAGTGTCAGAGTGTATCTGAGAGTGTCAGAGAGTGTCAGAGTGTGATAGAGAGTGTCAGAGAGTGTCAGAGAGTGTCAGAGTGTCAGAGAGTGTCAGAGAGTGTCTGAGAGTGTCAGAGAGTGTCAGAGAGTGATAGGGAGTGACAGAGAGTGTCTGAGAGTGTCAGAGTGTGTCAGAGAGTGTCAGAGAGCGTCAGAGACTGATAGAGAGTGATAGAGAGTTTCAGAGAGTGTCAGAGGGTATCTGAGAGTGTCAGAGAGTGTCAGAGTGTGATAGAGAGTGTCAGAGAGTGTCAGAGAGTGTCAGAGTGTCAGAGAGTGATATGGAGTGACAGAGAGTGTCTGAGAGTGTCAGAGTGTGTCCGAGAGTGCAAGAGAATGATAGAGAGAGCTAGAGAGTGTCAGCGAGCGTCTGAGAGTGTCAGACATTGTCAGAAAGTGTCAGAGACTGATAGATAGTGCCAGAGAGTGATTGAGAGTGTCTGGGAGTGTCTGAGCGAGTCAGAGAGTGATAGAGAGTGTCAGAGAGAGAGATAGAGAGTGTCTGAGAGTGTCAGAGAGTGATACAGTGTGTCAGAGACTGATAGAGAGTGTCAGAGAATGTCAGAGAGTGTCAGAGAGTGTCAAAGAGGGATAGAGAGTGATAGAGAGTGTCAGAGATTGTCTGAGAGTGTCAGAGAGTGTCTGAGTGTGTCAGAGAGTGTCTGAGTGTGTCAGAGAGTGATTGAGAGTGTCAGAGAGTGATTGAGAGTGTCAGAGAGTGTCAGAGAGTGATAGAGAGTGATAGAGAGTGTCTGAGAGTGTCAGAGAGTGTCTGAGTGTGTCAGTGAGTGTCTGGGAGTGTCAGAGAGTGATTGAGAGTGTCTGAAAGTGTCAGAGAGTGTCAGAGAGTGTCAGAGAGTGTCTGAGAGTGTCAGAGAGTGTCTGAGTGTGTCAGAGAGTGTCTGAGTGTGTCAGAGAGTGTCTGAAGAGTGTCAGAGAGTGATTGAGAGTGTCTGAGAGTGTCAGAGAGTGTCTGAGTGTGTCAGAGAGTGTCTGAGAGTGTCAGAGAGTGATTGAGAGTGTCTGAAATTGTCAGAGAGTGTCAGAGAGTGTCAGAGAGTGTCTGAGAGTGTCAGAGAGTTTCAGAGAGTGTCTGAGAGTGTCAGAGAGTGTCAGAGAGTGTCAGAGAGTGATAGGGAGTGACAGAGAGTGTCTGAGAGTGTCAGAGTGTGTCAGAGAGTGTCAGAGAGTGTCAGAGACTGATAGAGAGTGATAGAGAGTTTCAGAGAGTGTCAGAGTGTATCTGAGAGTGTCAGAGAGTGTCAGAGTGTGATAGAGAGTGTCAGAGAGTGTCAGAGAGTGTCAGAGAGTGTCAGAGAGTGTCTGAGAGTGTCAGAGAGTGTCAGAGAGTGATAGGGAGTGACAGAGAGTGTCTGAGAGTGTCAGAGTGTGTCAGAGAGTGTCAGAGAGCGTCAGAGACTGATAGAGAGTGATAGAGAGTTTCAGAGAGTGTCAGAGGGTATCTGAGAGTGTCAGAGAGTGTCAGAGTGTGATAGAGAGTGTCAGAGAGTGTCAGAGAGTGTCAGAGTGTCAGAGAGTGATATGGAGTGACAGAGAGTGTCTGAGAGTGTCAGAGTGTGTCCGAGAGTGCAAGAGAATGATAGAGAGAACTAGAGAGTGTCAGCGAGCGTCTGAGAGTGTCAGACATTGTCAGAAAGTGTCAGAGACTGATAGATAGTGCCAGAGAGTGATTGAGAGTGTCTGGGAGTGTCTGAGCGAGTCAGAGAGTGATAGAGAGTGTCAGAGAGAGATAGAGAGTGTCTGAGAGTGTCAGAGAGTGATACAGTGTGTCAGAGACTGATAGAGAGTGTCAGAGAATGTCAGAGAGTGTCAGAGAGTGTCAAAGAGGGATAGAGAGTGATAGAGAGTGTCAGAGATTGTCTGAGAGTGTCAGAGAGTGTCTGAGTGTGTCAGAGAGTGTCTGAGTGTGTCAGAGAGTGATTGAGAGTGTCAGAGAGTGATTGAGAGTGTCAGAGAGTGTCAGAGAGTGATAGAGAGTGATAGAGAGTGTCTGAGAGTGTCAGAGAGTGTCTGAGTGTGTCAGTGAGTGTCTGGGAGTGTCAGAGAGTGATTGAGAGTGTCTGAAAGTGTCAGAGAGTGTCAGAGAGTGTCAGAGAGTGTCTGAGAGTGTCAGAGAGTGTCAGAGAGTGATAGAGAGTGTCTGAGAGTGTCAGAGAGTGTCAGAGAGTGATACGGAGTGACATAGAGTGTCTGAGAGTGTCAGAGTGTGTCAGAGAGTGTCAGAGAGTGTCAGAGACTGATAGAGAGTGATAGAGAGTTTTAGAGAGTGTCAGAGAGTATCTGAGAGTGTCAGAGAGTGTCAGAGTGTTATAGAGAGTGTCAGAGAGTGTCAGAGAGTGTCAGAGTGTCAGAAAGTGATATGGAGTGACAGAGAGTGTCTGAGAGTGTCAGAGTGTGTCAGAGAGTGCAAGAGAATGATAGAGAGAGCCAGAAAGTGTCAGCGAGCGTCATAGAGTGATAGAGAGGGTCAGTGGGCGATAGAGAGTGTCAGAGAGTGGTAGAGAGTGTCAGAGAGTGATAGAGATTGATAGAGATTGTCTGAGAGTGCCTGAGAGTGTCAGAGAGAGTCAGAGAGTGTTAGAGAGTGATAGAGACTGTCTGAGAGCGTCAGAGAGTGTCAGAGTGTGTCAGTGAGTGTCAGAGAGTGACAGAGAGTGATAGAGAGTGTCAGTGTGTGTCAGAGAGTGTCAGAGAGTGATAGAGGGTGTCAGAGAGTGATAGAGAGAGTCAGCGAGTATCTGAGAGTGATACAGAGTGTCAGAGAGTGTCAGAGAGTTTTAGAGAGTGATAGAGAGTTTCAGAGAGTGTCAGTGAATATCTTAAAATTCAGAGAGTGTCAGAGTGTGATGGAGAGTGTCTGAGAGTGTCAGAGAGTGACAGAGAGTGTTAGGGAGTGACAGGGAGTGACAGAGAGTGTCTGAGAGTGTCAGAGTGTGTCAGAGAGTGCAAGAGAGTGATAGAGAGAGCTAGAGAGTGTCTGAGAGTGTCAGAGAGTGTCAGAGTATGTGGGAGAGTGTCAGAGAGTGATAGAGAATGTCTGATAGTGTCTGAGAGTGACAGAGTGTGTCTGAGAGTGTCAGTGAGTGTCAGAGATTGTCAGAGTGTGTCAGAGTGTGATATAGAGTGATAAAGAGTGATAGAGAGTGTCAGAGAGTGTCACAGAGTGTCACAGAGTGAGAGAGTGTGTCTGAGTGTGTCTCAGAGAGTCAGAGAGTGTCAGAGAGTGTCAGAGAGTGATAGAGAGTGATAGAGAGTGATAGAGAGTGTCTGAGAGTGACAGAGAGTGTCTGAGAGTGTCAGAGGGTGATAGAGAGTGTCTGAGAGTGTCTCAGAGAGTCAGAGAGTGTCAGAGAGTGTCAGAGAGCGATAGAGAGTGATAGAGAGTGTCTGAGAGTGACAGAGTGTGTCTGAGAGTTTCTGAGAGCGTCAGTGACTTTCAGAGTGTATCAGTGAGTGATAGAGAGTGGTAGAGAGTGTCTGAGAGTGTCAGAGAGTGTCAGAGAGTGTAATAGAGTGATAGAGAGTGTCAGAGAGTGTCAGAGAGTGTCTGAGAGTGTCAGAGAGTGTCAGAGTATGTGAGAGAGTGACTGAGAGTGTCAGAGAGTGATTGAGAGTGTCTGAAAGTGTCAGAGAGTGTCAGAGAGTGTCAGAGAGTGATAGAGAGCTTCTGAGAGTGTCAGAGAGTGTCAGAAGTTATAGAGAGTGATATAGAGTATCTGAGAGTGTCTGAGAGTGTCTGAGTGTGTCAGAGAGTGTCAGAGAGTGTCAGAGAGTGATAGAGAGTGTCTGAGAGTGTCAGAGAGTGTCTGAGAGTGTCAAAGAGTGATTGAGAGTGTCTGAAAGTGTCAGAGAGTGTCAGAGAGTGTCAGAGAGTGATAGAGAGTGTCTGAGAGTTTCAGAGAGTGTCAGAAGTTATAGAGAGTGATAGAGAGTATCTGAGAGTGTCTGAGAGTGTCTGAGTGTGTCAGAGAGTGTCAGAGAGTGTCAGAGAGTGTCAGAGAGTGAGAGAGAGTGTCAGAGAGTGTCAGAGAGTGATAGAGAGTGATAGAGAGTGTCTGAGAGTGACAGAGAGTGTCTGAGAGTGTCGGAGGGTGATAGAGAGTGTCTGAGAGTGTCTCAGAGAGTCAGAGAGTGTCAGAGAGTGTCAGAGAGTGTCTGAGTGTGTCAGAGAGTGTCTGAGAGAGTCAGAGAGTGATTGAGAGTGTCAGAGAGTGTCAGAGAGTGATAGAGAGTGATAGAGAGTGATAGAGAGTGTCAGAGAGTGTCAGAGAGTGTCAGAGAGTGATAGAGAGTGTCAGAGAGTGTCAGAGAGTGTCAGAGAGTAATAGAGAGTGTCTGAGAGTGTCAGAGAGTAATGGAGATTGATAGAGATTGTCTGAGAGTGTCTGAGAGTGTCAGAGATGGTCAGAGTGTGTCAGAGAGTGATAGAGAGTGCTAGAGAGTGTCAGAGAGTGTCAGAGAGTGATAGAGAGTGTCTGAGAGTGTCAGAGAGTGACATAGAGTGATAGAGAGTGTCTGAGAGTGTCAGAGAGTGTCTGAGTGTGTCAGAGAGGGTCTGAGTGTGTCAGAGAGTGTCAGAGAGTGATTGAGAGTGATAGAGAGTGTCAGAGAGTGATAGAGAGTGTCAGAGAGTGTCAGAGAGTGATAGAGAGTGTCAGAGAGTGTCAGAGAGTGTCAGAGAGTAATAGAGAGTGTCTGAGAGTGTCAGAGAGTAATGGAGATTGATAGAGATTGTCTGAGAGTGTCTGAGAGTGTCAGAGATGGTCAGAGTGTGTCAGAGAGTGATAGAGAGTGCTAGAGAGTGTCAGAGAGTGTCAGAGAGTGATAGAGAGTGTCTGAGAGTGTCAGAGAGTGACATAGAGTGATAGAGAGTGTCTGAGAGTGTCAGAGAGTGTCTGAGTGTGTCAGAGAGGGTCTGAGTGTGTCAGAGAGTGTCAGAGAGTGATTGAGAGTGTCAGAGAGTGTCAGAGAGTGATAGAGAGTGTCTGAGAGTGTCAGAGAGTGTCTGAGTGTGTCAGAGAGTGTCTGAGAGTGTCAGAGAGTGATTGAGAGTGTCTGAAAGTGTCAGAGAGTGTCAGAGAGTGTCAGAGAGTGTCTGAGAGTGTCAGAGAGTGTCTGAGAGTGATAGAGAGTGTCTGAGAGTGTCTGAGAGTGTCTGAGTGTGTCAGAGAGTGTCTGAGAGTGTCAGAGAGTGATTGAGAGTGTCAGAGAGTGTCAGAGATTGATAGAGAGTGATAGAGAGTGACTGAGAGTGTCAGAGAGTGATAGAGAGTGATAGAGAGTGTCTGAGAGTGTCAGAGAGTGTCTGAGTGTGTCAGAGAGTGATTGAGAGTGTCTGAAAGTGTCAGAGTGTGTCAGAGAGTGATTGAGAGTGTCTGAAAGTGTCAGAGAGTTTCAGAGAGTGATAGAGAGTGTCAGAGAGTGTCTGAGTGTGTCAGAGAGTGTCTGATGATTGAGAGTGTCTGAAAGTGTCAGAGAGTGTCAGAGAGTGATAGAGAGTGTCTGAAAGTGTCAGAGAGTGTCAGAGAGTGTCAGAGAGTGATTGAGAGTGTCTGAAAGTGTCAGAGAGTGTCAGAGAGTGATAGAGAGTGTCTGAGAGTGTCAGAGAGTGTCAGAGAGTGTCAAAGAGTGATTGAGAGTGTCAGAGAGTGATAGAGAGTGTCTGAGAGCGTCTGAGAGTGTCAGACATTGTCAGAAAGTGTCAGAGACCGATAGATAGTGCCAGAGAGTGATTGAGAGTGTCTGAGAGTGTCTGAGCGCGTCAGAGAGTGATAGAGAGTGTCAGAGAGAGATAGAGAGTGTCTGAGAGTGTCAGAGAGTGATACAGTGTGTCAGAGACTGATAGAGAGTGTCAGATAATGTCAGAGAGTGTCTGAGAGTGTCAGAGAGTGATTGAGAGTGTCTGAAAGTGTCAGAGAGTGTCAGAGAGTGTCAGAGAGTGATTGAGAGTGTCTGAAAGTGCCAGAGAGTGTCAGAGAGTGATAGAGAGTGTCTGAGAGTGTCAGAGAGTGTCAGAGAGTGTCAAAGAGTGATTGAGAGTGTCAGAGAGTGATAGAGAGTGTCTGAGAGCGTCTGAGAGTGTCAGACATTGTCAGAAAGTGTCAGAGACTGATAGATAGTGCCAGAGAGTGATTGAGAGTGTCTGAGAGTGTCTGAGCGAGTCAGAGAGTGATAGAGAGTGTCAGAGAGAGATAGAGAGTGTCTGAGAGTGTCAGAGAGTGATACAGTGTGTCAGAGACTGATAGAGAGTGTCAGAGAATGTCAGAGAGTGTCAGAGAGTGTCAGAGAGGGATAGAGAGTGATAGAGAGTGTCAGAGATTGTCTGAGAGTGTCAGAGATTGTCAGAGTGTGTCAGAGTGTGATATAGAGTGATAAAGAGTGATAGAGAGTGTCAGAGAGTGTCACAGAGTGTCACAGAGTGAGAGAGTGTGTCTGAGTGTGTCAGAGAGTAATAGAGATTGATGGAGATTGTCTGAGAGTGTCTGAGAGTGTCCGAGATTGTCAGAGTGTGTCAGAGAGTGATAGAGAGTGCGAGAGAGTGTCAGAGAGTGTCAGAGAGTGTCAGAGAGTGTCATAGAGTGATAGAGAGGGTCAGTGGGCGATAGAGAGTGTCAGAGAGTGGTAGAGAGTGTCAGAGAGTGATAGAGATTGATAGAGATTGTCTGAGAGTGCCTGAGAGTGTCAGAGAGAGTCAGAGAGTGTTAGAGAGTGATAGAGACTGTCTGAGAGCGTCAGAGAGTGTCAGAGTGTGTCAGTGAGTGTCAGAGTTTGACAGAGAGTGATAGAGAGTGTCAGTGTGTGTCAGAGAGTGTCAGAGAGTGATAGAGGGTGTCAGAGAGTGATAGAGAGAGTCAGCGAGTATCTGAGAGTGATACAGAGTGTCAGAGAGTGTCAGAGAGTTTTAGAGAGTGATAGAGAGTTTCAGAGAGTGTCAGTGAATATCTTAAAATTCGGAGAGTGTCAGAGTGTGATGGAGAGTGTCTGAGAGTGTCAGAGAGTGACAGAGAGTGTTAGGGAGTGACAGGGAGTGACAGAGAGTGTCTGAGAGTGTCAGAGTGTGTCAGAGAGTGCAAGAGAGTGATAGAGAGAGCTAGAGAGTGTCTGAGAGTGTCAGAGAGTGTCAGAGTATGTGGGAGAGTGTCAGAGAGTGATAGAGAATGTCTGATAGTGTCTGAGAGTGACAGAGTGTGTCTGAGAGTGTCAGTGAGTGTCAGAGATTGTCAGAGTGTGTCAGAGTGTGATATAGAGTGATAAAGAGTGATAGAGAGTGTCAGAGAGTGTCACAGAGTGTCACAGAGTGAGAGAGTGTGTCTGAGTGTGTCTCAGAGAGTCAGAGAGTGTCAGAGAGTGTCAGAGAGTGATAGAGCGTGATAGAGAGTGATAGAGAGTGTCTGAGAGTGACAGAGAGTGTCTGAGAGTGTCAGAGGGTGATAGAGAGTGTCTGAGAGTGTCTCAGAGAGTCAGAGAGTGTCAGAGAGTGTCAGAGAGCGATAGAGAGTGATAGAGAGTGTCTGAGAGTGACAGAGTGTGTCTGAGAGTTTCTGAGAGCGTCAGTGACTTTCAGAGTGTATCAGTGAGTGATAGAGAGTGGTAGAGAGTGTCTGAGAGTGTCAGAGAGTGTCAGAGAGTGTAATAGAGTGATAGAGAGTGTCAGAGAGTGTCAGAGAGTGTCTGAGAGTGTCAGAGAGTGTCAGAGTATGTGAGAGAGTGACTGAGAGTGTCAGAGAGTGATTGAGAGTGTCTGAAAGTGTCAGAGAGTGTCAGAGAGTGTCAGAGAGTGATAGAGAGTTTCTGAGAGTGTCAGAGAGTGTCAGAAGTTATAGAGAGTGATATAGAGTATCTGAGAGTGTCTGAGAGTGTCTGAGTGTGTCAGAGAGTGTCAGAGAGTGTCAGAGAGTGATAGAGAGTGTCTGAGAGTGTCAGAGAGTGTCTGAGAGTGTCAAAGAGTGATTGAGAGTGTCTGAAAGTGTCAGAGAGTGTCAGAGAGTGTCAGAGAGTGATAGAGAGTGTCTGAGAGTTTCAGAGAGTGTCAGAAGTTATAGAGAGTGATAGAGAGTATCTGAGAGTGTCTGAGAGTGTCTGAGTGTGTCAGAGAGTGTCAGAGAGTGTCAGAGAGTGAGAGAGAGTGTCAGAGAGTGTCAGAGAGTGTCAGAGAGTGATAGAGAGTGATAGAGAGTGTCTGAGAGTGACAGAGAGTGTCTGAGAGTGTCGGAGGGTGATAGAGAGTGTCTGAGAGTGTCTCAGAGAGTCAGACAGTGTCAGAGAGTGTCAGAGAGTGTCAGAGAGTGTCTGAGTGTGTCAGAGAGTGTCTGAGAGAGTCAGAGAGTGATTGAGAGTGTCAGAGAGTGTCAGAGAGTGATAGAGAGTGATAGAGAGTGATAGAGAGTGATAGAGAGTGTCAGAGAGTGTCAGAGAGTGTCAGAGAGTGATAGAGAGTGTCAGAGAGTGTCAGAGAGTGTCAGAGAGTAATAGAGAGTGTCTGAGAGTGTCAGAGAGTAATAGAGATTGATAGAGATTGTCTGAGAGTGTCTGAGAGTGTCAGAGATGGTCAGAGTGTGTCAGAGAGTGATAGAGAGTGCTAGAGAGTGTCAGAGAGTGTCAGAGAGTGATAGAGAGTGTCTGAGAGTGTCAGAGAGTGACATAGAGTGATAGAGAGTGTCTGAGAGTGTCAGAGAGTGTCTGAGTGTGTCAGAGAGGGTCTGAGTGTGTCAGAGAGTGTCAGAGAGTGATTGAGAGTGTCAGAGAGTGTCAGAGAGTGATAGAGAGTGTCTGAGAGTGTCAGAGAGTGTCTGAGTGTGTCAGAGAGTGATTGAGAGTGTCTGAAAGTGTCAGAGAGTGTCAGAGAGTGATTGAGAGTGTCTGAAAGTGTCAGAGAGTTTCAGAGAGTGATAGAGAGTGTCAGAGAGTGTCTGAGTGTGTCAGAGAGTGTCTGATGATTGAGAGTGTCTGAAAGTGTCAGAGAGTGTCAGAGAGTGATAGAGAGTGTCTGAAAGTGTCAGAGAGTGTCAGAGAGTGTCAGAGAGTGATTGAGAGTGTCTGAAAGTGTCAGAGAGTGTCAGAGAGTGATAGAGAGTGTCTGAGAGTGTCAGAGAGTGTCAGAGAGTGTCAAAGAGTGATTGAGAGTGTCAGAGAGTGATAGACAGTGTCTGAGAGCGTCTGAGAGTGTCAGACATTGTCAGAAAGTGTCAGAGACCGATAGATAGTGCCAGAGAGTGATTGAGAGTGTCTGAGAGTGTCTGAGCGCGTCAGAGAGTGATAGAGAGTGTCAGAGAGAGATAGAGAGTGTCTGAGAGTGTCAGAGAGTGATACAGTGTGTCAGAGACTGATAGAGAGTGTCAGATAATGTCAGAGAGTGTCTGAGAGTGTCAGAGAGTGATTGAGAGTGTCTGAAAGTGTCAGAGAGTGTCAGAGAGTGTCAGAGAGTGATTGAGAGTGTCTGAAAGTGCCAGAGAGTGTCAGAGAGTGATAGAGAGTGTCTGAGAGTGTCAGAGAGTGTCAGAGAGTGTCAAAGAGTGATTGAGAGTGTCAGAGAGTGATAGAGAGTGTCTGAGAGCGTCTGAGAGTGTCAGACATTGTCAGAAAGTGTCAGAGACTGATAGATAGTGCCAGAGAGTGATTGAGAGTGTCTGAGAGTGTCTGAGCGAGTCAGAGAGTGATAGAGAGTGTCAGAGAGAGATAGAGAGTGTCTGAGAGTGTCAGAGAGTGATACAGTGTGTCAGAGACTGATAGAGAGTGTCAGAGAATGTCAGAGAGTGTCAGAGAGTGTCAGAGAGGGATAGAGAGTGATAGAGAGTGTCAGAGATTGTCTGAGAGTGTCAGAGATTGTCAGAGTGTGTCAGAGTGTGATATAGAGTGATAAAGAGTGATAGAGAGTGTCAGAGAGTGTCACAGAGTGTCACAGAGTGAGAGAGTGTGTCTGAGTGTGTCAGAGAGTAATAGAGATTGATGGAGATTGTCTGAGAGTGTCTGAGAGTGTCCGAGATTGTCAGAGTGTGTCAGAGAGTGATAGAGAGTGCGAGAGAGTGTCAGAGAGTGTCAGAGAGTGTCAGAGAGTGATAGAGAGTGTCTGAGAGTGTCAGAGAGTGACATAGAGTGATAGAGAGTGTCTGAGAGTGTCAGAGAGTGTCTGAGTGTGTCAGAGAGGGTCTGAGTGTGTCAGAGAGTGTCAGAGAGTGATTGAGAGTGTCAGAGAGTGTCAGAGAGTGATAGAGAGTGATAGAGAGTGTCTGAGAGTGTCAGAGAGTGTCTGAGTGTGTCAGAGAGTGTCTGAGAGAGTCAGAGAGTGATTGAGAGTGTCAGAGAGTGTCAGAGAGTGATAGAGAGTGTCTGAGAGTGTCTGAGTGTGTCAGAGAGTGTCTGAGAGAGTCAGAGAGTGATTGAGAGTGTCAGAGAGTGTCAGAGAGTGATAGAGAGTGTCTGAGAGTGTCTGAGAGTGTCTGAGTGTGTCAGAGAGTGTCTGAGAGTGTCAGAGAGTGATTGAGAGTGTCAGAGAGTGTCAGAGATTGATAGAGAGTGATAGAGAGTGACTGAGAGTGTCAGAGAGTGATAGAGAGTGATAGAGAGTGTCTGAGAGTGTCAGAGAGTGTCTGAGAGTGTCAGAGAGTGATTGAGAGTGTCTGAGAGTGTCAGAGAGTGATTGAGAGTGTCAGAGAGTGTCAGAGATTGATAGAGAGTGATAGAGAGTGACTGAGAGTGTCAGATTGTGTCAGAGTGTGATAGAGAGTGATAGAGAGTGTCAGAGAGTGTCAGAGAGTGTCAGAGAGTGATAGAGAGTGTCAGAGAGTGTCAGAGAGTGTCAGAGAGTAATAGAGAGTGTCTGAGAGTGTCAGAGAGTAATAGAGATTGATAGAGATTGTCTGAGAGTGTCTGAGAGTGTCAGAGATTGTCAGAGTGTGTCAGAGAGTGATAGAGAGTGCTAGAGAGTGTCAGAGAGTGTCAGAGAGTGTCAGAGAGTGATTGAGAGTGTCTGAGAGTGTCAGAGAGTGATTGAGAGTGTCAGAGAGTGTCAGAGATTGATAGAGAGTGATAGAGAGTGACTGAGAGTGTCAGAGAGTGTCAGAGTGTGATAGAGAGTGATAGAGAATGTCAGAGAGTGTCAGAGAGTGTCAGAGAGTGATAGAGAGTGTCAGAGAGTGTCAGAGAGTGTCAGAGAGTAATAGAGAGTGTTTGAGAGTGTCAGAGAGTAATAGAGATTGATAGAGATTGTCTGAGAGTGTCTGAGAGTGTCAGAGATTGTCAGAGTGTGTCAGAGAGTGATAGAGAGTGCTAGAGATTGTCAGAGAGTGTCAGAGAGTGTCAGAGAGTGTCAGAGAGTGATAGAGAGTGTCTGAGAGTGTCAGAGAGTGTCAGAGAGTGACATAGAGTGATAGAGAGTGTCTGAGAGTGTCAGAGAGTGTCTGAGTGTGTCAGAGAGGGTCTGAGTGTGTCAGAGAGTGTCAGAGAGTGTCAGAGAGTGATTGAGAGTGTCAGAGAGTGTCAGAGATTGATAGAGAGTGATAGAGAGTGACTGAGAGTGTCAGAGAGTGATAGAGAGTGTCTGAGAGTGTCAGAGAGTGTCTGAGAGTGTCAGAGAGTGATTGAGAGTGTCTGAGAGTGTCAGAGAGTGATTGAGAGTGTCAGAGAGTGTCAGAGATTGATAGAGAGTGATAGAGAGTGACTGAGAGTGTCAGATTGTGTCAGAGTGTGATAGAGAGTGATAGAGAGTGTCAGAGAGTGTCAGAGAGTGTCAGAGAGTGATAGAGAGTGTCAGAGAGTGTCAGAGAGTGTCAGAGAGTAATAGAGAGTGTCTGAGAGTGTCAGAGAGTAATAGAGATTGATAGAGATTGTCTGAGAGTGTCTGAGAGTGTCAGAGATTGTCAGAGTGTGTCAGAGAGTGATAGAGAGTGCTAGAGAGTGTCAGAGAGTGTCAGAGAGTGTCAGAGAGTGATTGAGAGTGTCTGAGAGTGTCAGAGAGTGATTGAGAGTGTCAGAGAGTGTCAGAGATTGATAGAGAGTGATAGAGAGTGACTGAGAGTGTCAGAGAGTGTCAGAGTGTGATAGAGAGTGATAGAGAATGTCAGAGAGTGTCAGAGAGTGTCAGAGAGTGATAGAGAGTGTCAGAGAGTGTCAGAGAGTGTCAGAGAGTAATAGAGAGTGTTTGAGAGTGTCAGAGAGTAATAGAGATTGATAGAGATTGTCTGAGAGTGTCTGAGAGTGTCAGAGATTGTCAGAGTGTGTCAGAGAGTGATAGAGAGTGCTAGAGAGTGTCAGAGAGTGTCAGAGAGTGTCAGAGAGTGTCAGAGAGTGATAGAGAGTGTCTGAGAGTGTCAGAGAGTGTCAGAGAGTGACATAGAGTGATAGAGAGTGTCTGAGAGTGTCAGAGAGTGTCTGAGTGTGTCAGAGAGGGTCTGAGTGTGTCAGAGAGTGTCAGAGAGTGATTGAGAGTGTCAGAGAGTGTCAGAGAGTGATAGAGAGTGATATAGAGTGTCTGAGAGTGTCAGAGAGTGTCTGAGTGTGTCAGAGAGTGTCTGAGTGTGTCAGAGAGTGTCTGAGAGAGTCAGAGAGTGATTGAGAGTGTCAGAGAGTGTCAGAGAGTGATAGAGAGTGTCTGAGTGTGTCTGAGAGTGTCTGAGAGTGTCTGAGTGTGTCAGAGAGTGTCTGAGAGTGTCAGAGAGTGATTGAGAGTGTCAGAGAGTGTCAGAGATTGATAGAGAGTGATAGAGAGCGACTGAGAGTGTCAGAGAGTGATAGAGAGTGATAGAGAGTGTCTGAGAGTGTCAGAGAGTGTCTGAGAGTGTCAGAGAGTGATTGAGAGTGTCAGAGAGTGTCTGAGAGTGATTGAGAGTGTCAGAGAGTGTCAGAGATTGATAGAGAGTGATAGAGAGTGACTGAGAGTGTCAGAGAGTGATAGAGAGTGATAGAGAGTGTCTGAGAGTGTCAGAGAGTGTCTGAGTGTGTCAGAGAGTGATTGAGAGTGTCTGAAAGTGTCAGAGAGTGTCAGAGAGTGATTGAGAGTGTCTGAAAGTGTCAGAGAGTGTCAGAGAGTGATAGAGAGTGTCAGAGAGTGTCTGAGTGTGTCAGAGAGTGTCTGATGATTGAGAGTGTCTGAAAGTGTCAGAGAGTGTCAGAGAGTGATAGAGAGTGTCTGAAAGTGTCAGAGAGTGTCAGAGAGTGATTGAGAGTGTCTGAAAGTGTCAGAGAGTGTCAGAGAGTGATAGAGAGTGTCTGAGAGTGTCAGAGAGTGTCAGAGAGTGTCAAAGAGTGATTGAGAGTGTCAGAGAGTGATAGAGAGTGTCTGAGAGCGTCTGAGAGTGTCAGACATTGTCAGAAAGTGTCAGAGACTGATAGATAGTGCCAGAGAGTGATTGAGAGTGTCTGAGAGTGTCTGAGCGAGTCAGAGAGTGATAGAGAGTGTCAGAGAGAGATAGAGAGTGTCTGAGAGTGTCAGAGAGTGATGCAGTGTGTCAGAGACTGATAGAGAGTGTCAGAGAATGTCAGAGAGTGTCTGAGAGTGTCAGAGAGTGATTGAGAGTGTCTGAAAGTGTCAGAGAGTGTCAGAGAGTGTCAGAGAGTGATTGAGAGTGTCTGAGAGTGTCAGAGAGTGTCAGAGATTTTCAGAGAGTTCCAGAGAGCTTCAGAGACTGTCAGAGAGTGTCAGAAATTTTCACAGTGTGTCACAGAGTGTCAGAGAGTTTCGGAGAGTGTCAGAGAGTGTCAGAGAGGTTCAGAGAGTTTCTGAGTGTGTCAGAGAGTGTCAGAGACTTTCAGAGAGTGTCACAGAGAGTCAGAGAGTCTCAGAGAGTGTAAGAGAGTTTCAGAGAGTTTCTGAGAGTTTCTGAGAGTGTCAGAGAGTTTCAGAGGGTTTCTGAGTGTGTCAGAGCGTGTCAGAGATTGCCAGAGAGTTTCTGAGATTTTCTGAGACTTTCAGAGAGTGTCAAGAGTTTCAGCCAGTGTCACAGACTGTCAGAGAGCGTCAGAGAGATTGCAGAGAGTGTCAGAGAGTGTGGGAGAGGTTCAGAGAATTGTCAAAGAGTTTCAGAGAGTGTCAGAGATTGTCTGAGAGTTTCAGAGAGTGTCAAAGCGTTTCAGAGAGTGTCAGAGAGTTTCAGAGAGTGTCAGAGATTGCCAGAGAGTTTCTGAGATTTTCTGAGACTTTCAGAGTGTGTCAAGAGTTTCAGAGAGTGTCACAGACTGTCAGAGAATTTCAGAGCGCTTCAGAGAGTGTCAGAGAGTGTCACAGAGTGTCAGAGAGTGACAGAGAGTTTCAGAGAATTGTCAGAGAGTTTCAGAGAGTGTCAGAGAGTGTCAGAGAGTTTCAGAGTGTTTCAGAGAGTGTCAGAGAGTGTCAGAGAGGGTCAGAGAGTTTCAGAGAGTGTCAGAGAGTTTTAGAGAGTTTCTGAGTGTTTCAGAGATTGTCAGAGAGTTTCAGAGAGTGTCACAGAGTGTCAGAGAGTGTCAGGGAGTTTCAGAGAGTTTCAGTGAGTTTCCGAGAGTTTCTGAGAGTGTCAGAGAGTTTCAGAGAGTGTCAGAGAGTGTCAGAAATTTTCAGACAGTTTCAGAGATTGTCAGAAAGTTTCAGAGAGTGTCAGATACTGTCAGAGAGTTTCAGAGAGTGTCACAGAGTGTCAGAGAGTTTGAGAGAGCTTCAGAGAGCGTCAGAGAGTGTCAGAGAGTGTCGGATGTTTTCAGAGAGTTTCAGAGAGTTTCAGAGAGTTTCAGAGAGTGTCAGAGAGTGTCAGAGAGTGTCAGAGAGTGTCAGAGAGTTTCAGAGAGTTTCAGTGAGTGTCAAACAGTTTCAGAGAGTGTCAGAGAGCTTCAGAGATTTTCTGAGAGTGTCAGAGAGTGCCAGAGAGTTTCAGAGAGCTTCAGAGAGCGTCAGAGAGTGTCAGAGAGTGTCGGAGGTTTTCAGAGAGTTTCAGATGGTGTCAGAGAGTTTCAGAGAGTGTCAGAGAGTGTCAGAGAGTTTCAGTGAGTGTCAAAGAGTTTCAGAGAGTGTCAGAGAGTTTCAAAGATTTTCTGAGTCGGTCGGAGAGTGTCCGAGAGAGTCAGAGAGTTTCAGGGAGAGTCAAAAAGTGTCAGAGAGTGTCAGAGAGGGTCAGAGAGTTTCAGAGAGTTTCTGAGAGTGTCACAGCGTGTCAGAGAGTTTCAGAGAGCTTCAGAGAGTGTTAGAGAGTGTAGATAATGTCAGAGAGTGTCAGAGAGTGTCAGAGAGTGATTGAGAGTGTCTGAAAGTGTCAGAGAGTGTCAGAGAGTGTCAGAGAGTGATTGAGAGTGTCTGAAAGTGTCAGAGAGTGTCAGAGAGTGATAGAGAGTGTCTGAGAGTGTCAGAGAGTGTCAGAGAGTGTCAAAGAGTGATTGAGAGTGTCAGAGAGTGATAGAGAGTGTCTGAGAGCGTCTGAGAGTGTCAGACATTGTCAGAAAGTGTCAGAGACTGATAGATAGTGGCAGAGAGTGATTGAGAGTGTCTGAGAGTGTCTGAGCGAGTCAGAGAGTGATAGAGAGTGTCAGAGAGAGATAGAGAGTGTCTGAGAGTGTCAGAGAGTGATACAGTGTGTCAGAGACTGATAGAGAGTGTCAGAGAATGTCAGAGAGTGTCAGAGAGTGTCAGAGAGGGATAGAGAGTGATAAAGAGTGTCAGAGATTGTCTGAGAGTGTCAGAGAGTGTCTGAGTGTGTCAGAGAGTGTCTGAGTGTGTCAGAGAGTGTCTGAGAGTGTCAGAGAGTGATTGAGAGTGTCTGAAAGTGTCAGAGAGTGTCAGAGAGTGTCAGAGAGTGTCAGAGAGTGTCTGAGAGTGTCAGAGAGTTTCAGAGAGTGTCAGAGAGTGTCTGAGAGTGTCAGAGAGTTTCAGAGAGTGATAGAGAGTGATAGAGAGTGTCTGAGAGTGTCAGAGAGTGTCAGAGAGTGTCAGAGAGTGATAGGGAGTGACAGAGAGTGTCTGAGAGTGTCAGAGTGTGTCAGAGAGTGTCAGAGAGTGTCAGAGACTGATAGAGAGTGATAGAGAGTTTCAGAGAGTGTCAGAGTGTATCTGAGAGTGTCAGAGAGTGTCAGAGTGTGATAGAGAGTGTCAGAGAGTGTCAGAGAGTGTCAGAGTGTCAGAGAGTGTCAGAGAGTGTCAGAGAGTGTCTGAGAGTGTCAGAGAGTGTCAGAGAGTGTCAGAGAGTGATAGGGAGTGACAGAGAGTGTCTGAGAGTGTCAGAGTGTGTCAGAGAGTGTCAGAGAGCGTCAGAGACTGATAGAGAGTGATAGAGAGTTTCAGAGAGTGTCAGAGAGTATCTGAGAGTGTCAGAGAGTGTCAGAGTGTGATAGAGAGTGTCAGAGAGTGTCAGAGAGTGTCAGAGTGTCAGAGAGTGATATGGAGTGACAGAGAGTGTCTGAGAGTGTCAGAGTGTGTCCGAGAGTGCAAGAGAATTATAGAGAGAGCTAGAGAGTGTCAGCGAGCGTCTGAGAGTGTCAGACATTGTCAGAAAGTGTCAGAGACTGATAGATAGTGCCAGAGAGTGATTGAGAGTGTCTGGGAGTGTCTGAGCGAGTCAGAGAGTGATAGAGAGTGTCAGAGAGAGATAGAGAGTGTCTGAGAGTGTCAGGGAGTGATACAGTGTGTCAGAGACTGATAGAGAGTGTCAGAGAATGTCAGAGAGTGTCAGAGAGTGTCAGAGAGGGATAGAGAGTGATAGAGAGTGTCAGAGATTGTCTGAGAGTGTCAGAGAGTGTCTGAGTGTGTCAGAGAGTGTCTGAGTGTGTCGGAGAGTGTCTGAGAGTGTCAGAGAGTGATTGAGTGTGTCAGAGAGTGTCAGAGAGTGATAGAGAGTGATAGAGAGTGTCTGAGAGTGTCAGAGAGTGTCTGAGTGTGTCAGTGAGTGTCTGAGAGTGTCAGAGAGTGATTGAGAGTGTCTGAAAGTGTCAGAGAGTGTCAGAGAGTGTCAGAGAGTGTCTGAGAGTGTCAGAGAGTGTCAGAGAGTGATAGAGAGTGATAGAGAGTGTCTGAGAGTGTCAGAGAGTGTCAGAGAGTGATACGGAGTGACATAGAGTGTCTGAGAGTGTCAGAGTGTGTCAGAGAGTGTCAGAGAGTGTCAGAGACTGATAGAGAGTGATAGAGAGTTTCAAAGAGTGTCAGAGAGTATCTGAGAGTGTCAGAGAGTGTCAGAGTGTGATAGAGAGTGTCAGAGAGTGTCAGAGAGTGTCAGAGAGTGTCAGAGTGTCAGAGAGTGATATGGAGTGACAGAGAGTGTCTGAGAGTGTCAGAGTGTGTCAGAGAGTGCAAGAGAATGATAGAGAGAGCTAGAAAGTGTCAGCGAGCGTCATAGAGTGATAGAGAGTGTCAGTGGGCGATAGAGAGTGTCAGAGAGTGGTAGAGAGTGTCAGAGAGTGATAGAGATTGATAGAGATTGTCTGAGAGTGCCTGAGAGTGTCAGAGAGAGTCAGAGAGTGTTAGAGAGTGATAGAGACTGTCTGAGAGCGTCAGAGAGTGTCAGAGTGTGTCAGTGAGTGTCAGAGAGTGACAGAGAGTGATAGAGAGTGTCAGTGTGTGTCAGAGAGTGTCAGAGAGTGATAGAGAGTGTCAGAGAGTGATAGAGAGAGTCAGCGAGTATCAGAGAGTGATACAGAGTGTCAGAGAGTGTCAGAGAGTTTTAGAGAGTGATAGAGAGTTTCAGAGAGTGTCAGTGAATATCTGAAAATTCAGAGAGTGTCAGAGTGTGATGGAGAGTGTCTGTGAGTGTCAGAGAGTGACAGAGAGTGATAGGGAGTGACAGAGAGTGTCTGAGAGTGTCAGAGTGTGTCAGAGAGTGCAAGAGAGTGATAGAGAGAGCTAGGGAGTGTCAGAGTGTTTCATAGAGTGATAGAGAGTATCAGAGAGCGATAGAGAGTGTTAGTGAGTGATAGAGATTGATAGAGAGTGTCTGAGAGTGTCTGAGAGTGTCAGAGAGTGTCAGAGAGTGATGGAGAGTGATAGAGACTGTCTGAGAGCGTCAGAGAGTGTCAGAGTGTGTCAGAGAGTGTCAGAGAGTGACAGAGAGTGATAGAGAGTGTCAGAGTGTGTCAGTGTGCGTCAGAGAGTGTCAGAGAGTGATAGAGAGTGTCAGAGAGTGATAGAGAGAGTCTGCGAGTATCAGAGAGTGATACAGAGTGTCAGAGAGTGTCAGAGAGTGTCAGAGAGTAATGGAGAGTGATAGAGAGTGGCTGAGAGTGTCAGAGAGTAATAGAGAGTGTCAGAGAGTGTCAGAGGGTGATAGAGAGTGTCTGAGAGTGTCTCAGAGAGTCAGTGACTTTCAGAGTGTATCAGTGAGTGATAGAGAGTGGTAGAGAGTGTCTGAGAGTGTCAGATAGTGTCAGAGAGTGTAACAGAGTGTTATAGAGTGTCAGAGAGTGTCTGAGAGTGTCAGAGAGTGTCAGAGTATGTGAGAGAGTGTCAGAGAGTGATAGAGAATGTCTGATAGTGTCTGAGAGTGACAGAGTGTGTCTGAGAGTGTCAGTGAGTGTCAGAGATTGTCAGAGTGTGTCGGAGTGTGATATAGAGTGATAAAGAGTGATAGAGAGTGTCAGAGAGTGTCACAGAGTGTCACAGAGTGAGAGAGTGTGTCTGAGTGTGTCTCAGAGAGTCAGAGAGTGTCAGAGAGTGTCAGAGAGTGATAGAGAGTGATAGAGAGTGTCTGAGAGTGACAGAGAGTGTCTGAGAGTGTCAGAGGGTGATAGAGAGTGTCTGAGAGTGTCTCAGAGAGTCAGAGAGTGTCAGAGAGTGTCAGAGAGTGATAGAGAGTGATAGAGAGTGATAGAGAGTGTCTGAGAGTGACAGAGAGTGTCTGAGAGTTTCTGAGAGCGTCAGTGACTTTCAGAGTGTATCAGTGAGTGATAGAGAGTGGTAGAGAGTGTCTGAGAGTGTCAGAGAGTGTCAGAGAGTGTAATAGAGTGATAGAGAGTGTCAGAGAGTGTCAGAGAGTGTCAGAGAGTGAGAGAGTGTGTCTGAGTGTGTCAGACAGTTATAGAGATTGATAGAGAGTGTCTGAGAGTGTCAGTGAGTGTCAGAGAGTGATAGAGAGTGTCTGAGAGGGTCAGAGATTGTCAGAGGGTTTCAGAGAGGGATAGAGAGTGATTGAGAGTGTCAGAGTGTTTCAGAGAGTGTCAGATAGTGCCAGAGAGTGATAGAGATTGTGTGAGTGTGTCAGAGCGTGTCAGAGATTGATGGAGAGTGATAGAGAGTGTCAGAGTGTGATAGAGAGTGATAGAGAGTGTCTGAGAGTGTCAGAGAGTGTCTGAGTGTGTCAGAGAGTGTCAGAGAGTGTCAGAGAGTGATAGAGAGTGTCTGAGAGTGTCAGAGAGTGTCAGAGAGTGGTAGAGAGTGATAGAGAGTGTCTGAGAGTGTCGGAGAGTGTCTGAGTGTGTCAGAGAGTGATAGAGAGTGACTGAGAGTGTCAGAGAGTGTATGAAGTTATAGAGAGTGATAGAGAGTGATAGAGAGTGTCTGAGAGTGTCAGAGAATGTCTGAGTGTGTCAGAGAGTGTCAGAGAGTGTCAGAGCGTGATAGAGAGTGTCTGAGAGTGCCAGAGAGTGTCAGAGAGTGGTAGAGAGTGATAGAGAGTGACTGAGAGTGTCAGAGAGTGTATGAAGTTATAGAGAGTGAAAGAGAGTGATAGAGAGTGTCTGAGAGTGTCAGAGAATGTCTGAGTGCGTCAGAGAGTGTCTGAGAGTGTCAGAGAGTGATTGAGAGTGTCTGAAAGTGTCAGAGAGTGTCAGAGAGTGATAGAGAGTGACTGAGAGTGTCAGAGAGTGTATGAAGTTATAGAGAGTGATAGAGAGTATCTGAGAGTGTCTGAGACTGTCTGAGTGTGTCAGAGAGTGTCAGAGAGTGTCAGAGCGTGATAGAGAGTGTCTGAGAGTGCCAGAGAGTGTCAGAGAGTGGTAGAGAGTGATAGAGAGTGTCTGAGAGTGTCAGAGAGTGTCTGAGTGTGTCAGAGAGTGTCTGAGAGTGTCAGAGAGTGACTGAGAGTGTCAGAGAGTGAAAGAGAGTGATAGAGAGTGTCTGAGAGTGTCAGAGAATGTCTGAGTCCGTCAGAGAGTGTCTGAGAGTGTCAGAGAGTGATTGAGAGTGTCTGAAAGTGTCAGAGAGTGTCAGAGAGTGATAGAGAGTGACTGAGAGTGTCAGAGAGTGTATGAAGTTATAGAGAGTGATAGAGAGTATCTGAGAGTGTCTGAGACTGTCTGAGTGTGTCAGAGAGTGTCAGAGAGTGTCAGAGCGTGATAGAGAGTGTCAGAGAGTGACTGAGAGTGTCAGAGAGTGATAGAGAGTGATAGAGAGTGTCTGAGAGTGTCAGAGAGTGTCTGAGTGCGTCAGAGAGTGTCTGAGAGTGTCTGAGTGTGTCAGAGAGTGTCAGAGAGTGTCAGAGAGTGATAGAGAGTGTCTGAGAGTGTCAGAGAGTGTCAGAAGTTATAGAGAGTGATAGAGAGTATCTGAGAGTGTCTGAGAGTGTCTGAGTGTGTCAGAGAGTGTCAGAGAGTGTCAGAGAGTGATAGAGAGTGTCTGCGAGTGTCTGCGAGTGTCAGAGAGTGATAGAGAGTGATAGAGAGTGTCTGAGAGTGTCAGAGAGTGTCTGAGAGTGTCAGAGAGTGATTCAGAGTGTCAGAGAGTGATAGAGAGTGATAGAGAGTATCTGAGAGTGTCAGAGAGTGTCAGAGTGTGATAGAGAGTGTCTGAGAGTGTCAGAGAGTGTCAGAGAGTTATAGAGAGTGATAGAGAGTGTCTGAGAGTGTCAGAGAGTGTCAGAGGGTGATAGAGAGTGTCAGAGAGTGATAGAGAATGTCTGATAGTGTCTGAGAGTGACAGAGTGTGTCTGAGAGTGTCAGTGAGTGTCAGAGATTGTCAGAGTGTGTCAGAGTGTGATATAGAGTGATAAAGAGTGATTGAGAGTGTCTGAAAGTGTCAGAGAGTGTCAGAGAGTGTCAGAGAGTGTCAGAGAGAGTCAGAGAGTGATAGAGAGTGTCTGAGAGTGTCAGAGAGTGTCAGAAGTTATAGAGAGTGATAGAGAGTACCTGAGAGTGTCAGAGAGTGTCAGAGAGTGTCTGAGAGTGTCAGAGAGTGTCAGAGAGTGATAGAGAGTGATAGAGAGTGTCTGAGAGTGTCAGAGAGTGTCAGAGAGTGTCAGAGAGTGTCTGAGAGTGTCAGAGAGTGATAGAGAGTGTCTGAGAGTGTCAGAGGGTGATAGAGAGTGTCAGAGAGTGATAGAGAATGTCTGATAGTGTCTGAGAGTGACAGAGTGTGTCTGAGAGTGTCAGTGAGTGTCAGAGATTGTCAGAATGTGTCAGAGTGTGATATAGAGTGATAAAGAGTGATTGAGAGTGTCTGAGAGTGTCAGAGAGTGTCAGAGAGTGTCAGAGGGTGATAGAGAGTGTCAGAGAGTGATAGAGAATGTCTGATAGTGTCTGAGAGTGACAGAGTGTGTCTGAGAGTGTCAGTGAGTGTCAGAGATTGTCAGAGTGTGTCAGAGTGTGATATAGAGTGATAAAGAGTGATTGAGAGTGTCTGAAAGTGTCAGAGAGTGTCAGAGAGTGTCAGAGAGTGTCAGAGAGAGTCAGAGAGTGATAGAGAGTGTCTGAGAGTGTCAGAGAGTGTCAGAAGTTATAGAGAGTGATAGAGAGTATCTGAGAGTGTCTGAGAGTGTCTGAGTGTGTCAGAGAGTGTCAGAGAGTGTCAGAGAGTGTCTGAGAGTGTCAGAGAGTGTCAGAGAGTGATAGAGAGTGATAGAGAGTGTCTGAGAGTGTCAGAGAGTGTCAGAGAGTGTCAGAGAGTGTCTGAGAGTGTCAGAGAGTGTCAGAGAGTGATAGAGAGTGATAGAGAGTGTCTGAGAATGTCTGAGTGTGTCTGAGAGTGTCAGCGAGTGATTGAGAGTGTCAGAGAGTGTCAGAGAGTGATAGAGAGTGATAGAGAGTGATAGAGAGTGTCTGAGAGTGTCAGAGAGTGTCTGAGTGTGTCAGAGAGTGATTGAGAGTGTTTGAAAGTGTCAGAGAGTATCAGAGAGTGATTGAGAGTGTCTGAAAGTGTCAGAGAGTGTCAGAGAGTGATAGAGAGTGTCAGAGAGTGTCTGAGTGTGTCAGAGAGTGTCTGAGAGTGTCAGAGAGTGATTGAGAGTGTCTGAAAGTGTCAGAGAGTAATAGAGAGTGTCAGAGAGTGTCAGAGGGTGATAGAGAGTGTCAGAGAGTGATAGAGAATGTCTGATAGTGTCTGAGAGTGACAGAGTGTGTCTGAGAGTGTCAGTGAGTGTCAGAGATTGTCAGAGTGTGTCAGAGTGTTATATAGAGTGATAAAGAGTGATAGAGAGTGTCAGAGAGTGTCAGAGAGTGTCAGAGACTGATAGAGAGTGATAGAGAGTTTCAAAGAGTGTCAGAGAGTATCTGAGAGTGTCAGAGAGTGTCAGAGTGTGATAGAGAGTGTCAGAGAGTGTCAGAGAGTGTCAGAGAGTGTCAGAGAGTGTCAGAGTGTCAGAGAGTGATATGGAGTGACAGAGAGTGTCTGAGAGTGTCAGAGTGTGTCAGAGAGTGCAAGAGAATGATAGAGAGAGCCAGAAAGTGTCAGCGAGCGTCATAGAGTGATAGAGAGGGTCAGTGGGCGATAGAGAGTGTCAGAGAGTGGTAGAGAGTGTCAGAGAGTGATAGAGATTGATAGAGATTGTCTGAGAGTGCCTGAGAGTGTCAGAGAGAGTCAGAGAGTGTTAGAGAGTGATAGAGACTGTCTGAGAGCGTCAGAGAGTGTCAGAGTGTGTCAGTGAGTGTCAGAGAGTGACAGAGAGTGATAGAGAGTGTCAGTGTGTGTCAGAGAGTGTCAGAGAGTGATAGAGAGTGTCAGAGAGTGATAGAGAGAGTCAGCGAGTATCAGAGAGTGATACAGAGTGTCAGAGAGTGTCAGAGAGTTTTAGAGAGTGATAGAGAGTTTCAGAGAGTGTCAGTGAATATCTGAAAATTCAGAGAGTGTCAGAGTGTGATGGAGAGTGTCTGTGAGTGTCAGAGAGTGACAGAGAGTGATAGGGAGTGACAGAGAGTGTCTGAGAGTGTCAGAGTGTGTCAGAGAGTGCAAGAGAGTGATAGAGAGAGCTAGGGAGTGTCAGAGTGTGTCATAGAGCGATAGAGAGTGTTAGTGAGTGATAGAGATTGATAGAGAGTGTCTGAGAGTGTCTGAGAGTGTCAGAGAGTGTCAGAGAGTGATGGAGAGTGATAGAGACTGTCTGAGAGCGTCAGAGAGTGTCAGAGTGTGTCAGAGAGTGTCAGAGAGTGACAGAGAGTGATAGAGAGTGTCAGAGTGTGTCAGTGTGCGTCAGAGAGTGTCAGAGAGTGATAGAGAGTGTCAGAGAGTGATAGAGAGAGTCTGCGAGTATCAGAGAGTGATACAGAGTGTCAGAGAGTGTCAGAGAGTGTCAGAGAGTAATGGAGAGTGATAGAGAGTGGCTGAGAGTGTCAGAGAGTAATAGAGAGTGTCAGAGAGTGTCAGAGGGTGATAGAGAGTGTCTGAGAGTGTCTCAGAGAGTCAGAGAGTGTCAGAGAGTGTCAGAGAGTGATAGAGAGTGATAGAGAGTGTCTGAGAGTGACGGAGAGTGTCTGAGAGTTTCTGAGAGCGTCAGTGACTTTCAGAGTGTATCAGTGAGTGATAGAGAGTGGTAGAGAGTGTCTGAGAGTGTCAGAGAGTGTCAGAGTATGTGAGAGAGTGTCAGAGAGTGATAGAGAATGTCTGATAGTGTCTGAGAGTGACAGAGTGTGTCTGAGAGTGTCAGTGAGTGTCAGAGATTGTCAGAGTGTGTCGGAGTGTGATATAGAGTGATAAAGAGTGATAGAGAGTGTCAGAGAGTGTCACAGAGTGTCACAGAGTGAGAGAGTGTGTCTGAGTGTGTCTCAGAGAGTCAGAGAGTGTCAGAGAGTGTCAGAGAGTGATAGAGAGTGATAGAGAGTGTCTGAGAGTGACAGAGAGTGTCTGAGAGTGTCAGAGGGTGATAGAGAGTGTCTGAGAGTGTCTCAGAGAGTCAGAGAGTGTCAGAGAGTGTCAGAGAGTGATAGAGAGTGATAGAGAGTGATAGAGAGTGTCTGAGAGTGACAGAGAGTGTCTGAGAGTGTCAGAGGGTGATAGAGAGTGTCAGAGAGTGATAGAGAATGTCTGATAGTGTCTGAGAGTGACAGAGTTTGTCTGAGAGTGTCAGTGAGTATCAGAGATTGTCAGAGTGTGTCAGAGAGTGATAGAGAGTGATAAAGAGTGATAGAGAGTGTCAGAGAGTGTCAGTGAGTGTCAGAGAGTGATAGAGAGTGTCTGAGAGGGTCAGAGATTGTCAGAGGGTTTCAGAGAGGGATAGAGAGTGATAGAGAGTGTCAGAGTGTTTCAGAGAGTGTCAGATAGTGCCAGAGAGTGATAGAGATTGTGTGAGTGTGTCAGAGCATGTCAGAGATTGATGGAGAGTGATAGAGAGTGTCAGAGTGTGATAGAGAGTGATAGAGAGTGTCTGAGAGTGTCAGAGAGTGTCTGAGTGTGTCAGAGAGTGTCAGAGAGTGTCAGAGAGTGATAGAGAGTGTCTGAGAGTGTCAGAGAGTGTCAGAGAGTGGTAGAGAGTGATAGAGAGTGTCTGAGAGTGTCAGAGAGTGTCTGAGTGTGTCAGAGAGTGTCTGAGAGTGTCAGAGAGTGACTGAGAGTGTCAGAGAGTGATAGAGTGTGTCTGAGAGTGTCAGAGAATGTCTGAGTGCGTCAGAGAGTGTCTGAGAGTGTCAGAGAGTGATTGAGAGTGTCTGAAAGTGTCAGAGAGTGTCAGAGAGTGATAGAGAGTGACTGAGAGTGTCAGAGAGTGTATGAAGTTATAGAGAGTGATAGAGAGTATCTGAGAGTGTCTGAGACTGTCTGAGTGTGTCAGAGAGTGTCAGAGAGTGTCAGAGAGTGATAGAGAGTGTCTGAGAGTGCCAGAGAGTGTCTGAGAGTGTCAGAGAGTGACTGAGAGTGTCAGAGAGTGATAGAGAGTGATAGAGAGTGTCTGAGAGTGTCAGAGAGTGTCAGAGTGTGTCAGTGAGTGTCAGAGAGTGACAGAGAGTGATAGAGAGTGTCAGTGTGTGTCAGAGAGTGTCAGAGAGTGATAGAGAGTGTCAGAGAGTGATAGAGAGAGTCAGCCAGTATCAGAGAGTGATACAGAGTGTCAGAGAGTGTCAGAGAGTTTTAGAGAGTGATAGAGAGTTTCAGAGAGTGTCAGTGAATATCTGAAAATTCAGAGAGTGTCAGAGTGTGATGGAGAGTGTCTGTGAGTGTCAGAGAGTGACAGAGAGTGATAGGGAGTGACAGAGAGTGTCTGAGAGTGTCAGAGTGTGTCAGAGAGTGCAAGAGAGTGATAGAGAGAGCTAGGGAGTGTCAGAGTGTGTCATAGAGTGATAGAGAGTATCAGAGAGCGATAGAGAGTGTTAGTGAGTGATAGAGATTGATAGAGAGTGTCAGAGAGTGTCTGAGAGTGTCAGAGAGTGTCAGAGAGTGATGGAGAGTGATAGAGACTGTCTGAGAGCGTCAGAGAGTGTCAGAGTGTGTCAGAGAGTGTCAGAGAGTGACAGAGAGTGATAGAGAGTGTCAGAGTGTGTCAGTGTGCGTCAGAGAGTGTCAGAGAGTGATAGAGAGTGTCAGAGAGTGATAGAGAGAGTCTGCGAGTATCAGAGAGTGATACAGAGTGTCAGAGAGTGTCAGAGCGTAATGGATAGTGATAGAGAGTGGCTGAGAGTGTCAGAGAGTAATAGAGAGTGTCAGAGAGTGTCAGAGGGTGATAGAGAGTGTCTGAGAGTGTCTCAGAGAGTCAGAGAGTGTCAGAGAGTGTCAGAGAGTGATAGAGAGTGATAGAGAGTGTCTGAGAGTGACGGAGAGTGTCTGAGAGTTTCTGAGAGCGTCAGTGACTTTCAGAGTGTATCAGTGAGTGATAGAGAGTGGTAGAGAGTGTCTGAGAGTGTCAGAGAGTGTCAGAGTATGTGAGAGAGTGTCAGAGAGTGATAGAGAATGTCTGATAGTGTCTGAGAGTGACAGAGTGTGTCTGAGAGTGTCAGTGAGTGTCAGAGATTGTCAGAGTGTGTCGGAGTGTGATATAGAGTGATAAAGAGTGATAGAGAGTGTCAGAGAGTGTCACAGAGTGTCACAGAGTGAGAGAGTGTGTCTGAGTGTGTCTCAGAGAGTCAGAGAGTGTCAGAGAGTGTCAGAGAGTGATAGAGAGTGATAGAGAGTGTCTGAGAGTGACAGAGAGTGTCTGAGAGTGTCAGAGGGTGATAGAGAGTGTCTGAGAGTGTCTCAGAGAGTCAGAGAGTGTCAGAGAGTGTCAGAGAGTGATAGAGAGTGATAGAGAGTGATAGACAGTGTCTGAGAGTGACAGAGAGTGTCTGAGAGTTTCTGAGAGCGTCAGTGACTTTCAGAGTGTATCAGTGAGTGATAGAGAGTGGTAGAGAGTGTCTGAGAGTGTCAGAGAGTGTCAGAGAGTGTAATAGAGTGATAGAGAGTGTCAGAGAGTGTCAGAGAGTGTCTGAGAGTGTCAGAGAGTGTCAGAGTATGTGAGAGAGTGTCAGAGAGTGATAGAGAATGTCTGATAGTGTCTGAGAGTGATAGAGAGTGTCTGAGAGTGATAGAGAGTGTCTGAGTGTGTCAGAGAGTGTCAGAGAGTGTCAGAGAGTGATAGAGAGTGTCTGAGAGTGTCAGAGAGTGTCAGAGAGTGGTAGAGAGTGATAGAGAGTGTCTGAGTGTGTCAGAGAGTGTCTGAGTGTGTCAGAGAGTGTCTGAGAGTGTCAGAGAGTGACTGAGAGTGTCAGAGAGTGATAGAGAGTGATAGAGAGTGTCTGAGAGTGTCAGAGAATGTCTGAGTGCGTCAGAGAGTTTCTGAGAGTGTCAGAGAGTGATTGAGAGTGTCTGAAAGTGTCAGAGAGTGTCAGAGAGTGATAGAGAGTGACTGAGAGTGTCAGAGAGTGTATGAAGTTATAGAGAGTGATAGAGAGTATCTGAGAGTGTCTGAGACTGTCTGAGTGTGTCAGAGAGTGTCAGAGAGTGTCAGAGAGTGATAGAGAGTGTCTGAGAGTGTCAGAGAGTGTCTGAGAGTGTCAGAGAGTGACTGAGAGTGTCAGAGAGTGATAGAGAGTGATAGAGAGTGTCTGAGAGTGTCAGAGAGTGTCTGAGTGCGTCAGAGAGTGTCTGAGAGTGTCTGAGTGTGTCAGAGAGTGTCAGAGAGTGTCAGAGAGTGATAGAGAGTGTCTGAGAGTGTCAGAGAGTGTCAGAAGTTATAGAGAGTGATAGAGAGTATCTGAGAGTGTCTGAGAGTGTCTGAGTGTGTCAGAGAGTGTCAGAGAGTGTCAGAGAGTGATAGAGAGTGTCAGAGAGTGATAGAGAGTATCTGAGAGTGTCAGAGAGTGTCAGAGTGTGATAGAGAGTGTCTGAGAGTGTCAGAGAGTGTCAGAGAGTTATAGAGAGTGATAGAGAGTGTCTGAGAGTGTCAGAGAGTGTCAGAGAGTGTCAGAGTGTGTCAGAGTGTGATATAGAGTGATAAAGAGTGATTGAGAGTGTCTGAAAGTGTCAGAGAGTGTCAGAGAGTGTCAGAGAGTGTCAGAGAGAGTCAGAGAGTGATAGAGAGTGTCTGAGAGTGTCAGAGAGTGTCAGAAGTTATAGAGAGTGATAGAGAGTATCTGAGAGTGTCTGAGAGTGTCTGAGTGTGTCAGAGAGTTTCAGAGAGTGTCAGAGAGTGTCTGAGAGTGTCAGAGAGTGTCAGAGAGTGATAGAGAGTGATAGAGAGTGTCTGAGAGTGTCAGAGAGTGTCAGAGAGTGTCAGAGAGTGTCTGAGAGTGTCAGAGAGTGTCAGAGAGTGATAGAGAGTGATAGAGAGTGTCTGAGAGTGTCAGAGAATGTCTGAGTGTGTCTGAGAGTGTCAGAGAGTGATTGAGAGTGTCAGAGAGTGTCAGAGAGTGATAGAGAGTGATAGAGAGTGATAGAGAGTGTCTGAGAGTGTCAGAGAGTGTCTGAGTGTGTCAGAGAGTGATTGAGAGTGTTTGAAAGTGTCAGAGAGTATCAGAGAGTGTTTGAGAGTGTCTGAAAGTGTCAGAGAGTGTCAGAGAGTGTCAGAGAGTGATAGAGAGTGTCTGAGAGTGTCAGAGAGTGTCAGAAGTTATAGAGAGTGATAGAGAGTATCTGAGAGTGTCTGAGAGTGTCTGAGTGTGTCAGAGAGTGTCAGAGAGTGTCAGAGAGTGATAGAGAGTGTCTGAGAGTGTCAGAGAGTGTCAGAGAGTGATAGAGAGTGTCTGAGAGTGTCAGAGAGTGTCTGAGTGTGTCAGAGAGTGTCTGAGAGTGTCAGAGAGTGATTGAGAGTGTCAGAGAGTGATAGAGAGTGATAGAGAGTATCTGAGAGTGTCTGAGAGTGTCAGAGAGTGTCAGAGTGTGATAGAGAGTGTCTGAGAGTGTCAGAGAGTGTCAGAGAGTGATAGAGAGTGATAGAGAGTGTCTGAGAGTGTCAGAGAGTGTCAGAGAATGTCAGAGTGTGTCTGAGAGTGTCAGAGAGTGTCAGAGAGTGATAGAGAGTGATAGAGAGTGTCTGAGAGTGTCAGAGAATGTCTGAGTGTGTCAGAGAGTGTCTGAGAGTGTCAGAGAGTGATTGAGAGTGTCAGAGAGTGTCAGAGAGTGATAGAGAGTGATAGAGAGTGTCTGAGAGTGTCAGAGAGTGTCTGAGTGTGTCAGAGAGTGATTGAAAGTGTTTGAAAGTGTCAGAGAGTATCAGAGAGTGATTGAGAGTGTCTGAACGTGTCAGAGAGTGTCAGAGAGTGATAGAGAGTGTCGGAGAGTGTCTGAGTGTGTCAGAGAGTGTCTGAGAGTGTCAGAGAGTGATTGAGAGTGTCTGAAAGTGTCAGAGAGTGTCAGAGAGTGTCAGAGAGTGATTGAGAGTGTCTGAAAGTGTCAGAGAGTGATAGAGAGTGTCTGAGAGTGTCAGAGAGTGTCAGAGAGTGTCAAAGGGTGATTGAGAGTGTCAGAGAGTGATAGAGAGTGTCAGAGAGTGTCAGAAAGTGTCAGAGAGTGATAGAGACTGTCTGAGAGCGTCTGAGAGTGTCAGAATGTGTCAGAGAGTGTCAGAGACTGATAGATTGTGCCAGAGAATGTTTTAGAGTGTCTGAGAGTGTCTGAGAGAGTCAGAGAGTGATAGAGAGTGTCAGAGAGAGATAGAGAGTGTCTGAGAGTGTCAGAGAGTGATACAGTGTGTCAGAGACTGATAGAGAGTGTCAGAGAATTTCAGAGAGTGTCCGAGAGTGTCAGAGAGGGATAGAGAGTGATAGAGAGTGTCAGAGATTGTCAGAGGGTGTCAGAGTGTGATAGAGAGTGATAGAGAGTGTCTGAGAGTGTCAGAGAGTGTCTGAGTGTGTCAGAGAATGTCTGAGTGTGTCAGAGAGTGTCTGAGAGTGTCAGAGAGTGATTGAGAGTGTCAGAGAGTGATAGAGAGTGATAGTGAGTGTCTGAGAGTGTCAGAGAGTGTCTGAGTGTGTCAGAGAGTGTCTGAGAATGTCAGAGAGTGATTGAGAGTGTCTGAAAGTGTCAGAGAGTGTCAGAGAGTGTCTGAGAGTGTCAGAGAGTGATAGAAAGTGATAGAGAGTGTCTGAGAGTGTCAGAGAGTGTCTGAGTGTGTCAGAGAGTGTCTGAGAGTGTCAGAGAGTGATTGACAGTGTCAGAGAGTGTCAGAGAGTGATAGAGAGTGATAGAGTGTCTGAGAGTGTCAGAGAGTGTCTGAGTGTGTCAGAGAGTGATTGAGAGTGTCTGAAAGTGTCAGAGGGTGTCAGAGTGTGATAGAGAGTGATAGAGAGTGTCTGAGAGTGTCAGAGAGTGTCTGAGTGTGTCAGAGAGTGTCTGAGTGTGTCAGAGAGTGTCTGAGAGTGTCAGAGAGTGATTGAGAGTGTCAGAGAGTGATAGAGAGTGATAGAGAGTGTCTGAGAGTGTCAGAGAGTGTCTGAGTGTGTCAGAGAGTGTCTGAGAGTGTCAGAGATTGATTGAGAGTGTCTGAAAGTGTCAGAGAGTGTCAGAGAGTGTCTGATAGTGTCAGAGAGTGTCAGAGAGTGATAGAAAGTGATAGAGAGTGTCTGAGAGTGTCAGAGAGTGTCTGAGTGTGTCAGAGAGTGTCTGAGAGTGTCAGAGAGTGATTGAGAGCGTCAGAGAGTGTCAGAGAGTGATAGAGAGTGAGAGAGAGTGTCTGAGAGTGTCAGAGAGTGTCTGAGTGTGTCAGAGAGTGATTGAGAGTGTCTGAAAGTGTCTGAGAGTGTCAGAGAGTAATAGAGAGTGATAGAGAGTGTCTGAGAGTGTCAGAGATTGTCAGAGTGTGTCAGAGAGTGATAGAGAGTGATAGAGAGTGTCAGAGAGTGTCAGAGAGTGTCAGAGAGTGATAGAGAGTGTCAGAGAGTGTCAGAGAGTGTCAGAGAGTGTCTGAGTGTGTCAGAGAGTGTCAGAGAGTGTCAGAGAGTGATAGAGAATGATAGAGTGTGTTTGAGAGTGTCAGAGAGTGTCTGAGTGTGTCAGAGAGTGTCTGAGAGTGTCAGAGAGTGATTGAGAATGTCAGAGAGTGTCAGAGAGTGATAGAGAGTGTCTGAGAGTGTCAGAGAGTGTCTGAGTGTGTCAGAGAGTGATTGAGAGTGTCTGAAAGTGTCAGAGAGTGATTGAGAGTGTCTGAAAGTGTCAGAGAGTGTCAGAGAGTGATAGAGAGTGTCAGAGAGTGTCTGAGTGTGTCAGAGAGTGTCGGAGAGCGTCAGGGAGTGATTGAGAGTGTCTGAAAGTGTCAGAGAGTGTCAGAGAGTGATTGAGAGTGTCTGAGTGTGTCAGAGAGTGATAGAGAGTGATAGAGAGTGTCTGAGAGTGTCAGAGAGTGTCTGAGTGTGTCAGAGAGTGATTGAGAGTGTCTGAAAGTGTCAGAGAGTGTCAGAGAGTGATTGAGAGTGTCTGAAAGTGTCAGAGAGTGTCAGAGAGTGATAGAGAGTGTCAGAGAGTGTCTGAGTGTGTCAGAGAGTGTCTGAGAGTGTCAGGGAGTGATTGAGAGTGTCTGAAAGTGTCAGAGAGTGTCAGAGAGTGTCAGAGAGTGATTGAGAGTGTCTGAAAGTGTCGGAGAGTGTCAGAGAGTGTTAGAGAGTGTCTGAGAGTGTCAGAGAGTGTCAGAGAGTGTCAGAGAGTGATTGAGAGTGTCAGAGAGTGATAGAGAGTGTCAGAGAGTGTCAGAAAGAGTCAGAGAGTGATAGAGAGTGTCTGAGAGCGTCTGAGAGTGTCAGACAGTGTCAGAAAGTGTCAGAGACTGATAGATAGTGCCAGAGAGTGATTGAGAGTGTCTGAGAGTGTCTGAGAGAGTCAGAGAGTGACAGAGAGTGTCAGAGAGAGATAGAGAGTGTCTGAGAGTGTCAGAGAGTGATACAGTGTGTCAGAGACTGATAGAGAGTGTCAGAGAATGTCAGAGAGTGTCAGAGAGTGTCAGAGACTTTCAGAGGGTGTCAGAGTGTGATAGAGAGTGATAGAGAGTGTCTGAGAGTGTCAGAGAGTGTCTGAGTGTGTCAGAGAGTGTCTGAGTGTGACAGAGAATGTCTGAGAGTGTCAGAGAGTGATTGAGAGTGTCAGAGAGTGTCAGAGAGTGATAGAGAGTGATTGAGAGTGTCAGAGAGTGTCAGAGAGTGATAGAGAGTGATAGAGAGTGTCTGAGAGTGTCAGAGAGTGTCTGAGAGTGTCAGAGAGTGTCTGAGAGTGTCAGAGAGTGATTGAGAGTGTCTGAAAGTGTCAGAGAGTGTCAGAGAGTGTCAGAGAGTGTCAGAGAGTGATAGAGAGTGATAGAGAGTGTCTGAGAGTGATTGAGAGTGTCTGAAAGTGTCAGAGAGTGTCAGAGAGTGTCAGAGAGTGTCAGAGAGTGATAGAGAGTGATAGAGAGTGTCTGAGAGTGTCAGGGAGTGTCTGAGTGTGTCAGAGAGTGTCTGAGTGTGTCAGAGAGTGTCAGAGCGTGTCTGAGAGTGTCAGAGAGTGTCTGAGTGTGTCAGAGAGTGTCTGAGAGTGTCAGAGAGTGATTGAGAGTGTCTGAAAGTGTCAGAGAGTGTCAGAGAGTGTCAGAGAGTGATTGAGAGTGTCTGAAAGTGTCAGAGAGTGTCAGAGAGTGATAGAGAGTGTCTGAGAGTGTCAGAGAGAGTCAGAGAGTGTCAAAGGGTGATGGAGTGTGTCAGAGAGTGATAGAGAGAGTCGGAGAGTGTCAGAAAGTGTGAGAGAGTGATAGAGAGTGTCTGAGAGCGTCTGAGAGTGTCAGACAATGTCAGAGAGTGTCAGAAACTGATAGATAGTGCCAGAGAGTGATTGAGAGTGTCTGAGAGTGTCTGAGAGAGTCAGAGAGTGATAGAGAGTGTCAGAGAGAGATAGAGAGTGTCTGAGAGTGTCAGAGAGTGATACAGTGTGTCGGAGACTGATAGAGAGTGTCAGAGAATGTCAGAGAGTGTCAGAGAGTGTCAGAGAGGGATAGAGAGTGATAGAGAGTGTCAGAGATTGTCAGAGGGTGTCAGAGTGTGATAGAGAGTGATAGAGAGTGTCAGAGAGTGTCAGAGAGTGTCAGAGAGTGATAGAGAGTGTCTGAGAGTGTCAGAGAGTGTCAGAGAGTGATAGAGAGTGTCTGAGAGTGTCAGAGAGCAATAGAGAGTGATAGAGAGTGTCTGAGAGTGTCTGAGAGTGTCAGAGATTGTCAGAGTGTGTCAGAGAGTGATAGAGAGTGATAGAGAGTGTCAGAGAGTGTCAGAGAGTGATAGAGTGTGTCTGAGAGTGTCAGAGAGTGTCAGAGAGTGTCTGAGTGTGTCAGAGAGGGTATGAGAGTGTCTGAGAGTGTCAGAGAGTGTCAGAGAGTGATAGAGAGTGTCTGAGAGTGTCAGAGAGTGTCAGAGAGTGATTGAGAATGCCAGAGAGTGATAGAGAGTGTCAGAAAGTGTCAGAGAGTGATAGAGAGTGTCTGAAAGCGTCTGAGAGTGTCAGACAGTGTCAGAGAGTGTCAGAGACTGCTAGATAGTGTCAGAGAGTGATTGAGAGTGTCTGAGAGTGTCTGAGAGAGTCAGAGAGTGATAGAGAGTGTCAGAGAGAGATAGAGTGTGTCTGAGAGTGTCAGAGAGTGTCAGAGTGTGATAGAGAGCGATAGAGAGTGTCAGAGAGTGTCAGAGAGTGTCAGAGAGTGATAGAGAGTGATAGAGAGTGTCTGAGAGTGTCAGAGAGTGTCAGAGAGTGAAAGAGAGTGTCTGATAGTGTCAGAGAGCAATAGAGAGTGATAGAGAGTGTCTGAGAGTGTCTGAGAGTGTCAGAGAGTGATAGAGAGTGATAGAGAGTGTCTGAGAGTGTCAGAGAGTGTATGAGAGTGCTGAGAGTGTCTGAGAGTGTCAGAGAGTGTCAGAGAGTGATAGAGAGTGTCTGAGAGTGTCAGAGAGTGTCAGAGAGTGATAGAGAGTGTCTGAGAGTGTCAGAGAGTGTCAGAGAGTGATTGAGAATGCCAGAGAGTGATAGAGAGTCTCAGAAAGTGTCAGAGAGTGATAGAGAGTCTCTGACAGCGTCTGAGAGTGTCAGACAGTGTCAGAGACTGTCAGAGACTGCTAGATAGTGTCAGAGAGTGATTGAGAGTGTCTGAGAGTGTCTGAGAGTGTCAGAGAGTGTCAGAGAGTGATAGAGAGTGTCTGAGAGTGTCAGAGAGCAATAGAGAGTGATAGAGAGTGTCTGAGAGTGTCTGAGAGTGTCAGAGATTGTCAGAGTGTGTCAGAGAGTGATAGAGAGTGATAGAGAGTGTCAGAGAGTGTCAGAGAGTGATAGAGAGTGTCTGAGAGTGTCAGAGAGTATCAGAGAGTGTCTGAGTGTGTCAGAGAGGGTATGAGAGTGTCTGAGAGTGTCAGAGAGTGTCAGAGAGTGATAGAGAGTGTCTGAGAGTGTCAGAGAGTGTCAGAGAGTGATTGAGAATGCCAGAGAGTGATAGAGAGTGTCAGAAAGTGTCAGAGAGTGATAGAGAGTGATAGAGAGTGATAGAGAGTGTCAGAGTGTGTCAGAGAGTGTCAGAAAGTGTCAGAGAGTGATAGAGAGTGATAGAGAGTGATAGAGAGTGTCAGAGTGTGTCAGAGTGTGTCAGAGAGTGTCAGAGTGTGTCAGAGTGTGTCAGAGAGTGTCAGAGAGTGTCAGAGTGTGTCAGAGAGTGTCAGAGTGTGTCAGAGAGTGTCAGAGAGTGTCAGAGAGTGATAGAGAGTGTCTGAGAGTGTCAGAGAGTGTCAGAGAGTGAAAGAGAGTGTCTGATAGTGTCAGAGAGCAATAGAGAGTGATAGAGAGTGTCTGAGAGTGTCTGAGAGTGTCTGAGAGTGTCAGAGAGTGATAGAGAGTGATAGAGAGTGTCAGAGAGTGTCAGAGAGTGATAGAGAGTGTCTGAGAGTGTCAGAGAGTGTATGAGAGTGTCTGAGAGTGTCAGAGAGTGTCAGAGAGTGATAGAGAGTGTCTGAGAGTGTCAGAGAGTGTCAGAGAGTGATTGAGAATGCCAGAGAGTGATAGAGAGTGTCAGAAAGTGTCAGAGAGTGATATAGAGTCTCTGACAGCGTCTGAGAGTGTCAGACAGTGTCAGAGAGTGTCAGAGACTGCTAGATAGTGTCAGAGAGTGATTGAGAGTGTCTGAGAGTGTCTGAGAGAGTCAGAGAGTGATAGAGAGTGTCAGAGAGAGATAGAGAGTGTCTGAGAGTGTCAGAGAGTGTCAGAGAGTGTCAGAGAGGGATAGAGAGTGATAGAGAGTGTCAGAGATTGTCAGAGGGTGTCAGAGTGTGATAGAGAGTGACAGAGAGTGTCAGAGAGTGTCAGAGAGTGTCAGAGAGTGATAGAGTGTGTCTGAGAGTGTCAGAGAGTGTCAGAGAGTGTCTGAGAGTGTCTGAGAGTGTCAGAGATTGTCAGAGGGTGTCAGAGTGTGTCAGAGAGTGATAGAGAGTGTCTGAGAGTGTCTGAGAGTGTCAGAGATTGTCAGAGTGTGTCAGAGAGTGATAGAGAGTGATAGAGAGTGTCAGAGAGTGTCAGCGAGTGTCAGAGAGTGATAGAGAGTGTCTGAAAGTGTCAGAGAGTGTCAGAGAGTGATAGAGAGTGATAGAGAGTGCCTGAGAGTGTCTGAGAGTGTCTGAGTGTGTCAGAGTGCGTCTGAGTGTGTCAGAGAGTGTCTGAGAGTATCAGAGAGTGATTAAGAGTGTCTGAAAGTGTCAGAGAGTGATGGAGAGTGTCAGAGAGTGATTGAGAATGTCAGAGAGTGATAGAGATTGTCAGAGAGTGTCAGAAAGTGTCAGAGAGTGATAGAGAGTGTCTGAGAGCGTCTGAGAGTGTCAGAGAGTGTCAGAGACTGATAGATAGTGTCAGAGAGTGATTCAGAGTGTCTGAGAGAGTCAGCGAGTGATAGAGAGTGTCAGAGAGAGATAGAGAGTGTCTGAGAGCGTCTGAGAGTGTCAGAGAGTGTCAGAGACTGATAGATAATGTCAGAGAGTGATTGAAAGTGTCTGAGAGTGTCTGAGAGAGTCAAAGAGTGATAGAGAGTGTCAGAGAGAGATAGAGAGTGTCTGAGAGTGTCAGAGAGTGTCACTGAGTGTCAGAGAGGGATCGAGAGTGATAGAGAGTGTCAGAGATTGTCAGAGGGTGTCAGAGAGTGTCAGAGAGTGATAGAGAGTGTCTGAGAGTGTCAGAGAGTGTCAGAGTGTGATTGAGAGTCATTGAGAATGTCTGAGAGCGTCTGAGAGAGTCAGAGTGTGATTCAGAGTGTCAGAGCTTGTCAGAGAGTGTGATATAGAGTGTCTGAGAGTGATTGAGGGTGTCTAAGAGTGTCAGAGAGTGATAGAGAGTGTCTGAGAATGTCAGAGAGTGATAGACAATGTCAGAGAGTGTCAGAGAGTGACCGAGTGTGATAGAGAGTGTCTGACAGCGTCTGAGAGTGTCAGACAGTGTCAGAGAGTGTCAGAGACTGCTAGATAGTGTCAGAGAGTGATTGAGAGTGTCTGAGAGTGTCTGAGAGAGTCAGAGAGTGATAGAGAGTGTCAGAGAGAGATAGAGTGTGTCTGAGAGTGTCAGAGAGTGTCAGAGTGTGATATAGAGTGATAGAGAGTGTCAGAGAGTGTCAGAGAGTGTCAGAGAGTGATAGAGAGTGTCTGAGAGTGTCAGAGAGAGTCAGAGAGTGAAAGAGAGTGTCTGATAGTGTCAGAGAGCAATAGAGAGTGATAGAGAGTGTCTGAGAGTGTCTGAGAGTGTCAGAGAGTGTCAGAGAGTGATAGAGAGTGTCTGAGAGTGTCAGAGAGTGTCAGAGAGTGTCTGAGTGTGTCCGAGAGTGTATGAGAGTGTCTGAGAGTGTCAGAGAGTGTCAGAGAGTGATTGAGAGTGTCTGAGAGTGTCTGAGAGAGTCAGAGAGTGATAGAGAGTGTCAGAGAGGGATAGAGAGTGATAGAGAGTGTCAGAGATTGTCAGAGGGTGTCAGAGAGTGATAGAGAGTGACAGAGCGTGTCAGAGAGTGTCAGAGAGTGTCAGAGAGTGATAGAGAGTGTCTGAGAGTGTCAGAGAGTGTCAGAGAGTGTCTGAGTGTGTCAGAGAGTGTCTGAGAGTGTCTGAGAGTGTCAGAGAGTGTCAGAGAATGATTGAGAGTGTCTGAGAGTGTCTGAGAGAGTCAGAGAGTGATTGAGAGTGTCAGAGAGGGATAGAGAGTGATAGAGAGTGTCAGAGATTGTCAGAGGGTGTCAGAGAGTGATAGAGAGTGACAGAGAGTGTCAGAGAGTGTCAGAGAGTGTCAGAGAGTGATAGAGTGTGTCTGAGAGTGTCAGAGAGTGTCAGAGAGTGTCTGAGAGTGTCTGAGAGTGTCAGAGATTGTCAGAGGGTGTCAGAGTGTGTCAGAGAGTGATAGAGAGTGTCTGAGAGTGTCTGAGAGTGTCAGAGATTGTCAGAGTGTGTCAGAGAGTGATAGAGAGTGATAGAGAGTGTCAGAGAGTGTCAGAGAGTGATAGAGAGTGTCTGAAAGTGTCAGAGAGTGTCAGAGAGTGATAGAGAGTGATAGAGAGTGCCTGAGAGTGTCTGAGAGTGTCTGAGTGTGTCAGAGTGCGTCTGAGTGTGTCAGAGAGTGTCTGAGAGTATCAGAGAGTGATTAAGAGTGTCTGAAAGTGTCAGACAGTGATGGAGAGTGTCAGAGAGTGATTGAGAATGTCAGAGAGTGATAGAGATTGTCAGAGAGTGTCAGAAAGTGTCAGAGAGTGATAGAGAGTGTCTGAGAGCGTCTGAGAGTGTCAGAGAGTGTCAGAGACTGATAGATAGTGTCAGAGAGTGATTCAGAGTGTCTGAGAGTGTCTGAGAGAGTCAGCGAGTGATAGAGAGTGTCAGAGAGAGATAGAGAGTGTCTGAGAGCGTCTGAGAGTGTCAGAGAGTGTCAGAGACTGATAGATAATGTCAGAGAGTGATTGAAAGTGTCTGAGAGTGTCTGAGAGAGTCAGCGAGTGATAGAGAGTGTCAGAGAGAGATAGAGAGTGTCTGAGAGTGTCAGAGAGTGTCACAGAGTGTCACTGAGTGTCAGAGAGGGATCGAGAGTGATAGAGAGTGTCAGAGATTGTCAGAGGGTGTCAGAGAGTGTCAGAGAGTGATAGAGAGTGTCTGAGAGTGTCAGAGAGTGTCAGAGTGTGATTGAGAGTCATTGAGAATGTCTGAGAGCGTCAGAGAGAGTCAGAGTGTGATTCAGAGTGTCAGAGCTTGTCAGAGAGTGTGATATAGAGTGTCTGAGAGTGATTGAGGGTGTCTAAGAGTGTCAGAGAGTGATAGAGAGTGTCTGAGAATGTCAGAGAGTGATAGACAATGTCAGAGAGTGTCAGAGAGTGACCGAGTGTGATAGAGAGTGTCTGACAGCGTCTGAGAGTGTCAGACAGTGTCAGAGAGTGTCAGAGACTGCTAGATAGTGTCAGAGAGTGATTGAGAGTGTCTGAGAGTGTCTGAGAGAGTCAGAGAGTGATAGAGAGTGATAGAGAGTGTCAGAGAGTGTCAGAGAGAGTCAGAGAGTGATTGAGAGTGTCAGAGAGGGATAGAGAGTGATAGAGAGTGTCAGAGATTGTCAGAGGGTGTCAGAGAGTGATAGAGAGTGACAGAGAGTGTCTGAGAGAGTCAGAGAGTGATTGAGAGTGTCAGAGAGGGATAGAGAGTGATAGAGAGTGTCAGAGATTGTCAGAGGGTGTCAGAGAGTGATAGAGAGTGACAGAGAGTGTCAGAGAGTGTCAGAGAGTGTCAGAGAGTGATAGAGTGTGTCTGAGAGTGTCAGAGAGTGTCAGAGAGTGTCTGAGAGTGTCTGAGAGTGTCAGAGATTGTCAGAGGGTGTCAGAGTGTGTCAGAGAGTGATAGAGAGTGTCTGAGAGTGTCTGAGAGTGTCAGAGATTGTCAGAGTGTGTCAGAGAGTGATAGAGAGTGATAGAGAGTGTCAGAGAGTGTCAGAGAGTGATAGAGAGTGTCTGAAAGTGTCAGAGAGTGTCAGAGAGTGATAGAGAGTGATAGAGAGTGCCTGAGAGTGTCTGAGAGTGTCTGAGTGTGTCAGAGTGCGTCTGAGTGTGTCAGAGAGTGTCTGAGAGTATCAGAGAGTGATTAAGAGTGTCTGAAAGTGTCAGACAGTGATGGAGAGTGTCAGAGAGTGATTGAGAATGTCAGAGAGTGATAGAGATTGTCAGAGAGTGTCAGAAAGTGTCAGAGAGTGATAGAGAGTGTCTGAGAGCGTCTGAGAGTGTCAGAGAGTGTCAGAGACTGATAGATAGTGTCAGAGAGTGATTCAGAGTGTCTGAGAGAGTCAGCGAGTGATAGAGAGTGTCAGAGAGAGATAGAGAGTGTCTGAGAGCGTCTGAGAGTGTCAGAGAGTGTCAGAGACTGATAGATAATGTCAGAGAGTGATTGAAAGTGTCTGAGAGTGTCTGAGAGAGTCAAAGAGTGATAGAGAGTGTCAGAGAGAGATAGAGAGTGTCTGAGAGTGTCAGAGAGTGTCACTGAGTGTCAGAGAGGGATCGAGAGTGATAGAGAGTGTCAGAGATTGTCAGAGGGTGTCAGAGAGTGTCAGAGAGTGATAGAGAGTGTCTGAGAGTGTCAGAGAGTGTCAGAGTGTGATTGAGAGTCATTGAGAATGTCTGAGAGCGTCTGAGAGAGTCAGAGTGTGATTCAGAGTGTCAGAGCTTGTCAGAGAGTGTGATATAGAGTGTCTGAGAGTGATTGAGGGTGTCTAAGAGTGTCAGAGAGTGATAGAGAGTGTCTGAGAATGTCAGAGAGTGATAGACAATGTCAGAGAGTGTCAGAGAGTGACCGAGTGTGATAGAGAGTGTCTGACAGCGTCTGAGAGTGTCAGACAGTGTCAGAGAGTGTCAGAGACTGCTAGATAGTGTCAGAGAGTGATTGAGAGTGTCTGAGAGTGTCTGAGAGAGTCAGAGAGTGATAGAGAGTGTCAGAGAGAGATAGAGTGTGTCTGAGAGTGTCAGAGAGTGTCAGAGTGTGATATAGAGTGATAGAGAGTGTCAGAGAGTGTCAGAGAGTGTCAGAGAGTGATAGAGAGTGTCTGAGAGTGTCAGAGAGAGTCAGAGAGTGAAAGAGAGTGTCTGATAGTGTCAGAGAGCAATAGAGAGTGATAGAGAGTGTCTGAGAGTGTCTGAGAGTGTCAGAGAGTGTCAGAGAGTGATAGAGAGTGTCTGAGAGTGTCAGAGAGTGTCAGAGAGTGTCTGAGTGTGTCCGAGAGTGTATGAGAGTGTCTGAGAGTGTCAGAGAGTGTCAGAGAGTGATTGAGAGTGTCTGAGAGTGTCTGAGAGAGTCAGAGAGTGATAGAGAGTGTCAGAGAGGGATAGAGAGTGATAGAGAGTGTCAGAGATTGTCAGAGGGTGTCAGAGAGTGATAGAGAGTGACAGAGCGTGTCAGAGAGTGTCAGAGAGTGTCAGAGAGTGATAGAGAGTGTCTGAGAGTGTCAGAGAGTGTCAGAGAGTGTCTGAGTGTGTCAGAGAGTGTCTGAGAGTGTCTGAGAGTGTCAGAGAGTGTCAGAGAATGATTGAGAGTGTCTGAGAGTGTCTGAGAGAGTCAGAGAGTGATTGAGAGTGTCAGAGAGGGATAGAGAGTGATAGAGAGTGTCAGAGATTGTCAGAGGGTGTCAGAGAGTGATAGAGAGTGACAGAGAGTGTCAGAGAGTGTCAGAGAGTGTCAGAGAGTGATAGAGTGTGTCTGAGAGTGTCAGAGAGTGTCAGAGAGTGTCTGAGAGTGTCTGAGAGTGTCAGAGATTGTCAGAGGGTGTCAGAGTGTGTCAGAGAGTGATAGAGAGTGTCTGAGAGTGTCTGAGAGTGTCAGAGATTGTCAGAGTGTGTCAGAGAGTGATAGAGAGTGATAGAGAGTGTCAGAGAGTGTCAGAGAGTGATAGAGAGTGTCTGAAAGTGTCAGAGAGTGTCAGAGAGTGATAGAGAGTGATAGAGAGTGCCTGAGAGTGTCTGAGAGTGTCTGAGTGTGTCAGAGTGCGTCTGAGTGTGTCAGAGAGTGTCTGAGAGTATCAGAGAGTGATTAAGAGTGTCTGAAAGTGTCAGACAGTGATGGAGAGTGTCAGAGAGTGATTGAGAATGTCAGAGAGTGATAGAGATTGTCAGAGAGTGTCAGAAAGTGTCAGAGAGTGATAGAGAGTGTCTGAGAGCGTCTGAGAGTGTCAGAGAGTGTCAGAGACTGATAGATAGTGTCAGAGAGTGATTCAGAGTGTCTGAGAGTGTCTGAGAGAGTCAGCGAGTGATAGAGAGTGTCAGAGAGAGATAGAGAGTGTCTGAGAGCGTCTGAGAGTGTCAGAGAGTGTCAGAGACTGATAGATAATGTCAGAGAGTGATTGAAAGTGTCTGAGAGTGTCTGAGAGAGTCAGCGAGTGATAGAGAGTGTCAGAGAGAGATAGAGAGTGTCTGAGAGTGTCAGAGAGTGTCACAGAGTGTCACTGAGTGTCAGAGAGGGATCGAGAGTGATAGAGAGTGTCAGAGATTGTCAGAGGGTGTCAGAGAGTGTCAGAGAGTGATAGAGAGTGTCTGAGAGTGTCAGAGAGTGTCAGAGTGTGATTGAGAGTCATTGAGAATGTCTGAGAGCGTCAGAGAGAGTCAGAGTGTGATTCAGAGTGTCAGAGCTTGTCAGAGAGTGTGATATAGAGTGTCTGAGAGTGATTGAGGGTGTCTAAGAGTGTCAGAGAGTGATAGAGAGTGTCTGAGAATGTCAGAGAGTGATAGACAATGTCAGAGAGTGTCAGAGAGTGACCGAGTGTGATAGAGAGTGTCTGACAGCGTCTGAGAGTGTCAGACAGTGTCAGAGAGTGTCAGAGACTGCTAGATAGTGTCAGAGAGTGATTGAGAGTGTCTGAGAGTGTCTGAGAGAGTCAGAGAGTGATAGAGAGTGATAGAGAGTGTCAGAGAGTGTCAGAGAGAGTCAGAGAGTGATTGAGAGTGTCAGAGAGGGATAGAGAGTGATAGAGAGTGTCAGAGATTGTCAGAGGGTGTCAGAGAGTGATAGAGAGTGACAGAGAGTGTCTGAGAGAGTCAGAGAGTGATTGAGAGTGTCAGAGAGGGATAGAGAGTGATAGAGAGTGTCAGAGATTGTCAGAGGGTGTCAGAGAGTGATAGAGAGTGACAGAGAGTGTCAGAGAGTGTCAGAGAGTGTCAGAGAGTGATAGAGTGTGTCTGAGAGTGTCAGAGAGTGTCAGAGAGTGTCTGAGAGTGTCTGAGAGTGTCAGAGATTGTCAGAGGGTGTCAGAGTGTGTCAGAGAGTGATAGAGAGTGTCTGAGAGTGTCTGAGAGTGTCAGAGATTGTCAGAGTGTGTCAGAGAGTGATAGAGAGTGATAGAGAGTGTCAGAGAGTGTCAGAGAGTGATAGAGAGTGTCTGAAAGTGTCAGAGAGTGTCAGAGAGTGATAGAGAGTGATAGAGAGTGCCTGAGAGTGTCTGAGAGTGTCTGAGTGTGTCAGAGTGCGTCTGAGTGTGTCAGAGAGTGTCTGAGAGTATCAGAGAGTGATTAAGAGTGTCTGAAAGTGTCAGACAGTGATGGAGAGTGTCAGAGAGTGATTGAGAATGTCAGAGAGTGATAGAGATTGTCAGAGAGTGTCAGAAAGTGTCAGAGAGTGATAGAGAGTGTCTGAGAGCGTCTGAGAGTGTCAGAGAGTGTCAGAGACTGATAGATAGTGTCAGAGAGTGATTCAGAGTGTCTGAGAGTGTCTGAGAGAGTCAGCGAGTGATAGAGAGTGTCAGAGAGAGATAGAGAGTGTCTGAGAGCGTCTGAGAGTGTCAGAGAGTGTCAGAGACTGATAGATAATGTCAGAGAGTGATTGAAAGTGTCTGAGAGTGTCTGAGAGAGTCAGCGAGTGATAGAGAGTGTCAGAGAGAGATAGAGAGTGTCTGAGAGTGTCAGAGAGTGTCACAGAGTGTCACTGAGTGTCAGAGAGGGATCGAGAGTGATAGAGAGTGTCAGAGATTGTCAGAGGGTGTCAGAGAGTGTCAGAGAGTGATAGAGAGTGTCTGAGAGTGTCATAGAGTGTCAGAGTGTGATTGAGAGTCATTGAGAATGTCTGAGAGCGTCAGAGAGAGTCAGAGTGTGATTCAGAGTGTCAGAGCTTGTCAGAGAGTGTGATATAGAGTGTCTGAGAGTGATTGAGGGTGTCTAAGAGTGTCAGAGAGTGATAGAGAGTGTCTGAGAATGTCAGAGAGTGATAGACAATGTCAGAGAGTGTCAGAGAGTGACCGAGTGTGATAGAGAGTGTCTGACAGCGTCTGAGAGTGTCAGACAGTGTCAGAGAGTGTCAGAGACTGCTAGATAGTGTCAGAGAGTGATTGAGAGTGTCTGAGAGTGTCTGAGAGAGTCAGAGAGTGATAGAGAGTGATAGAGAGTGTCAGAGAGTGTCAGAGAGTGTCAGAGAGTGTCAGAGAGTGATAGAGAGTGTCTGAGAGTGTCAGAGAGTGTCAGAGAGTGAAAGAGAGTGTCTGATAGTGTCAGAGAGCAATAGAGAGTGATAGAGAGTGTCTGAGAGTGTCTGAGAGTGTCTGAGAGTGTCAGAGAGTGATAGAGAGTGATAGAGAGTGTCTGAGAGTGTCAGAGAGTGTCAGAGAGTGTCTGAGTGTGTCAGAGAGTGTATGAGAGTGTCTGAGAGTGTCAGAGAGTGTCAGAGAGTGATAGAGAGTGTCTGAGAGTGTCAGAGAGTGTCAGAGAGTGATTGAGAATGCCAGAGAGTGATAGAGAGTGTCAGAAAGTGTCAGAGAGTGATAGAGAGTCTCTGACAGTGTCTGAGAGTGTCTGAGAGAGTCAGCGAGTGATAGAGAGTGTCAGAGAGAGATAGAGAGTGTCTGAGAGTGTCAGAGAGTGTCACAGAGTGTCACTGAGTGTCAGAGAGGGTTCGAGAGTGATAGAGAGTGTCAGAGATTGTCAGAGGGTGTCAGAGAGTGTCAGAGAGTGATAGAGAGTGTCTGAGAGTGTCAGAGAGTGTCAGAGTGTGATTGAGAGTCATTGAGAATGTCTGAGAGCGTCTGAGAGAGTCAGAGTGTGATTCAGAGTGTCAGAGCTTGTCAGAGAGTGTGATATAGAGTGTTTGAGAGTGATTGAGGGTGTCTAAGAGTGTCAGAGAGTGATAGAGAGTGTCTGAGAATGTCAGAGAGTGATAGACAATGTCAGAGAGTGTCAGAGAGTGACCGAGTGTGACAGAGAGTGTCAGAGAGTGTCAGAGAGTGTCAGAGCATGTCAGAGCATGTCAGAGAGTGATGGACGGAGTCAGAGAGTGTCAGAGAGTGATTGGGAGTATCTGAGAGTGTCAGAGAGTGATTGAGAGTATCTGAGAGTGTTACAGAGTTCAGAGAGTGAAAGAGAGTGTCAGAGAGTGTCAGAGCTTGTCAGAGAGTGATAGAGAGAGTCAGAGAGTGATAGGGATTGTCTGAGAGTGTTTGAGAGTGATTGAGAGTGTCTGAAACTGATAGATAGTGTCAGAGCGTGATTGAGAGTGTCTGAGAGTGTCTGAGAGAGTCAGAGAGTGATAGAGAGTGTCAGAGAGAGATAGAGAGTGTCTGAGAGTGTCAGAGAGTGATACAGTGTGTCAGAGACTGATAGAGAGTGTCAGAGAATGTCAGAGAGTGTCACAGAATGTCAGAGAGTGTCAGAGAATGATAGAGAGTGTCAGAGATTGTCAGAGGGTGTCAGAGAGTGTCAGAGAGTGATAGAGAGTGTCTGAGAGAGTCAGAGAGTGTCAGAGAGTGATTGAGAGTCATTGAGAATGTCTGAGAGAGTCTGAGAGAGTCAGAGAGTGACTGAGAGTGTCAGAGCGTGTCAGAGAGTGTGATATCGATTGTCTGAGAGTGATTGAGGGTGTCTAAGATTGTCAGAGAGTGATAGAGAGTGTCTGAGAACGTCAGAGATAGATAGAGAGTGTCAGAGAGTGACCGAGTGTGATAGAGAGTGTCAGAGAGTGTCAGAGAGCATGTCAGAGAGTGTCAGAGCATGTCAGAGAGTGATAGACGGAGTCTGAGAGTGTCAGAGAGTGATTGAGAGTGTCTGAGAGTGTTAGAGAGTTTCAGAGAGTGTCAGAGAGTATCAGAGCTTGTCAGAGAGTGATAGAGAGAGTCAGAGAGTAATAGGGAGTGGCTGAGAGTGTCAGAGAGTGATTGGGAGTGTCTGAGAGTGTCAGAGAGTGTCAGAGAGTGATAGAGAGTATCTGAGAGCGTCTGAGAGTGTCAGACAGTGTCAGAGAGTGCCAGAGACTGATAGATAGTGTCAGAGAGTGATTGAGAGTGTCTGAGATTGTCAGAGATTGATAGAGAGTGTCAGAGAGAGATAGAGAGTGTCTGAGAGTGTCAGAGAGTGGTACAGTGTGTCAGAGAGTGATAGAGCGTGTCAGAGAATGTCAGAGACTGATAAAGAGTGTCAGAGAATGTCAGACAGTGTCACAGAGTGTCAGAGAGTGTCAGAGAGGGACAGAGAGTGATAGAGAGTGTCAGAGAATGTCAGAGGGTGTCAGACAGTGTCAGAGAGTGATAGAGAGTGTCTGAGAGTGTCAGAGAGTGTCAGAGAGTGATTGAAAGTGTCAGAGAGTGTCAGAGAGTGTCAGAGAGTGATTGAGAGTCATTGAGAATGTCTGAGAGTGTCAGAGACAGTCAGAGAGTGATTGAGAGTGTCAGAGAGTGTCAGAGAGTGATAGAGAGTGATAGAGAATGTCAGAGAGTGATAGAGAGTTATAGAGATTGTCTGAGAGTGTCAGAGAGGTTTGAGTGTGTCAGAGAGTGTCAGAGAGTGATAGAGAGTGATAGAGAGTGTCAGAGAGCGTCATAGAGTGATAGAGAGTGTCAGAGAGCGTCATAGAGTGATAGAGAGTGATAGAGAGTGTCAGAGAGAGTCATAGAGTGTCAGAGAGTGATAGAGTGTGTCTGAGAGTGATAGAGAGTGATAGAGAGTGTCTGAGAGTGTCAGAGATGGTCTGAGTGTGTCAGAGATTGTGAGAGAGTGATATAGAGTGATGGAGAGTGATAGAGAGCGTCATGGAGTGATCGAGAGTGTCTGAGAGTGTCTGAGAGTGATAGAGAGTGTCAGAGAGAGTCAGAGAGTGTCAGAGAGTGATAGAGAGTGTCTGAGAGTGTCAGAGAGTGATAGAGAGTGTCTGAGAGTGTCTGAGAGTGTCAGAGATTGTCAGAGAGTGTCAGAGAGTGATAGAGAGTGTCAGAGAGTTTCAGAGAGTGTCAGATAGTGTCAGACAGTGATAGAGAGTGTCTGAGAGTGTTAGAGAGTGATAGAGAGTGATAGAGAGTGTCTGAGCGTGTCAGAGAGTTTCTGAGTGTGTCAGAGAGTGATAGAGAGTGATAGGGAGTGTCTGAGAGTGTCAGAGAGTGATAGAGAGTGTCTGAGAGTTTCAGAGAGTGATAGAGAGTGTCTGAGAGTGTCTCAGAGAGTCAGAGAGTGTCAGAGAGTGATAGAGAGTGTCTGAGAGTGTCAGAGAGTGTCTGAGTGCCTCAGAGCGTGTCAGAGAGTGATAGAGAGTGATAGAGAGTGTCAGAGAGTGATAGAGAGTGTCTGAGAGTGTCAGAGAGTGATAGAGTGTGTCTGCGAGTGTCAGAGATTGTCTGAGAGGGTCTCAGAGAGTCAGAGAGTGTCAGAGAGTGATAGAGAGTGATAGAGAGTGTCTGAGAGTGACAGAGAGTGTCTGAGAGTGTCAGTGAGTGTCAGAGAGTGATAGAGTTTGTCTCAGTGTGTCTGAGAGTGTCAGAGAGTGAAAGAGAGTGTCTGAGAGTGTCAGAGAGTGATGGAGAGTGTCTGAGAGTGTCTCAGAGAGTCACAGAGTGTCTGAGAGTGTCAGAGAGTGTCAGAGAGTGTCTGAGAATGTCTCAGCGAGTCACAGAGTGTCAGAGAGTGTCAGAGAGTGATAGAGAGTGATGGAGAGTGATAGAGAGTGTCTGAGAGTGTCAGTGAGTGTCAGAGAGTGATAGAGTGTGTCTGAGACTGTCAGAGAGCGTCAGAGTGTGTCAGAGATTGATAGAGAGTGTCAGAGAGTGTCAGAGAGTGTCATAGAGTGATCGAGAGTGTCAGAGAGTGTCTGAGAGTGTCAGAGAGTGTCAGAGTGTGATAGAGAGTGTCTGAGAGTGTCTGAGAGTGACAGAGAGTGACTGAGAGTGTCAGTGAGTGTCGGAGAGTGTTAGAGAGTGTCTGAGAGTGTCAGCGATGGTCAGAGTGTGTCAGAGAGTGATAGAGAGTGATAGAGAGTAATAGAGAGTGTCAGTGAGTGTCAGAGAGTGATAGAGAGTGTCTGAGAGTGTCAGAGAGTGTATGAGTGTGTCAGAGAGTGTCACAGAGTGATAGAGAGTGATAGAGAGTTTCAGAGAGCGTCATAGAGTGATAGAGAATGTCAGAGAGCGTCAGAGAGTGTTAGAGAGTGTCTGAGCGTGTCAGAGAGCGTCTGAGAGTGTCTGAGAGTGATAGAGAGTGTCAGAGAGAGTCAGAGAGTGTCAGAGAGTGATAGAGAGTGTCTGAGAGTGTCAGAGAGTGTCTGAGTGTGTCAGAGCGTGTCAGAGAGTGATAGAGAGTGTCAGAGAGTTTCAGAGAGTGACAGAGAGTGTCTGAGAGTGTCAGAGAGTGTCAGAGAGTGATGGAGAGTGATAGAGATTGTCATAGAGCGTCATAGAGTGATAGAGAGTGTCAGAGAGCGTCATGGAGTGATAGAGAGTGGTAGAGAGTGACAGAGAAAGTCATAGAGTGTCAGAGAGTGATAGAGTGTGCTGAGAGTGATAGAGAGTGATAGAGAGTGTCTGAGAGGGTCAGAGATTGTCTGAGTGTGTCAGAGAGTGATAGAGAGTGATAGAGAGTGATAGAGAGCGTCATAGATTGATAGAGAGTGTCAGAGAGTGTCTGAGAGTGACAGAGAGTGATAGAGAGTGTCAGAGAGAGTCAGAGAGTGTCAGAGAGTGATAGAGAGTGTCTGAGAGTGTCAGAGAGTGATAGAGAGTGTCTGAGAGTGTCTGAGAGTGTCAGAGATTGTCAGATAGTGTCAGACAGTGATAGAGAGTGTCTGAGAGTGTCAGAGAGTGATAGAGAGTGATAGAGAGTGTCTGAGCATATCAGAGAGTGTCTGAGTGTGTCAGAGAGTGATATAGAGTGATAGGGAGTGTCTGAGAGTGTCAGAGAGTGATAGAGAGTGTCTGAGATTGTCAGAGAGTGCTAGAGAGTGTCTGAGAGTGTCTCAGAGAGTCAGAGAGTGTCAGAGAGTGATAGAGAGTGTCTGAGAGTGTCAGAGGGTGATAGAGAGTGATATAGAGTGTCTGAGCGTGTCAGAGAGTGTCTGAGTGCATCAGAGCGTGTCAGAGAGTGATAGAGAGCGATAGAGAGTGTCTGAGAGTGTCAGGGAGTGATAGAGAGTGTCTGAGAGTGTCTGAGAGTGTCTCAGAGAGTCAGAGATTGTCAGAGAGTGATAGAGAGTGATAGAGAGTGCCTGAGAGTGTCTGAGCGAGTCTGAGAGTGTCCGTGAGTGTCAGAGAGTGATAGAGAGTGTCAGAGAGTGTCAGAGAGCGATTCAGATTGTGCCAGAGAGTGATAGAGAGTGTCGGAGAGTTTCATAGAGTGATAGATATTTTCTGAGAGAGTCTGAGAGTGTCAGAGAGTGTCTGACAGTGTCAGAGAGTGATGGAGAGTGAAAGAGAGTGTCATAGAGAATCTGAGATTGTGAGGGAGTTATAGGGAGTGTCATAGAGGGATAGAGAGTGAAAGAGAGTGTCTGAGAGTGTCAGAGATTGTCAGACAGTGTCAGAGAGTGAGAGAAAGTGTCTGAGACTGTCTGAGAGTCTCTGAGAGTGTCAGAGAGTTTCAGAGAGTGATAGAAATTGTCAGAGTGTGTCTGAGAGGTTCAGAGAGTGATAGAAAGTGTCAGAGAGTGTCTGAGAGAGTCAGAGAGAGTCAGAGAGAGTCAGAGAGTGTCAGAGAGTGATAGAGAGTGTCTTTGGGTGTCTTTGAGTGTCAGAGAGTGATAGAGTATGTCAGAGAGTGATCAAGAGTGTCTGAGAGTGTCTGTGAGAGACGGAGTGTTTCAGAGAGTGAGAGAGAATGTCAGAGATTGTCAGAGAGTGTCAGAGAGTGTCAGAGAGTGTCAGAGTGTGTCAGAGAGTGACAGAGAGTGATGCAGAGTGATAGAGTGTCTGAGTGTGTCAGATTGTGTCAGAGAGTGTCAGAGAGTGATAGAGAGTGTCAGTGAGTGATAGAGAGTGTCTGAGAGTGTCAGAGAGTGATAGAGAGTGTCAGAGAGTGTCAGAGAGTGATAGAGAGCGATAGAGAGTGTCTGAGAGTGATAGAGAGTGTCTGAGACTGTCAGAGAGTGTCAGAGAGTGTCAGAGTGTGTCAGAGAGTGACAGAGAGTGATGCAGAGTGATAGAGTGTCTGAGTGTGTCAGATTGTGTCAGAGAGTGTCAGAGAGTGATAGAGAGTGTCAGTGAGTGATAGAGAGTGTCTGAGAGTGTCAGAGAGTGATAGAGAGTGTCAGAGAGTGTCAGAGAGTGATAGAGAGCGATAGAGAGTGTCTGAGAGTGATAGAGAGTGTCTGAGACTGTCTGAGAGTGTCAGAGACTGTCAGAGTG